>NC_135784.1:245080364-245710052 GCF_051106095.1 Pogona vitticeps | reverse complement strand
TAGTGAGGAGGCGTCTATGCCCACCCTGGAACAGTACCAATTGCATTTGGCATTCAGATGGGATGCGAAGAGATCTATTGTGGGTTGTCCCCAGCGTTGGCAGATGTCCATAAAAACCGCTTGGTTGAGGTCCTATTCGTGCATGTACTTCTCAGTATCAGAAAGTTTAATTCCTTCCTTCGAAGACTCCTCGAGCAATATCGAAGGAGCAGGAGGAGGCAAAGCTGGGAGCTTAGATGGCTTCTTCAGCTTTTTAGGTTTGTCGTTGGTTTTCTTTTTTGTAAGAATGGCGAGACGAGAAGGCACCTTGGCTTTAGGCGGTTTAGAGACTTCCTTGGACTACACAGGTAAGGAGATGGTAAGAGCTGCCTGTTCAGCAGGGGAAGTTACCTGCTTAGAGACCTCCGAATGCGGAGGAGTTGGTGCAGGGAGGGAAGAAACCTCCATGGTGGGAAGAAGAGGAAAGACCGAAGTCGTTGGCGCCTGAGCTTAATGGCTTGTTTAGAAAAAACCCTACAAGCAATGCAAGTCTAATCGAGGTGGGATTCACCCAAACAAAACAAGCATTTATCATGTCCGTCTGACAAAGGAATTTCGTGGGAGCAGATGGCACACTGCTTAAAGGCCTTAGGGGCCATAAAACAGAAGAGGAATCCGTTGGTGGTGGTGGTGGGGAACACAACAGAACGGAGGCAAAATAAGCAGTAAAGGCAGGTTCTGTTGAATAAACAACAAAATAAAATAAAAGGGAGACAAAAAGACTAGTTAGGCTAGAATACTTAGCCAGATATTCACTCTGATCTTCCTAACGTCCTACTGGAATGGCGAAAAAAGAGGAACTGAAAGGAAGGCTGAGGGGGCGGAGCCTATACCATGCCCTGGGGGGGGGAACTAAACTGTTTCTTTTTCAAAGCTCTAGAATCTTCTGGATGTCCTGCACAGGCGCAGGATTAACCCTTTTGTGTGCATTCACAGAGACCACTACGAAGAACATTCACATTCTCAAGGCTACATGTCTTGGAATGAGCAAATCCCAAATTGAAGAGATGCAGCAGAAAGGTAAGTGCCGTGTGTAGAGAAGCTGGTACCGTGGTCATGCCCTTAGATTGGGCAAACTTGGTAAATGCTTTCCATTTGCCTTCATATAAGCGTGAGGTAGAGGGCTTTCGTGCATGGTCTTGCACCTCACAGAAGCGGGGGTTATTCTCCATGCCGTCAAGCGAAGGGACCGAACATAGGAATGGAGGAGAGCCCTGTTCTGCGACAGGAGGGACGGTATCTGAGGAAGGTGGTAAACTTCTTGTGCTATGTCTGATAGGTGAGCGAACCACGGTTGCCTCCCCCCCCAAGGGGCGATGAGGATTGCATCTGTACCATACTGCATTATCCTGGTCACAGTCCTGAGAAGCAGCGGTATTGGAGGAAACAGGTACGTTAGTTCCCCCGACTATGGTATGAGGAAGGCGTCTCCCGGGGAGGCGGCGTTCATGCCCACCCTGGAGCAGTATCAGACACACTTGGTGTTACGGTGGGACGCGAAAAGGTCCAGGGTGGCCTGTCCCCATCGTATGCAGATATCGCGAAAGACCGTGTGGTTCAATGCCCACTCGTGCATCCTGGTAGGGAGCCTGCTCAGGTGGTCGAACAGAGAATTGTCCTTGGAAGCGATGTGGATCGCCTGTGGGAAAACGTTGTGGGAGCAACACCATTTCCAAAACTTGATGGTCAGCTGGAGGAGACGCGGTGATTGTGTTCCACCTTGCCTGTTGATGTAGTACATCACTGTGGTATTGTCCGTTATCAGTTGCACGGCATGGCCTTGGATGCAAGGGAGGAAGGATTGAAAAGCCTTCATGATGGCTAGCAGTTCTAGCTGATTGATGTGCAAGGTCCTTTGGGTTGGGGTCCAAAGACCGTGAGCATGGAGGTTCTGGCATTGCGCGCCCCAACCTGAGGGGCTGGCGTCGGTGACGACCTGTATGGACAGGTGAGGGGAGTGGAATGGTCTTCCCCGTGACAGGTTGTTGGAGCTGGACCACCAGGCAAGGCACCGCGTGACCTGAGGAGGGATTGTCAACCTCTTGGACTGCGGGTCTGTCACGGGATCAGACTGGGTGATGAACCAAGACTGCAGGGGTCTGAGTTCGAGTCTGGCGTACGGTACCACCGCGGTAGTGGATTCCATGAGCCCTAGAACATGTTGGATGTAGTGCACTGTAAGTATGGCACACGGCTTGAGCTTGCGCACGGCTGCTTTGATCTTTCAAATCCTTTGTGGTGGGAGAAAGGCCTTTGTCCGAACAGAGTCCAAGGTTGCTCCTATGTAGGAGACTACTTGAGAAGGTATGAGATTGGATTTTTTTGCATTGATTTTTAGTCCTAATTTCTTTAGAATGGACAGGGTGAATCTTGTGGTCGATAGGATCGGGCCACCAGAAGCCAGTCATCGATGTAAGGAAAGATTTTTATCCTTTGGGTTTGTAGGTATGCGACGACTGGTGCCATGCATTTTGTGAATGTTCTGGGGGCCGTTGAGAGCCCGAACAGTAAGGCAGTGAATTGGAAGGTATCGTGGTGGAACCGGAACCAGAGGAATTTTTGATGAGACGGGTGGATGGAGATATGGAAATATGCGTCCTGCAGATCGATGGTGACGAACCAGTTTCCCTGAGACAAGAGGGGAAGAATGGAGTCAAGGGTGAGCATATGGAATTTCTTGTGAAGTATGTACCGGTTGAGGTCTCTTAAGTCCATGATGGGCCTTATGCTCCCATCGTTCTTGGGGACTGCAAAGTAGTGTGAGAAAAACCCATCGGTACTGTCAGATGGAATTTGGATTATGGCCTCTTTAGATAACAGGGATGAGATTTCCAAATGCAGCGGCTTGGAAAAGGGATTAGGCCTGATTGAATTTGGTGGAGGGATGTGGAAAAATTCTATCCTATATCCATGTTGAATGATACTAAGGACCTACTTATTAGTAGTGATGTTTTTCCATTCTTTTAAGAATGGAGATAATCTCGTATAGGAGGTAGATTCATGACAATTGCTTACCCCTATACTGAGTCTTGCGAAAGGACTGCTTAGGGCTACGAAAGCATTGTTGCTTGGACAGCGGCGTAGGAGGCTGCTGAACTTGGTAAGTGCGGTTGTGCTGTTGCTTACTGTACCGAGAGGGCTGGTACTGAGTAGACGATTGGTACTGTGGCTTTTTGTAGGCAAACTTTTGGTACCTATATGGCTGGTATGGTACGTAATATTTCTCTGTCTCTCATCTTATGAATATTGTCCATAGTCTCATCAGTTTTAGAGTTGAATAGTCCCATAGCATCGAAGGGAAGTTCTTCGATCTTGGTTTTGGTCCCTTCAAGGATGTTGGCTGTTCTAAGCCAAGCGTGGCGTCTAAGAGCAATGGCAGTCAGCATGGATTTAGAAGCGATGTCAGCTGTGTGTTTTGCAGCAAATCGCTGTTGCCTGGTAAGGGTGTTAGCCTCTTCATAAATGTTAAGGGTTTCTGCTTTTGCAGGGTCAGGTAGTGATTGCAGTACTGGAACTATCCTGTCCCACAAGTGCTTCTGATAGGCGCCCAGGTAGTTAGCAATTTTCATCAGCATTGCGACGAACGAATGCAGATTCTTACCAAAGGTGTCCGATTTCTTTCCATTGTCAACATGTGTAACTGATGATCTGGTACAGGATTTGTACTGAGTAGTTTCGACCACAATGGAGTTGGGTGAAGGATGCTTGGCCAGAAAGTCAGAGTCTGAACTATGAGTCTTACAGTGTTGCTCAAGCTTGCGTGGCACTTGTACCAGTGTAGGAGGTTTGTCCCAAGAAGATTTTACCAGCTCAAACAGAGTAGGAATGAGACTGAGACTAGGAGGAAAGGTTCTGTCTTGCTCCATATCATGGAAGACAAGGTCCCGTTCTTGTTGAGGCATTTGTGCATCGAGCTGCAGAGTTTTCGCCAACCGCATAATGAGCTGTGCATGAAAAGTCCTCTGACGAGGGCTGAGATGACGAGCCTTGGGCAGCAGTGTCAGGGGCGTCAGTCAGTGGACACCGTAGATGGATTAGACGACTGAGGCGATTGAAGGAGAATGCCTCGGGGTACTGTGTCTTCTGGTGCCATTTCCACATCCGATTGGGTGGACTGGGAAAAGGCCACAGTATCATGGGCATCAGGACCGGAGTAGAGCGTTGTGGCTCAAACCAAAAAGTGTCCACCACTGTACCTAGCATGCTTGGGAAGTGCTGTAGGTACCGTGGGAAATTGCCTCTTACGAGATGGTGCTTGAGGTGTAGAAAATTCCTGTTGAGCATGTGGCTGACACAGGATAGAGGAATCCATGGCATGGTGCCACGGTACTTGTGCCTGAGGCTCCGGCTGGTAGGCATAGCCTGGGTACGAACACGGTTGGAACGGAGCATATAAAGAGTGGCCAAACTGTGGTAGTCCTTGCAGATGGTACCCATCACCTCCATCCTGAGGCTGGTACGGAGCGATATTTTTACGCTTTGCGGTACACTTCCTAGGAGTTTCATGATCAGACTCCTGTTCAGATGGATACTCGGTATCAGCCTGCCCTGAGTATCGAGGGCTTGAATGGGCAACGGCCTGGCTGGCGTCTGGTTCAGCCTCAAATCGGCCTGAGTTTGGTAGCATGCACATATGTTCCTGAGCCGTCTGGGCTAAAGGAATGTGCTCCTCTGTATCAGAGAGTCCAATTGCTTCCCTTGAAGACTCCTCGAGCAATATTGAAGGAGCGGGAGGAGGTACAACAGGCAACTTAGCCAGTTTCTTCGCTCTCTTAGGCTTATCGATAGCCTTCTTTTTTGCAGGTCGCGAAGGCGGTTTGGTTTTTGGTGGTTTGGAAACATCCTTAGCCTTAACCGGCACAGAGACAGTAAGCAGCGGTTGGTTTGCTGAAGAGTCTGCTTAGAAGCCTCAGCATGCGGAGGGGACAGTGTTGTGAAGGAGGCGCTTTCCATGTTTGGAGACAGAGTCTTTTCATAAAGGAAAGCTCGAAGTCTTTGGCACCTCAGCTTAATTGCTTGCTTTGAAAAACCCTTGCAAGCAGAGCAAGACTGATCTTGATGAGATTCTCCAAGACAAAACAAGCATTTATTGTGTCCATCTGATAAAGGGATTTTTTGGGAGCAGACAACACACTGCTTGAGGCCCCGAGGGGCCATAAGCAAAAAAGAAAAAGGGGAAATCGTTGATCGAGGGTGGGGGGAAATGCGACAGAGCAAAAGTAGTAACTTAAAATCAGCAAGTTCTGTCGAATAACCGTTAAAGTAAGATAAAGTAAATAATAAAAGAGGAAAAGGTAGCTAGCTAGCTATTGTATTTGCCAGCGTACAAGATGACTTTTTTGGCCCAAAAACATGCCTCCAAGGGGGGGGGTTGTCTTGTACACCGGGTGCACTTCATTTGTGCCAGGAAGGAGCCGCCACCGCTGCCGTTGAATAAGTGACGCGGGGCCGCGCTGGCCAGGGAGGAAGGCAGGCGGGCAGGCAGGCAGTCTGTCCGGATGGAGAGAGGGAAGCAGAGACGGCAATGCTTGAGCGGCCAGAGCCCACCGCCGCTGAGCCAGCGGCGTGCTCGCTTGCCCGCCCCCACCTGCTTCACCTCTTCCTCCTCCTCCTGCCGCTGCCCACGCAGCCTCTTCCCCTCTTCGCCACCCTCGCTGCTGAGCCAGCTGTGCGCGCTCGCCTGCCACCCGCCCGCTTCCCCTCTTTCTCCTCCTGCTGCCCGCGCAGCCTCTTCCCCTCTTCCTTACCCTTTCGCTGCTGAGCTAGCTGCGTGTGTACTCGCCCGCCACCCACCTGCTTCCCCTCTTCCTCCTCCTTCTCCTCCTCCCGCTGCCTGCGCAGCCTCTTCCCCTGTTCCTTGCCCTCCTCCCCGCTGGCCATGAACTTCCAGGGCGGGCCCGGGCAGAGCCCCAGGCAGCCAGCGCTGGTGCCGCAGCAGAGCCGTGCACTCTGTATTTTGAGTGGAAATGTTGGGGGGTCGTCTTATATGGCCAGTCGCCTTGTACGCCGGCAAATACGGTAAGTACTTAACGGTCGATAGCTCTGCTCTTCCTACGTCCTACAGGAACGGCGGAAAAAGAGGAACTGAAAGGAAGATGGAGGCGGGGCTTATATATCCCACGGGGGAGCTAATTGACTTTTTTCTTAAGCTCTAGAATCTTCCGGACATTCCTGCGCAGGCGCAGGATAACCCATTTGTGTGCATTCACAGAGACCACTACAAAGAACAACTAGCTTTTCAAGCTTCATCTAATATTTCTTCTTTCTTTGATACTGTACTCAAGAAGTCTTAGCTTTAAAACACAAGAGATTCAAATAAAATCTTGAAACATTACTGAAAAGGCAGTTAATAGGCGACAATTTATCCTGTTTGTTAGTATTCAGTTCTCATAACTGCTTTGCTCATGATCAGAGTTGCTGTGGGCAAACAACACATTTTCTAAGACGACTAACAGAACTGCTTCTGTCACAAGAATTGTGTGTGTGTGTGTGGGGGGTTTCCTCCCCTTTACAAGCCCCCTGTGCATTCTCAAAGCTGACTGGATTAACCTTTGGATGTGGCAAAGGGATGTGGAAGGAGATCACTTTGTTGTAACACTAGACATTCAGTAGTGCAATAGTGGGCTTAAATCCATGTGTGTAACATACGATAGAATACAAACATGTTTTTCAGGCAGTTTCACATATTTACCTTACAATTTGAATGTTAACCATAACACATTCCAACAGTTCTATCTGCACTTTGTTTTTTAGAGTTTAAAGTAAAATATTGTTGCATTGCCAAGCAATTCTGTCCAGTTTAAATGGACATTTTAAACCAGTGGTTCTTAACCTTGGGTTACTCAGGTGTTTTTGAACTGCAACTCCCAGAAACCCCAGCCAGCACAGCTGGTGCTGAAGGCTTCTGGGAGTTGCAGTCCAAAAACACTTGAGTAACCCAAAGTTAAGAACCACTGTTTTAAACTACCATTTTGGCAAAATGTATTGCTTAATAAGCATATTTGCTTAGGCAGCATATACCGTATTTGCCAGCATATAAGACTTTTTTGCCCTGAAAAACATGCCTCCAAGTGGGGGGGCATCTTATACTCCAGGTGTGCTCCTTACTTCCTTCATCCTTTTTCTTTGGCTGACTACGTTACCCAGAAGGCCTCAGCGAAGCTGAACGCTGAGAATTACATTACCCGGAACAGTTTGCGGCAACCAAGTGGTGTCATGGCATTTGTGGGGTAATCGGAAGAGTTCGCAAAGCTGTTCTTCCCCCCTCAACTTTCTTCTCGCCTGTTTGTCCAGTTGGACAAACTGGGGTGTCCTGGGGCAAGGCTTCATTCCTATACCCCTCCTTCCAACCAACACAAGCCTCCTGGGATTGCTCAGGCGCAGTTGCCCCAGCCGGTCTGCCCCGCCGCCGCAGTGTCCGCCCCTCCCAGCTTCCAAGCCCTCGTCGGGTGAATCTCCGGCTGCTGTGACTGAGGGTGGAGGATCTTATGAAAAGCGGGCTCACCCTGTCGGTCTGCCCCGCCGCCACCTATCTGTGTCCTTTAAGACCTTTCCCCCACCTCAGATAAGCCCTACCGTCGCTTGAGCCCCAATCCGCAGCATGCCTCGCTATGGGGCGGAGGGGGGTAAAAGGCAGAGGGAGGGGGTAGTCTTATACGGCGAGTATATAACAAACTATATTTTGAGTGGAAATGTTGGGGTCATCTTATACGCTGGCAAATACGGTATGTATATCAGCATAAATGCTGTTAAAATTTTGATTATAAAATGGAATAAATTCCAGTTTGTTTTTCAACACATCACTGCATTTGTCTTATGAGAACAAGATTTACAGTCATAAGTTGCACATAAAGGGTTTATTTTAAATGTTTTAAGGATAGAGTTACATCATAATTATAAAAATTACTTACAGAATTAACAGATTTTAAAGTGTTTATACTTCTAAATGCAGAGAACAGGGAACTGTCTACATTGTTAAAAATAAAAAATAATGAAAACCAAGCTCTAGAGATGAATTCATTTACCTAATTTTAAAATGTGAGCACGAAGACCTTTGAACTATACACATACCAAGAACCATCCAAATTGCACTAATGATGTAAATTACAAAAAGCACAGCATTTTCAAGGAACCACAAACTTGAAACTTTACTACTGTTAGGTTCTCTGAAATGGTTGCAATTAGTGTTTCTGTAGAGAAGCCTTTATATATATTAAAAACCTACTAGTTTAAGGAGGTTTACAGTGTATCCAGTGAAAAAAGACTTTTTCCATTATTGTTTGGGGTTTTAATAGGATTCTACTTCCGCTTAATTTCGGATTTGGCACAAAAAAAAGCATAGCATTGAATTCAAATGATTTTATTTCACTTTGAGCAGAGTACATGGTCCCTTCAAACGCTGCATGACACATACAACTGGAAAGTTACCTCCTGTTGGCACTATGTTTGCCTCACCAGTGCATTTAATCCTACTAACCACCATTAAAACAGCACAATAAGCAAATTCACAAAAAACACAAAATAAAAAAAACTAAGAACCTAAACATTTTTTTTAACATGCAACTTTTGTTTGTTACACTGAACATTCTACCTTCTAAGCATGCAAAAAAGGGATGGTCTGCATTTAAGTTTGTTTAAAATTGTACAGGGCAGCCTGACATCACGCAAAACACACAATATACAATACTACATCAGGTAAATGGAGAAAGGCCAGTAACTTTTATACACAGATCCATAGCTTGTGCCACCACAAGCCCCATAACTTGGAAAGCCATGTTGAACCCCCAGAACAAGGAACCAACATTTAGTTACTAGGGTAACAAGCACTGCATGCAGATCTGAAACATGAGCCTAAAAGAAAGCCCAAAAGCAGATGGGCAGGGAGTAGAATTAGTCTCAAGCCTCCAAAAACAAAAGCAAAAAGTGGCCTACGCTATCAAAAAAGCAGACAATGTGGACACTTAAAAAACCATAAAATTTATACAGAATATAGAATACTCTAAACTGGCAGAATGTGGTGTATCAAGAGACTCACAGAACACCCCTCCCCCCATTGCAAGCTCTTTGACTGCAACATTTTCAGTCTACTTAATCCTCAGCAAATATCTTGAGACATACCTTAGATTCACTTATGTAACCCACAGTTTTCAGAGTACTATGTTTAATGTGTGTATCTTGTGTATGTTCAAATACACTCATTCATTCTTGTGCCACAAATACCAACTCGGGCTCATGGAGCCAGGCTCAGCTTTGAGATTTACATGCAGGACTCTAAAGAGTCAATAGAAAACATACAGATCTGCAGGATGAGAAACACTGGGTTGCAAATCTGCTCACTTTGTTCAAGAACACAGGAACATTTATGACTCAGGTACTTAGGGCTTTAAGGACTGCATTGGAGAAGCTCCTTGTGGAAAACACAATAGCTTGCCTTTGGTTGCCTGTGATGAAGTACTGGACGTAATGCAACAGTAGCAATGGACGACAGATTTTAAGATACTGCATTTGTATGGTAAGCATTTATTACTATTAAAGAGCATAATGAGGCACAAGCCTTAAGGCTGCAATATGAATTCAGGCAAAAAGAAGGGTTTAAACCACATGGAGTTTAATATGTATACTCAATACCAGAGGTAATCTGGTCTTCAGAAAGCTCATCAGCAATGCTTTTTAAAAAAATGCTCTAAGTTATGTATAAACATTGGTGTTTGGCTCTTATGTATGTAAGCAAAGCAGTCCTTTAATAACTGCAGTGCCCTTTCTCAGCTTTGCTGCTGTTCTAATAGTTTTCCACAGATTACTTTAAAAAGCTGCCACACACCAAACTACAACCTCTTTTAAAAAAATAGAAAAGAAATAAAAACAAGAGTGAATTTTGTGGCTACGGGCTGCTTATTTACATCCACAATCTGCTGCATATGACTGAACCATGGAGACTGCCTAGCGTTCGTTAGATAGTACACGTTTCGCATGCAGAACCCTAGTGTTCTTTTAATGACGTTCACATTAAACCGTATACCTCAAGCAAATACAATGTACAACACGAAAGGCGACAACAAGTTCTGAGTTGTGTCTTGTCTCAATGTACTCCCAAGGAGAAAGGTTGGGGAAAATAAATGCCTTCTTTGACCAAACATAATAAAAGGAGAAGGACTGCAGCAGATCAAAACAGAAGGCAACCAATGATTTTCCTCCTCTGCAAATGCAAGCTTTTAATGTCTCAGTACTGTTCTTTCATGAGGTTTCTCTTTACATGTAACAGTTCTGTCCATGCACAAATATTTAGGTTGCCAGTTTTGGTACTGAGACATCCAGTAGTTGCTGTGCCGTATTCTTTTGATGTTAACATGAATGACTAGACTGCTATGGCACCGAGAACAAGGGGTCTGCTAAAAGAAACAAAAATCCATAGGACATTGAGAACTGAAGGCATCCTTGTTTTTCATTCCCTGGCCAGGTCATGTAGGTGCAAATATGGGTCTTAATCTGTTTTTTTCTCATCAACTATGTTACCTGTATGTTATGTTCAATTTTCCTGCAATTAAAATATAAAAAATACTCACATAATAGTAGCTTCACAACTAATCTGAACACAGTACACTGATGTTAATTGGGTTAGGCAGTCCTTAACACTGCTTAAAACATTTCATAATCATTTCTGCCCAAACCCTGGAACAAGGACTGCCAGACAAGAAAACTTAATGTTACATACATGAAAGCAATATAATACCAAGCTAAACTTGTATGTGGCAGTTGAACAGTTAAGTGAGAAGCTGAGGGAAAGTTATAATTGGGGAAAAAATCAATTAATGATGACATTGCTAGATCCATTTATACAGCTTGAATTTGCAGCTGCTGTTTTCTCTAAATTCATCCACATACCGCCCCAACATAGAAGACTTCCTTCAAGAAAAGGAGTTCCCCTACACAAAATGTGTCATGTTCACATAAAAGTCTATTTGTATAGTTCACAATGGAATCGTTTTCCTGGCAGAGATTGTGGGCTCGCAGGGACATTTAAGCTTTCAAATAAACTGGAAAGCAGTAAAGTCTTTGAGTCTACAAATTTTACATGAAGTTCCACAAGTTTGGCAAAAGTTCGCATGGTGGTGTCTAGGATGTCTTAACCAAATCATAGACATAAATATGGAAATCATCATCAAACTTGATGAAATAGACAGAGGGTTTGGCTTCCACTTGATGAATGACCATGCCAGTCCTTTTTGAGCCATCTTCTTTGGCATATTCCACTTGTTTCCCCACTAGGCTGTCCACAACTTCGCCAGGTTCCCGCTCTGCTGGAGGTGAATCATCTGAGAACAGAAAGGAGGATTTAAGATACAAGAGAATGTTATACAACAAGTTTTCAAATGGCTGTCATGGAGTTGATCAGTAAACCCTTGCTTACTGGATTTGCATGGCAAAATGCTTCTGGCAAAAATGGTTTGCTGTATTTTTCCATGTATAAGACTATACTTTTGTCTAAAATCTTTAGACTAAAATTGTCATACACGGAAGTAAGCTGAGGAGAGAAAAAACAAGTGGAGGGGAAAGCAGGGATTAAAGTGCTCCTGCAGGGCTTTGATCCCTGCTTTCCCCTCCACTTGCTAAGCCTTAGCAAAAGGAAAGCAGGGATCAAAGCACTGCAGGATGGCTGTATAAGGGGGAAAGGGATCAAAATGATCATGCAGTTGTGGGATTGCTTTGATCTCTTTCCCCCTCCTTTTGCTAAACCCCACAGGGCTTAGCACAAAGGGAGAAAGCAGGGATCAATGCAATCCTGCAGTGCTTTTATCCCTTTCCCTCTACACTTGCTAAGATTAGATTTCTTAATTTTGGGTTAGAAAACTGGGGGGCTTCTAATACATGGGATGTCTTATACACAGAAAAATACGGTAATTTTCCACAAGGAAACCACTGTGGCTGCATTTTCTTGTTTGAGAGAAGCAGGGTTTTAAAGCACTGTATCTCTACCTCAGTGAACTATGTGAAAAACCTTAGAGACAGAGGCACAGTTTCAATAAGAACAGAATTCATGAGTGATCACAGCTTGGAGATTCATCAGATGCTAAACATCCAGAAAAGAAAAATGGGAAGCCAGGTAAAAGTATTTGCTGCTCTCAGATTGAATTTGTAGAGCTTTGGGTTAGCTGTCCCAAGTGCTTCAATATATACTTTCAACAGGTTTATTCATTCACAGCTGCAAAGGACAGTCAGTATTTTGATATACATCACCAATGCTCAATAAACAGTGTAACAAACTTCATGTTTAACCTGGGATAAAAGCCAGTCTTAGTTGGAAAACGGGGACATCGATATGTTTCTTTTGCTTTTTAAATTTTTCATTACCATAAAAATATGCATGACTACTGGAGTTCAGTGCTTTTTTTTAAACCAATAATTTCATATCCATAACTTGTACTGAGTAACTCCATGGATACAGTGTTTATTTGACAGAAAATATTATGTGCTAAACACAGTTGGTGTTATTTCATAAAGAAACACCAGAAAATCAATAGTACATGCATATTTCACCTGAGCCTTGGCCATCTTAAATCAACCAGAAAAGTCTGAAATGAGTAACAGAAATGGAACATTCATGGAACTGAATTACCAAATGGAGTACGTTACACCAAATGTTCAAGGTGCAGTCTTGAGGGCACTTAAGACTTTATTTTATCCAGTTTTTTATATGATCAAGGAAGTGTGATCACTATATATTCTGAAATAACTGTGACATGCCTATTTTTTAAAAAAGGAATAGCTAGTGCAGTCCCACTTTTTCATGAACTTACTAAAATATGTATACTTACTTAACATCTCTGAAGTACAGGATAATAGAAGCATTTAACAGTGGCAAAATGATAATCATAATAATGGAACTATCTCCCATTTAGCTTGAAATTGCAACTCCAATAAAAAAGTAATTAGCCTTTCATGCCAATTACCAATCCCAACAACATAGGCAAGTCTACTTGCAAGTATATTATTGTGGCGTTCACCCTTATTATGTTAAATAAGTCATGCATTATTCATGTTTTATGCTGATATGGTTGAGAGGTGGGGCCACTAGAGATGTTAAAAGGTGGAGCCTGAGAGGAGAAGGGGTAGAGTTGACAGTCTGGATCAGAGTTTGAAGGGAGAAGTAGAGTTAGTTTGGGAATCTGTGATTAGTCTGAGGAGTGAATAGTAACCTGTAAGATAATGTAGAAGATTGTTACTGATGCTTAATGAACCTGAAGAAGATACTTACGATTACAGAAACATCTGTAATCAATAAACCTGTTTTATTCAAAAGACAGTGATGAATGGACCTTCGTCTTTCCTAAGCAAAGTAGGTTGATTTAGTAATCAACTGGTGGCAGCGAGTGAAAAGGTGGTTTTTTTGTTTGTGTTTTTTTGCCTTTGTGAGCTCTCTGTTTTGGGGACACAAACGGGCCACGAGGGGCAAACGTCACAATTATTTATGAATGTTATCGATGACTGGTGAGCAAAACAGTACAAAAGAATACTGCCCCTTCCCAAGATTAATTTAGACAGGACAAAATTAATGAAAGCAAAACCCTGAACACTGCATTTCATTTACAGGGAAGAAACATGTTTTAACACTGGAGGGAATATGAGTGTACTATATCTACAAAGCTGTGTTCAAAAGGTGTGGTTCCTTTACTTGAATATTTTGAATATTTCAGGTACTGCCTGTAACATGTAATTCTGACAAAAAATGCATGTATATAATAGATATTCTCTAGCTGTGGATATAGAAGCCAACAATGTCCTAGCTACCTTCTGCCTTTGCCAACATTATTGTCTTGTCAAGATAATCCTGCCTTCTCATGATGTGCCCAAAGCTGGATAGTCTTCAGTTTCAACATTTCTGTCTCCAGAGACTGTTCAGGCTTGATTTGCTCTAGGACCCATTTTCATCTTTCTGACAGTCCAGGGTATTCCAGAACCACATTTCAAATAAATCAATTTTTTCCCTGTCAGATTTCTTCACTGTCCAGCTTTCATACCCACAAATGGTTATTGGACGTACATGAGTGTCGATGATCTTGGTCTCCAGTGACACTCTTAACACTGAGTGTTTCTATTCCTGCCCTTCCTAGTCTGTCTTATGATTTATTGGCTCTAGTCTTCCTTTAGATTGATGACTGAACCAAAGTATACAAAAACCTCTATTTCAATTTCTTCATTGTCAAAATCAAAGTTGTATAGCTCTTCTGTAGTCATGATTTCTGTCTTCTTGAGATTTAACTACAGTCCTATTTTATCACCTTTTGATTTTCCTAAAATCATTTCAAGTCATTGCTGTTTTCTGCCAGTATGATGGTGTTATCTGCATATCTTAAATTACTGATGTTTCTCTCACCAATTTTCACTCTTTCTTCAACTGAATCTAGTCCAGCTTTCAGTATAATGTGTTTTGTTTCCAAGGTTACAGTCATTTTAAATACAGCAATACAGATCATTCCATTACACTTGGAACTATTTTGCCTAGAAATTGGAATTGCTGTTTAGCATTATGGCAGTAGATAGAATACTAACCTAAATGTCATGTGTTCAAATAGAATGCTTGATTCTGTTTTACTGGAATGTCTAGTTATATTATAGATAAACTGCTAACTTTCCTCCCTCATAATAGTATAAGAATGAAAACATATTAAATGTTAGTTAAAGAATGAATGAAAATGCTTAGTGACACATGAGAATATGGATAAGTAAACTTAAGGACTGGTTGGTGTGAGCAAGTTTGACCGTATACCCTGGTTTTGCCTTGCATCCACTGGTTGGTTACTTGTTGTGTCTCTGATCAGGTTCAAGGTTTTGACACTCATATATAAAGCTCTCCATGGTTTGGGCCCATGTTTCTAGTCGGAGCATCTTTCCTCAGTGTCATCTGCCTGACTGACATCACAGGTGAGGTTCCTTCGGGTGGCCACCCTGAGTGAGGTCAGCAAGTCATCTACTAGAAGTAGGGCCTCTGTGGTGGCCCCATCCTTGAAGAACCAGCTTCTGGAGGGACTTCACCTGGCCCCCTCCTGTGGACATCCAGGAGGTAACTGAAGATGTGGCTTTTCAGGGAGCTTTCCACATCAACCTTAGTTAACTGTCTACTGCAGTGGTCCCCAACTTTTTTCTCACTGCAGACCGGTTGGGGGAGGACAGGGTCCGTTTGGGGAAGGTTGGGCACCCCCATGCTCGTGCACTTTTATTTATTTGTTTGTTTGTTTGTTTGTTTGATTTATATCCCGCCCATCTGGTATATCCTACCACATGCATGAAGGAGGAATGCACACACAGGGGAGGGGGCAGTCATGCATGTGTGAAGAGGCAGGGGTGCTCGCATGTGCAATGCAAAAAGCGTGAGCACATGCAAAAAGGGGCTGTGCGGGAGTGGGTGGGAGATCTGTCCCCATGGCCCAGGCCATGGACCAGGGACCCCGGTCTACTGTTCATCATTTTGCTGTTCTACAGTTTTAGTGCCATCTTGTTCTATTGGTTAGTTGTTATTTTGGTTTAAATAGTTTTAGTTTCATTTTGGTTTCGTTTGTATATTATTATAAATCACCCAGAGTAGTGCTCCAGCACTAATGGGGAGCATAGATAGATAGATAGATAGATAGATAGATAGATAGATAGATAGAGAGAGAGAGAGAGAGAGAGAGAGAGAGAGAGAGAGAGAGAGAGAGAGAGAGAGAGAGGGAGAAAGAAAGAGAGAGGGAGAAAGAAAGAGAGAGAGAGAGAGAGATAAGTTCAACATCAATTCTGACTAACTGGTGCCTTTTGATTTTGGCCAAAGAAATTTGAGTAATGGAAGAGCTACAAAATTACAAAAAAAAAATAGGCGAAATGTACTGTAATTTTGGATCTTTACTGCACTGTCTAATATGGAAACCATCTAAAATATTCTGGTGCTTGAAATCTGATTGATTTATGATGGTATAATCCAGTTGTTAGGCCCAACTAGAGGAGGCACACTGAACCAATGAAAATTTAGTAAATTAAACCTTGTATGCCATTAATTCAATGTATCTCCTCAGCTTCAATAGGTCTACCAATTAGATTTAGACCTCATCTGTCAATCAAATTTCAAGCATCTATAACTTTTAATTTTTCCTCCATTATATACACTAGTTTCTTCCATTATATAGCCAATGTGATTTAGGGATCAAAGTGTGGAACTAGGGCTTGGGAGACCCAAGTTCCCATCCCAATTTAACCATGAAACTTGTTAAGTAACTTTGGAACAATCATATACCCCAAGTATGACCTACCTTGCATGCTTTTTGTGAGGATAAAATTGGAAGGGGGATAACCTAATACAACATATTAAGCTCACTGGAGAAAAGGCATAATATAAATGGAACTATATGAATATATACAGAGGATCAACTTACTGGAATCAGGCATAATACGGAGATCACCTTCTTTATAGTCATCTAAGAGCTGGTACATGTACAAGACAGGATCCTTCTCATATGTTATATAAAACCATGTGTTCATTATAGGTGCTCGAGCCAAGACCATTCCCCTCCATTCATCTTTTGAGCCATCTTCTGTTTCAAACATATGTTCCACTGCTTTGCCAATCATTGTGTCTGCCAGGTGGGCATCACTAATTCGAGACGAAGCTGGAAGAGGAAGATGGACACCTGGTTCTTACTTTGTGGGAAACTCAGCAACTATGTTTCTAAGATGCCAGAAAAACAGGCTGAAAATGTTTCACCAAATTTAAACCTTATCCAGGTTATCCAGGCTGAAGTATATTATTCTGCCCACAGTTATATATAGAACAAAATCCCACCATTTTAATCAGCTGCTGAAATTATTTCAACAGTACGTAATTGCATGTCAGAGGCTAAAGAAAAACAAATCTTACTAGATACAATGAAGGATTCAGCAGATCAGACACGGAATAAGACACTCTTTTTAAAGAGACAGCAGTAATAAAGAGATAGCTACAGAGTACTGAATTGTTAATGCTGAGGCAGAAAATTAACTAGCATCTAAAGCAGCATTTGTTCTGCTGTTAAAATAAAATAACAAATGTTACATGTGAGTCTGAGGGTGCAACTGAAGTGGCTTTTTAGATTTTGGACCTAGCTGTACTGGGCAGGATTTTTGGGAGTTGTGGTCCAAGAACATTTGGGGACTAGAGATGGGCACAAACCTTGGTTTGGTGGCTTCGCCTGCTTCAGTGTGCTTCCCACACAGGTGTTTCACAGGCACAGTGTGCTTCCCTCTCCCACCTCCTTTGGGTGATTTACTCACTCACCAGCAGGAGGATGCTTCCCTCCTCCACATGACTGCCCACTCACTGGCAGCACTGGCTTAACTGCCTTGCCTCCTTGTCTGAGTTGAGCTATCATTCAAGGAGTTTGAGAAGGGAAGCAAAACAGAATAACTGAAAGAGATTGGTGCAGTTTAGCCTAAAGCAAGGTATGAACCTCAAGAACTTGCTGCACTATAATTCTGCAGCACTAAGCAGCATTATCAATGACTAGGGAAGAATGGAATTATAGTCCAACAACATCTTGAAGTCCACACTTTCCCCAGATTTAGGCGTTCACCTCTCCTCATCCTGTTACTCTACTGTGATCACTAAAGGTTGTCCACCTTTGCCAGACACTAACTTATCAAGAAACATAGTCTTTTCTGTGTGGTACCCTGCAACATGTCCCACCAAAAAGAGTGTCCAATCAATTGGGGGGGGGGATTATTTCTCTATATATTCTAGGGAAAGGATAGCCCTCAGTATTTAACGAGTGATATGTTTGTAGTGACACTGAAATCTGCTAGAATAAGAGTTTTTTAAAATGTCTGAGATTCTCCTTTATTTTTCATCTTTTAAGTTAGCAAGTTTTAAGAACTGCTTCCAAATGATTTTGGCTATTTTGAAAGGCATTCTTTTAGTTTTAATTAGCTGGACACCTCTCCAAGTGTTTAATTTTGCAGAAAAACACACACACCCATCCACTTATTCAGCTTTTGAAAATGTTTAGAAATCAACATATTCAGGCCCATCAAGACACTTACCAACTCTATCTGGAAGGACTTCAAGTGCTGAAACTCTCTCATCTTTGTGCAGTTCTAGTCCATACACACAATCAAATCCATCATATTTAATAAGATAGAGAGAGGGATTTACAGGAACCTGGTCTAGGACTGTGCCTTTCCACTGTGTCACAGGTCCACTTCCTTCCTTCCATCCATGCTGTATTCTGCAGCCTACAATGTTTCTTCTGGGTTGAGAAATGGGTTTGCTTGGTCCCACGTTGTTTCGATGCTTTCTGTATTTATAAATAAGGCCATAAATTTCAGTGAGGAATTGCATGGTATATTCCACAGATTAGAGCACTTCAAACTACACTTTTGTATTATCTTTAATGGTCATTTTAGACTTATTTTTTTGGGAAATGCTTGAGCTATACTATAGCACAGGAGTCATCAACCCCTGGTCCGTGGCCCGGTGCCGGTCTGTGGGCTTGCCGGAACTGGGCCGCGGATACAGGTCTCCACCCCCCACACATGCGTGGTGGATGTGTCATGCTTGCACAGGGGTATGTCACGCTCGTGTGGCACGCCCACTGCGTGAATGTGATTCCCCCCCGTGCATGGAGCTCGCTCCCCCCAGCCAGTCCGCAGCCCCAAAAAGGTTGGGGACCGCATAGCGCACTAAGATAATTACAATACATACTTCTTTAATGTCAAATATTTCCAGGTATAGAAGGTGAACAGATTTTAATCTCTACCATGGCCACTCCATGCTTCCCTGCAGGCCCTGGGTCAACTTCAGAAATGCATCTATCCCAACCACTTTGTGTTATGGAAACTTGAAGCTGTCTAAGCATGACTGTATATGTACGAGGGCGTGCTGATAAGTATTGAGCCTTTCCCAGAAAAAAACTGAGCTAGGAAGCTATAAATTGCAGGGTGTATTGACCTATTTGTCTGTATTCAATGCTGCAAAAGTCAACTACTTATGATTTTAACTTATCTTTCATGTTCAGATCCAAAGTAAACATGACAGCACCTCCAGAAAAGTTCAATATGGAAGAGCATATGGAAGAGTTCCTGTTTCTCCAAGAGAAAGGTGCAAAGCAGATCCATGATGAAATATCACAAACTATGGGTGACAGTGGCCCTTCATGTGCAACAGTTAAACGTTGTTGTCAATTTTAAAACTGGCCATTTCAGTGTTGAAAGTGAGAAACCCAGTGGAAGGCCTGCTTCTGTCTGTGCCTGCAAATGTGAAAGCCATCCATGACATGATCATGGAGGACCGCCGAATATCAGTCAAAACTATTGCTATATATCTGAAAATATCACATGAGAGAGTTGCTGCCATTATCCACAACGACTTGGAAATGAGAAAGCTGGCAGCAAGGTGGATCCCCAAACTTTTGACAACCGAACAAAAGAGGAAACGTGTGGAGTCATTGGTGGCTGTTTTAGAACATTTTGCAAGATTTCCTGGGCAAACTGGTAACTGGTGATGAGACATGGATCTACTGTTATGATCCTGAGACAAAGGAACAGTCTAAGGAATGGAGGCATGGTGGTTTCCCCAGGCCAAAGGAGTTCCGAGTGCAAAGGTCGATGCAGAAGCAAATGGCAACTGTTTTTTGGGATAAGAAGGGAGTTCTGCTGGTGGACTACTTCCAACAGGGTTCAACCATCAAGGCAAAATATGACTGTGCTTTATTGACGAAGTTGAGGCAAAACATCAAGGAAAAACGTCGAGGAAAGCTCTCCAAAGGTGTCATCCTGTTGCATGACAACGCCTCATCACACATTGCAGGTGAAACAATTGCAAAAATGACATCCTTAGGCTTTCAAGTGATGCCCCATCCACCTTATTCTCCCGACCTGCCTCCTTCTGACTATTATTTGTTCCACAAACTCAAAAAACATCTAAAGGGATTTGGGAGTGTTCTGGAGGCAACTAATGCCGCAAATGAGTGGTTACACCAGCAGTCGGAAGAATTTTATTTGCAGGGAATTAAGAAGTTGCAGGACAGATGTTACAAGTGCATTGACTTCCTAGGCGTATATGTAGAATAGTGTGGCAGTTACAGCTTCCTAGCTCATTTTTTTCTGGGAAAGGCTCAATAATTACCAGCACCCCCTCAGCTTCCTAATTATCCACCTGGCAACCAAGGAGTTTCTCTTAACTCTGGTTTGGCTCCGAAATAATACGCAGTTGCTTCTGCTAGTCCACTCCACACACTGCTGTCTCCCAGCAATATTCTTGTACCAGCTTCCAGCATCCTTCAAAAAGTTTTCCAAGCAGTTGAGAAACTTCCTGCAGTAATTTTGTTTGTGTGTTTGTGTGTTTGTGTGTGTGTGTGTGTGTGTGTGTGTTTGGGGAAGGGGAGTAAAAGTGCCTACTGCTCCAACATGTGAAAGTTGGGATCCAAGTCACAGCTCCCACCAAAACTCAACAGCTCAGTTTGAGAGTTGGGAAATGCAAATATGCAGAGGGAAAGTGTGAGTCATAGGGACCATGAAGAAGAAACAGATAAGACTTATTACGAGTGAGCTATAATATAAAATAGCTATTTTTTAGCTAATAAGCCTTTGTCAGTAAACTGCAAGGCTGTTTGTACTGAAGTACTGAAATGTGATCATCCAGTTTCCTTTTAATGCTACTAATTTGTCTTCTTCAATGCAAGATGTTTCCATAGCACTGCAGAGTTTTTATATGTTTTACATGGAAATTCAATTTGGTTCACACAATACCTGTAACTTCCTGTTCTCCAAATCTACAACTTTTGTAAGTACAACATAACTTGCAAGCCAAGGAGACCACATATTTTGGCAATGGAAAGATTGGAATTCATGGCTGGAAGTACACAGAGCACAACAGTTTACATGGCCCAGTTGGACATTTGCTGGCTCATTCAAGTGCACATTAGGGGGTGGCAGGGAGTGCTTGCATCAATAAGCGCCTCTAAATAATGTATGTGCAAGCAGAAGCAGAAATATAGGATCAGAGAAGACAATAATTATCTCTACTTATAGCACTCAATAGATGATCTACAAGTATGCTTATTTTCCCTAATTCCTTTTGTTATGTACAAAAATTTAGTTTTATTTGCTTAAATACATACTAGGGATTAGGCATGCTCATTTTATTTAATGTCAAAAAGCAGAATTTTCTATTCTGGGAGTTCTACTGGCCTGATTCACACCTAAATTGTGTTCACGTGAAAAAAAGGGCAATCTGGAATAGAATAGGCCAACTTCTGGTTTGGGGCAATTTCTTTTTCTAACAGGAAGCTAGGCCAGAGCTCTGCCTGTCTTAGAATATAGTGTAGGTCTGGCACATGGAACTCTTAGAATGGAGAATTCTCAGATTTAGAGTAAAAAACAAATGAACAAGGGAGGCACATCTCTATGAGAGATGCAGGTGATTAACTTTCACTAGATCTTTAAGAACAAAATAGTCACACAATTCCTACAGCAAAATAGCAAATCTCTATGAAGCTAGTACTTCTGGCTACTGATCTCATAGGATTAAAGATTCTAAAACCACTTACTTGTGGGAAGCTCTCTTCTTCATCATGCTGGCAGACACACCTGCATGCCCTACAAGAAAGAGGTCAACAGTGATTAACTCACTTGGAATAATAATAATAATAATAATAATAATAATAATAATAATAATAATAATAATAATAATAATAATAATAATAATAATAATAATAATAATAATAATAATAATAATAATAATAATAATAATAATAATAATAATAATAAATAGAACAAGGACTTCAAATCAATGTGACAAAACCTAATATTCAAGGAATTTCCTTGTTTCCCTGAAAATAAGACCTAACCTGAAAATAAGCCCTAGTATGATTTTTCAGGATGCTCGTAATATAAGCCCTACCCTAAAAACAAGCCCCAGTCAAGTGAAACCCCATCCTCCACCACTGTGTAGCAACCAGAAGATGACACAACTGTATTTGAATAAATGTAGATTGTTGTACATGAAAAAAACAACACATCCCCTGAAAATACACCCTAATGCATTTTTTGGAGCAAAAATTAATATAATTTTTTTCTCTGGCTCCGCCTCCCAACAGCTCTCATTGGTACATGCCAATAATCTTCTACCTGACCCAAAGCAGGGTGATCGCTACATACCTCCCCCCTTAAAAAGTTTGTTCTATGAGGGGAAACCCAACAGTTTGCATGCACATATAACAACTTACCAATACTTATACATACTTGCCATAGGGGATTCTATCAAGTAATACATTTACTATTTAAACTTACCTCATTATATCATTCTGACAACCATATATTCATAAACACTTTCGTTAGATTAAATCACACATTACAGATAAAAACATAAACATTTACATTTACACTTAATCACTAGGTCTTCTGGACAAAGCATCCGCTACCACATTTAAAGATTCTTTGATGTTTTTAATTTCAAAGTCATAATCTTGGAGAATCAAGGAACATCTGGTCAGTTTGCTAATGTTCATTTGCAAAGTTCTCAACCATTTAAAAGGTGAGTGGTCAGTGTACAGGGTAAACTTTCTTCTCCATCTGTATGGCTTATGTTTCCTCCAGGTCCATACAATAGACAGGTATGCCCTCTCAATGGCAGACAAATGTCTCTCACAAGGTTGAATTCTTCTGCTGGTAAAAGTCACTGGGCGTAGACGCTCATTGTTATCCACTTGGCACAGTTCACCTCCACATCCGATGCTCAATGCACCCACACAGCTGAGGAATTCCCAATTTGAGTTTGGCGCACCAAACACTGGTTTTGAAGTTCACACTCTCTTCCAATGATCAACAATCACCTGGCACTCTTGACGTCCACTGGATTCCCCCCACTCACCTTTTCCGGCTGAAGCCTGCTTTCTTTCTGGCTCATGGCTTCACTTTCTCAGCTGGGGAAAGGTAGGCAGTTTCTTTTCCTCCTCCAGAACATCTATGGCTGCATCCTTCTTTGAAATCTTATTGCTCTGGCTTTCACTCTCACCCATAAATTCACCAACAGGAAATTTAGTTGCACTAAGTGAGGAAACACTATAATGGGTCACCTCAAGATTCACCAACAAATTTCTTTTAGGTGAAATCTCAAACACTTGGGTTATTTCAGAGGTGTTGAGACTTCCATCATCTGGTTTTATGGGCAAGGGTTTGCCTAGCAAGATTTTAAGTGCCTTTGCAGCTGCATGAGGAGCCTTCCCAGTACTAGTCCCTTCAGCTTTCCAGTACTGTTGTGACACATCTACAGGTCCTGACCATGCTAACTGCAATTCACTCCCCTCTGTGAGTCTCAGCACCCCCACTATATCCTCAGGACAGATCGCTCTTCCTGGGCCTTTTCATTACACCAGCCCCTCTTCTTTTCTTGAGCATCCCCCAAAGCTTTGTCCTGCTATCTCTAAGGACTTTTGCAGACCCACGCATTGGCAAGAGGTCGAGATCACTGGTGATGGGCATAACTTAGCTTTATTTTTGTCATTTACGGTACCACTTGCTTGACACGTATCACAAGCCTGACAAAACTGCTTAACCTGCTGACACATTGCTGGCTAGTAAAAGTTCCTTGCAGCCCTTTGTTTGGTACACGATATTCCCATGTGAGATCCAAAAGCATCACTATGCGCCTTGCTTTGGCTCTATATTTCCAGGCACAATCAGTTGTTTAAGGTTTCCATCTCCATCCATCCCTCTGAGGTGCTAACAAAACATCCCTATATAACAGATCGTTATCTATTATATCTCTCTCTGGGTATTCAGGCAATAATGAAGAGGGAGTTCCATTAGCCTTCTCAAAGCACTGTGTAAGGGTGGTATTCTCCTTCTGTTCCTTATCAAATGATGAATTATTAGGGGTTTTCATAAATATAACTTCTGCCATTTCATCCACGTCAGAGTTTTCTTTTAAACTGGGGCTTTCCAGGTTACTTTCAGAAGTTAGGGATTTCATTTTTCCCTCAGGGATTGTTAACTGCTCCCCCTGGGAATGTGTTACTACAAAAGCACTCTGCACATGCTTAGTGAGATCTAATCCAATCAAACAAGGTGCAGGTATTTGATCAGAAATTACTACATCCCAAAATCCAACCTAGTTTCTATAGTTTATCTTTACTTTAGCCATAGGTAAAATCACTGGCATAGAACTTATTTCCTTGATGGTAACAGTTTGATTTGGAAGTATTTGTTCTTTAGGAACCACATCAGGGTGAGACAGGGTTATGTGAGAACAGGTATCTACAATTCCAACATAAGATGTCTCATTAATAAGAATTTTCTCACCAGAGTTCTGTAGTAAAATATCTGCCTTTATAAGAAAGCACTGAATGACTCTGGCTTGTGGCAGATCAGAATTTTCTGTTGTGCTAGTTGCCATGGAGACAGAACCATTGTTACAAACTCCTTCAGTGGCTTCCAGTGGTTTTATACAGAAATCCTTTTTGGTTTGACTATCATCTTTTCCATTTTTATTTTTATTGTTTTCAATACAATTTGATTGAACATGGCCAAACTTGCTACAATTATAAGACTGTAAGTCTTTCAATCATACTGAGGAGATCTGTCAAACTTTTCCTCAGGGTTCATTTCTGTCGGCGGACTTAGGGCCTGGCAACTTAGGTGAGGTACTAAGCTGGTCATCTTTCCCTGATATTTTACTGATGTAATTTTTATTGAATGGTTTCTTAATGTTGTCCCAGTTCTGCCTGTAAAATTTTACCTCAGAAAACAGGATCTCTAATTTCACTAATAGAATCAGCATATTCAGACGTCTGTAATATGTTTTTAGGATTTTTGCCTTTCATTAAATAACACAGTTACCCAGGCAAAATGGAATAACATTGTTCTAAACCAACTACATTTTTCATTTGGTCTAGGGAAGTGACATTTTCATGTTCCATCCATTTGTCCAAACATTGAATTAATTTAGCCCCCACTTGGGCATAAGATTCTTCAGGCTTTTTGGTAAGGGAACAAAATTTTCTCCTAAAGTGTTCTGCATTTATGCCAACTCTAGAATATACCATTTTTCTATATGCCTCAAAATCTCGAGCTTGCTCAAGAGGCATCTGAGAATAAAGCTCATCTAAATCTTCACTTATTTGTGATCTCAAAACTATCATCCTTTCACCATCGTTAATCTCAAAGTCCCAGCACATGCTCTCAAATGATATCAGGAAAGATTTAGAGCAAGGTTCCTCAGAATGTGAAGTATGAATCTTGTGTCTTTCTGAGCCTGATGTTTTGACGGAGAGACCACAAGCCAATCGTCTATATAAGGATAGACCTGAATTTTCTGTAGACGTAAGTAAGCGGCTACGGGTGCCATGCACTTGGTAAATGTCCTTGGTGCTGTCGAGAGCCCGAATGGGAGGGCCAGAAACTGGTAAATTTTGTCCTGAAATATGAACCGGAGGTATCTTCGGTGTTTGGGATGTACAGTCACGTGAAAGTATGCATCCTTTAGGTCTATCACCACAAACCAGCTGTTTTTCTTTAACAGGTGGATTATGGAGTCCAGCGTCACCATGCGGAAGCGTCTTGGCAAGTGTTTAGAGTTCTTAGGTCCAGAATGGGTCCGATTCCTCCTCCTTTCTTCGGAACGGTGAAGTATCGGGAGTAGAACCCGTTTCTGATGTCCCTTGTGGGAACCTTTTGAATAGCTTTTTTCTTTAGAACAGACAGAACTTTTTCTTCTAGAGCAGGATCAAATGATGTATGTTTTACCTGTCCTAGAGGAGGATATTCTATAAATTCCAGCTGGTAGCTGAAATGTATAATTTTTAAGACCCAGGAGTCTTTTGTGATAATGGTCCAATTTGGAAGGTAGGGTTGTAATCTTGTCGTGAAATGCTTTCTGAATGGTGTGATGGCGTAATCAAAGGTACTGTTTGGATTTTTTGGAAGGAGGCTTGTAAGACTGCCTATGATGAAATGACTGAGGACGGTAGTTGGAAGTCGAGGAAGAGGCTTGTGAAGATCTGTGTTGAGGTAAGTTTTTGAAAGGCTTGTACTGTTAAGCAGGTTGAGAGTACTGGGTGTATGTTGTATCTGGCCTGAGTCTGGATGGAATAACACTTGTTTTTTTTTTTTTCATTTTGTGCAGCTCTTCCAGGTTTCCATCGGTTTTCTCATTGAAGAGTCCCTTGGTATCAAAGGGTAAGTTTTCCACTCTTGTTTTAACATCCTCCATTATATTAGCTGCTCTCAACCATGCGTGTCTACGTAGAGTGACAGCTGACATAAGTACCCTGGATGCAGCTTCAGCAGCATGCCTGGTAGACAGTCTTTGATGTTTTGAAACTGTTTGGGCTTTTTCATAAGTATTTAAGAAGCCCTGTCTGACATCTTCAAGAATCATTTTAAGCCCAGGCAAAATCCAAAGCCAGAGTTGTCTTTGGTAAGCTCCTAACACTGTCTGGTAGTTTGTTACCCGTAAAAGGAAAGATATAAGCGAGTAAATTTTTCTCCCGAGAACTTCTAATTTTCTGCCTTCCCTATTCGTTTGAGTCACATGTGATTTTCCTGTGGGTCTGGAGCAGCTCGTCTCCACAATCAAGGAATTAGGTATCGGATGTTTAAGCAGAAAATTGGTGTCACTCCCATGAACTCGATACAAATTCTCCATGCATCTGAACATGGGAGTTGATGTGGAAGGCTGATTCCAGGTGTCTTTGATAATATCTAGTAGAGCTGGAATAAATGTAAGGCTTAGTGGTGCGGACCTTTCCTGGTTTATGTCACCGAATATAAGGTCCTCTGTCGGTGGAGTAGGTTGCTCAATCTCCATCTTAAGGGTCTTAGCCAGTCTAGAAAGCATTTGAGTGTAAGAAGAAAAATCTTCAGAGGGGGAAGAACCATGGTTGTCAGCCATATCTGATTCCACCACTTCTCCCTCTGGTAAATCATCCTTGCATGGTTGTTGAGGAACATTATTTTCAGGAGCAGAAGAATCATCTGAAAAAATATCCTCCTGTTCTGAAGTAGAAAAGTGGTGAGGCTTCTTGTGAGCATATCTGTCGACGTCATGGAGAGAAGAAGCAGTCTGTTTTGAAGATGGGACAATCGTTGATGCCGAAAGAGCAGGAGCTGACTACGCAGGACACTTCTTTGAGGTCGTGGCAAAGTCTTTTCTCTTCTCAACATGCTTTTGATGTCGATGTCTACAAGGGGATGCTGACGAAGAAGAATCGTAAATATATTTCACCTTCCTTTTTCGTCTACATCTATCAGTCGACGTTGAAGAAGTGTCTGATGAAGAGGAATCCTTTCGGTGTCAACGTTGATGCTTCTTGTGTCTTGACCCATATTGGTCGGACTCATCCGAGTGATCCCTATGTTGATGTCGAGATGACCTCGGGAGCACTATCACCTCACAGCGAGGGGATTGACGTTGATCTGGAGACATGTGCTTAGACTTTGCTGTATGCTTTCAAGGCGGAGAGCTCAGCCTCAAAGCGACTGACGACACCGATGGAGCCAAAGACGCTGGCCTGGTTGACACAGGGCTATGACGGGCAGAAAGGAATCCTGCAGTGGTACTTGCAAGCTGGCTCGGCGTCGGAGAAGAGACGCCTATAGAAGGAATTGGCTCAGCTTGTCAAGGAGGGAGCTGCCTCCGACAAAGATTCTCTGTCTCTAGATGAGTCCTCTAGAATAGAAGATGGTAAAGAAGCCGAAACTGGTGGTAACTGCTTAAGGTGTTCCTTTGCCTTAACTGGAGCCTTTGTCTTTGCTTGTTTTGCAGGTTTTGAAGAAGTAGTTGAAGAGGATTTCGGCATCGATGAAGATTTCTTCACAGAAATTGATTTCTTAGGTGGTTTATCTGAAGTTTTGCTAACTGAAGGTTGAAGGGAGACATTGGCATCTGAACGGGGGGTAGCCGAAGGCGATGAGATTTCCATTTCTGACAGTTTGGATGATGATAAAGTAGAGTCCCAAATGTGATATTTAAGTCTCTACTGCCTTGCTTTTAAAACTGCTTTGGTAAAGCTTTTACAATGTTTGCAGGACTGAGTTAGGTGAGCCTCTCCTAAACAAAAAAGACAATGATCATGTCTGTCATGGAAAAGAAGTTTTCTAGAGCAAACCACGCAGCGGCTGAATGGACCTGAGGGGGACATAAGGTAGCGAAAGTCAATTTTGTCTTACTTGGAACTTTGGCACAGCGGAGTGAAAAGGTGGGAAGAATAGGAAAAAAATCCGAAGTGACCAAGTTAGTAGAGCGAAGCAGCATGAGTGGTCAAAACACAGTCCATGTTGGGGAAATAGATATTAGAATAGTTGAGGACGAAACCAGATCGAAAAACCGTAGAATTCAGTCAGAAAATTGAAAAAAATAGCAAGCTCGATGTGAGAGGTTCCAAATCGCTCGGCGGAAAAATGGAACTGAGGCTTTGGCGGGCAGAGCATGTGCATTAGAGGCAAATTAACTTGTTATTTTTCTATTCAAAGCTCGAGAAGATTCCGAGAGGTCCAGCGCAGGTGCTGATTTAACCTTTTTGTGTGCATTCAGAGGCCATGCTGAAGACGTAGATGTTTTTCTGGAACTCTGTCTTTCTCTATAATCCAGCGCATGTTAGCAATTTGGACTCTGCCCCTTCGAAATCCAGCTTGTACTTCTGGGAGTTCTCAGTCCACATACTGCTGAAGCCTACCTTGTAGGATTTTGAGCATAACCTTGCTAGCGTGTGAAATGAGTGCAATTGTATGGTAGTTGGAGCATTCTTTGGCACTGCCCTTCTTTGGGATTGGGATGTAGACTGATCTTTTTCATTTTTTCTTTTTTTGAATATTTATTTAAGGACAGGGTAAGGTATACAAAAAGTAAGGGGTAATAGGGAAAAGGGGTTAGGGGGATAGGAGAACACAGAGTATAAAATCATCGAATCAATTCATATTACAATAGCAAATCAACTTTTTGTTTTTTCACAATTTGATTACCCTCCTGCTTTCATCTTATAATTCAATTTTAGTTTGATTCTATGTTATTCCAACACTATCTGGTAACTGCAGCCATTTATACAATACATCCCATCGTTCAGTTTTCTTTTCAACTGAACATTTGTTCAGCCCATCTGACAGGATATCCATTTTTGTCATTTCCCATATTTCCCCAATAAGTTTCTCTTGTTTCAGTATCTCTGCTTTCTTGAGATTTTTAACATAATGCTTTTTAATTTTGGAAGCTGCATAGGTCACTGGATGACTCTTTATACCATCTATGTTACCTGGTGTCATGCCCAATAAAGTCAGTTCTGAAGTTTGTGCAACTTCATTTAACTGTTGTTTGGCATCTAATGTCCCCTCTTTCATCACTTTCATCAGATCTTCTATTTTGCTAAGACCTTCATTCACTTGCTGAAACCCTGTTATTATTGTCTTTTGCATAGTAATCTGCCATTCCTTTTCTATTTCTTGTACCACTGTTCCAAAACTTTGGGATTGAACAGACCAAGTCTCCATTTGTTGTCTTAAATTTTTGGAGGCCATCTCAGACTTTGGGGTTTGTATAGATGATACTATGCCCTTAACCACAGTGATCACCTTTTAGATATTCTTCTACAGTTTTCACAATTTTATCAACAATCCAAACCCCTCATCATAAACCTCCCCTTAGATCTCCCGCCAATCTTTATCCAAATATTATAATATAAAAACCAGCTTTTAACCCAGCAAAATTTAGAGTCAAATAGAACCGTGGCACAATTATTTCTTCTCCCGAGTTTAGCAAGCTTCTGTTCTCAAACTCCCACACAGTCCAACAAGCAAAACAACAATCACAGAATCTCAGACTGTCCAGTAGTTGTCCTTGAAGACCGTCTTATGATCTTTCTATTAACCCATTGATACTCCTCAGTCCAGTCGACCACTTCAGCTCCTTCTTTCTTCTCCAGAAAACCACCAGATTCTATTATCAAATGTTCACAGAGTCCAGGAAAGAGAAAAGAGAAATACGTCCAAACCAAACTGTATTCACAGAACTCAAGTCTCTTGAATCCTGTCCAGTGGTATTACTGTCTGGGATTCTTTTCTAGAAACACAAGATTTATTTTTCCGTCTCACTCTCTCGGCTTTGAAATCAGTCTGCTGTATTAAGAGTTAGTTTCGCTTTTGAGGCAGACTGATAAGATAGGCTCGCCGCTGCTTTTCTTCTTTCAGCCAAATATTTTCATTCTTATTTCAGCTTAATGGGGCTGTTTCATAAATCAAACGCTTCAGCTTATTTAGTTGTTATATATTTTAAGCTTATATTGGTTGTTCTCTTCTCCCCCAGTAAAGGGTTACTCACGGCTCAGTGCCAAATATGGCTCCCCGCCTCCAATCTGGGTTTGCCTCCCATTCTTCTCCTTCCGCTGCTCACCATCTGCTTCAGAGAGAATTCTCCTAGACTCTCTTTCAATCCCCATTTCAAAAAGGGGATCCCGGACCGGACGGGTTCCAGTTTTTCCAGAGAGCTCTTCTCTGGAGCTACTGGCAGCACCGCAACAAAGCCCCGCCTCCGGGATGTAGACTGATATTTTCCAGTCCTCTGGCCACTGCTGAGTTTTCCAAACTTGCTGGCATATTGAATGTAGCACCTTAACAGCATCATCCTTCACCACGACAAGGCAGCAATCCATGAAGGGTAATAATGATGGCTTTGCATAAACAGGTGTCTCTTAATTATGTCTGCTAATAAGACTTCGTCTCTTCATGGACCTGCTGTAGGTCAATTAAAGTTTTGATAGAAAAATGTGTAAAAGTTCTTGCAAACCCCGTTTTTGCAGATATTTTGACTGTGTGAGTCTTGCTCCTGTTTAAAAACAACTGATGATAACAGGAAAAAACATACAGGGAGAAATTTCCACTGCTGTAATACGGAAAATAAATAAATAATCCCCCAGCACACACAAAGAAAGTATAATGGGAAATCTATTCTTTTCTATGTTTTGGAAATGCTTTTATAACTGTTGCATACCCTTGTTTTAAAAGAGGGCATAATGTTAATGCAGTATTCAACCTGAGAAAGACTGAGGATAGTGTTAAAAGCAGTGTACAAAGTTTTTGTGTGGTTCAAATCTTCGTGTGGCAGCAAAGGAAGAAACCCACACAAAGAAAAAGGACAAAAACCTGATGCCAAATATATTTAATTATTTAGAAATAGCTGATATATTCTGTAGTGAAATACTCTTTCATAAACTCTAGTTATGGGAATAGAGAAAAAGACAATTGGATACACACACACACACACACACACACACACACACAGAGTGGTGCCTCGCATTGCGATGTTAATTCGTTCCGCAAAAATCGCTGCAGAACGAAAATGTCGCTATGCGATATTAAAAAGCCCATAGAAACGCACTGAAACTCCTTCAATGCATTCCTATGGGCTTAAAATTCACAGTTCAGCGAAGATTCTCCATAGCGCTGACATTTTCGCTGCCTCTTAAGCGAGGAATCCATCCCTAAACACAGCGGGTGGCCATTTTGTTTACCCGGTGGCCATTTTGAAACTGCCGATTAGCTGTTTTAAAATTGTAGCTTTGCGATGCTTGGTTCCCGAAGCAGGGAACCGAGCATTGCAAAGGGAAATTCCCCCATAGGGAACATCGCAAAGCGATCACTTTTGCGATCGCAAAAAAATGCGTCGCAAAGCAATTTCATCGCTAAACGGAGCTATTGCTATGCGAGGCACCACTGTATGTATGTGTGTGTGTGTGTGTGTGTGTGTGTGTGTGTGTGTGTGTGTGTGTGTGTGTGTGTGTGTGTGTGTGTGTAAACCATAAAGCTGATAAAATAGCTCAAATCCTTAAAATGTATATAAAATAAGTAACAAACAATTCCAAATAATAACTCCATAGAGCTTACAATGGACCTGTAAAAATGATTAAATGGGTCTCTATCTTAAAAAAGATCAAAAGAATTTGCCTGCTTGTGTACCAGTATTTATTTATATACTGTACATGACTGATAAATATAATGATTGAAAAAAAAAAACTTCTCTCTTCATACTTAACAGGCATGAGTTGCTGGAAAAGCAATAAGGATTAGTGGCTGGAGACATTAGAGACATTTAGCACCAAGCCTGTAGAATTTGTCTTCTACTTGGGTGTTTAAAAAAAATATCTTGAGGAAGTCAACATGCACAAAACTGTCTCTCCTACAGAAGACATTGAAGGTAGACACCCACATTTTTAGTAACTTCTTAACAAATCAAAGCTGGTCAAGAACTGAATTTAAAGTGCCTTAAAACTTCAGACAATGCTCATGGGAAGCTAGGAACCAATATTCTTGTTCCTATAACCACCAAGAAATACAATTAAAAATTAAATTGTGGTGTTATATGCAAACATTCCTGAACTGTGTAACAATTCATCTCTAAATCATAAACAAAATACCTCTGGATGCAGGCTGAGCTAAATGTTATTTTCTGGGAAGAAAGACAAGTCACAAAACATAAGAAAGAGAAAAGATACAGAAAACATCAGGAAAAACAGTGTCTTTGTTTAAATTCAAATGAATTTAAAATATAAAAAATCTGAGCAATTATCTTTCGCTGCATAAACTTCCATTATCTATCTGTTCTAAAACCCCAAAAGAAAGTTATCACTGCATTTATGTAATTTAGCAGTAATGCTCAACCAAGAATGCATTCATTCTTTGATGTCAGATATCACACAGATGCACTCTTATCAGCACCTTAAGTGATCCAGACGTTTTGTCAATGTGAATTTATTCCATGTTCTTCTTAAAATCAGAATTTTAAAAATAACATCAGATCTCATGGTGTTGTGAACATTTTTACAAAATCAGCTTAGTTGCCACTCCACCGGAGTGAATATATCTGTACTTTAGGGCCACTTCCTATTGTTTGGGTTAAACTGTGGTTTCTTAATTCATGTTCTATGGTTTAAAATTTGGTACATAAAGAAATGCAACAGATTACGTTTGCATAAACACAGACTTTGTGTACTCTGGAAATGAAGTCTCTTCAATTTGGTCCATACCGTTTTCCTAAAATTAAGACTTAACATGAAAATAAGCCATAGTATGATTTTTCAGGATGCTCATAATATAAGCCCTACCCCAAAAATAAGCCCCAGTTAAGTGAAACCCCACTCTCCACCATTGTGCAGCATTGTACAGCAACCAAAAGAAGATGACATGACTGTATATGAATAAATGGAGATTGTTGTACATGAAAAAAAAAATCCCGTGAAAATGAGCCCCAATGCATTTTTGGAGCAAAATTTAATATAAGACCCTGTGTTCTTTTCGGGGAAACATGGTAGTATCTTCATTTGGAGTATAGCATAGATATTTTACATCAGCTTCAAATCAAAACTAGAATGCAGTCCAAGTGCAAAAGTAGATGAGTTCCTTTAGTAAGCTGATACTCAACCAGTTTTTTCACTGATGAACTAATGCTAATATGAAACATTTAACAAAAAATTACAAATCTCTCCCCCTCTTCCCTTCTTTTTTGTACGCACAGAAATACTGTAGATGGGATCTGTCTTGTATTCATGTACATATGTCCTTTCTAAAACATATGAATGCAGGGAAAGATAATGCAAGATATATCATGCTACTCACATTATATTAGTTTGGGGGCAAGAGATTAATAAAAAAACCAGACATTTTTAGCATTGTGGAGACAATCTGAACTATACAAAGTGATGGGAAAATCATAACACATACTAAGTATAGTGTGTACATTGGATGATGCAAAGAGACAGTAATAAGCAGACCCAAATTTGTGTATGTGCCAAATTACAGAAAAAACCCACAAGCTTCTATGCAGTTTCTCTAACAAAAGGATGCCTAGTGCACCAAGATGGAATGAGATATCATGATGGTGATCTTCTCTACCATCCACTCTTAATATGAGAGCATATCTATGTATGTCTTTTGTGTAACCCAAACCAATAAATCATCAGTATAAAGCAAAATTAAGGACATGCCTAAATTGTAAGACAGGCTTATATATGAAGAAATTGAAGATGATGAACACAGTCACTTGATTTAATTACAACTTTATAACCAGAAATATTGTTGAAAAAATTAGATTAAGTTAGGCCTTAAATTGATGATGGTTTTCAAAGACCTTCTGAGCATATAGTTTATATTTTTTCTTTAGCAACTAACAAATGTACAGTAGGAACACCACCTACCCTTTATAATAATTGATCTTACGTCCCTCTCTCCATAATGAGCACTCGCAGTATGAATGTGCCAGTCTACACTTGCAGAAGAAGTTTAGTGTGACAAGCGCAAGAAATTAGCAGAATTCTTGAGTCCAGGGATCTGGCCTCCATCACCTAGAAGCACCACAATGCAACATATGGATCTTCAGCTATCAGCATCTGCTATCCACTTGAGGGATGTGCCAATACACCACTTACCTGCATCAGCTCTGGATCGCTGACCTGGTGCCTTCCCAAATGGGGTCTTCATTCATCTGTATTTAAGTGAGCAGCAAAGCTGCTGAACTAGGGTGAAAATCCAGTTCTAGTAGCCGTTGTGAAGTTTCCCAGTCTTGGAATAACAGATGCAATAGTACAGATGTCAAATCAGAATTGTTGTTCTCCCCCAAACTGAGCAGATCTGCCTTCAGTTACAACAATCTGCAAGAGAAAGAGAGAGGGATAAGAGACTGCTAATCTGTAGTCCTATAGAGACTGTAGGAAAGTAATTGGGACCTCTGTGTATTTAAAAGGACCAGAAAAAGCTTTCTGCTTGTCCTTTCTCTCTAAGCAGTGCAAATTCCCTCCAACCTCTCCCTTCACTAGCCACAGTCTAGCAACATAAATAACAGTTGCTGCTGCCCTTCTTATTCATCATTGCTTGGGCTTCACAAAATACACCATTAGCTCTCACCTACCTACTGGGAGGAAAGCAGTACCCCTTCCATCAATTTTAGTGTCCAGGTTACCAAGGATATTTCTTCTTCACTTCCCTCCCCTAACTGGGTGTTTCCAGTGCACACAATCTCCTCCCATTAAATCTACTTAAGAACAAAGTAATTCTTCAATAACTCTGTGAGGTTGTGCAAGTGTGCATCCTTAGCCCCAGCACACAGGTAGCAGGCAGCTGGGAGGGTGAGTTTCCACAGGATCAGGTTGGCTGGAGACACTCCCTGCAGCTGCAGAAGATTAGAGACAGCTGGAGGAAACAGGGTCCAGGGGAATAAAAGATCAGAACTGGGAAGAAATTGTTGTCATCTATTGTGGAGGAACCCCCATGTCATGCTTGTCCATCATGGTGAGCTCAAGGGCAGGAGCCTATGAGAGGACAGGAGGGGCAGAACCAGAAGAACCAGAGAGAGTTAGGAGACTGAATTGAGAAAAAAGTCAGAAATTGGAAAGTTGGAATGCTAGAGAGAATAGGAATGAGTTCAAAAGTATATAGAGAATAAATAGTCAATGAATATTGTAAAAGTGAATAAAGATACCTACAAACCAAAATAACATCAAATGATATTTAATGAATAATCCTAAAAATCTGTGATTTACTCCCGTGATTTGCATAACAACTATAATATAAATAAATCTGCTGTATTGGCAGCACACGTCTAAGATCTATTTGGTATTGAGGGAATGATACCTGATGGCAGTGTGAAGTGAGGAAATGCATCCAGAGGGTGGACTTGTGTTAAGGGAAAATAAACAAAGGACACTGGGTAGACGCGACACCTATCTTGGAAGAAGAGGATGTACAGTGGGGTCTCGACTTACGAACGGCTCGACATACGAACGTTTCGACTTATGAACTACTCTCATAGGACTATATGGACTCGACTTACGAACTTAGATTCGAGTTACGAACTCTTTTTTTCCTTTTTTTAAAAGCCAAATCATCTTAGGTTAAAAGGAAAAAAATAAAAAAATATCCCCCTCTAGTGGCAGAAGGTGGAATAGCAGCTTCCCATTAGTTTCTATGGACGAAAAGAGCAGAAATGGATTAAATGGTTTTCAATGCATTCCTATGGGAAATGCAGATTCGACTTAAGAACTTTTCGACCTGAGAACTGCCTTCCAATACGGATTAAGTTCGTAAGTCGAGACCCCACTGTACAAGAGGATGACAGGGCCTGTCTATCCTTGCCAGGTTTATTGGCTTGTGTCAGGAGCCAGGCATTGGAAAATTCAGCCATGTGTTTGGACAAGGCCTTGTTAGCCTGCATGCTTCCCAAGCTTTGGAGAGGGAAGGGACAGAGAGAGACAAGCTGCAGAGACTGAGTTCTTGTGCTCATTTATACAAGCTTTCTCTCAAAGACCTAAGCTTTCTCCTCCTGCCTACCCTCCTGGACTCTGGAGGAATTCCAGTAAAACTAGCTGGGCTCCAAGGTGACAAGTAATTTAAAAATTGCAATTCATCCTTATAGGACTGAGAGGGGAAAGGCAGAGGACCTGTTCCTGTAACTACAGTAAACACTTGACTTACGAACTTAATCCGTTCCAGATCAGCATTTGTAAGTTGAAAAGTCCGTAAGTCAGTTTCCCATTTCCCATAGGAATGCATTGAAACCCCGTTAATCCACACCAGCTGAATAAAAAAATATAAAATAAAATAAAATAAAAAGCACCAAACACTGCAAGCCCCTAGGCCTGCAAAACACAACCCCACCAGCCCAATCCCACCCTGCAAAATAAAAAAAGGAAAAGCAGCACCTAACTCCACCGACGCTGCCGGGCCAGGACTTCCACTGCCGGGCCAGGGCTCCACCACTGCCGCCGGGTCAGGGCTACCGCTGCAGGGCCAGGCTCTTTCTCCCCCACCCTGCAGCTTCTCCCAAAGGGCTGATCCCGAGCGTGGGGGGACAGAAAGGCTGGATCCCCATGCTCTGGAGCAGCCCTTTGGGAGAAGTCATGGGGCGGGACAGAAAGGTGATCCAGCCTTCTCCCCCCCCCCCACGCTCAGGAGCAGCCCCGGTAGCGGCGGCAGAAGTCCAGGCCCGGTAGCGGAGAAAAGCAGCAGGGAAGCCGGGGAAGCCTCTGGCAGCGGTGATCACGGCAGTGGGACGGCCCAGGAGGCTGGGCCCAGCCAGGATGGCCCAACGGCTTGCCTCCCAGTGCCAGTAGCAGCAGCGGTGGAAGCCAGAGAGGCTGAGCCTCCCTTTTCCTAACCGTTGGGGTGAAAGAGCTACAAAGAAGCAGCCTCTTCACCACCAACAGTTCGAATTTCCCGCCCTTTCCCCCTGCCTTTTTTCAGTTTGTAATTCGTAAGTCAAGGGTTGACTGTAATAAAAACTGATATGAATCTTTATTTAGGCTGCAACTAAAGCAACGAGATACTGAGTCTCTGAGTGCAAAGGGAAAAGGCACACAGAACTAGACAGATTATAGTTTCATTTGTCCTAATCATTGAACAACTTCTTTTTAGGGTATATCTTGTTGTGCCTTCTTCTCTTACAGTGCCCTTGACATTTGTAATAGTTTCCTCATTTATATTCTCAACAATTTTTCTCTCAGAGTTTCTCCTTTTTGCAATTATTGTGAAATATCAAAGAGTACAAATTGTGCAGCAACCTGTCAATTTGATGTGTTTCCACTCTATTACCCACAGGTTCCAGCTGTCAATAAAATACCTGAACTCATTCATTTTAAACTAATTTATTCTAATACACTAAACAACTTTTAACTTATGATTTAAAATGGTGCACTATGTAGTCTCAATTAACTATCCTTAACATATGGTTAAAGAAGGTCCATTTTCATAACTATATAGTGATTGCACAATGGAGTTTTATGAGCAGAACTGTGCAACAAGCTAACTATTGGTTATATCAAGCGTAAGTATGCAATTCTTTATATGTTCACTCTTTTTTTTCTTCAGTTAGTCAGTCGGCAGGGATACAGTATTTCTTTGTTAGATTTGCTGTTTGGGGTTATAAATAGGTTGTGATACCCAAATCAAGATGGGTAAAAATCAATAATTAAAAAAAACTGATTGCAATCAAGATTAAAATCAACAATCATTTTAAATTTAAATTGTCAAAACACAATCAATTTTTAAAATTCAAATCAATTTTTAAAATTTAAATCCTGATTTAAATTAAATCCAACCCAGTCCAAAATATCTTTTTCCATTTTTTCCTTTCCATATCAAATGCTGTTTCATGTATTTTGTGATCAATCAACTTCCCTGTATATGCATCTGCTAATTCAAACAAATCTAGTTTGGTCATGCTTATTTGTGTCACTCCAACTTTCCCAATCTCTCATTTTCACATATGTGGTATCTGTACTAGAAATCTCACTTCCTATGGACATGTGTTTCATAAGGAAGGTACTTCTGAGCAGCTGTCATCATTGTCTATTACCTCTCAGTCTGGTATAATTGTTATTTCTTCCATAAGTACATTTGGCAACTGCTCTGCTTTCCTCAAAATCATTCTGATGCAACACTGACCTACTTTGAAAATTATGAAAATACCTAATAAAATGAGTATAATAATTATGATATACTGTAATATAGTTTCTACTATACTGATTAACTATGAGGAAAAAACATCTACCTAAACTTTTGAATCGAGGTGTATTTTTTCCATATTTTTTCACTTCTGCTTTAATCTTGCCCACATTTTCAAAAAAATGACTTACTACCATCGGGGTACACAAACAACACTTTTCACCAATTAACTTGCAGCCTCCACCCTCTTGAGCCAACAAAAATCACCGGCAACTGCATTCTGCAAAACTCTTTCATGGCTTCCACTTCAGAAGCAATTTTCCTTAATGCATCCTCTCTATTGTTAGCCAAAATTTGAAAAACAGCTCTTCCGATAGCATGTTAATACCTACTCCTGGTAATATAGTGTCCCATAATCAATACTATCCATTATACAGGAAAGATGTCCTTTTGGCCTTGTGACTTTTTGTATTTGATTGTTTTACTGGTTGCATACTTGGGAACATCACTCCCAGAGCATGTATCTGTGTGTTTGTGTGTTTGTCATCAAAATATATTCAAATAAGTGCTATGTTGGCATGTGAATAAAGTCCATCTGTATATGAACAAAAGGTCACCATGGAGGAGGATGGGACATTTGTTGAGTCAACAGCACCTTTCCTACATTGAAATATATGGCATAAATGGAACACAATTGTTGAGTCAGAGAACAAACCTCCAGAGTAAACCATTCTTTACAAACTGCCGATATGATTTCCTGTTGTCCAACATGGGAGGGGCTACGTTGGATTCAAACAAGATAAAGCAAAAGAGAGTGCAGAACCACAATAGGCCACCTGCACTCTTGCATATAGTCTCTCTATCTCTGTAACACCTAGCCTTATTCCATATGTGCTTTTCACTCATAGGAGCAGACGATCGAATCTGAATCAAATCTGCCACAGGGGCCAACAGAGGTGGGTTCTTAAGGTAGAACGAATGTTCTCCAAAGCATGAAAAGGGTTTCAGTTTTAGCAGAGGAATTCAACAGAGCATTTCCTCAGCAACATCATCTGTCAACTGGTGAGCATAACATTTGATAACTGCAAGATGTTTAGGGAGCTAATTGCTTCTAAAAGGCCCCAACAAAAGGGCAATTTTTAATAGGAGCTCCTTCAGTAGTGAGAAATCTCCAGTATTTCCATAACCGACCATAGTCGTTGGCAACCTCAGAGGCATATATATTATCTTTATAGAGGTTTACTGTGCATCCTGTTGCTAAATGATAGGCTCTGGTGAGAGCCGCAAGTTCAGCTGAATGAATACTTGGGAGAGACCTTCTTTCAATGACTTTGAATTGGGAGCAAACAGCATATCCAGTAACAAATTACTCTTGATGGTACTGGAGACATAAACCATCAACATAAAGAATTAAATGAGGATTCTACATGGATATATCTACGAAAGTTTGTGGTTTAGACAAGACAGAATGAAAGCATCATGAGGCTCACCATCAGACGGAAGAGGAAGAAATGAAGCCATGTTCAAAATTGGACTATGCTTCAAAGTGATACATGGATAAGAAAATGAAATGGCTTCATACCTGGTCAAGCAAACCCCAGACATATTTTGAATTTTGGCTCTAAGCAGAAAAGCTGCTGCAGCATGACACACTGCCATTATCAAAGAGTGGCCAAGGACAATGTTTGCTGACTATTCCAACTGCCACTGCCTTAAACAAGGAGGAAATCCAGCCACCACAGGATCCAAGGTTGTGGAATAATAAGCCACAGATCGTTGGAGGAAAACATTGGGTGAAACATTATGAGCAATATTATCTTTCTCATGGTAGAATAAAGACAAAGATTTGGTATAACCAGGTAAGTCCAAAGCTAAGCCAAAGGAAACAGTCTGTTTAAGAGCAACAAAAGCTTGTTCAGCATCAAATGTCCACTGAAGAGTTTCTGGGATATCAGGCCTGTATGGACCTGGAGAGGGTACACTAGAGCAGTGGTTCTTAACGTGGGCGATAATGCCCCCCAGGGGGCGATTTCATTTTTCAGGGGGGCGGTAGAACGAAAAGGGGCGGCGTGGTGGCGCTGGAGGAGAAGGGGGTGGTAGGGGGGTGCTGCAGCAAGCCAAACCTGTGAAGATGGCTGCAGCCTTTTTACAATGTGCATGAATATATATTTTCCTCCAATCTTAATTTAGTTTCAGAGTTTTCATCTTGAAATTTTTAGTTCCTGCATTGCGGTTTGTTTTTATGCCCTTTTAATATTTCTTTTTGAGTCTTAAAATTCGCTTGCAACTAAATCATTAAATGTTACTTTTGGGGGGCATTTCATTTTCTTGGAATTGAATTTTGTTTTCAGGGGTCATTGGATTTAAGTGTCATAAATAAATAAATAAATAAATAAATAAATAAATAAATAAATAAATAAATAAATAAATAAATAAATAAATAAATAAATAAATAAATAAGATATCACCGCGGGGAGGGGGGCGATGATAACTTCCTCAATGGCTCAAGGGGGCGTTTCTTTCAAAAAGGTTAAGAACCACTGCACTAGAGCTGTATAACCAAGGATCCACTACAACAGGAACACATTTCTTTCTATGTGGTTTGCAGAGGAAGCTTCAAAATAGTGTCTACCCTGGACTGAAGAAAATGCTGTGTACTACCAGAAATATCATTTCCCAAATAAACAACACAAGTTTGGCCTAGCTGCAATTTTTCCTTGGAAATGTTGTGACCTTTGTCAGTCAAAGCTTTCAAAAGTACCAAACTTCTACAGCTTGATAGGCTAACAGAAAATCAATGAAACATTCTTACAAGCTTCTACAGCTGGACAGGCTAACAGAAAATCATCTATACTGTATATTGAGTTAGGACAGATTTCCTGGAAATCCAACTTCTTCCCTTTTTCAAATTCAGGGGAAATGTTCAAATTCAGGGGTAAAATGGAAGGCAAGTCCATAAATCCCTCTGAAATTCTGGAGAATGTGAGCTGTTGCTGACATATTGAAAGGCAAAAAGAAATTTGAGTATCTAAATGGATTAGAATAGATAGGAAAACTGAAGATAAATCTACTACAGAAATATAAGAGATAAAATGATGCCTTGAATCAATCCAACCCCCCCCCCAAATATCATATAATACATAGGTTCTTAACCTGTGGTCCGTGCAGACCCCCAGGGTGCTGCAATGTCCTCACAAAGGGTCAGTGAAGGTTCGAAGAAATGTTATGATCTTTTGCAGTTAAAACAGAAAGAATGAATGAAAGAAAGAAGAAAAGGAAATGTAGAACAAAATCTTAATTTCTTTTGCTTGTTTGTGCAAAACTTGGCTTTTCTAACCTGCCTCCATTAAAAAAACAAAAGTAATAATCACTTATGAAAACAACTGTTTGATAGTAACTGTTTGATATTTCTACACACGGTGAACATACAAGTGAATGACACTGAGGGGCTGAGAGACAGCAAGTGACATTTCTTGCTATTGCACAGACTGTCAGAAGTGGTGGGAAGAGAGTCCGAGTCAGTCAGTGTCAGTGCAAGTGAGTGTTTGGATGGACTACGATTGTGTTTCTTCTTCAATTTTGGCTAATAAAAACGTTTGGTTATTGTTGGGTAAAGTAACTTTCAATATTATTGCAGTGAATTTTGTAACAATACATTTTGGCTGAGCTTCAGAATGGATTGTTGGCTGAATTTGAAACATAAAAGAACTGATGTTGATGAGAGAGCATCCTGTTCAAGGCAAAATGAAGCTTCTTCCAGTTATCTTAAAAAGTGCCTCGATTATAGAAAGGATTATTGTCGATGAAACCCTTCATGAGAAACTTTAAATAAATATTTGATGCACTTTAGGGTTTTAAATCTTAAGTCTTCATGGTCTACAGCAGTGGTTCTTAACCTTTGTTACTCAGGAGTTTTTGAACTGCAACTCCCAGAAACCCCAGCCAGCAGAGCTGATGGTGAAGGCTTCTGGGAGTTGCAGTCCAAAAACATTTGAGTAACAAAGGTTAAGAACCAGTGGTCTACAGCAACAAAAGATATTTAAAGGGGGTCCGTGGTAAAGAAAAGAACCGCTGCTCTATAGTTAAAAAGAGAATAATTGAGGAAATAAAATTGGAGCAGCAGGAGCAACACTTGCACAACACCCCCATCCCACAATAATAGGCAAAAGAGCATAACAGATGCAGAAGCATGAAGGAACAACCAGATTTAAAACCCCAGTGGCCTGTTTCAATTCAAAGGGCCAACAAACTTCCACCAGGGAGAGGATAAAAGAGAAACTGACGAAAAGGTGGGGACAACAGAAAGGAAGAGGAGGTGGAAAATTGGCCAGATGTCCCAGAGTGGAGAACTGCCTAATCCTGCAGCTTACGCTGGCTTTGTAATATCCAAAGGTAGTTCTCCTTTGGATTTTTATTTCCCCTTTTAAGGGCTGAAAAGGCTCACCATTGAGGACCCTAAGGAAATTGACAAGGCTGAGACCAAACCAGGAGTAGCTCCTGAAACTCAAGAGGAAAGGTAATTCAGGAGGAATTTATTTGGACTGTATGGGTAAGAGTGAGTTGTTGAAATATGTAACTGTGCAACCCAGCATGTATATATATACATGCTCGTACTGTATAAGATTTTGAGATTTTTAATTTACATATTAGAATTTAAGTAACCAATCAGATTCTGTCTGGTGTTAGCCAACGGGTGTTTGAAGGGGTTAACTGCCAGACAGAAAAAGAAGTGACAGTTAGGCTTCTATTTATTCTGCTTGTTCTGGCTCTCTGTTATGATAAGATTTTTATGTTACCATGCCTGATATCCCCTTCACGGATTGCTGCCTTGTCGTGGCAAAGGGACTTGAGTAATTCAGAGAAGCTATGGGCTATGCCATGCAGGGACCCCCAAGATGGACAGGTCATAGTGGAGAGTTCGGACTAAACGCGATCCACCTGGAGCAGGAACTGCCAAGCCACTCCAATATCTTTGCCAAGAAAACCCCATGAACAGAAACAAAACGTTAAAAGATATGACGCTGGAAGATGAGCCCTTCAGGTCGGAAGGCGTCCAACATGCTACTGAGGAAGAGTGGAGGACAAGTACAAGTAGCTCCAGAGCTAATGAAGTGCTTGTGCCTTTTTTAATCTAAAAGGTGCTTGGCTTGGTTTAAAAGGTGCTTGTTTTAAAGGTGTTCTGTTTAGAAGGTGTTCCCTCCCCCTTCCCTCCTTTCCTGACCTTTTTTTTTTTTACCTAAGTTGATCTTAGGTCAAAAGAAGAAAAATTCTCGCCTAGTGGGAGAGTACGGATTAACCGGCTTTGCATTAGTTCCTATGGGAACTAATGCTTCAACTTAAGAACGGTGCCTCTACATAAGAACAAAAAACAGCCGGAACTGATTAAATGGTTTCAATGCATTCCTATGGGAAATGGTGACTTGATTTATGAAAATTTTGAGATGCGGCCACCGTTTCAATAGGGATTCATTTCATAAATCGAGGCACCACCGTACTCTCTGCAGCCAAAGATGGAGAAGCTCTATACAGTCAGCAAAAACAAGACCTGGAGCTGATTGTGGCTCTAATCATCAGGTTTTTATAGCAAAACTCAATCTTAAATGAACAAAGGAGGAAAAACCACTGGGCTAGTCAGGTATAATCTAAACCAAATCCCTTATGAATAAACAGTGGAACTGTAGAACAGTTTTAAGGAACTAGATTTGGTGGGCAGAGTGCCAGAAGAACTGGATGGAGGCTCGTAACATTGTACAGGAGGCAGCAACAAATATCATCCCCAAAAAAAGGAAATGCAAGAAAGCAAAGTGGCTGTCCAACCAGGCCTTACAAACAGCAGAGAAGAGAAGGGAGACAAAATGCAAGGGAGATAGGGAAAGTTACAGAAAACTGTAACAGTTACCACGTGACCCTTGCTTGTTTCACCAAACAAAGAGCTCACACAATGTAATCCCACCAGCAGATACCAATTGTGATGTTCTCTCTTTTCCTCACTGCCACCAGTGGGTTTCCTTTATCTACAAGATAAAATACTTTAGTCAGACACTTGTCTGGTTACTGCCAACAGAACTTATTTATTGAAGTGTATTAAATTAAATCAGAATCACAGATGTTCTTTATTCAGTGCATACAATCAAATCATTAAAATATCATATATCTTCCCACATAATCACCACCTGCTCTATCTATTAACCTTGACCAGCTTGTCTCTATTAATATATTTCTCACTATCTCCCTGACTACCTCTCTCTCTCACTCTGCAACTTTTATCTCTCTCTCTCTCTCTCTCCCAAACCTTCTTATATCCTGACTCTGCCCCTTCACTCCTCTCATAGGCTCATGCAAATGAGATTTTGGCTATGAGTGACAGGAGTGACATGGGGCAATCGTCACATAGACTTCCACAGAATAGCAAGGAGAGACAGAGGGCCTTCTTGAATGAACAGTGCAAAGAAATAGAGGAAAATAATAGAAAGGAAAAAACCAGAGATATGTTCAAAAATTGAAGATATTAAAAGAACCTTTTGTGCAAAGATGGACATGATAAAGGAAAAAAATGGTAGGGACCACAAAGAAGCAGAAGACATCAAGAAGAGGTGGCAAGAATACACAGAGGAATTATATCAGAAAGATTTGGATGTCCCGGACAACCCAGATAGTGTGGTTGCTGACCTTGAGCCAGGCATCCTGGAGAGCGAAGTCAAGTGGGCCTTAGAAAGCATGGCTGTTAAGGTGCTACATTCAATACGCCAGCAAGTTTGGAAAACTGAGCACTGGCCTGAGGATTGGAAAAGATCAGTCTACATCCCAATCCCAAAAAAGGGCAGTACCAAAGAATGCTCCAACTACCATACAGTTGCACTCATTTCACACGCTAGCAAGGATATGCTCAATATCCTCCAAGGTAGGCTTCAGCAGTATGTGGACCGAAAACTCCCAGAAGTACAAGCCAGATTTCAGGAGGAGACCAAATTGCTAACATGTGCTGGATTATGGAGAAAGCCAGAGAGTTCCAGACAAACATCTACTTCTGCTTCATTGACTATGCAAAAGCCTTTGACTGCGTGGACCAAAACAAACTATGGCAAGTTCTTAAATACATGGGAGTGCCTGACCACCTTATCTATCTCCTGGCAAATCTATATGTGGGACAGGAAGCAACAGTTAGAACTGGATATGGAACAAATGACTGGTTCAAAATTGGGAAAGGAGTACAACAAGGCTGTATATTGTCTCCCTGCTTATTTAACTTATATGCAGAATACATCATGTGAAAGGCAGGACTGGATGAATCACAAGCCATAATTAAGATTGCTGGAAGAAATATCAACAACCTCAGATATGCAGATGATACCACTCTGATGGCAGAAAGTGAGGAGGAATTAAAGAACCTCTTAATGAGGATGAAATAGGAGTGCAAAAAACAGTCTGAAGCTCAACATCAAAAAAAGATCATGGCCACTGATCCCATCACCTCCTCGTGAAGAGCCTCGTGGTGCAGTGGTTAAATTGCTGTACTGCAGCTAAAACTGTGCTCACGACCCAGGTAGCTGGCTCAAGGTTGACTCAGCCTTCTATCCTTCTGAGGTCGGTAAAATGAGTACCCAGCTCGCGGGGGGGGGGGGGGGAATGTGTAGCCTGTGTAATTAACTTGTAAACCGCCCAGAGAGTGCTTGAAGTGCTATGGCCCAGTATATAAGCAGCACGCTTTGCTTTGCTCCTGGGAAATAGAAGGGGAAAATATGGAGGCAGTGACAGATTTTACTTTCTTGGGCTCCATGATCACTGCAGATTGTGACAGCAGCCACAAAATTAAAAGACGCCTGCTTCTTAGGAGGAAAGTGATGACAAAGCTTGACAGCATCTTAAAAGGCAGAGACATCAGCTTACCGACAAAGGTCTGTATAGTCAAATCTATGGCTTTTCCAGTAGCGATGTATGGAAGTGAGAGCTGGACCATAAAGAAGACTGACCACCAAAGAATTGATGCTTTTGAATTGTGGTGCTGGAGGAGACTCCTGAGAGTCCCCTGGACTGCAAAGAGAACAAACCTATCCATTTTGGAGGAAATCTACCCTGAGTGCTCACTGGAAGGACAGATCCTGAAGCTGAGGCTCCAATACTTTGGCCATCTCATGAGAAGAGAAGACTCCCTGGAAAAGACCCTGATATTGGGAAAGTGTGAAGGCAAGAGGAGAAGGGGATGACGGAGGACGAGATGGTTGGACAGTGTCACCGAAGCTACCAACATGAATTTGACCCAACTCTGGGAGGCAGTGGAAGATAGGAGGGCGTGGTGTGCTCTGGTCCATGGGGTCACGAAGAGTCAGACACGACTTAACGACTAAACAACAACAACATGTCTGATAAGAATATAATTTGAAACTATTGTAAGTCTGTCAAGTACAAATCTATATCAAGTAAAAATGTTTCAACCACTGTTATTTTATTCTACATATATGTTATGGAGTAAACATTCTTAAAGTTTTACCATGACGAAATTAAGATTATTTCAATTTACTGGTACACAGAAGTGGGAATACCATTCAATGTCTGTGTGGTTTTTTATACTGTGCTTGAACCATTGTGTATAAGCTCTCAAACATTTCAACAAGGACTAAGGTCTACAAGCTTTGATAGTCTTGACTGTATGGGTAAGAGATAGTGAAAGTAACCCTCCTTCATTCCTTGAAAAAAGACTACAGTGGTGCCTCACAAAACAAATGCCTCGCAGGACAAAAAACTCACAAGACAAATGGTTTTGGCAATGGGATTGATGACTCGCAAGACAAATGCTCCTATGGCTGTGCTTCACATGAAGAATATTTTCCGTTTTTTGTTCCTGCCTCATGTTTGGTGATTTTAAATGTTTTCCTATGTTACGAGCACTTAATAAACCCTTCGTAAACCAAATTTTACTTTGTTCTGACTGTTTTGCCCATAGGAACCCATTAATTAGACTTCAATGCATTCCTATGGAAAACACGTTTCGCAAGACGAATTTTTTGCAAGACAATATTAACTGCGGAACAAATTAAATTTGTCTTGCGAGGCACCACTGTACAGCCTATTGTCAATCCCCCTATACATGATTTGGTAGAGAAAACTGCCCGGGACGTGGTGGCGCTGTGGGCTAAACCGCAGAAGCCTGTGCTGCAGGGTCAGAAGACCAAGCAGTCGTAAGACTGAATCCACGCGACGGAGTGAGCGCCCGTCGCTTGTCCCAGCTCCCGCCAACCTAGCGGTTCGAAAGCATGCAAATGCGAGTAGATAAATAGGGACCACCTAGGGGGGAAGGTAACAGCATTCCGTGTCTAAATCACACTGGCCATGTGACCACGGAAGATTGTCTTCGGACAAAACGCTGGCTCTATGGCTTGGAAACGGGGATGAGCACCGCCCCCTAGAGTCGAACACGACTGGACAAAAATTGTCAAGGGGAACCTTTACCTTTACTAGAGAAAACTGAGTTGTGGAGACATGGTGTAGACAGTTTGTAATCAATATTTACAGATTGTGTCACAGGACAAGGGTTCATTCTGATACAATTTTGAATTTTTGTATAAATGCTAGAGACTTGAATTAACATTGAGTTTAGCTTTAAATAATGTCTTTTTGTGATACAAACCCTCTTGGGTCCTTTTTAGGGAGAAAGGGAGGGTACAAATATTTTAAATAAATAAAATAAGTAAATGAGAATGGAAGAATTAGAGCAGGTAGGACCAATCCTTTACAATTCACTACTGGATTCTTGAAGCAGGACTGAATTTCTGTTAGTATACTGTCTAGCCCATTTGTCTTCCTGCCTCTGCTGGTGAAACCTGGGGGACTTTTAAGACTGGTGGACACTGTATGGAACAGTCTGCCCATTCAAGGGTCCCACCTGCGTTCTCTAGATATCTAGCCCTAAGCTTGCTGTATGACAGATATTGGACTTACCACAGTTTTTTCCTTCTTTTACTTTTTATTTCTAGAGTGGTGCCCCACTTGACAACGATAATCCGTTCTGTTAAAATCGCTGTTAAGCGATATTGTCATCAAGCGAAAGAAAAAAACCCACTGAAATGCATTGAAAACCGGTTCAATGCGTTCCAATGGGCAGAATACCTCATCGTCCAGCAAAGATCCTCCATAGGGGAAGCCATTTTCGGTTACTGTCTTCCGGAAATAGGTCCAGAAAACAGCAGGCGGCCATTTTGAACCCTGACAATCAGCTGTTTTTGATCGTCATAATGTGAAGAATCGATTTCCGAAGCAGGGAACCGATAGTTGTAAAAAGGATTTTCCCATTCAATCATCGTTTTGCGATTGCAATAGCAATCGCAAAAACCTCATTGTGAAGCGATTTTGTCGTGGAGTGGGGTAATCGTCAAGCGGGGCACCACTGTATTTTGCTTTTGCCTATAGTACTTGCATAGGCTAACACAGCTACAGTACTCCTCCTTTAACTACAATATTGAACTTGGTTTGCTGTTTTGACTGAAAAGGGTAAAGGGAGGAAATCCATGGATGTGGAAGCCCACCACACACACACTGTTTGCTTAGTGTTTGTGTAATGTGTTGGACTCCTATAGGGACTGCTGTGAAAACAACAGGAACCCTATTCTAATGGTCTGATCTTGGAAATCTGGTTGATTTTCTGACATCTCTGGTACGGCTAGTGAATCTACCAAGACTCTAGTCTCTTTAGAATACGATTATATGGGTCACTGATACAACTGCGCTGATGCCCAGGGCTGTAATTTTACCCCAGAAGAAAAGTGGCAAACGTTTACTTACTAAGTTGGTTTACATAAACATTCAATAACTGCTTTGAATTCAGGAAAGAGGTAGGGAAGCTATGCCACCAGGCTGGTGTTTATGAAAATTAAATATTTCTGTGGGGACCTGGCAATCTACACAAAATGCCTTTGGAGGGAGCACACATAACATGCAGACCAGGGTGGATAAAAATCAATGGTTTTTTAAATAATCAAGTTGATTTAAACAATGATTTAAATTTTAAAAATCAGTATTTATTTAAATAATCAAAAATCAGATTTTTATAAATTTAAATTATGATGCAAATCAATTTGATTAAATTGTGATTTAAATCAATTTGATATCAAATCCACCCTCCTGCAGACTACATATTGTCCACTCTACTCTTGTCAATTCCGTATGCTGGTGAGAAGGAAATGCTTGTCAAAAATTATGCAAATAACGAAGATTTGAAATGAATATGAATAAGTCAAAGTTCATCTTGGGGGCAGCTCTTTAGTAATGATAGTAGTAAAGAAAGCTTTTGTATCATAATGCCATCTTGTCCATGTCAGCAGGCAGATCTCTTTCAAGTGGGCAGAAGTCTTTTTTAAACAGACCCAGAGGGCCAACTCTCAGAAGCTTCAAGAATCCAGTGTGACTAGTCTGCATCACACTTTGCAAGTTAAAAAAACAACAACATGTGAATCAGTTCCAGTTTGAACTTAAGGACTCTGTTTCTCATTTTCATTGTACTGCTTTGTAAAGGATTGCTCTAAAAGGCTAAATATGTGTTAAGCACCTTTTAAACTAATATTAGAATAATTTTTGACACATGGTGTTAGACTCTGGAGTAGTAAAAGGGATAAGTTTTTAAAAAAACACACAGGGAAGACATCTAGTAATACATCATTACAACAGTTCATATTGATAACGACAATTTCAAATTCTGCAATCTCCACTTACTCAGAAGTGTTGCAGAAGGGCTGGGGGATCGCTTTAATCCCTACCCTCATCTTCCTATGCAGTGTGGGCATAGGAAGAGGAGGAAAGGGAGACATGAGCCATCCCGCAGCTCTGCTGCTTTTGCAAAGGTGGCGGGGCTGGGGGATCGCTTTGATTCCTTCATGCCTCTTTCGATAACGCGCAACATAGGAAGGCTGTGCGGCGGGGGCGGGGGCGGGGGCTTCCCCCCCCCGATAGCCCCATGGGCTGTCTTTTTAAAAAAAGACCAGAGGAACTGACAAACTGACTTGTGGTTTGTCGAGCCACTGTGGGGCAATTCGTGGTTTGTGGGTTGTCAAGTTTGGTGACCCACGAACCAAAACAAAGCACCATTTTGGTGCTTCATCACCATCTCCAGTTATTATCTTTCCAATGACTTCCCTTTCCATATGGTGAAAGCTCTTACTTTCCCAACTGCTTCCTCTTTCTACTATAGCCTGCCTGGCAATGCTTACCCTTGCCAAAAGCAAAGAGTCCCATGTCCCCTTAAAGAAAAATTCAGGGATCTATGCAGTACTTTCAAAGACCCACCTTGTCTTAAGAAACCCCAGTGACTAGTCAGTCCCTTTCTACAGGAAGATTTCCCAACCCTTGGAAATGCTGAACAACCTCAATCACCTGTGCCTTCTGATTTCAGTTCTGTAGTTCTAGTTCGTAATTTATCAACCCCTCCACAGCTGTTGGTACCTCTTGAAATCATTTAATGCTTCATTCCTCTTCCATCCACCAGTATCTCAGACACTGCTATTCTTTTCATGAAAACTACCTCCTTCTACAACCATCAGCAAGAGCAGTACCTTGTGGCTCTCCACAGCCAAACCTAAATGGCATGCTAACATGCCCAACAAAAAAGGCAGACAACTTTATTGTGTAGATCTGTTAATAGGAAGTTCATTAATCAAGGAATTTATTATATATGTGTCTTTGTCACCCTGTTTATATTATGTATTTCATTATATATGCTGTGGCCTATACTGGTTTATACAGTACTAATCTAAGACATAAGGGAAATAAGACTTCTATTGCCAAGCAATACAGGCACTCCTCACTGAACAACCTACCTGTTCAATGACCGCTCAGATGTGATTTATTACTCTTGTATACAGTATTATTGCTCCTCACGTATCTACCAATTCACTTAATGACCCAGACATAGGAAGTGAACTTGGTTGTGGAGTGCCTGCAGCTCAGACCTGGGCAAAGTGCAGCCCGAGGGCCACATACGGCCCGTGAGCCGCTCCTGTCCGTCCCGCAGACAGTTTTGAACATCACAACCATTTATAACTTATTGTCTAAAGTTGATCAGTTGCTTATCTTTAACATACTGCAAAAAACCTCTTTAGTATTTGTGAAGATTAACAAGTTTAAAATAAAAACAATCATAACATCACTGTTTCATTTTATTTTTAAGTAAAGTTGGTTCGGCCCCCGAACACAGTTCAGATTTTTCATGTGGCCCCCTATAGAAATTAATTGCCCACCCCTGCTATAATTTATCCTATGGCACCTAAAAGACACGTTATGGATGCTAGATCTTCCAGATGAACATTTTTCGTGGCCAGAATCCAAATAAACATTTCTACACTGGCATTGTGTGCAATGTTGTAACTTGAAGTGGCAAACAGCCACTAATAGTTTAATCCCCAATTGAACTGCTAGCCCTATGTTGGGTTATGCAACTAGCGCAAAACTAGGAATTCAATAGGAGCGTCATTAACTAGTAGCAATTTGCACTCCAAAATGTGCCAGTGCATGTACATTGGTTTACTAGATATATTCAATTTGATTCTGGCCAACAAAACCTAAAAGTGCAACAAAAATATGTAAGCAACAGGAATAGATTCATTTCCTCTGCTATCTTTTACCATTTCTAAAAACTGGGTTTAGAAAACAATCAGCAAGTATGTTCCTATGGCAGCGTGAAAACATATATAGTACATACACCCTTCACTCAATGACCATATCTGAAAAATCATCTACTCATGGAAATGCTAGATGGACTTATTTGGAAGACTTATATCAGTATGGATACACAAATATGTGGTTGCAATACATGCAAACATAAAACTAGATGATATGGTAAGACATCTTGGTTATAAACTGTTTACTATGAGTAACTGAAGTTTTAAAAATTGAAACTATAGCAAGAATGTATAAGAAGCAAAAAGCCTTACAAGTCCAACCCAAATAATGCCCACATATGGTTGTACATATGGTTGTGTATCAAAAGCTTGATAATGCTGGATCTGCCTGCCTAGAATTAGAAAAGAGTGTCTTGCTGAAGATGCGGATCATAAAAGTATATAACCATTGGCTGTGTTTGTCTTATTTGGTCACAGAAGTGCAGCCTTGTTCACAACAGAAACTGCAAAGTGGTTATGTTAGTCAGTCCAGCCTCCAATTTCCTATGCCTTTTACAGCAGTAAGATACCTTTGTTGACTCCATTTCTCTGATTCTATTTAGAAGACAATAGAAAACCTCACAATTTTTGGAAAGCCATACCTGGATCTGGCATGTAGGAAGATTTTGGTATCTATTGCAAAGATATACTTCTTTGCTTCATAGGCAGGCAAAAATATCAAGGCTCAAAAAACAAAACAAAAGCAAAGAAAAAGCAGGGAAAAATATTTGGGGGGGAGAGATGATCTTTTTCAAAGGAGAACTTTTCATTTTTTTCCTAATGGATGAACTGAAAACTTAAATCTGGAGAATGTAGAAAAATACTTCAATAAAATATTCTCTTTTGAAATGCAGCAAATACTTTTTAAGACAAGATATTGCTGTGCAGTTTGAATAACAGTTCGAAAGCATGTAAAAATGCGAGTAGATAAATAGGTACCACCTCGGTGGGAAGGTAATGGCGTTCCAAGTCTAGTTTGCACTGGCCACATGACCACGGAAACTGTCTTTGGACAAATACTGGCTCTACAGCTTGGAAATGGGGAACCGTGCCCTAGACTAGAACACGACTGGACTAAATGTCAAGGGGAACTTTTACCTACTGCTGTGCAAAATGCCAGGAACTGTATAGTGTGATGATTTATATATGAAATAGTCTACAAAGTTCAATAACAACAATTCCTGTGTATATTATAAATACACACAGAACTTAAATATAAGAAACTTCTGTGAATTTAGTAGGTAATGCTATCTTCATCATAAAACCGCATGATGGGCACTTTGGATACTTCTGGTGACCTTTGTTCCAGTTTAGATTCTTCTGGAGACCTCTGTACAGTATCAGCTTTGAGAAGACATAGAGAGCAGAAGCAACACTGTTTCTGTCCAAATAATACAGTTCACTTTGTTTGCAAAAAAGGCTGTGTTTTGTGTTTTTTATTGGAGGTGTGCATATTTGTGTTTCTGCATTACAAAAAAACTCTCCCAAAATTTCCCAGGCAGGACAGTCACTGGTCATGTTGTTTGGCAAATTCTGTGAGCAACAGCCAAACAAATATTGTACATGTCTGGTTTGCAGACCCTACTTCTCAAAAGACAAAACTGAAGAAAGATGTATTTCAATAGCAAAAGCTGGTACAGTACTCTGAAGCTCTCTCTTTAGTAATGAGTAAATTTTAACTTATTTAATTTAAGTATAAAATATAGTAAAATTATATTGCCAATTTTGCTTCTATGAAGCTTTTTTAAAAAAAACAACCATAAATACACTGAACAGTAGAGTATTTGATTTGATAGGAAAATAAGAACCACATATACAGTGGTGCCTCGCATAACGATTTTAATTGGTTCAAAAAAAACGTTATGTGAAACATCGTTATGCGAAACACCATTTTCCATAGGAATGCATTGGAAACCGGTTAATCCGTTCCAATAGGCACGGATTGCCGTCCTTAAGCGAAAAAACCCATAGGAAACATCGTTAAACGATACAATGTTTCCTCCATTGGAATGTATTGTAGCTGACTCAATACATTTCAATGGCTTTGCGAAGTCAATTTTTGCAAAATTAAGTGTGTCATAAAAGGGTCAAAAATGGTTTTAAATGCTTGGATTAGCTTCTGCACCCTCTAAAACGGATGCAAAAGTTAATTTGGCTTTGATCTGACTTTTCGTTAATTAATGGTGAATTTTTTTCCCCCAACTTTTGACAGCTGTCAAAATCTGACAGCTCCATTATTTCCTATGGGGGAAGAAAAAATTCACAAAAAATTAATGAAGACTCAGCAACTGTTCTAAATTCTTGGGTTCGTTAGAGGACCCCCTAAGTTGTGTGCAAACCTGATTTGGCTTTGATCTGAACTTTCGTTAATTTTTTGTAAATTGTTTTCTCCCCCATAGGAAAGCATGGAGCTGTCAGATTTTGACAGGTCCATTGGTTCCTATGGGCCAAAAAAAAAATTCACAAAAAATTAACGAAAAGTCAGATCAAAGCCAAATCAGGTTTGCTCATGACTTAAGGGGTCCTCTAATGAATCCAAGCATTTAGAACCGTTTTTGACCCTTCTAAGACACTTTTTTAATTGAAAAAAAAAACATCGTTAAGTGAAGCAGGGGACCTAAAATCGCATTCGTTATGTGAAGCATGGTCCCAAACTTCGCTAAGCGAAAATCGCCCATAGGAAACATCGTTATACGGTGCATATTATTTTCTAAAAAAACACATCGTTATGCGAATTAATCGCTAAACGAGGCAATCGTTAAGCGAGGCACCACTGTATTTCACTCTCCCCACCCTCATCTCAGTTTCTTTCAAAAGACAACAATTTGTTCCACACCTTCAAGATTTCTGGAAATTTTACATCTTCACGAATACAGCAGGATTCACATATTTGAGAACAGATTCTGCTGCTTGCTCAGGAGATTAAAACTATCCACCTGTCAGATCTTATCAGGTTGCATTTGTACATATTATTGGCCTTTTTGCATATTTCTGATTCTATTGATATTTTGCACATAGCCTGCTTAACAAAGTGATTAAAAGAAACAGTCTGCAGAAGATACAATCAAAAACGTTATTTATATACTTGGGTCATGACACCACACCGTATCCTGGTGACTGGTCTGCATGAAGTCATTTGACACTAGAAAGAAAAGACAAAGACACACAGAAACATCTAATTAACGATACAGGTGCTGATGGATTAAAAAATTTTAAAGTGAGGGATTAACCAGAACCGCTTTTCAGTTATCAGAATAACAGTCCTCTGCCTGGATTTAGAGAATTGTGGTAAATGCTGAAGCCAAGAAAGTGTCAACATTCATATATACCAAATATAAAAGGCATTTAACAGACTTATATAGGAGAGATATACTGTAAACTACCATGGTTATACACTTTTATAATTTATAATGCAGTTCAAATGACTTAAGGTAACTTGCCTACTCCAGATGACAGAAACTGCCGCCCAAGCATTTTATTTATTTATTTATTTATTTATTTTATTTTATTTTATTTATATCCCGCCCATCTGGTATAATTATACCACTCTGAGCGGCTAACAACAGAACAAATACAATTAAAACAAAATTAATCCATAAACATCCTAGCAATTAATTTATGTCAAAGTGCACTATTATTTCATATCCTTCCTTAAGAGTTCCTGAGAAGCCTTGTTCATCATCAAATTATTCATTATTGCACAATAGCAACAGCTATTTCACTTGATGCTTGAAATCCTATTAGAGCCAATCAACTTGGCTGATCTGATTATTCTGCATGATCAGACACCTCAAGTTTTTTGAGCCTTGTGGCGCAGTGGTTAAACTCCTGTACTGCAGCCAAAACTGTGCTCAAGACTCGGGGTTCAATTCCAGGTAGCCGGCTCAAGGTTGACAGCCTTATATACTTCCGAGGTTGGTAAAGTGAATACCAAGCTCGCTGGGGGGGGGGGGGGGACACAATGTGTAGCCTGCATAGTTAACTTGTAAACCACCCTAGAGAGTGCTTGAAGTGCTATGGGGCGGTATATGAGCTGTATGCCTTGCTTTTTTTTCATTTTTGCTCAGTTTTTGCTCTTTAGTTTAACCTTTTTTATACTTCATCTCACATCTTCTCCTTCTTTGTTTAACGGAGCTCATAATGACTGCACACACAAAATGTTCAAGAGATACATGGGGTTTTTAATGTATATATGCCACAAGTCATTTCAGAACAGCGAAAGCCTCACTGACCTTTTTGTACACTAAACAGGAGTCACTTATGACACAGAGAATAACCCAAAGATCTCTGCACAAAATGTGCATATCACTGGATTAAATTACTGGATGAAAACCTGTTGCATTCTTATGGAAATGACATAGCTTCTAGAATGAAATTAAAAAAATCTCTGTAGGCATTATTTGTTGCACGCAAAGCTGCAAAATTCATCATACAACAGATAATCTTCATGAAAATGTCTTAACTTATGCAATTTACTTTCAAAAGTTACATTGTTTGCATAAAAGGATGTCAGCCATTATGTATGTTATATTTCTACACCATTTTCCCAACCAAAGATGTTCAAACCAAAATGTTTTAACAAATCATTTTAAAACAAAGCATGCAGGATATCAGTAAAGATAAAAATTTATTGATAACCTTTTGAGAGAGAGCTGGCAGGGTCTCTCTTCGAAAGACTCAAAGAATGCGAACAGTCATCTAGGAAGGCCCTCTTCTGAATTCTTATTAGATGTCCTTCAGATATCAACAGAATAGAAAGGATTTCTCTCAAGGATCTTTAACAGGGGATGTCTGTATAGTATAAGAGACTGTAGTATTTCCAATGATCTTGTTACCGACGACCTGAAATTTCTAAATATTGCCCACACAGAGACTATTACAGAAGTCTAAACATTACATGGCAAAGAATGTCTGTTTGCAGTCAGATTCAGCATTTCTAGGAAATGGGTAAATAGGTGTAAAAGCTTTAGTAGAAAAGTACAAACTGCATGAAATGGTAAGCACACAATATAAGCGACAGAGGATTTTAAGCCTCTGAAAGCTTTTAACAACTACAGTTAACAATATCATCTCTCTTCAATTTTCTGAAAAGTTTAGAATTAATCAAACAAATACTATATCATAGCCACAAGTCTGTCTCCAAACAATGAGCATAAATGTTGGAGCGATGATGTACCATTATCATCCCTATTTCAATTTAAACTGTACAATCCTTGGGCTGCACTGTTTCTGATTGTTCTAGCTGCCACCTCCATATAATAGGAAGGCAGCATAAGCTAGAAGAAAAGCTACTGCCAGAATGAGGTACAGCATTATTGTCATGAGGTATAGGTGGCAGCAGATAGAATAGAAATCAGACAGTGGGAGCAAATAAGGCTGGCCTTGATTCTAGCAAAAGGAAGGATGGGTGCCCTCTTGAGCAATACAAGGGAAATTTAAGTATTTAAAATAAATGTAAGCATCATAGCAAGCAGTGAAATAAGACAAAGAAGGATGAGGTTGGCAGGAAGAAAACAGGAACAACGAGGAACATAGTTTGGCAACTCATTTACAACTCAAGTTCAGGGTTATTAAGGCAAATTTCTGATTTGCTAGCTAATACTCTGTCTACAAAGGAATCCTCCAGGCAGAGGGAACACAGTATATATTGACTTCAGCAAAGCTTTTGACAAAGTCTCCCATGATATTCTGATTAGCAAGCCGAATAGGTGAGGGCTGGATAGAACTGTGGATACATAGTTGGCTACAGAATTTCACTCAGAGGGTGATGATCAATGGCTCCTTCTCAAACTGGGAAGAGGTAATAAGTGGGGTATCCCAGGGCTCAGTTCTCTTCAATATTTTCATTAATGACCTGGATCAGGATATGCTAATCAAATTTACTAATCAAATTTGCAGATGACACAATATTGGGTGGAATAGCTAATACTGTGGAAGACAAACAAAATTCAAAATGATCTAGACAGGCTTGAAGACTGGGCTGAAAACAAAGAATGAAATTCAACAGGTATAAATGCAAAGTACAATGGTGCCTCGCCAGACGAGTGCCCCGTTTAACAACAAATCACATCACAATGAACTTTTTGCTATTGCAAAAGCGATCGCTTTACAATGTTATAAATGGGTTTTGGCTTTGCAATGATCGGTTCCCTGCTTCAGGAACCGATTTGCGCAAAACGATTATTTTCGGCCAGCTGATCAATGGTTTCAAAATGGCCGCTGGGTTAAAAAAAAAAAGGCTCCCCACTGTTTTCTGGGATGGATTCCTCGCTGCACGGGCAGCAAAAATGGCCGTGCTATGGAGGATCTTCGCTGGGCGGTGAGTTTCAAGCCCATAGGAACGCATTAATTGGGTTTTAATGCGCTTCTATGGGCTTTTTTATTTCGCATTACGTTTTCGTTCTACAGCGATTTCGCTGGAACAAATTAACGTTGTAATGCGAGGCACCACTGTACTGCACTTAGGAAAGAGAAACCAAACATACTGTTACAATATAGGGAAACCTGGCTCAGCAATACAAGTGAAAAGGATCATGGAATCACCATAGATCACAAGCTGAATATGAGCCAACAGTGTGATGTGTCTACAGAAAAAGGCAAATGCTACTGTAGGCTGCATTAAGAGAAGTACTGTATAGTATTCAAATCCCACAAGGTGTACAGTGGTGCCTCAACTTATGAACTTAATCTGTATTGGAATGGTGTTTGTAAGTCGAAATGTTCGTTAAGTCGAAGCACCATTTCCCATAGGAATGCACTGAAAACCGATTAATCCGTTCCAGCCGAAGAACAAAATCACCAAAAAAATTAAAAGAACACAGCAAGCCCGGTTGGAAAGTGGTCTGTTGCTGAGGTTTAAGAAGAAGAAGAAAATTCCAAAAACAAATACTAAAGCCACCTCCCTTGCTGAAGTTTAAGAAAAAAACCTCCAAAAATAAACAGCAAAGCCACCACCAACACAGCACAGAAACATATCCGCCCCAGCCAAAACCCACCCAGAATACAGTGGTGCCTCGCTTAACGAGTGCACCGTTTAACGAAAAACCCATATTTGCGACGATTGGGGCTCCGGCGGCCATTTTGGAGCCGCCGAACAGCTGATCGGCGGCTCCAAAATGGCCGCCGCATGACCCGAAATGGCCCCTATCAGCGTTTTCGCGCCCTCCCCTTGCTTACGGAGGTCGCGAAAACGCTGCGGGGGGGCATTTCGGGTCATCCGGCGGCCATTTTGGAGCCGCCGATCAGCTGATCGGCGGCTCCAAAATGGCCGCCGGACGCGAAAACATCGCTGGAGGGGTAAGTTTGCACACTTATTGGAACGCATTAAACTTAGGTTTAATAGGTTTAATAGGTTTTCCTTACCCGCACAGCGATGTTTTCGTATAGCGAAGGTTAATCCGGAACGGATTAACCTCGCTATACGGGGCACCACTGTATTTTTAAAAATGAGAAAACAGCAGCTTAACTCCCTGCAGACATACACACGCACTCACTCCAAAGCAGGAGGTTCTCCCAAGCCAATGATGACAACACACTCTCTAACTTATGGAAGTGAAAGCGCTACAGTACAAAGCAGCCTCATCACCACCTACAGTTAGAAATCTGAATTGCCCGCCTTTTTTCCCTGCCTGTTTCTGTTTGCAAGTGGAAGCTCCGTTCGCAAGTTGAAGCAAAATGTTGCAACTGGAGCTGTTCGTAAGTTGAAATGTTTGTAAGTAGGGACATTCGTAAGTCGAGGCACCACTGTGCTAGTTCTAGTTCCCCTCTATTCAGTACTGTCTAGGCCTCATCTTGAGTATTGTGTCCGCATTTTAAGAAGGATGCTGACAAATTGGAGGGCAACAAAGAGGATCAGGGGGCTGGAAACAAAGCTCTATGAGGAAAGACTGAAAGAAATGGACTTGTATAGCCTTGAGAAAAGAAGACTGAGGGGAGCTATCATAGCACTTTTCAAATACTTGAATGGCTGTCATACAGAGTAGGTGCAGGATCTGTTCTTTATCATCCCAGAATGCAGGACACATAAAAATGGACTCAAGTTAAAGGAAGCCAGATTTCGGTTAAATAGGAAAAATGTACTGTTAAAGCAGTATAGCAATGAAACCAGTTACCTCGAGAGGTGGTGAGTGCTCCAATGTTGGAAGCATTCAAGAGAAATTCAGACAACCACCTGGCAGATATTCTTTGATTTGTATTCCTGCACTGAGCAAGGGGTTGGATCTGATGACCTTATAGGCCCCTACAAACTTCATTATTTCCATATATGTTTGCCACTCCTTCACATTTTCCCAATAACATTGAACTGAGGGCCAAAATGCTGTCAGACCATGACCTCTATAATGTAATCTGCATATGTAAATTCTATTCAAATTGGTAATACATAACTAGCTAAATTAGAATGACTAGTGATTTTCTTTTACAAGATGCACAGCTCTCTCCTTTGCTTCATCTACAGGTGATGTTGTACGGGTTCTTGAGGACTGTCTAGCATCAATAGTGGACTAGACAAGGGCCAATGAACTGAAATTGAATCCAGACAAGATGAAGATCCAAGTATTAGGACTGTTGGGCAGGTTAGAGGGGAACATACGTGGCCTTGATGGGGCTACACTCCCCCTGAAGGAATGGGTTAGCAGCTTGGAGTGCTCCTGGACTTGGCACTATTTGGAGGCTCAAATAGCCAGGGGTGCCTTTTATCAAATCTGGTTAATTGCCCAGTTGCACCCCTACCTAGATAGGAAATGCCTGCTAACAGTGGTTCACATATTGGTAATCTGAAGAACAGCCATCTATGAAAGGCCGCCCTTGAAAGTACTATAGAATCTTCAGCAGGTCCAAAATGCAGCAGCCAGACTGATTGCTGGTCTTAATAAATTTGATTATATATTGCTGATTCTTGCATGCATTCATTGGCTCCCTGTCAATTTCTGTGCTCAATTCAAGGTGCTGGTAATTATTCATAAAGTTCTTAATAGTTTAGGACCTCAATACTTGTTGGAAAGTATTTCTGAAACCAGCTATCAGCTTCACCTCTTCCTCTCAAACCATGTTGCTAAAGTGGTCACACCGAGAAAAGTTAGAAATGCAAAGACAAGGAATTGGGCTTTCTTGGTGGTGGTTCCCAGTCTCTGAAATGGGTTACCAACAAAGATATTACAGACTCCTTATGAGAGTAGATAAAAAATAATGATTTTAAAAATCCATTTTTATTTAAATTTATTTTGTAACAATGATTTTTGAGAAAAAAAAATCTATCTACAGTTTTCTATTTAAGATAAATTGTAGTTGAAAGGTGATTCATCATGAAATAAGGATTCATTTTTAATTACGTAGCATCAACCTGTATATCAGTGTTTCCCACTTGGGGTCATGACCCCCCCATGGGTGTTGCAAAGTGTTATCTGGAGTGTTGTCGTGTTGTACCACTTATTAAATAATTTCTTCCTTGACTTTTTGGAGCCGAATGTTAAAGTTAATGTATATGCGTATGTATGAGAAGCAGGCCCTTTGGGGGAAAAAGAAGTCTTTACTTTCTCAGAAGAGATAACTTTATCCATTAAAAATGTCTTTTTATGCAAATGTCATGGGGAGGTCACAGGTTACTTGGCTATTTTAAAAGGGGGTCGCAACCTGAAGAAGATTGTTGTATTTTCATGCAATGTTTACACTTTTTTGGAAATAAATTCCATTAATCCATCTAGAATGCCATGGTCTTCCAGACATTTCTGTGGGACCATTTAGCAATCTTGTATCTAGAAGATAATATCACATATGCCTGGCTTTGCATTCCTCAAAACTGAATTTGTGTCTGCAGAGATCACATGCCCCTTCTTCGCAGCAAAAATGTTACAAAATTTATCGTATCTATCTATCTATCTATCTATCTATCTATCTATCTATCTATCTATCTATCTATCTATCTATCTATCTATCTATCTATCTATCTATCTATCTATCTATCTATCTATCTATCTATCTATCTATCTATCTATCTTATATGCCACCAAAACTACCCAAAGGTCTCTGGGAGGCTTACAATTTGAATACAATAAAAAGATTTTTAAAAATACAATTAAAATATAATGCTCTAAAAATTGCCATTAGGACTCACAGCTGATATTATTTCAATTAAAAGCCTTCTAGAACAGGAAGGTTTTGACCTGGCGCTGAAACGTCATCAACGTCGGCGCCAGACGAATCTCCCTCGGGAGGGTGTTCCATAGTCTGGGGGCAGCTGCCGAAAAGGCCCTTTGTCTACAAGCCATCCCTCTTACCTCCTTGAGGGATGGCTCTTTCAGGAGGACCCCCTGACTAGATCTTAATTGCTGGTTAGGTCCATATGGAAGGAGGAGGTCCTTCAGGTATCCAGGGCCCAAGCCGTTTAGGGCTTTTTTGTCAAAAGAAGCACTTTGAATTGGGCCTGGGCAGCGACTGGTAGCCAATGTAATTTGAACAGAATCAGCCTGATGGGATCCATAATGGCCCCACCACTCACCATCTGTGCAGCTCGATTCTAAACCAACTGCAGTTGCTGGACCATCTGTAAATGCATGAGTAACTGTCATGAGACTCTGCTCGTGCAGGTAGGGCCATAGCTCGTATAATTTCTGCAGCTGAAGGAAGGTGCTCCTGGCCACCGAGTCCACCGGGCTTCCACAGTTAGACTGGGGTCCAGGAGAACCCCCAGGCTGTGGACCCTGTCCCTTAGAGGGAGTGCACCCCATTCAGGGCAGGGAAATGACCCTCTAGCCTGTCCGGTGAAGCACCAACTAACAGCACTTCCGTCTTGTCTAGATTTAGTTTCAATTTATTAACCCTCATCCAGTCCATTATCAGGTTCAGCACAGAAACCGCCTCACTTGGATTGGTGGAAAACAAGAGGTAGAGTTGAGTGCTATTAGCATATTGCTTACTCTTCAGTGAGTTGAAAAAAAGACGTTAATCCAATTGTTTCCTTGGAAATGTATGTTTCCAGAATCAACCCCTTCCTTCTTAAGAGCTAAGTTTCAAAAAAATTCAATGAACAGAAGAAATTTAAGCATAAGGAGGGAGGGGCAAGCCGTAAAAATGAAAGTGAAACCTTTTGGGCACAATACTTCACAAGTCTTTGGATCTTTTTGTGTATAGTCTGAGTTTAATTATATGATTCTTTCCCCAGAGGAGAAAACATACAAGGGCAGCAGGCCAAGGAAAAAGGCTCAGTTTGGGAATATTTTAAGTATTTTAATATTTTCATTAAGGTATGCGTGCAAAATGCAAACATTGGAACAAGGAAATGCAAGACCTGGTGGCCTGAATGAAATTGAGAGATGTGCTATGAAGACGACAACATGTTTGAATAGGCAGGATTCTTCAGGCAGGTAAATGTTTTCATTTCATCATATTTCTTAAAAGATTGCCTTGAGCAACTGTTTGTTCATGTTTGAGCAAAATTGTATTTGTTATTATTACTGCACATTACTGTCATTTGATAGAGTTGCTATGAAGAACTAAAGAGTTGAAACTAGTAAATATTCCTTTTTTGGGCAGTACTGAGTGGCAATGAACACAATGAATAATACTAAGTGACCAAAAATTGTATAAATAATAAATTAACAGCAAGCATTGACTTTTTTTATTACTCCAGCCATCATCAATATAAAGGATTCTGGAAACTATTCAGCTTTGAGATCACCATTCTCCTGTTCTACAGTTTCAGAGTTATCTGTCCAGGATAGTGTTTCAGTTATGTCATATATATCACACAACCAAAGTATGAAAGAGAAAAAAAATCCAACCATGCAGGAAATACCATAGATATGTTTATGATAAAAAACAGTAGAAAAAAATTAAGTGATGGAAAAAATGCCCGGTTTGTTTATGCATCAAATTCTTCTATTTGTCTGATTGAAAACCTATACAGTGGTGCCTCGCAAGACGAACACCCCGCCGGACACAAAACCCGCAAGACAAATGTTTTTTGTGATTGCTGTGGTGCCTTGCAAGACGGCTTCTTCTATGGCCGTGCTTCGCAAGATATATTTTTTTTTTTTGCAAGACCGATGCCTCGCAAGACGAAAATAATTCATTCATCTTGCAAGGTTCCCATAGGAATGCATTTCAATGCATTCCTATGGGAAACCGCTTTTAGCAAGACAGCGCTACTCATGGAATGAATTACTTTCGTCTTGCAAGTCACCACTGTACTTCATTAATATGGATCAGCCACAGAGATTAGGATACAGCTCACCCAGCAGAGCAGATGCTGGGAAACTGCTGGATGGAAAAATGGAATAATGTGCAATAGCTCTAGAGCAGAGGTCTCCAAACTATGGCTCATGGGCCACATTCAGCCCGCCTTGCCTTTTCATCTGTGGGCGCCTGTACGCATGTGTCTTCCTTCGGCCCTCGAAAATCTTGAACACATATGTTGTGGCTCTCTGAAAAGTTTGGAGATCCCTGCTCTAGAGGTTAAAATTGTTAACCTAAGTCCTGATGGGTGGAATAATGTCTACAATGACCCTATTGTATGTCCTTGGATAACAACAGATGAAGGGAACATCTTCCTTACAAAAACAATTGATATGTACAGAACATGTATACATAGCAGAATACTTACAAGAAGTGGCAGCAAAAGCTATAACAACATGTGAAAAAAATTCAGATGTCTAATACAGTTTGGTCACAAACAATGCAGCAAATGTGTCCTAGGCAAGAAGAAATTTAGAAGAACAGGAAAGGGAATACTAAGCTAATAACATAAGATTACAGTCACAGTAGATTTGTTTTAAATAACTACACTTGATCTTAGCCCAAAGGCCAAGAATCACAATTTAAATCATTAATCAAGATTTCTGATTGTTTAAAATTCTTTTTACTCAAATCATGATTTAAATCAATTTGATTTTTTAAAAAAATCATTGATTTTTACCCACTCTGTGCTCATTAGCCGCACCTCCTAGCCAAAGATTTCAGTCTTCCAGAAATAGAGACTAATGCCATTGAAATTACTATGTCATCACCATCATCCTCACCCTCATCTTAGAACTGCAGAGCTGGAAAGATAGAATTAGATTACAAGTGTTAAAAAAACAAATTGGGCAAGCATTGTCTCCAACTCATTTTCTTACAGATATTGTCAATATCTGGTACCAGGGTCAAACCTTAAGTGCTGAGGAACAAAGGTCAGCTATGACATGGATATCCAGCAATCATCCATCTGTAATGCCAACTATAATAAACTTCAGAGTTAAGGGGGAACCTATTCAAGAAATATATGCTGATTACGTTTTAAAGAAACTCACACCAGTGAACTGGTGTAAGTCACTGAAACACTTTTAATTGCAGTAACTTCTGCTGGCACAGAAAGAATATTCTCTTCCTTTGGACTCATTCACTCTAAATTGAGAAAATGTTTGGGACCAAATAAAGTATGAAAGCTAGTGTTTCTTTTCTAGATGAATAAACAAGAATATGAAGATAAATGAGCTACAGAGGACAGTATTTTAAGGTTTTTATATGTGGACCGGGCTGATAGTCTAAGGTTGTGTTTTTTTTAAAAAGGATATTTGGTTTAACCACATCAGTTAACAACACAAGAAAGCATGTGATATACTTAGTTAAATAAAACTATTCAAATTGTTATTAACATAATTATTTTTCTCCTTCAGTAAAGTACAGCAGATAACTTGTCCAAATATGAAAGATTAATCTATTAAACTAGAGATAGTTCACCTCACAATAACTTCATAGTTACCATGTTTCCCCGAAAATAAGACAGGGCCTTATATTAATTTTTGCTCCAAAAACGCATTAGGGCTTTTCAGGGGCTTTTTTTATTTTACTGTCATGTCATATTCTTCTGGTCGCTGCACAATGCGGCACAATGGTGGGGGGTGGGGTTTCACTTCACTGGGGCTTATTTTGGGGGTAGGGCTTATATTATGAGCATCCTGAAAAATCATACTAGGGCTTATTTTCAGGGTAGGTCTTATTTTCAGGGAAACAGGGTATCTATCTATGACGTGTTTCTAATAGTATAACCAAATCAGTACTTTGACAACTGTAGAAGTTATAAAAATGAAACCTTCATCTGGTTGTGAATATTAAGATTATATCAGCAAGAATGAGTCTTTATATAGAAAACCATGATTTAAATCATGATTTGATTTAAAACACTAATAATGGATATAATTTAAATCAAATCCACCCTGCTCTTTATGTTCAAGAAACTGTTGAAAAAGCTGCCTACAACAACTGAGTCTTCCTGATGCTGTTATTTTTTAAAACTTTTTTGTTCTCTTCTTTTTTGCATGATTTTTTAAAAAACAACATATTGTTGTATGTATTCCTATGTGGATCTATGGGATTTTTAAGTTTTAACTTGTAAGCCACCCAGAGTTGTGCTTGCACTAATGGGATGGTATAACAATCAACCAATCAAATAAATAAGTATTTTTTTCTCTTTCCCACCTCCATCTCCAAAATGTCCTGCTTTTTACTGATTCTCAGATGCAGGCTTGAAAAGGCCCTTGGCAAAGAAAATCAGAACCACCCCCTACAGCACCCATTCCGAATAGGGTGTTTTAAGAGATTCATCCCAATGTTGCACTGATCATTAATCCTGCTTCTAAGAATCTTGCAAATATATTTTTAAGGAAAGTCATTACCCCATTCACCTTGATAACAGAAGGTCAAAAATGCAAAAATTCACAAGCAACCAGATTCTTACTGATTACAAAATGATGTTATTTATGCAAAAAGAGAAAATAAAGCAATTGTTTTAAGTAACATGTGCTTTGGTTTGAGAGAAAATATTCATAGAAAACTGGTGAATGTTGTTAGAAACATGGCCAAGACTGAACACATATAATAGCAATCAGGATAAAAATTGTGGAGTTGCCCTAGCTTTACAAACTTCTCAGCTACTTCAGCTTAATTCGTTCAAGCTCATTTCCAAAACTGAAAAGCCACTGAGTGTGCCAAGCTCCTGGTCTCCCATCACTTGAAAGACCCTTTAGTTCCCTAATTTATTCATGAAAGTGACATAATGAACAGATACAACTTAATGCACTTTTCTTCAAGACAGTAAACAGCAGAAGAATACTATTTTACTAGCATACTTCAGGTTACAAAAACACTATGAACATATGTTGAATATATTTTTAAATACTGTACCTGATATATGATTTTCCATATAAACAGACATAATCACACCCAACCTTCTGTTTCGTTTGTATGCCTTAATATTTCACCTCAAAGTAAATCTCTTGTTCCTGAAAGAAATCTGAAATCTGTTACATGTATAGTATTCCCATGACACAACAGGCCAGGGATTAACAAAAGCTCTGGTTTGTCATGAACAAGCAGTCTGCCAGTGCACTATTGTTCAGATGGTCCAATTTTCAGTAGGACCAGTTAAACAACCCATTTGCTCCACGGCTGGTTTATTTTGTCACCTAGTGGTAGGAAGCTTCTGAAAAAAACTAGAAGGGATGTTGCCCGCTGCCAGGAGACAGAATAAATCAACCATAGAATGAAGCTCCATGATTTCTTTAAGTAGCAGTCTGCATGAAAAACACCACTTGTTCATGAAAATCCTGGGATCCTGCAATTCCTAAATTGTGTTGTGTAAATACACCTACTCTACCACAGGCTCTCATATGTAGAATACAGCTATTATTAATATGCAACAAACCAAGCAATTTGAAAACTAAGTAATGAACTGTATGAGGAGATGTAATTTACCATCCTACAACAGATCCTGCATTCATGGATTAAACCCGAGTTGCCTTGTTCCTCATATTTCCTTCAAAGGTTTTCTGTATCCATGTGGATGAAGACCTTGATGGTTCAACATGACTCATGATGATATTGTTCCCATGGAACAAATACTTTTAAAAGCTTTGGTAGCTGAGAACATATGGAAAACCCAGTGCTACTGAGGAAGAGACAAACACATACTAACACAGAAACAACTGCTACAAAAGGGATACAAAACAGATCCCTTTGACTGCATGTCACAATGAAAGAAAAACATATTTTGGCACAGCTCTAGCATTACAACCCATGGCATGGTCAGAGGGACACATGAACATCTTTTAATTTTTTAAAAAATTTTTAATCATACAGTACTTAACTTTCTGATAATCATGGATTTTCTGAGCAAGCAAATGCATCAGCAGTACTAGCCAACTAAAACAATGTTAATGCAACCTAGAAAATGTTTGGACAATGCAGCCACAGCAAGCAAGACTGAAGAACAATGCTACTGTTCCCTGAGGAATTAATGTTCTTTATATCCTGGGGAGAGGGACCAGGAGAGGAGAGACTCCAGCCAGGGTACTGACAAGGAGATTGTACATCAGATTTTTAGCTCAAACACTATTCATGTAACTTTTATTATTTTCATTCATTTAAAATATAAGACAAAGGTATCAAGAGGCCTCTTTCACACTTCACACGCACACCAGAGTCACACACAAAACCAGACTCTTCCCTGATGGTTGATCAATCCTTCAGTAAGAGCAATGGAAGCAACGTTGCAGCGCTGTTCGAAGCCTACAGTCTCTTCCTGGGTCATCCTTCTTGTAACCATCTTCCTTGTGGGCTGCGTCTATGAGCTGAAACTGGGTGGGCATAAGCAAGCAGGGTCCAGACTCCTGTTGTTGCCATGCAGAAATGCTTCTTGCACGTGTACAGTTTGCGTCTTTTACTACAGACCCGTTTCCAGCCAGCCTGCTTCCCCTTCCTTGTTTGGACAAACAAGTCCAAATTTAGACCTTCCGCCCACGCATGCAGTTTCTTGCTGATATAGAAACTTTATCTCTTGCAACTCTTTGCAGATTTGTATCAGGCTCACCATCCTATGCTCCCTTGCAAGTCTCCATCTTCTTTTTAGGCCTGGGGTGCTAGTCTTTCTGAAACCCACACACTCTGTCACTCATAATATAATAATAATAATAATAATAATAATAATAATAATAATAATAATAATAATAATAATAATAATAATAATAATAATAATAATAATAATAATAATAATAATAATAATAATAATAATATAATTTATTGTCATTGTAAGTATATACACAGTATAACACTACAATCCTCTACAAACATATTTAGAAGTGGAGTTTGCTTGAGGCTAAAAAATGCACTAAGACTGGACTGTTAACATGGGTCCAGTTCACAGCTTTTCAGAAGCAGATAACTGTAGTTTAAAATCCATAATGCTAGTCAGCTGCTTGTTGAATGCTGGTTTTGACCTTCAAATAAAGCCTCACACCATCTAGATACTGAATAGTAAAAGAACATATCCTTTCATACTTCATTTTCCAGGAAGACCCTGCTGACCCTTTACTTTATATGGGATTTTCTGGTGGGTAGAGTCACTGTTCAAGGTGTTTTCATTAGAGTCTGCCCTATGCAACACCTTATCCAGGATGATACATCAAGCAAGCTCTCTGAGGTTTAGATATGCTGCTCTGTTCCCTAACATTGTCTGCTTAATACAACTGGACTACTATTTGTCATACCAGCTATGGATGACTAGAATTTTGTTCCAACAATATGTATAGACATAAAATATGGGCAAGACACTAAAGATGGATGATTCTTTTTAGGAAAAAATGTCTCTGGGCTTGAGTAAGACCTTGGGTGATTACAATGCAGTTGATTTTGGTTGGCAATATTGTTATCTTCTATAGTCTAATATTCTAATAATTTCTTATACTGTATACCTAATACTATATAATCATTCAGGCCTGAGGGTCTAAGTTTCAAAGTGAGATGAAAAATTACAGTAAGAAAATGGGACCTTACCTCAGAACAAGTGATAATTATTAGTTTAAAAGGATAAGAAAATAAAGTTCCAAAGACAAACAGCATCAAATATCACAAAGTACAAAAAAGGCGGCTTAATACTTGTCATTTGGGGAAATACCACTAGTATTCAAGAGGATAACAGACAGAAGAACTTTAGAAGGATCGGCCTATTTAAGCAGAGTGAATGTGCAACAGAGTAAAATTTACATTAATGGGATTGCAGTGGTGCACTACTAGGCAGGAAACAAATTTCAAGCTATGGTAACTAGATCACTTTTTTGTTCCTGTAATGAACTGAGCTCAGTGCCAAAACAACCATGATCATATGTTTTAAAAAGTGTGCTTATCTTGGCTGTTTTTATTTTGGAGAACCAGCCCTGCAATAGTTTTCCTCCTGCCTTCATGCTATTTGCCCTGCTAAAGTGCTCCGCACAGTAGACCTCACCTTATGTGACAAAAAAGCATCCAGAAGGAATTAATTTTCAACTAAAATGGGTGTGGGATCCATATTGGGAGCATATTCTAGCTCAGGATCCTGAAGCTAACTGTCCACCAGATGGCTTGCATGGTATAATATGTAATTTTAATAAACTAGGTTTGTATAAAACATGTGTTACTTTTCACTACATGGGCTCTCATTTTCAAAACAGTTTTTTTTTCTGTCACTACAGCCATAAAACAGCCCTAAGAAACATTCCCTCTAATTTCTGCTAGTGCTGCTCAGGGCTCTTTTCCACCCACAACTGGAAGCAGATCAGCAGCAAATTGAGCTTGCTCTGTGGGATCGATGCAGTGCAATGCATGCAGCTGAGAATGTTGGACCTAAGCTAAGAAATGGACAAGGATTAACAGTAAAAACAGTTTGAAAAACTTCTGACCAACAAAATCCTTGTCAGTTCCCAGGATAATTCTTTAAATGAGCCTAATTGAATTTGTAGTCACATTTATGGAGACAATGTAGTACAAGTTTCTCTTTTTGTGTGTAAAGTACTTAGGAGTGGCTTACAAATATCTCCTCCTGATGGTACTCTGGGGCCATGCAGGTTGCCTAAGGCTGCTCAGGTGGCAGGCCTTTTAACCCCATCAACCACACATGGTCTTGATGAACTCTGAGTAATACTCGCTGGTTCCCCTTCCAAAATGCACAGTGGGGATTCAAAGTCCCAACCTCTGGCTCCACAACCATGTGCTCCTGGCCCAATGAGATATATCAAATCTTCCAACTATCCTTAGGCCAATCACTATCTTTCAATCTAAATTACCCCACAACATACAGAAGCAACAGGAAAGGCATACAAGAGATTCTAGAAGAAAGGGTAAAGTAAAATAGAGCTGATAAAAATTGTGAGGAACAACGAAGAAACTTAATATTAGACCAGCCCTCTCTAACTCAGATCATTCCAGATGTTTTAATCTGTTTCCTATCTCTTCTGACCACTGAACATGGCAGAAATGGGCTGATAACATATAGTTCAAAACATCTGGAGGGCTCCATGTCGAGCAAAGGCAGAAACAAGATAATAAAGTCTCGTTGGCTTGAATTTATGATCTTTACAGTTTTCCGTTAAATGATGGGTTTAGTTATAGACAACATGACTGCACTATTGCCAAAATAAACACCAACAGCATTCCCTTTAAGCTGCACACACATGTAAGGAGTACCATCAGGGCTGCACACAGGCAGCTGGAGTTGGCACCCGTTTACAGTGGTGCCTTGCTAGACAGTTACCCCTCATGACAGTTTTTTCACTAGACATTGACTTTTTGTGATCGCTAGAGCGATTCACAAAACAGTAATTCCTATGGGGGAATTTCGCTGGACAATGTTTGGTCCCTGCTTCGCAAACTGATTTTTGCTAGACAACGATTTTGACAGCTCCCTCCGCGCTCACAAAATGGGTGTTTTGGGGACCTAAGCTTCACAAGACAGCTATTTAAACAGCTGATCAGCGGTTCGCAAAGCGTCTTTCCTATGGCCGATCTTTGCTAGACAACGACGATTCTTCCCCATTGAAACGCATTAAACAGGTTTCAATGCATTCCAATAGGGAAATGCTTTCGCTAGACAATGATTTCTCTAAACAGCGATTTGAGTGGAACGGATTAACATCATCTAGCGAGGCACCACTGTATCTCCAGTTTCAGCTGTAACCCCCTGGGGTGAGGATCCCACACTGAACATTGAACATCAAGATGAATATATAGAGCAATGCATCTGTTTATTTTATATTTCTGGTTTTAGCAAGAGATGTGAAATATGAAATCAAGTCAGGAAATCTGTGTGTTCCCTACTGATAACTACAAGACACTTTTGCCACAATATAGTTTCAAGTCAATATTGATACTTCCTCACCAATTTTTTTCCTTTTCCTATGTGGTGCTTTTACTTTTCCCTCACCAAAACTCAGGCAACAACTACTTGGCAAAAATCTGGACACGAATCTGCTTGATACTTTGTTGCCTCCACTCTCTTGCCAACAATCCAAGACTGTGGCTTTCTTATGTAAAATAATGAGATTGCAGCAAACTATACCCCTTCCAGGTTCCCTTTCTTCTTCTTCCCTTGGGAGCCAGGAGTCTGAGAACTAGCCCCTGTCCCCATGGAGACAGTCTCACCAAATGCCCTGTCCACAGCACACAGAAGTATAGACAGAAAGAAGTAAGGCACTGGCATGAAACAAAGGAAAATATGGAAGAACAATGTATGATATACAGTACTACAATTCAATGTGCCTTCCTTGCAATCACAAAGCAATAGAACATACAATACCAAAACTAGGCAAAGATGGTGAAATAACAGTACCATGGTAAATGTAAAGACTATAGGGAAGGAAGCCTATTCCAGTTTTTAAGAAATAATAAGAGGAGTTCGCAGGGCCATTCAATGGGTTCGCAGGGCCATTCTGACCCCTGAGTTACCAAACCTGGTGCAATCACCCATGATAACTCTGTAGTCTGCTAATGGAAATGCTCTGTAGGATCAAAAGTCTCCAACAAGAAAAAAAATACCTTGGTCTACAGTAGGAAAACACAGGAATCACCCCAATATTTTGTAAGTGGGACAGATCAAACAAATGTTGATTCTCTGGCTGGTTTTTGATTGTACAAAAAGGAATGCAAAAGTGAGAAATCCAGTCACATTCATGCCAAGTAAGATAATCAGAATATAAAAGAGGCAACAAAAGGGCTTGTCACAAAGACCACAGGTTTCCAAGATTTTGAGGGACACAGAAAACTGCAGAAGCAAACATAGTGCACAGTGCTCTTTTCCAACAGTACATTTTAATGTATTTAGCACTGGGTTTCTGTTATACTGTTTTAGCACACTGCACAATTGCATAGGTCACAGAAAAGACATAGCTGCTTGTCTATTTTTTTGTCCTTTGAAGGTTGGAGAACCTTTCCAACACAGATGGAATTGCTAGGACTCCCAGATTCTGGGATTATAGAATAGACTACACTTTTATCTACTTTATTTATTATTTTATTTTATTTTATTTTATTTATAACCCACCTATCTGGTCGGTTAAGACCACTCTAGGCATCTAACAGCATAAAAATACACAATACACACACAGTTTTTACATAGTAGAACACATTTCAACAAGATGGGGGCAAACAAAGGGGGGGAGGAGAAAAGGAGATCAGGAATTGACTGGAGGGAAGGTCTGCCGAAACATCCATGTTTTAAGTTGATTTTTAAAGATACCCAGCAAGGGAGCCACGCGAATCTCAGGAGGTAGGTTGTTCCAGAGGCGAGGAGCCACCGCCGAGAAGGCCCGATTTCTTGTCTTTTCCTTCCGGGCCTCCCTCTGCGTTTGGCTCCTCAGCCTCACCTCCTGGCTCGCACGAGTGACACGGGCAGATCTTGGTGGGAGTAGGCGTTCCGCCAGGTATCGAGGCCCTAAACCGTTTAGAGCTTTGTACGTAAGCATCAACACTTTGAAGTCGATGCGGAACCAGATGGGCAGCCAATGCAATGCAGCCAGAGTGGGTGAGATGTGTTGATATTTTTTCACTCCACTAAGTAGTCTGGCCGCTGCATTCTGCACCATCTGGAGTTTCCGCAACAGCCTCAAAGGCAGCCGCATGTGGAGCGCATTACAGTGGTCTAATCTTGAGATTACGAGCGCATGCACCAAGGTAGTGAGTGCCCCAACATCGAGATAGGACTGCAGCTGGGCTATCCGCCTAAGATGAAAAAAGGCGGTACGGGCCACCGACGCCACCTGAGTTTCCATAGTGAGCGCCGGGTCCAGGTGGATCCCCAAGCTGCGGACCCAATCCTTGGCGGGAAGAGTCAACCCCCCCCAAAAAGAGGGAGTTTCCTAGGCCCCTAACTGTGGAGTGCCCACCCTCAGTACCTCCGTCTTGTCCAGGTTCAGCCTCAGCCCATTCTCCTGCATCATTGCAGTACAGTCCCCAGGCAGCGCTGAAGGGACAGAACGGCATCTCCTGTGGTTGGTGAGAAGATGTAGAGCTGAGTGTCATCAGCGTACTGATGACACAATGCTCCACACCCCCTGATGACCCCACCCAACGGCCTCATATAGATGTTGAACAGCATTGGGGAGATAATCAACCCCTGTGGAACCCCACAATTGAGACTCCACGGGGCCGAAACACTCTCCCCAAGCTGTACTCTCTGGGGGCAGTCCTCCAAGAAGGAACAGAGCCAGGCCAGTGCCAGGCCTCCAATTCCCAGCTCAGAGAGCATCCCCAGGAGGATACCGTGGTCAATGGTATCAAAGGCCGCTGAGATGTCGAGGAGGACCAGCACAGACACTTTGCCCCTGTCAGCCTCCCTCAATAGGTCATCACACAGGGCGACCAATGCCGTTTCTGTACCATGGCGCAGCCTGAAGCCCGACTAAAATGGATCCAGGGCATATGTTTCATCCAAGTGCGCCTGGAGCTGGTCGGCCACCACCCTCTCAACCACCTTGCTTAAGAAACATTGGCGACGGGCCTATAGTTGCCAATTTCGTCCGCAGCCAAACTGGGTTTCTTCCTAATGGGCCTAATGAGTGTCTCCTTGAGGGCAGATGGAAACCTGCCCTCAAGGAAAGACCCACTGATTATTACAGTGGCCCATTCCGTTGTTGTAGGCCTGGCTGCTTTGATTAGCCAGGCCGGGCAAGGGTCAAGGGAGGAGGTGGTGGCACAGCAGCGATCAAGCGCCCTGGCCACGGAATCAGGCGTAACAGGCTGAATGGAGTCAAAAGTTACCGGGCAAGATGGAGCGCTGGACATCTCTGCTCGACTCACTGTGTTCAAAAAAGCAGAGAGGTCCCGACAGATGGCCTCCACTTTAGATTTTAAAAATGCTGCAGATTGGTCTGGTGAAAAACTAGGGGGAGGCCCATCACTCAGACCAATTCCGGATAGGTCGTGCACTATACGGAATAATTCCGCCTGCTGGTTGGACGCTTCGCTTATCCGGTTAGCGAAGTATGCTCGACTGGCAGCCTTTACCTTAGCCAGGTAAAGGTTAGTAGCGACCTTGACAGCTATCCAATTATAATCCTACTTCAGCTTGCTAGATGGAACCAACTGTGTGGTTTACTGTAGCAAAATTCTATATCATTACTTCTTAGCCTCTTCCATAATAAAATGTCTTTTTTTCCCTTCTCTGCTGTTTATTTAAGGAACTTTGGTCTCTGGATATAAAATCAATTTTTAAAAAAATATTAATTTGATTCAAATTTTTAAAAAATATTTAAATAATTAAAAACCCATCTATTTTTTTAAAGTATTCCAGTGGATTTAAATAATAACTGTGTGTCATCAAGTCGATTCTGACTTATGGCAACTCTTTTCAGGGTTTTCCAGATAGAGTACTGTACTCAGAAGTGGTTTACCATTTCCTTCTTCTGGGGGCATCCTGGGACTGTGCAGCTTGCCAAAAGCTCTTCTGGGATACATAGTGGAGAATTGAACACCCAACCACTAGCTCTGCAGCCAGATACTTATCTCACTGACCTATTCAGCACATTACTGGCCCACAATCCTAACACTAAAATTTAAACCACAAGAAACAGATTACATGTTAATTAGCTTTACTGATATTTTTAAGGACACCAATCAAGTGCACAGAAGTTATGATTAATAGTTTATTTTTTGCAACAAATGATAATTTACAGGAATTATACATGAAGATAAAATAGTACAGATTAATTGTGGAAATGTCCAGGACAAATATAAAACTAAGATAACATAACCAGAATATAAACTGATGTTAGAAAACAGGTAGAAAGCTTGTCACATCCACTTTTCTAAATTGGCAGAATGGGAGCGTCTTGACTACTGGTCCCATGAGATCAATGCCCTAGGATGTGATCAGGGAACACAGAGAACATGCCTGATGTTTTTGGACAACAAATACTATCAACTTCTAGGCATTATAGCCAATGGTGAAGGAATTGTAGTCCATCAACATTTTCAGAGCCACAGGTTGTTCACTTCTGCTCTAGGGATACATTCAGCAGAAGCTCAATTTAGCCAGTGTTTTATTGAGATGTACTAAAAAAATCACATTACAATACTGAAAGATCTTACTGTAGTATAGCCTTGAATCAGTGTTTAATTCTGCATTAGTCACAGATGGGTCTGAGCATGCAAACTAGATACAGTACTTCTATTTACCCCTTGCTTGGAGTACACCCATCTGGAAATGTGAGTTCCATTAGAATGTCACTGAAGTTTAAGGTTCTAACAGTAATGAGGAACTATTAACTTCTTTGCACAGCTCATCTCTCTTTTTCTATATTCAGCCCTCTTTTGAATTGTGGCAGTTATAGTAAATTGCAAAATTACAAAACTTGTCAAGCATCAATATTAACAAACTGTGCAAATGATTGACCATTTGAATAGACCAGCACTGACCAAACTGCATCAAGGAATGAGAACTCTGCATTTCTTGCATTAAGCACACTGATTTTAAAATGTCTGGAGATGTGACATACAACTAGGTCATTTCAGGCTAAGTTAAGATGGCTAAGAAAATGAAAAGAATGCTGACACAGAAGAGATGTGTACACAACATGCTCCATTGTGAAGCATGTTGCAGCATTCAACTGGAAATTTCAGAAATTGCATGCAATACATTAGACCAGGGGTTGTCAACCCCCGGTTTGCGGCCCGATGCCGGTCCCTGCCGGAACTGGGCCGCGGATACGGATCTCCATCCCCACACACACGCACGCACGGTGGGCATGTCACACTCATGGGAGGCGTATCGCTCGCAAGGGGGCATATCGCTCGTGCAGGGGGGTGCCAGGCTTGTGGGGGGCATGTCACACTCTCGTTGGGGTGTGTCGCACTCGTGCGCATGAGCGCGACACGCCCCCCACGTGAGTGCGACACGCCACTGTGCGGGGGTGCCCACGCCTCCCCCGCATGGAGCTCACTCCTCCCAGCCGGTCTGCGGCCCCAAAAAGGTTGGCGACCGCTGCATTGGACTACTGACTCAAACTGAGGACTGGATGGAAACTGCAGCACAAAATAATTATAGCCTAATTTGATCAAATGAAAGTTTGCCTTTACGAGTGACAGATGATTTTTTTTTCTAGAAACAGATTGATCTTCCTGTGTATTGAAAACTAAGCTACACCTCATGCAATCCAAAGCAAATATGCATAATGCCATGTAGGAGTTTTCAGAAAAAATCATGACAAGAGCAACACAAAATACTAAAGTATTAAGAAATGGATTCCCAAATTAGCTTGCCATGTACTTCTAGCAATCAGATTTGTATTCTACATGATAGTACCTGCCCTTCACCATGCCAAAAGTTCTGGCTTAAGAGCAGTTCCCACACAGCCCGTGCTATTTCTTGGCTGAGCACATTGTTTTACAGACACAGAAATGATGAGCCCAAGAAAGCAGCTATGCATGCCCAGTCCCGAACTGCTGATTACCCCTTCCTTTTGGTTCAAGAGCTAATGGATATGTGAAACCAAAAACCACTGAATAGTTTCAGCTACCAAGGCTACTCCTTCTCTTTCTCATTGATAAATTCTGCCAAAACAATACCACACACCTTTCTCCATTTGCCTCAGTTTAGAACAACCTCTCTACATCTCTCCCTTCTACAAGAGGTTGCTTACAAATAATCCATATAAAAAGTAATAAATCTACAGTAAATATCTTTATCAAATACAGCACATTTGTAACTTCAAAAGCAGTCCATTAGACAGTATTCACCCAAATCCTGTTGTGCAACTCTCAGCTCACATACTACTCTCAACCTGTTCCCAGAATTATCTGAAGTTTCATTGTTCTTTGCCTATAGTGACTGACAGGATACGCAAAACTGGATTTTTATATTTTAAAGCCCCTTCAAATCTAGTGGCTGCATCCACATATAAGGGTAAGTTAAGATTTGTTTAAATCATGGTTTGCTGAATAAGGCTGAGTCTGTCTTATGGCCAAGACAAACCATCATGGCTTATTCAGCCAATTCTAGTCTTGTTTTCCACCATCTTATTCTGCCCAGTTTGTTATTCCAAATGCTCTAATAATAATAAAGAGCCATTCTAGCTTTCTGCTGGTCACCATGAGCGTTTTTGTTCATAGGTGACTGCTTGTATGTTTATGGGAACTTGGAAAGGAAATGGAATTTTAGGAAATCTTTGTAAGGCTTGTTATTATTTTGTGGGTTTTGTGTTCTGGGGTTATTGTGTACAGTACACTGTGATATTTGTTTGCTCTCTGTGTTTGTGTATCTTGCCTATGAATTGGTATTAATAGTTTTCAGTCAGGTATGTTTTACCTGTGCATCTGTAGAGTTTTTTGATGTGATGGATGAGTTTTTTTGTGGGCTGTTTTTCCCCTATATGGACTTCTCTGGCACCACCAGTTTCTCTTCTATAAAACATAAAAGAGAATAGAGTTTACAACATGTAAATTCTGATTTTTAAAATATCATATTGCAGGTAATACTGCAGATGAACAAATACAGTAGTGCCTCGCTTAACCATTGGCCCACATTACGACGAATCTGCTTTACGATGATCTTTTTGCGATCGCAATTGCGATTGCAAAAAGATGGTCTAAATGGGGGAATTTCGCTTAGCGATGATCGGTTCCCTGCTTCGGGAACTGATTTTCGCTTTACGACAATCAAAAACAGCTGATCGTCGGGTTTTCAAAATGGCTGCCGGGTGCTTAAAATGGCTCCCCGCTGTGCTTAGGGATGGATTCCTCGCTATACAGGCAGCGAAAATGGCCGCCGTATGGAGGATCTTCGCTGGACGGTGAGTTTTTACCCCACTGGAACGCACTGAACAGGTTTCAATGCGTTTCAATGGGGTTTTTAATTTCGCTTTACAGTGTTGCCTTGCACGAGCGCCTCGCAGAGTGATGAATTCGCTCTACGAGGACGCTTTTGCGATCGCTAATGCAATCGCACAGCGATGGCCCCAATGGGCGAAAATCGCAGAGCGAAGGTCGGTAAGCGGTTCGCTTACCGACCTTCGCTTTGCGACCCGCCGATCAGCTGTTCCACGGCTTCAAAATGGCCGCCGGAACAGCCGAAAGGGCCGGGCGCAGCATTTTCATGCCCTCATTCAGCGAGGCGAGGGCGCGAAAATGGCTGCCGGACCCCGGAAGCATCGCTGAACTGTGAGTTTTCAGCCGATTTGGAATGCATTAAACGATGTTTAATGCGTTCCAATGGGCTTTTCTGCCCCGCTCAGCGATGTTTCACACAGCGAGGGTTAATCCGGGACGGATTAACCTCACTGTGCGAGGCACCACTGTACAATGTTTTTGCTTAATGGCGATTTTCCTGGAACTGATTATCGTCGTTAAGCGAGGCACCACTGTATGTGGTTTTAAATTTGGAAGTCATACTTCTACCTCTGGCTTGTACGCAGGGAGCAACTGGGATGAGTGGCTCAGGAAAAAAACATGCAGCAGTAGTTTAACCTGACACTTCCCTTTGTTATACACATTCCTGGATTGGTGAGAGGCTTAGATGGGGCACAAAAATAAATCCATGATTCTGTATGAGAAGCAGGATGGATTTGAAATAAATTGATTTAAATAATAATTTAAATTTTTAAAAAATCAGTTTTGATTATTTAAATCAAAAAAATTAATTTTGGATTTAAATCAATTTGATTTTGAAATCATTAATTTTTTTATCCACCCTGGTGAGAAGTAATGTTTGAAGACGTGATTAAAAAGAAACTAGGGTTCAAGTGATGACTTCAGATCACAATTTCCAACCAGGATTTGTTACCAAAGTAAACCAACACTTGCTAATTAAAGATCTTTGGGTTGGACTGCCAGTGTAATCATCAAATCAAATTATCTGTCTCAAAAAGGGAACCTAATTCCAAACTGTGACATCAGAACAAATCATTGCTAATCACCATGCACAAAAAAGCCCAGTGGTTTAGGCTTCCAGGTCAGTCTTTTCTTTCAAGTTTTAGGAGTTGAATGTTCTTTTCGTGAACACTCCCAGTCTAAATTTGACCCTTGTCAGAAATATGCAGATTTCACAAACAATTCTCTGGGGGGGGGGAAGCAACCCCAAACTATTCCAACTGTAGTAAAGGTCCTTACCTGTGCATACAAGTCTACATTTTACAAATTTATAAGGGCACATTAAAGTAATTGTAATACAACAGCCACCATCTGAATATGTCTGTTATTAAGCTTTACAGCACAGTTCTATGTAAAGAAAAATATATATTTCAGGTAGAATGCTATTAACTGTGGTAGCAAAGAGAATACCCTGATCATTGAGCTCACAGATTTAATTACACTGAAGGAAGAACAGAGTGCAGAGCATTATCTATTTATCTCAACAAGTGGTTTGGTTGATAGCACTGTAGCACAAATGCTGGGTAGGAAGCCTAACAGGAACTGAACTAGTCTCCATAGTGTAGTCATGGCCTCCAACAGATTTCACATTCCCCCCCACTGGTAGACAACAACTAATCAATCATTCATTTCAACAGAGTTGCAGTGCTTAATTTTCAGAAACTTTTTTCCAGTCTGTGCACCTTGAAAGCATTTTTATGTTAATATGTAATCAACATTTCTAACAAGGGTTCCCGATTATACCACTTTGTCATTTCATAACTAATCCAACAATTCTCTTTGCTAAACCATGGCTATTAATCCCTCAATCTGCTTTACAATTTCAAAACAATTTTATAAAGTTCCTAATGGTTGTCTCATATTTTTCAAGGATCCTACTCATGTTACTGATAATGAATTATGCAAAAAGCAAAGAAGTATTCAAACACTGGGATGAAAGAAGACCACCACATACACTGGACTTTAAGAATTGTTAATACCTTCTAGTTATGAATTGTAAGACAGAAGTACAATAAGAAAATAGTTCTTTTCAGTGGTTATACCACCCGCAACAATCAAAAGAAAACTCTTGCATATTATCATCCTTCAGAGATAAACATACAACTATATTCAAGGTCATTTTATCACAGAAATATGTTGAGAGGAAAAAAATTGCCTCCTAAGGATCTCCATGCATGCTGTTCAAAACTGTTTTCTGAAGTTCTGTGAAAGCCAGAAAGGGATGCTGGTTCTTGACTAAGATATCCCGGGTGAAAAGTATTCAGCTTTTGAGTATTTTGCACATGTACACAGGTTACTGGATCAGAAGCCCCTTAAGAATATCTGATCTCTGCACTCATTGAAACCATTAAGAACCACACAGGACTCTACAGTACTGTATACAAATATTTCTGGTTTCATAGTCATTAATTGGGCGAATCATTTAATAGGACAACATATTGTTTGGTGGCATAAAGTTTTGTTTTCCATAGCGCAAGAACTATGTAAAATTCAGATACAGCCTTAGGAGAAATGGTTCAGGCTATAAAAATATTGCAGTTTTGCAGCCTGTTCAGAGAGAACACACTGCCTGACACCAGGTAATGAAGCATATCCTAAAAGGAAAGAGATAGTCTTGAGCATTCTGCTAATGTAATACCTATTTAATCATCAGCAACCATTTGGTGCATCAGCTTCCCTGCCCCCATATCCAGGAAAGGCAGATACGCACATTCCAGTCAAGCTTCTCAGTAGAGGTCGCCCCACTCACCCCCTCCCCCTCCACAAGGCCTCACTAAGCTTCCACAATCTTTTTGGACTTTTAGTTTATCACCCTGTGCACAAGAAATCAAAAAAGGAGAAAGCTTCAGAGTAAAGATCCTTACCCTAGATATGCAACCACACAGAAACAGAAAACACATCAAGGAAGGTGCAGAGCTGCCTTTCCTTCCTTTTGGGGAGGGGAAACTAAAAAGAGGGAAAGGCACAAGTGGATGAAAGGTTGAGTTGCAGAGAGAGAATGAGCTCTGGCAAGGGGGGAAAAAAGCAGAGCGTCAGCCATGTTTTGGTGTGTGTGTGTGTGTGTGTGTGTGTGTGTGTGTGTGTGTGTGTCTCGTGTGTGTGTCTCGTGTGTGTGTGTGTGTGTGTGTCTCCAGTGTGTGAGTGAGTGTGTGTGTGTGTTTGTCTCCAATGTGTGTGTGTGTGTGTGTCTCCAATATTTACAAACCTGCAGCTGCAGCAGCTCTTGGAGTCTGTGAAGGAAGAGGAGGGAAGGGGGAGAGGGAGGAGGGGGTAGAGAAAAAGGGGGAAAGGAGGAGGGGAAGGAAGAGCGACAAGGAAGTAAAGGAGAAAAGCTGAAAGAAAAGAGGACAGGCAGCAACAGCAGACAAAGGAACTCAGCAAAGCCTGAGAGACACACACACATACACACACACAGCTGCTGTGTCAGGGACTGTGGAGTGTGTTCCTTTCCTATGTTATTCAGCCATCTAGTGAAAAGGGGGTGGGAGGGAAAAGAGTTTTCTCACAGACACCAGTAGCAACAGATTCCCTTCCCCGCCTAGAACAACACCGAATCCTCCTCCCCCAGCGGCGCTGAAGGAGACTTTTTTTTAAAGTCCTGGGACTATCAAGGGAGAAAAGGGGGCGGAGGGGGAGGGAAGAGAGCCGAGCTGGTCGTAAGGGGAACCGAGGCAACCCTTTGCAGGGGCCCCTGCCTTCCCGACACACAATAGCTGGGAGGAAACCAGAACATTCAGGCGAAAAGACTAGGGCGTGTGTGTGAGTGTGTGTGTGTGATGGTTGTGGCGGAGGGGGGGGTTGGTGGAGAAGGGACTGAGCAGAGCCTGGCGCCACCCTCCCCTCCCCTCCCCCGAGGTGGAGCAATTAGAGAAGGGAGCCCGGGGAGGGGAGGGGAGGAGGGTCAACTGCCACTTCCCCCCCCCCCCAGGTTACTCAGGGCTCCCCTCCGGCCTCACTCCCTTTTTCCATCATGGCAACAGCTTCCGGCGGGGGGGGAGAATGCTGTGAGGAATGAAAAGGGGGGGGTGAAAGGAGGAGGAGCAGCAACAGCAACGCGGGGTTGCTGCGAATGAATAATAAATACTGCCAGCCCCAGGGGAGGGGAGGGGAGCGGAGTGGCGGCGGCGGCAGCGACTCCTCCACAGCGACTCCCTTCGGCCGTGGCCGGTACTGACTGGCCGGGCCAAGGGCGGCGCGGCAGCTCCGGCTCCTGCTTCTTTTCCCCCCTCCCACCCTCTCTCTCTCTCTCTTCTCTCCCCTCCCGCCTTTCCTTTTTCCTCCCCGCCCGCGCTCTCTCACCTGCTGCCCGCGGCTCCTTCGCCGTTTCTTCCGCCGCCTCCGCCTCCACCCGGGCGGGCGTGAGGGGCCCGGCGGGGGGGTGGCGTCGGCGGGGGTGCCAGTGCTGCAGAAGCGTGGCCACCGCCGCTCGCCCGGCCAGGCCTCTCAGCTCCTCGGCGGCGGTTGCTGCGGCGGCTCCCCTTGTCTCCCTTGGCCCCCTCCTTCTCCGCCGCTGCTGCTATTTAGCCCTCCTCTCTCTTGCCACATCGGGAGCTCCCCTCTGCTTGCGCTGGTGCCGCTACCAGGAGAGAGGCCTCTGCACCTTCCTGCCAAATAGTGAGCCGCTCCAAACATGCGGCCCCGCCTGCCTCGGGTCCTCGGCGCGCAAGCGCACTTGGTCTATTGAACTGCGACAGGAGAGCGGAGCTTTCGAGCTCCCTCGCTCACCTCCCTCCCACCGTTGGCCGCGAAGCCCTAACGCGCTTGCGCGGGCTCAGCCTGCTACCTCGGTTTTCGGAGATGAAGAGAACGTAGCGTTAGTCTTTATCTCTCGCCTTGGGTGGCGGTAGCAGAGTGAGTCGTTGTGGGTAAGCTTGCCCCGTATTCCTCCTGGGGGAGATACTATTCTTTGACTCCCGAATAAGAGGCTTCTCTACGGCTGCTAAAGCAAGAAACTTCACGTTAACTGTCCGAAAACGTAGCGCTGTTCTAAAAAAGCAAGCATATTTTATGGTTTGAAGAGAACCCAGGATGGAAACACAATGTGAGATGTTGATATCGTGAAAGATTCTCTGCATTTGATAACAAGAAAGCCTGGATTCAACTGTGAAGTGTTTCTTTTCCGTAGAAAATCTGAAGCAGTTTTTCTGAAACTACCTGACGTGGCAGACCAACACACAAATATATTGAAAATATTAAAACAAAGTACTACATTTAGTTAAGACAGACAAAAAATTGTCTTCAATAAGCTATGTAAAACCTTTACAAATTCAAAAAGTGACCCTCGTTCTTAATGGCCAGTTGAGGACCCTGGTTGTTATTTCCATTTTAATTAGAATTGTGATATTGATATGTAAGAGAATGTATAACCCCCATATTGGTTCTAAGGCCAATTTTAAATGTCAAAAAAGAAACACATCACTTACTGTATATATCACAGATCACTAGCTGAACTGATGGAAATACCTGCATGTGTACCTATTACCAGGAAATTCTGATTTTCAGATATGTTTGCCACAAATGTGCCTGGAGCCTCTGGTCACTTACTGTCTCGCGGAATTAAGTATGTCTGGAGGAATGAAGCAAGCACATGGTATTTCCTTACCCCTCATGACATGATGTCGCCTGGAGTGTGGGAACAGGTGAAATGTAGAGATTTGCAAAAAAATAGCTTGCTGCAGTCTGGCAACTATGGTAGTAGCTCTCAGACTGGTACCAGTCTGCAGACCACTGCTTTGAGAAGCATGATTCGGAAGGATCAATTTGCATTTTATGCATTTCAGGAAATGGAAAGAGTTTTTATGTATGAAAAAAAAGACGTGCCTTCGTCTTACATATTTTCTGGGAATAGAAAGTCTTTGTTTATGTATGAGAAAGGAGATATGTCTGTTGATATGGGGCTCCTTCCCATGAGAGGTCAGGCTTCTCTCTGTCATATTCTGCAGGCAGGCAACAACTTTTGTCTTCAGGCAGGTTTTTTCTTAGTAACTGTCTGCCTAAGAGTTTGGCTTTTTTGTTTGTTTTGCTTTGTTTTCCTCCTTCGAGTCTGTATTTTTGCTTGTACTGTAAGCTGCTGTCACACACCCCCAGCCCCTCTGTATGTTCTCCCTAACAAATAGATCTGCCTTCGGCCATGATAGTTTCTCTTGTCTCCACTTCTGCTGCCACCAGAGGAAATCCTTCTTCAATTACCAATTAGGACCACAGAATCAATCGTGTCAAATATAAGTATTGTTTATTAATAGATTAACATATTTATGAATCAAGGAAATCATAGATGGAATTGTATTTGGCATTCATTAAACTTCATTTAACTTAGAAATATGCTGGTTACTTTGTATTTAGTTTCAATCACTTTATAACAGTTGCATTCAGTTCTCTTATACATTTCTTTCCAAGTGTTTCTTTCCAAAACGAATTCTTCCAACTACCTAACTCTTTCCCTGACTCCTGACTAACTGCCCTATCTCATCACTAACCGAAGCTCCTAACTCCTGGCTAACTGAATTCCTGACTCTAACTGAAACTCTAACTGTCCTCCATTCTCTTCTTACATTCCCTGGTTCCGCCTTCCTGCACAACCATTGGCTACTTAATTAGTGTTCCATTGTGATGGACAGGTGTGGTTTCAGGTCTGTCCGTCACCGCTGCCTTGGATCCTCTTGAAGAGAAAATTGTAGTGTAAATATTTTGAATAAATAAATATGATAACTAGATGTATATATCTTAAATACATAGATTAGTATTAATACATATGTTAATTTTGTTGATTTGTGCTGAATATTTTGAATGGCCCCTAGCATGAATTGATATTTTTAAACAGTTGTACACAGACACACATTACCTGATAGCCGTTAGTCTCAGATGGCTCTTGGATAGGACCAGAGTGTGCTCCTTACCTCATCACTTCCACGGTCCCAGAACAAAGGATAATTTGAGCTGAGTATTCTTCTGTATTTGCATGCTCCCCAAGAGATAGGAGATCAGCCTCCCCCAGTTATTTGCTAGTAGCCAATTAAGTACACAAGATATGTTTTCTTACAGTGTTAGGATCACAGAGCAACATAACACTCTACAGTATTATGTAAAATCATATATAGAAATGTGTTGCAATCAGTTAAGTAACAATAATGTATACTTTTTCCATGGCAAGCTCCCTCTACATTCCATATTGTTTCTCACATATCAGAGGCTGGGTATCATCATGGCTGTGTTTCCTTTGGATGCTGCTGCTCTAAGTGCTGATGTGTTGTACCCAAATAGCCAGTAAATTCTGCTTCTTTCTGTACTTATTTTTCTGTTTATTTTTCTTTGAATGATTTGCTGTAACAAAGGGTACGTTTCATTTCTTATTAAACAGCTGAAGTAGTTCTCACTCTCTGAATTTAGCATGTTGTATTAATATACATAGTAACTTTATTGTCAGCTTAAAGTAAGCAACATTTTGTGTGGATTTTGGCATTTTCCCATGAAACATTAATTTGAACGATCCCCCCCCCCCCAAGCGTGGTTACCTTTGCTTTTTGTGTTCCTTCTATATTGATCACATATCCTAGTCTGGCTGTTCATCTCCTGTAGCATGCATTATGGAAACACTGACCTTCTACAGAGAGGTCAGGAACATCTTACGTTATTAAGATCTGGTTTCTGTCAACATGATTATGAGGATCCACTACATAGTATGTTGTCGACAAAGCACTCTGTATGCCTGTATGTGTGTATGTATGTGCATATTATGTGTCCTAGAGATTTTTGCAATGTAGAAACAGTTTGCCACAGTAATATGATAATACATAGATGACATCTGTGCTGGCTGGGTAGCTCAGTGAGGTACAGTAAATGTCAGGCTGTGACATCAGAGCTTGGGAGTTTGATTTTCCACTTTGCATCCCAGCAGAAGAGCAAGCTGCACAATGCTAAAGAACCCCGAGAAGAAGGGAATGGTAAGCTACTTCTCAGTACTGTACTTTATACCCAGAAAATCCTGAAAAGGGCTGCACTAAGTCAACATTGACTAGATCACTGGTTCTTAATCTTGGGTTACTCAGGAGTTTTGGACTGCAACTCCCAGAAGCCTTCACCACCAACTGTGCTGGCTGGGGTTTCTGGGAGTTGCAGTTCAAAAACATCCGAGTAACAAAGGTTAAGAACCACTGGACTAGATGACATGTAATTGCTATTATTACAACATTGCTGAATATCTTGGTTCCATACTTGACATCAAGTTCTTTTAACAGTTTTGAGCAAAACTTACATGCTTAGTGAACTTGAACATGGCATAACAGGGCAGCTAACCATCAACTCGTAATAGACTTATCAACCAGGATAGGCTTACTGTGAGTTTCCTACCCTTGTGTCCTCCTCCATAAGTACTCACAGAAACAATCTCTTTATTAGCAGGAGAATTTGGAGTTGATATTGTCACCACCTTGATCCTTCTTGAGCCAGTAGAAGATAGGAAAGTTGTTGATCATAAAACGTGATGGGCTGTGAGATAGATGTTGAGAACCTCTGAATCCTCCTTCCAGAAATAGGCACATTCTTAAACAGGGTGGATAATTCTTTAAAAAAATCAAATTGATTTAAATTTTAAAAATGATTTTGTGTAAATTGTCAAAAATTCCTTTACAAAATTTTTAAAATCCTTATTTAAACCAATTTGATTTAGATCGTGATTTAAATCAGATCCACCCTATTCTTAAGGCAGGTGAGTGTTTATACAATATACTTTATCCCACCTTTCTTTCATTGGGTTGAAGATTATTTATCTGATTGTCCGCCTTAAGGTGTTATCCTTACAACTCTGTGAGGTGCACCAGATTGAGAGGTGTAATTGGTCAAAGGCCATCCAGTGAATTTCATGGCTAAGTGGTTATTTGAGCCCCGGTCTCTTGAGTTCTGGTTCAGCAATTCAACCTTTGCACCAACAGGTTGTATTTGCATATGTGCTCTTGTGCACATTTGTACAGAAGAACATAGTAAATATTTTTATTTAATAATTATTTTTATAGCTATAACATAAACATAAAATACACAAACCAAAACACAATTTAACTGTGCTCGCCACCACCATAGATGGGACCTCTTGCTGTAATCATCTTCCTCCATCTATATTCTTCTTCTTCTATTGTCCTCTTCTCCAGAACTGCATTGATTCTTGATTTGGAGCTTTCTCTTTTCCTCTTGTTAACACATATTCCAAAAATCTGCTCCATATTTCATAAAAATTATTCTTTTTCAACTCTCCTTTCTTAACCTTTAAATTACAAGTTATTTTATCATTTATAGCTATATTCTTTATTTCTTTATACCATTCATCGATTTGAAATTCAGATTTTGATTTCCATTGCCTAGCTATTATCAGTCTAGCCACTGTTAATAAATTGGTTATCAATTTTTAGTCATCTTACCTTATTCCACATTCTCAAATATTGCCAGCAAAGCAATCTTGGAATTAAATTCTATATCTTTTTCACATATGTCGTTTAATTCTTTAAAAATTTGTTTCCAAAATCTTTGTACTTTTTCACATTCCTATCACATATGAAAGTATGTACCAATTTCTTTCTCACATTTCCAACAGACATTGGGATAACTAGCATTAATTTTATTTAATTTTATTGGTGTTAAATACCATCTTAGACCCAGTTTAAAAAAGTTTTCCCTTATTCTCACTGACATGAATCTTAAAACCCTCATTTTCCATATCTTCCTCCATTCTTCCTCATTTATTCTTTTTCTAATGTCTTGTTCCCACACTGTCTTCAATCATTCTTTCTCACTTTTTTCTTCCTCTAAATCAAGAAGTCCAAAAATTTTACTCACTGTACCCTTTACTGAATCAGTCATCCGAATGTCTTCATATGATAATAAAAATTGTTCATAATTTTGTTCATTCTCTACCTTTATTATATTTATTTACCCATTCTTTAGTCCATCTTTCTGTATATAATTCAACCATGAAATATTCTTATTCTGAAGTATTTGTTTCATTTGATCTATCGATCTCATTTTATACAACCAATCTTTCAGTCTAATCACTTTTTTCTTTAAATAATTCCACATACACTTTCATATTAACAGGAAAATTCTCTATTTCCGTCACTAATCCAAGTGGAGGGTTAAATTGACATGAATTCTTTCTACATTTATACCATATGTTTAGCATTGTCTTTAAAAATGGATTATTAATTTCACTTATTTTATATTTCTTAAACATACCTGTGACGGACAGTCCAAATGTCATGCCTGTCCATCTCATTAGAACCCTGATGTGGGAGCCAATGACAAGACAGGAGGGCGGAACCAAGAAAACAAAGAAGAAAAAAGGAGGACAGTTGGAATCAGGGTGACCAGTTAGGAAAAGTTAGGACAGGGGAAGAGTTGGAGAGAAGAACAATAGAGCTATAGAGAGTGATAAATAGACAGGGAAGATAAGATTTAAAAGAGAACACTTGGAAAGTTAATGTATGAGAGAACTGAAAGAAGTGAAAGTTAGAGGAATTAAACAGTTACACCATGCTTGAAAATGAATATGAATGACCCAACATATGTGTCACATACAGCACTGATGGTACCTGTCTGTCATGGGTTTGGAGGGAAAGTTCCATCCTATGGGGAGTGGAAGGCGGGACATCAGGGGGGAGGAGCTGTACTGTATATATATTTGGGGGAAGTCCATCGTAGGAGAGCTGACGTGGAGAAGTGGAGTTGGAGTCTGTGGGTCAGACTGGGTACAACCGTTCGTCAGACAGTACATACCTGATAGGTTCAGGTTTCTATCTAGGTAGCCAGAACTGATAGGTTCAGGGTCTGTGCGTTACCTTAAAGTGTTCCGTGAGAACCAATCTGTTGTATGTGTATGATTGGGACTATACCAAGTTCCAGTATCCTATTTACCTGATCCTTTTATTTACCCTGTTTGTTTTTTCAATAAACCTTGTTCTTTTGTTTATTAAAATCCATTCCTGGTCTGGGTGACTTGGTAGAGCGAATGGTTGGTGGCAGCATAACTACAGGGTGGGATACTCCAGTAGGTCTGGGGTTGCTACATTTATTGGTGGCAGCGGTGGGATACGAGTGGTCCAGTTGCCCAGTGGTCCAGCAAAGCCTTGGCTAGTGTGCCCAGAGCAAGGGGGGTCTAGTCAGGGAAAATCTGAGGGCGCGTAGGTAATCTTCTAAGCTTACCTCATGGGGAGGTAGGCTAGTGGAAGAACGTGCAAACTCAGATTGGGGGACTAGATTAGGGAGCTCTGAGGCATATATTTGAGGCAACCCGTTTTGGCGGGAAAGGGCTGAGGCAAAGCTGCGTGAAGTAACAGTGATCTAGCCTGTCTGCTGAGAGGCCTAGCAGAGGGGGTGGATTCTGCCTAGCAACAGTTGCAAGTTGGTGCTGGAGGGACAGCAGCAGTCTATAGAAGGCTGTTTCTGAGGCAAAAGGGAAAAAGTCGTCGTTTTATTTTGAGGCGTGACTTTTGAAGGCAGCCTGTTCTGGGGGGATTATGCCCTTGACTCGAAGCCAAATGGCAGAAATGGGGGAAGTGAGAGAACCACAGGGAGACCAAGGTTCTGAGGAGGAATTTGGCTCAGTGCAGGATGAGAGCACGGGAGAACTGACCTCAGAACTCAGAAAAATGCTCCTAGCCCAACAGCATGAACTGAGGGTGAGGGAAATGGAGGAAAGGGAAAGGGAGAAACAAAGACAATTTGAAATGGAAAGGGAAGAGAAACAGAGACAGTTGGAGTTAGAAAGAATGGCGTTTGAGCTGAAGAAGCTGGAAATAATGAGTAGAAATAGGAATAACAATAATAATGAGGGGAACCCAGGGAATGGGGAAGGCAGCCTGTCTAAAACTGACTTGACTGACTAAAACTGACAAGGGAGATTGCCCTGAGGTGTTCTTTTCCCTCGTGGAAAGAGTGTTTGTGGACTTCTCAGTAAGGGAAACTGAGAAGATGACCATTATGCGATCTTTGATCAGTGGCAGCCTGGCAGAAGTCTATGCAGAGATGCCAGTGGAACTGCTGAAAGACTTCGCTGAGTTTAAAAAACTGGTGTTTGCCCGGCATGGGATAAATGCTGAACAGCTGAGGCAAAAATTCAGGTCACTCACAAAGAAACCAGAGCAGACTTTTACCCAAGTGGGGGCCCAACTGGTGAGGTTGCTAGAGAAATGGCTGTCTCAGGAGGGGACAGAGACCTTCCAGCAGCTCAAAGACCTGATAGCACTGGAACAATTTTATTCAGTCCTGCATGGGGAACTAAAGTTCCATGTGAGAGAGAGGAAACCTAAAATTGTGACAGAAGCGGCAGAGATCGCAGATTTTATTTCCCAAATAAGGAAGCCCTTAGGTGCTGAGGGGAAAACTGTGGGTAAGCCCAAAGAAACCTACAGCAGGTACTCTCAGGGACCAGGGAAAAACCAGCAAGGGGGAGGGGCCCATGTTGAAGGGAAGCCCTCTGACATGAAACCACCAAGACCTCAGATTTTGGAGGGAAAACCAAAAACAGATGAGAAAGACTCCAAGTACAGCAGAAAATGTTATTTCTGTCAAGGAAAGGGCCATCTAATCTCAGAGTGTGAGAAATTAAAGCAGCTAAAGGGAAATTTGCCTCATGATTTGAGTGGAACCAAGCCAAAAGCTGTGTTCTGTGTCCAGACAGAGCAAAGCTCCTTGCCACTGAGGGAGCCTGTTGCCATGGCGACTCACTCTGGACCAGTTACATCTGCTGATCAGGCTGGGGAAAATGGTCCTCTTGTGGAGGTCAAGCGCTGCTTACTAGTGAGGACAGATTCGCAATTGTTTGAGACCGCTGGGGTGGACGTAGGAATACTTGACCATCAGTATAGGGGGCTGAGGGACACTTGTTCCCAGGTGACCCTGTGCCATCCAGACATTATTCCTAGGAAGCATATAATCCCAAATGAGAGCCTGAAGGTGGCAGGGATTGAGGGGCAGGTGATCTCACTGCCAGTAGCTGAGGTACCGGTGAGCTTTCAAGGCTGGAGGGGAGTTTGGCGTCTAGCGATTTCATCGACTCTGCCAGCAGCCGTGCTCGTGGGAAATGACCTGGCTGAACATGTGAAACGGGTGCTAGTGATTACACGCTCACAATCTACCACGGGGACAGTTCAGGGGGGTACTGATGAGCCCGAGGCTGAAGCAGATGAGGGTAGTCCCGAAGCTGTGGCAGAAACCTTAACCACAGACAGCAAATTTGGCCAAGAGCAAAAGGCAGACGCCACTCTCCGAAAGTGTTTTGAAAAGGTGACAGACACCCAGCTAACACCTGGAACCCCAGCGAGATTTCACGGGAAAAAGGGAATTTTATATAGAGAGACCCTGATGAATATCTCAAAAGGGGGAGATGGGATCAGAAGTCAGCTAGTGGTACCTGAAAAGTATCGCCCCATGATCTTACAAAGGGGGCACTCTGACATGTTTGCTGCGCACTTGGGGGTGAACAAAACACAGCAGAGAATCACACAAAATTTTTACTGGCCTGAAATAGGGAAGCAGATCAAGGAGGTCTGTAAACAATGTGATGTGTGTCAGAGGCAGGGGAATAACCGTGACAGGACCAAAGCGAAGTTGTGTCCTTTGCCTGTGATTGACACCCCGTTCAAATGTATAGGAGTGGATATTGTGGGACCTTTGCCCAAGGCCACAAAGAGGGGGAACAGGTTCATTCTCACCATTGTGGACCATGCCACGAGGTACCCCGAAGCCATTCCCTTGACTAACATCGAAACTAACACAGTGGCAGATGCCTTGGTGGGGTATATGTCCAGGATGGGATTTGCCTCAGAAATAATCACAGATTTGGGCGCATCGTTTACATCAAAGCTCATGAAACGGTTATGGCAAATCTGTGGAATTAAACACAAGGAAACCACTGCCTATCACCCCGAAAGTAATGGGTTAACGGAGAAGTTCAATGGGACTCTGATGCGCATGATTAGGGCTTACTTGGCAGAGAATCCAAACAATTGGGACCAGAAGCTGCAATCCCTTTTGTTTGCTTACCGATCAGTGCCCCAAGCCAGTACCGGGTTCAGTCCGTTTGAACTTTTGTTTGGGAGAAAAGTAAAAGGTCCACTTGATTTAATCAAACAGAATTGGGAGCAGATCACCCAGGATGACCCACAAGATGTTGTGACGTATATAGACACTTTAATGAATGACCTGAAGAGAAACCTAGAGCTAGCAGCAGAAAACCTGCAAGCTCAGAAGGTCAGACAGAAAACCTGGTATGACCAGAAAGTCAGGGAGAGGCACTTTAACCCAGGGGAGGAAGTGCTTTGGCTTAGGCCCTGCAAAGAGAACAAACTGCAGCTCAAATGGGCAGGACCATACAGGGTCATTTCCAAGATGTCGGACCTGAACTACCTTATAGAACAGGAGGAACACCAAGCACGGAGGGTGGTACATGTGAATGCCCTGAAACCCTACTACAGAGGGGAACAGAGGGTTTTATTTGCCATAAAAGCAGCTGAGAGTGAGGAAGCTGAATTGCCCTTCTGGGAGGGTGGAGGGGAAGTGAAATACAACCCAGATGAGGTGAAGATCAGTCCTGCACTCACCCAAGACCAGCAGCAAGAACTAAAAGTGCTGCTCACCAAATATCATAAGGTTTTTTCAAATAAGCCGGGGATAGTGAAGGGAGTGATGCATCGGATCCACACAGGGGATGCACCCCCGCAAGCAGTATCCCCATACCGAGTGACGGGACCCTATAGGGACAAGGTGCGGAAGGAGCTGGACGAGATGCTTAGGGAGAACATAATCGTCCCCTCTTCTAGTCCATGGTCCTCTCCGATAGTCCTGGTGGACAAGCCTGATGGGAGCATTAGATTTTGTGTAGATTACCGGAAATTAAACCGCGTAACCACTCCTGATGCCTACCCAATGCCCAGGCTAGACAACCTGATTGAAACCATAGGGGGTTGTCGGTTCATTTCATCGTTGGACCTAGTAAAGGGTTACTGGCAATTAAGGATTGATCCCAGGGATCAGGAAAAGACCGCATTTTGCAGCCCTTTCGGTCTATATGAGTTTAGAGTCCTTAGTTTTGGTCTCAGAAATGCACCAGCCACATTCCAAAGGCTGATGGACCAGACCTTAGCAGGGCTCAGTGACTTTACTGTGGCCTACATTGACGATATAGGGATCTTCAGCAATACCTGGGAAGATCACCTGAAACACCTGGAGATAGTGCTGCAGAGGTTAAGTGCAGCAGGGCTAACAGTAAAGGCAAGGAAGTGTCAGCTGGGTAGCCCAGAAATAAAATACTTGGGTCACATAGTAGGGGGAGGAGTGATCAAACCCCTAGAGGCCGAGATAGAAGCCATTCGTGATTGGCCCAGACCCAACACCAAGAAAAAAGTCAAATCATTTCTTGGGTTGGTGGGCTACTACAGAAAGTTCATCCCGAGGTTTAGCGAGATGGTGACTCTGCTGACCGATCTGACGCGGAAGAAGACTGATGACCGCATCCCGTGGACCAGCGACTGTGAGGAGGCGTTCCAGAGGTTGAAGGAGGCGCTCATCCATTATCCAGTGCTGCGTGCTCCCGACTTCGACCGGGAGTTCATCATCTACACCGATGCGTCTAACAGCGGGGTAGGAGCAGTTCTTTGCCAGGAGGATGAAAATGGTGACCAGCATCCAGTGTCCTACCTGAGTAGGAAACTCCAGAAAGGTGAGAGACATTTGGCAACCGTGGAAAAGGAGTGCCTGGCCATAGTATACGCGATTCAGAAGGCCAAACCCTACATCTGGGGAAGACATTTTGTTCTGTGCACTGACCACTCACCACTGCAGTGGTTAAAGACAATGAAAACCCATAATAGTAAACTTATGAGGTGGGCTTTAAACCTGCAAGATTTTGACTTTGAAGTGAAGGTGGTCAGAGGGGCAATGAACTGTGTTGCTGACGCCTTGTCAAGAAGACCCGACGAGTGAAGACGGCGAAGAAACCATGGACTGTGTATATTTTGGTGACCAAAAGTTAAATGTACCTGTTTATTGAACAAGCTTGGTTTGTTTTAATAAAGGTAACTTAATGTATTGCAAATCCATTCCTGGTCTGGGTGACTTGGTAGAGCGAATGGTTGGTGGCAGCATAACTACAGGGTGGGATACTCCAGTAGGTCTGGGGTTGCTACAATATGTTTAAAGCAAAAGAAGTTTAATGAATTGCAACTACAATACCATCCCTGATTTTTTGTGTGTTTCACCTGTTAATCTTTAAATAAACCTTGTTATATTTTACTTCAGTGATTTTGTGTTCAGAACTGATAACTGAGGAAGAAATTCTCTGGTGGCAGCGTAATTAGGAAGAAAAGGAACAGTCATTCCCGAATCTGTCTGTTAGGGAAAACAAACAGAGTAGCTGGGGGTGTGTGACAATACCAAATAAATATTTTTCAATATCTACCTGTAATTCTGATGATTCCGTTTTCCACCAAATTAACCTTTCTGGGTTGTATATAATTTCTCCAAAAAATCTTAACTGATTAGCCAAATAATAATTTTTTGATATTTGGTAAACCTATACCACCGTTTTTGCTGTTTTATACCTATACTTTTTATTTATTCTAGGTCTCTTCCCTTCATTACAGTACATGTTAATCATTCCTAGCCAAAATTTCAAATCCTCCTCTGTTAACTGTATTGGTAACATTCTAAGTAAAAAATTAATTTTTGGTAAAATTTTCATTTTTATCAATGCAATCCTTCCGAACCAAGAAAGTTTAAAATTACTATATTCCTGTAATTTCTTTTTAATTGCTTCCTTTCATTTATTATAAGTATATTCTTTCATTTTTTTGAATATTTTACTAAATCTATACCTATTTAACTGATTTACGTATCTTAAATCATGTTTCTCAACAAACCTTTCTTGTTCTGATTTATTATGATTAAATAACATTATTTCAGATTTTTGTCAATTTACACATAGCCCAGTTATTTTTCTAAATTTTTCCAAGTGAATTTTAATTCTATCTATACTTTCTAATGGATGTTTCACTATCAATAAGGAATCATCAGCAAATAAATTAATCTTTATTTTATTATTTTCCCCCATACCTTAAATTAAATCATCATTCCTTATTACATTTGCTAACATTTCAATAATCAAACGAAACAGAACTGGAGAAAGAGGGCAACCTTGTCTAGTGCCTCGGCCTAGAGCAGTGGTCGGGGAACAGGGTAATTTACCCCAAATGGGATAAAAGTGAAAATCCTGGGGGTAATGAGCAGAGCACTACCCACCCATCCCCCACCCCCTGCAGCCAAACCTCAAATTGTAAGCCACCTCTCCCTGTTAATTCCTTGATTGTGGCATGGCACTTGTAAATCCGTTCTTTCAGAGATGGAGGTTAGCCTGCTTGATTGTTTAGGGTTTTGCAGCCCTGGGCAATCAATGTGGGGCTTCTGAATGACTGCTTCCTCCCCCCCCCCCGCCCCCGGAGATGCAAGCAAGCAGGAGGAGGGAAAGGCTTCAGTTAATGAGGGGAAAGAGATTGACAGCTTCACCAAGCTTCTTTAAATATACAGTATGTAGAAAATGAAGGGAGGGTGGGTGGATGTGTTTGTGTGTGTGTGTGTGTGTGTATGAGAGAGAGAGAGAGAGAGACTGAGACTGAGAGACAGAGAGAGAATAACTCAAAACTATGAAAAAAGGAACAGACAAGCAAAACAGAGGGCTTGAATTAAGGCGGGAAATAGGGTGGCTTTTTAAGATGCTGTCAAAGTTTGTCATCGCTTTCCTCCCGAGAAGCAGGCGTCTTTTAATTTCGTAGCTGCTGCCACCATCTGCAGTGATCATGGAGCCCAAGAAAGTAAAATCTGCCACTGCCTTCATAGCTTCCCCTTCTATTTGCCAGGAGGTGATGGGACCAGTGGCCATGATCTGAGTTTTTTGATGTTGAGCATCAAGCCATTTTTGCACTCTCCTCTTTCACCATTAAGAAGTTATTTAATTCCTCCACACTTTCTGCCATCAGAGTGGTATCATCTGCATATCTGAGGTTGTTGACATTTCTTCCGGCAATCTTAATTCCGCCTTGGGATTCCTCCTGTCCAGCCTTTCACATGATGTATTTTGCATATGAGTTAAATAAGCCAGGGGACAATATACATCCTTGCCATACTCCTTTCCCAATTTTGAACCAATCAGTTGCTCCATATCCAGTTCTGACTGTTGCTTCTTATCCCACATATAGATTTCTCAGGAGATAGATAAGATAGTCAGGCACTCCCATTTCTTTAAGCATTTGCCATAGTTTGCTGTGGTCCACACAGTCAAAGGCATTTGCGTAGTCAATGAAGCAGAAGTAGATGTTTATCTGGAATTCTCTGGCTTTCTCCATAATCCAGTGCATGTTAGCAACTTGTTCTCTAGTTCCTGTGCCCCTTCGAAACCCAGCTTGTACTTCTGCAAATTCTTGGTCCACATACTGCTGAAGCCTACCTTGTAGGATTTTGAGCATAACCTTGCTAGCGTGTGAAATGAGTGCAATTGTATGGTAGTTGGAGCATTCTTTGGCACTGCCCTTCTTTGGGATTGGGATGTAGACTGATCTTTTCCAATCCTCTGGCCACTGCTGAGTTTTCTAAACTTGCTGGCATATTCAATGTAGCACCTTAACAGTGTCATCTTTTAAGATTTTAAATAGTTCAACTGGAATGCCATCACCTCCACTGGCCTTGTTGTTAGCCAAGCTTTCTAAGGCCCACTTGACTTCACTCTCCAGGATGTCTGGCTCAAGGTCAGCAACCACACTATCTGCATATCTGAGGTTATTTCTTCTGGCAATCTTAATTCCGGTTTGGGATTCATCCAGTCCAGCTTTTCACATGATGTATTCTGCATAAGTTAAATAAGCAAGGATACAATATACAACCTTGTCGTACTCCTTCCCCAATTTTGTTCCATATCCAGTTCTGACTGTTGCTTCCTGTCCCACTTATAGATTTCTCAGGAGATGGATAAGGTGGTGAGGCACTCCCATTTCTTTAAGGACTTGCCATAGTTTGCTGTCAAAGGCTTTTGCATAGTCAATGAAGCAGATGTTTTTCTGGAACTCTCTGCCTTTCTCCATAACCCAATTCATGTTAGCATGTATTATTAGCTGTATCTTATTTCATTATGTCATAACCACACAGCTGTGTGTGTATAAATCCATCAGACTGTGGGCTATATTCTTCCATGGCACTGAACTTAGCCCAAGACTTTCCCTACCTTCAATGTGTTCATCTGCTTATCTATGTTTCAATGTATCAGCCACTGATCACTGCTCTATGAATGACAGTTAACAAGCACCACTTAGATCAGAGGTGTCAAACACAAGGCCCGCGGGCCAAATCCAGCCCGCCAGACCTCGTCTGATGGCCCGCGGAGCCGCCGCCAGCCTTGCAGCCTCCTCCTTTTTTCCCCCGATGAATTTACTCCGTGCCTGCACGGAGTAAATTCATTGAAAAAATAGCTCAAGTTAACAAGGCTATGTCCTCCTTCCGATTGGCTGTGATGCTGTCACTCCTTTCCTCTCCCTCCGCCCCCCGCTCCCCCTCCCTCCCTCCCGTGCCTGTTCCTCGCTCGCTCTCGGCCTGAGGCGAGAGCCGTTCCCAAGGCCGCATGAGGAGGGGGCTCCGCGCCGCCTCTGTCGCCCCCGAGGGGAAGGGAAGGGAAGGGGAGCGGTGGGAGTTCCTGGCCGGGCTCCGAGGCGGAGGGAGGCGATGCTGGGGGGACGCGGGAGGCAGCGGCCAGCGCAGCCCTGAGGAGAGGGAGAGAAGAGGGAACGCGGAGCGATGCGCCGGCCCTGCAGCACAACGGCCAGGTCGAACGGCCGCCTCCGACGTTGCCCAACCGGGGCTTAGGTAGGTAAGGGCGGCCGCCCGGGACCCAGCCGCGGAGAGAAGGGAGGGAGGGCGGGAGGGCTGGCTGGTTGCTCGCTTCCCTTCCCTTCCCGGCCGTTCCGTTCTCTCTCTTGCTCGAAAAAGGCCTGATTTCTGTGAGGGGCCAGCGGGCGACATTCCTTGGCAGCAGCTTTTCCGCCCCCGCAGGGAGGTTGAAGGGAAGTGGGGTGGGAATGTCTCTCTCTCTCTCTCTCTCTCTCTCTCACACACACACACACACACACACAGAGAGAGAGAGAGAGAGAGAGAGAGAGAGAGAGAGACCCCGGCACTTTCCCTTCCTTCACACACACATACGCGTTCTCTTCCTTCCTATAACTCTCTCTGTCTCTCTCTCTCTCTCTCTCTCTTTCTCTCACACACACAGTCACACACACACAGAACCCGGCACTTTCTCTTCCTTCACACACACACACACACGTTCTCTTCCTTCCTGTATCTCTCTCACACACAGAAATACACACGCACACACAGAGACTCTGGCACTTTCTCTTCACACACGCACGCACGCACGCACGCACGCACGCACGCGCACACACACACACACACACACACACACACTTTCTCTTCCTTCCTTTTCCCACCAAGCCGGATGGGGTCCTTGCAAGGCCATCAGTACAGATACAACCGGCCCTTTGATGGGGACCAAACTGCTGATGCGGCCCCCGATGAATTTGAGTTTGACACCCCTGACTTAGATCTTTATCTGTCATCCCTAATGGTTTGCTCTGATCAACCATCAGCATGTCAGACCTCTTGCATTTTCATTACATTTTATTGCCTATCCTCCCCATCATGATATAAATGTCTCTCTACTGAGGTTACACTCTATGCATCAGGAGATGGTGGAGCTTCTAATGTCAGTGGAATGGTGAATTTGTTCTATATATTAGTATGAGTGTTACCAGAGCTGTCCAGAGAGCTTAACCTTATCCCTTAAACAGGCTCTGCACCTTAGGTAGTTCATTTAAAATTCAGACTGAAAACCAGAGCAGATTCACCCAGCTCCACTTGCTAGGTATCTGAGGTTGTGGGCTATAGTGCAAAAATGTTTATGCTGACTGAAATGTTTAAGACATAAAGGTGCTATGGGACTTTTGCTCCAACAGATTAGCAAGGGCCTGCTTTATAAAGTTAATTCCTTTTCTAAAAACAAAACAAAGAAACCCTCATGCACCAGGAGTCCATGAAAAGGAGATTTTAGTTCCCCAGAGTCATATTTCACAGCAGAATCCACCAGAACTAGACTTGCAATGTAGACATTCTACAACACTATTGCTTGTAGAGGTGACAACAGTTTCCATAAAGCAGTTGCTCTATAAAAGGTTTCAAAACAAACATGTGGGGGGGAAATACAGCCATGAGAAAATGTGTCTCAACAAATCTGCTGCTCTTTGCCATTAGGGAACCTCTGTGTTCCAGCCAATGGAAGAAATTGAACAAAAAGTATCTTGTGCTACTTTTTGATAGACTGTGACACAGCAAAATAAATGCCATGCTATTGTCAGTAGTTTGGCAACATTGTGGGGACATTAGATTTTTTTTTCTGTCATGAAGATGTAAAATTGCCTGAAATCTTGTTGAGCAATCTTGTGATGTGATTGTTAGCAGCAAATCACTGTTGATTAAAGGCAATTTCAGGATGCATGTGACTTGTACAGCCTATGTGTGCATCCCAGAATCACCAACAAAGCCTTTTATCAATGGCAGTAACTGCTACTGTTAATATCATCCCCATTGTGCATGTGGGGGCATGCAACAGGATTTCAGTCACTGAGAATGAAGTCTATGATAAACCCTAATCTTAATCAACTTTCTAACCGGGACCTGCAGTACACATTCTTACTGGGGTCTCAAAATAGGCTCCTACTCACAAAATGCTAAATAAATGAATGAATGAATGAATGAATGAATGAATGAATGAATGCTACCAGGCACAATATCAGTTGTTTATATCCCATTGTGACAAAATTAATCACCACCTTTTGAGTAAAGATCCTCTCCACCCAGGGACTAACACACTCCATTTTTGTCCTCCCTGGAAACAATTTTAATCTCCCCCACCCCCACCACTAATACACTCCATTTTTGTCCTCCCTGGAAACAATTTTAATCTCCCCCAACGCCACCCCCCATAGATGCAACCATTCAGTTCAATGGAAGAGTTGTGCTTGGACACACACAATTTTATGAAAAGCTATAAGACTTTTGGTTTCTGTTGTGCTAAAACAGACCAACACAGCTACTGGCAGGTTTTTAAAATTTAGTCTTGTAAACTGTTTTGGTTTCTTTATTCAGAACTATTATCATAGCCTCCTAGCTTGTACTCTTTCATTCTAGAACTTATAGCCTAATTCATTATAATGTAAACTGCAAGATGAAGTCTTTCATTATGAAAAATATCTTTCAAATCTCTTTGTCTGATACAATCTGCACATATTATGGAAAAATTTCAGTGACTCAGTGCCTTACTTCTTAGATACAGTCTTGAAAGTACACCAGTTATGTTCATATATTTAGACATATTTTATAAGAATGTTATCAAACTCAAAGTCCACCTGATGTAGTACAATATAATCTAAGCAGTCTCAGAGGAAATATCCTCATTTTGGTTTTACTATAGTTTTGAAAACACAGGCAGCTAGATTGGTTTTTATTAGCTGAATCTTTGTTTCAGAGAGGTATTTCCTGCATAGAATCAGATATTTTCTATCTGTATTTTGTTCTGTAATTGGGTCGAGATTGCATTACTAACAGAGTACATGACTGAGATGCAGAAAGTCCCAAGATTAATTCTTAGCACCATTAGATAAATAATAATAATAACTAGCTAGCAAGGCTCAGAAACATGCCAATCTGAGTTATTGGAAAGTTCCTGTCAGTCCATTAGACCAGTGGCCCCCAACCTTGGGCCTCCAGATGTTCTTGGACTACAGTTCCCAGAAGTCTTCACCACCACTTCTGCTGGCCAGGATTTCTAGGAGCTGAAGTCCAAGAACATCTGGAGGCCCAAGGTTGGGGACCACTGCATTACACAACCTTGGGCTGGATGAACCAATGGCTGAAATCCTGTTTGCAGAGCTATTCTACATTATATTGATGATGTCATAAGACAGCAAAAAAAAAAAAAGAAATAAAAAATGTCTGATTCGAACCTCTTCCCCGCCCCCAACAAGGGTCCTGAGGTTTCCGTTGAATCCCTTTTGTCATGAGGAAGTCATTGGGGACTGAGGGATAGGAGGAGTCATTCATTTCTGAAAATTGGGACTTTTGTGGCTGATTGCATTATCAATCTTACATGGTGTAGTACCATAAACAGAACTTCAGCCACAGATTAAAGCCCCTTCATATTGTTACAGCTATAGGCTGACCATTTCTTTATTGGGCATAGACAGATTGGGCCACCATTCTTTTGCAGCATAGTTGACTGATACGAGCTCTGAAAACTACAAATAGCCTTCTCTCATTTCTTCTCCAGTACAAATTTAAAATATAAACATTTTTCATGAGTCTTTTGCAAAATAGAGTTTGTGCTTCAAAATGAGTGGCTCTTTTGGGAAATGTTGAAGGCTGCGGGAAAAGAGGAAGACCAAGTATGAGATGGACTTCCTTCCTAAAGGAAGCCACATGCTTGAGTCTACAAGAGCTGAGATGGGCTGTTGAGGACAGGACATTTTGTGTGTGTGTGTTTTTTTTTAATTTATTAACGAACATAAACATAAACTACACAAATGAAAATACAATTTAACTGTGTTCCCCACCACCGTAGACAGGACCTCTTGCAATGATCCTCTTCCTCCATCTATATTCTTCCTCTGCTTTTATTGTTTTCTTCTCCAGAACTGCATTGATTCTTGATTTGGAGCTTTCCCCTTTCGTCTTGTTAATACATATTCCAAGAATCTGCCCCATATTTCATAAAACAGGACATTTTGGAAACCGCTCGTTTATAGGGCTGTCATAAGTCAGAGGTGACTTGACTGCACATAACAATTACACCAGTCATGGCAGCCGAACACTAGAAGGTTGTAAGCTAAGATGTGATGTAAGTAGCACAGCTTTTTGACAAAGGTTTGACAACACTATGTGTTTTGTTTATTAATTGTGATCCAACATATGCTTGAGCATTCACTTTTCTGTGATGACATGGAAACCGGGCTTTATGAACCTCAAGCAGCATTTAATTTATACATATATTTAGCATACATTTGAAGTAGATATGAGATGGGGTGATTAATAGATACCTCATCAGGTGTTTGCTGAAGTCCAAACTCCATAAAATCTGTCAGTTTTAGTTTGATTTTATATTTTAATTCTTCATTTGTTTTATGGGGAAGAATCCTGCTGCACGTTAATCCTTGCACAAGGGAAATTGCACAGGCTTTGGTAGCAAATTTGTTGTGTTTTTGAGTATCTTCCCAGGAATGCAGCCAGCATGAGCAGAAATTTGCTACCAAGATTTGCACAGGTTAGTTTATGCAAATGTCAGATCAACAGTAGGATTCTTTTATTCCTGTAATTTGAAGTGTTTTATATTTGTAACAAATTGTACAACACATAGAGAACTTGGTTTAGAGGATGGTTTAAAGGTATATTAAATTTTATCAGTCTCAAAACCATTTTAAGTTTTTGTTTTAAGTGTTTGTTGCATATCACATACTTCATTTTAAAGAAGATACTCCAGACCATCTCTGTTCCGACTTTTGCTTCATGTTCATGTTCATGATCTCACTTTTCACTGAGCTAGATTCCAAGGTACTTGTATCTGTCAAAACAATCCATGTTTTATTTTGGTTCTTTAAGAGACATTATTGGGCTACTTGGCTTTTAGTGATTACCATGAACATGTTTTTCTTAACATCTAGTTTTAGACCATATTCATTGCGTTCTTTGCTGACTTTATCAAATAATTTTTGCAGACCATCTGAGTTGTCAGCTGATAAAACAATATCATCTCCCTATTGTATGTTGTTGATAACTTCTCTCTTTATAATAAGAAGCAGGTACACTTCTCTCAATAAATAAATTAATTAATATTTCAGTAAATAATAAATAAATATTCAATAAATATTGTGACCGTGGCCACCCAAAACCAGGACCATGATTTCAACACCAAAGGCACTGAAATTGTCTACTTTTCCCCAAATACAACATATCTTGTTCAGCCTCTAGATCAGGCAGGCATAAGGGCCTTTAACACATGGTACTATACAAAAAGTCTTGTCAATGCTGTGGAAGAGAAATCCAATAGAGAGAACTGTTCTCTTTTTCTGTATGTGGGTGTGCTAAATTGTTTATGCTTTGTAGTTTTGTTTTGGAGGGCATAAATGTTTGTTGCATCCACCCAAAGTCCTTTGTTTATTTTCACTAAACACAAGTCCACCCTCTGGATGTGTTTCCTCACCTCATGCTGCCACCAGGTATTATTCCCTCAATACCACATAGATAGATCTTAGACATGTGCTCCCAATACAACAGATGTATTGATCATATAGATGTTATGCAAACCACAGGAGAATATCACAGATGTTTAGGATTATTCATTAAATATCATTTGATTTCACTTTGGTTTGTGTGTGTTCTTATTCACTTTTACAATATTCTTTGAGTATCCATTTATTCTCTATAATTTTATTTATTTATTTATTTGTTTGTTTGTTTGTTTGTTTGTTTTATATGCCGCCCACACTACCCAAAGGTCTCTGGGCAGCTTACAGCATTTAAAATACAATAAAGATATGTAATAATTAAAATACAATTAAAATATATATAAAATTGCCATCGGACCCGCAGCTAATATTATTTCAGTTAAAAGCCTTCTGGAACAGGAAGGGTTTGACCTGGCGCCGAAATGTCATCAGTGTTGGCGCCAGACGAATCTCAGTCGGGAGGGCATTCCATAGTCTGGGGGCAGCTGCCGAAAAGGCCCTTTGTCTGCAAGCCATCCCTCTTACCTCCTTGAGGGACGGCTCTTTCAAAAGGGCCCCCTGGCTAGATCTTAACTGCCGGGTAGGCTCATATGGAAGGAGGCTCTTTCCTATTCTCTCTAGCATTCCACTTTCCAATCTCTGTTTTAACTTTCTCAATTCAATCTCCTAACTCTCTCCCTTCAATTCCCTATCTTCAAACTCTTTTCTCCAACTCTCCCCTCTGTCTAACTAACTGTCTAACTGTTCTTCTGGTTCCGCCCCTCCTGTCCTCTCATAGGCTCCTGCCTTTGAGCTCACCATGATGGACAGGAGTGATGTGGGGGTTCCACCACAATGTTATAAATGGATTTTGAACTACACGGCCCAGCACTCCTAACCTCAGTGTTGTGTAAAGGAGAACTGCACTTATACAAATTGAAGAGCAGTGACCAGAGTATACATCCTTGTTAAATTTCTCTGTTACATTCATCATGTGATATTAAGCTTTTACTTCTTTTTGTTTGCCCTTTTGCCAAAAGGAACAAACATTTCTCAAAGTGGGAGTGTGACTAATGACGAGTTATTAAGTCAACCCCCTTCATGTATTACTGTCTTGTCATGGCAAAGGGGCTTGAGTAATTCAGAGAAGCTATGAGCTATGCCGTGCAGGGACACCCAAGACGGACAGGTCATAGTGGACTAAACGTGATCCACTTGGAGCAGGAACTGGCAAGCCACTCCAGTATCTTTGCCAAGAAAACACCATGAACAGAAACAAAAGGCTAAAAGATATTACACTGGAAGATGAGCCCCTCAGGTCGGAAGGCATCCAACATGCTACCGAGGAATTGCGGAGGACAAGTACAAGTAGCTCCAGCGCTAATGAAGTGGTTGGGCCAAAGCCGAAAGGACACTCAGCCATGGACCTGCCTGGAAGTGAAAGGAAAGTTGGATGCTGCAAAGGAAAATACTGTATAGGAACCTGGAATGTAAGAGCTATGAACCTTGGTAAGCTGGATGTAGTCAAACAGGAGATGGCAAGAATAAACATTGACATCCTGGGCGTCAGTGAACTAAAATGGATGGGAATGGGCGGATTCAATTCAGACGGTTATCATATCTACTATGGTGGGAAAGAATCCTGTAGAAGAAATGGAGAAGCCCTCATAGTCAACAAAAAAGTGGGAAAAGCTGTAATGGGATATAATCTCAAAAATGATAGAATTATTTCAATTTGAATCCAAGGCAGATCTTTCAATATCACAGTAATCCAAGATGATGCACCAACCACCGATGCTGAAGAGGCTGGAACTGACCAATTCTATGAAGATTTACAACACCTTCTAGAATTGACACCAAAGAAAGATGTTCTTGTCATTGTAGGGGATTGGAATGCTAAAGTAGGGAGTCAAGAGATAAAAGGAACAACAGGTAAGTTTAGCCTTGGAGTTCAAAACGAAGCAAGGCAAAGGCTAATAGAGTTTTGTCAGGAGAACAAGCTGGTCATCGCAAACACTCTTTTCCAACAACACACGAGGCGACTCTATACATGGACATCACCAGATGGGCAATACTGAAATCAGATTGATTATGTTCTCTGCAGCCAAAGATGGAGAAGCTCTATACAGTCAGCAAAAACAAGACCTGGAGCCGATTGTGGCTCTGATCATCAGGTTCTTATTGCAAAACTCAAGCTTAAACTGAACAAAGGAGGAAAAACCACTAGGTAGTCAGGTATAAGCTAAACCAAATCCCTTATGAATACACAGAAAAGAGAAAAACAGAGATCTGTTCCAGAAAATTGGAGATATTAAAGGAACATTTTGTGCAAAGATGGACATGATAAAGGACAAAAATGGTAGGGACCTAACAAAAGCAGAAGACATCAAGAAGAGGTGGCAAGAATACACAAGAGGAATTATAGCAGAAAGATCTGGATGTCCTGGACAACCCAGATACTGGGTTGCTGACCTTGAGCCAGACATTCTGGTGAGTGAAGTCAAGTGGGCCTTAGAAAGCCTGGCTAACAACAAGGCCAGTGGAGGTGACGGCATTCCAGTCAAACTATTTAAAATCTTAAAAGAAGACACTGTTAAGGTGCTACACTCCATATGCCAGCAAGTTTGGAAAACTCAGCAGTGGCCAGAGGATTGGAAAAGATCAGTCTACATCCCAATCCCAAAGAAGGGCAGTGCCAAAGAATGCTCCAACTACCGTACAAATGCACTCATTTCACACTCTAGCAAGGTTATGCTCAAAATCCTACAAGGTAGGCTTCAGCAGTATGTGAACCGAGAATTCCCAGAAGTACAAGCTGGGTTTCGAAGGGGCAGAGGAACTAGAGACCAAATTGCTAACATGCGCTGGTTTATGGAGAAAGGCAGAGTGTTCCAGAAAAAGATCTACTTCTGCTTCATTGACTACACAAAAGCTTTTGACTGTGTGGACCACAGCAAACTATGGCAAATGCTTAAAGAAATGGGAGTGCCTGACCACCTTATCTATCTCCTGAGAAATCTATATGTGGGACAAGAAGCAAAAGTCAGAACTGGATATGGAGCAAATGATTGGTTCAAAATTGGGAGAGGAGTATAGCAAGGATGTATATTGTCCCCTGGCTTATTTAACTTATATGCAGAATACGTGATGCAAAAGGCTGGACTGGAGGAATCCCAAGGCGGAATTAAGATTGCCAGAAGAAATATCAACAACCTCAGATATACAGATGATACCACTCTGATGGCAGAAAGTGAGGAGGAATGAAAGAACCTCATAATGAAGGTGAAAGAGGAGAGCACAAAAAATGGTCTGAAGGTCAACATAAAAACCCCCTAAGATCATGGCCCCTGGTCCCATCACCTCCTGGCAAATAGAAGGGAAGATATGGAGGCAGTGACAAATTTTACTTTTTGAGCTCCATGATCACTGCAGATGGTGACAGCAGCCGCGAAATTAAAAGACGCCTGCTCCTTGGGAGGAAAGCTATGACAAACCAAGACGGCATCTTAAGAAGCAGAGACATCACCTTGCTGACAAAGGTCTGCATAGTCAAAGCTATGGTTTTTCCAGTAGCGATGAATGGAAGTGAGAGCTGGACCATAAAGAAGGCTTACCACCGAAGAATTGATGCTTTTGTATTGTGGTGCTGGAGGAGACTCTTGAGAGTCCCCTGGACTGCAAAGAGAACAAATCCATCCATTTTGATGGACATCAAGCCTGAGTGCTGACTGGAAGGACAGATCCTGAAGCTGAGGCTCCAATATTTTGGCCATTTCATGAGAAGACTCCCTGGAAAATATCCTGTTGGGAAAGAGTGAAGGCAAGAGGAGAAGGGGACGACAGAGAACGAGATGGTTGGACAGTATCATCAAAGCTACCAACATGAATTTGGCTCAACTCCGGGAGGCAGTGGAAGACAGGAGGGCCTGGCATGCTCTGGTCCATGGGGTCATGAAGAGTCGGACATGACTTAATGACTAAACAACAACAACAATGATTAAGTCAAAGGAAGAAAAACCAAGAAAATATTAAATGTATAAAATTGTGAATGCTTAGAATATTTTGCTCTTCTCTATTAGAAGAAGTGCAATAAGAACTCCATGGTTCTAAAAGGCAATTGAAGCCTTAGAATTATATTTATAAGAGTAGCAAAATGTCATAAACATGGTGAGCTCACCAGAAATAGTTTTAATTGTGGAAATCTTGTAATGAACAGGTGTACTAGAGAAAATCTGTAACATAGCTATATAGTCTTCCCCAGCTATGTAGAAATGGTTGCTGAAGGAAAGTAATTACCTTCTTAGCCTATACAGAAGTTGTCAACTTATTTCTGTATTCATCCTTTTCCAGAATGGCTCACTATAAAAAACTAGCATCTGTATTTCATTCAAACAATAAGAATACTCCTGCATCACATACTTCCCCAATTCAAAGCCAACTTTAAAGGCCATTACTTTAAATTAAATAATTAATCATTTTTATGCATTGGATCTCCTTGCTTGTTCTACCTTTCTTAAACAATGACTAAGTGGTCTGCTTATTAAACAATCCTTTTTTCTGTGGTCATTTCCTTTTCTCTCTGCATATGAACAAAACAATCAAACAAATAATAACCTGAGAGCATCAAATAGGGTATCTTGCACTATTAGAACAGAAATCTAGAGCTATAGAGGAAAATAATATACCTTTTTACTATGTGTTCCATGCTTAATATACCTTTTTTCCATGTGTTCCATGCTGTTATTATGGTTCAGGCTCAACGCTAGCAATTGTTGATTTCTTATTAAAATTATCTTCCGGTTCTCTTTCCAAACAAGCAGTTTTAGCCCCCCAAAAATCCTGTGAGGTTGGTCAGACTGATACCTGTGAAAAAGTCACCTACTAACCTTCATAGTAAAGCAGGGATTAACCTGGGTTACTTATGCATTGCATTCAGACTTGCTGACGCAGGTATGGATGTGCACAGAAACACAAACACACAGTACGTAGATTAATCTTGAGTTCATGGAAATTTAGAAATGTGTTTCTATGAGTTTGGTGGAGATACTGCACCTGTCAGAAGTCCAGCTAGTTACCTTTTTATTTTCCTTTGGGCATAAAAACATAGCTATACACACTGTGAGAAACAAAACATAACAGAAGGCCTATTCAGGTGTCCAAAGATTTTTTTAAAAAAAGACCTGATTGCAGTCTTCCCTTCGTCACCTGCTTTCCCAACCAAAGAGGGAGATAAGTGAGTTACCACTTCTAGAAATCTCCAGGAATGGTCATTCATCTTTTAAACAGGTCATCGTGCACCTTTTATAACTCCAGGATAGTTAATTTTCCCAATCTGCAAATGGACTTCTATTTCATTTTTTAAAGAATTGTTGTAGCCTGTGCAGGCTGGATAAATCTTGTGGACAGAAAAGTATTCCCTGAACCTCCAAGATACCATCATCTCTATGCCAGATCTAGCGCCATTGCTTAGTTTCAGACGACTGGATGACTTCTGGCATTATGGTGTCACATGTGAAAAGAAAGATTGCTGTTTAGAAGGTTTTTTGTTTCCATTTGAGGTTCACTTTCCTGTTCTTCAAGTGTCATCTTCTCCTTCCTTTTACCGACCCTTAAGCAGTTTGTAGATTTTATGGTGGCTTTTTCTGTGACGATAGAATTTTGTATCTCCCAAAAGTAATTTAAAAGATTTGACATTGGAGGGTGCTGGCTTCTACGATTTCTTGGAAACTCTCCAGATGTGTCCAAGTGTTTGTTGACTTCAGTGGTGTTACATTACGAGATTGAGCTTGGTACAAATGTTATAGATTTTCAAAACTCTTACAGCTGCGATAACAGTATTGTTTTGCTTTGTACAAGGAGAAATGAACTTACTTGGAGTTTTTGGGTAGCAAATGTTTATTCGCGATGGCCATAAAGTCTCAGCTGTTCTTCATCAGACACAATTTCCTTCATGCTTCAGTGTTATTTCTTCATTCCAATTTTCCCAAACCTAAGAAGGGAAAAAAAGCTCTAGTATTTTCATGTGGTAATACAAGTTGCAAACATCTGAGGTGTTGACTTTAAAATGATTTAGAACAAAATGCCAGTATCATGAATCATGGAAGAATGTTTCACTCTTTCAACAAGAAAATGTTTTTATGGGAGGAAGATGTCTATGGCTACATAAATCCCCCCCACACGCACCAAGCGCAGATTAATTCAACCAAGTGAGTTTTAGAGGTGTAATATGAGATCCCAGAATTACAGATGCTGCTTTTGCATTTTGTGGGAAAGGGAGGGGGCCTTCAAAATTGGAACCAGGTTTTTATTAAGCAGGTAACATAAATTGTTACATGTAGCTCCAGAGATGCGTAAGCAGGAAGGCAGAATGCAATGGTGCAATAGTAAATTTAGAAATGCATGTGCTCTTCATGACAGCCCTCCTAGACATCCCTCTAAATAAGCTTGTGTAACAAAACAAAAACCCACACACTTTACCTTAAACTCACAGATCTGGTGGTCCCAGAATCAGGACTAGCAATACCATCAGCAAGAGTGAGGCAATTCACTGCCTCAGGCAACAGATGCTGGGGATCTGTAGTAGCAACCTCCTGGTTTTGAGTGACTCCCGAATTCTCCAGTTGTTGGTTGTTCTGGGTTTTTCGGGCTCCTTGGCCTTCGCGAATATATTCTCCAGTTGTTCTTTGCTGTGGGAGGGCAGAACTCTGTCTGCCAGCTAACCTTTGCCAAGTCCCACTAAAGATGGCTTCTGGCTGCCTCTGGTGTGACAGAGGACATTACTCCACTAGCAGTGTGCAAGGTTGAATCAACTGTTGGTTGTGCCAGTTTTTATATATATACTGGAAAGTGAGCACCGTCTTAATTTTTTTTTCTTAGCAGCAAATTATCTTGGACCCAGCCCTTTTGAAGGAAAGGTGGCTGTTACTTTTAGTGACCAAATAGCTATGCTTCACACCTAGAGAGGAGAGGAACTGAGCAAACAGAGGCAGCTGCTCTATTGCTCTCTTCCCTTTCAACAGGTCTCCAGTGTTACAATACCCAGAGAGAATTAACATGAGAGAAGAGGAGGCAAGAATAGCTGTTACTTTCTAATGCTTACACGCTATCCGCATGCCTTTCCCCATCCCTTCCACAAAACGGACAGATCTTGCAGCAAGATGTGCTATTGTTATGCATGGGCTTTCGGGGGCTGCCTGGCTAAAGGCTTCCGGTGCCACACACACACCTTTTACCAGCTTTGCTACAACATCGGAGAAGAGAGGTGAGATCGTTGTTTACTGTCTGATTGCCTTCCTCACCATTAGCAACAGCTGTCGATTGGCTCCTTTTCCTCCCAAATAAAAGTGCCAGTTTGACTACCAGCAGTGCTTGCTAGGAATGCTGTGTATGGCTTGCTAAGCTGGGAATGAAGATACTGTGAAGGCTATTTTCAATCACTTTGGGGATTAATGAAGAGCAACCAGATTAGAGGTGGGTCACTGGGGTGGAGAGAGCAGAGCTTGGACATGGCTGGCGTGAGGATTCTGGGAACTGTAATCTAAAAAAGCAATTTTTCCACCAGCTTTTCATTCTCGGGGAATATTTACACACAAGATACCTCCTACAATGAGTCTTTTAAAAAAGAGAATTGCCTGTGGACAATCCGATGAAGGCTTCTCTACCGTTGTCTTCTCCCAGTCCCCACTATTATCCTTGTACCAGACATAAATAAGACTGTAAGAACTAACCTGCTTCTGATGATTTATTCAAATGGCAGTACTCAGGACCTCCCCTCAGCATGAAGGGTTGGGAGAAATAATATGATGAGTTTCCTACCAGCTTTCTGGGAGTAGTGGAGCTATCAGTGGGCTGCCCTGGAGGCAATGCCGTACTTGGCTGAGCACTGCGTTGACAAAAGGCAGGAGTGATGCACATAGCCCTGTCATGTGTTTCCATGACAACTAATTTACACCATTTCCCCTAAGTATCTTCCTATGAGATGAGGAACTTGTTTATTTGGCATGCCGAAAGTCCAGCAAATAATGTTCCAAGAGATGACATCATCCTCCCTGCTGTTAAAAAAGGGAAGGTGCTCCATTAGTTCACTACCTTGTCCTTGCTTCATTACACCAGTAGTGGAAGATGTATAAATCATGGGCCAGCAAGTCGCATTTGACTTGCCATGAACCTAATAAGGTTTTTGATGTATTTGAGAAATGTACGGAATGATTTTCCCAGTGCCACCCTCTAGTGAGTTTCCATGGCTGAGCAGGGATTTGAACCTCCACCTCCTGAGTCCTGGGGTCACTTGTGAAAGATATAATTCCTGTGTTTCCCCCACCCCCCACCTTCCATGGTAGTCCCTGGAAAACCTCTTTCAGGGGTCTGGAGACGTCTGTATAAATTGTATGATATTTTAAGAGGAAAAGGGATTTTATCAAACAGAGGTGCTTTCCATGATTCCACCCTTCCGTTTCATTTGCTCTGAGATACATCTGAAATTCTATTTGCAACAACAAGCCTAGAAGTGCTCTAGATGAACTGTAGTTATGTTAGGTTCACAATTACAAATTTGTGCAAGTCCCTGTGGAATCTTTACTACGCTGCACTGCAGGCAGAACTTGGCTTTGGAACTATTGCAGCGGTAATCAGTCAGGATTGAAGTCAAAATGAGGTCATCCCATTTAACTCCATTTCTTTTTAAAAGTGACCACACACTTCACCCACAGTAGAAGTGCAGATGCTGTTTTGAACTCTGCGAAATTCTCACAAACCATCTGTAATTCTTAGGAAATGGGATTATATTTTCCAGTGTAGCATACTGTTTTACTTGCTAGCCAATCATTCCTTTACTAGGAATGGTTGGCTAGCAAGGCCATTAAAGCCACCTTAATGAGTAGGGTGGATCTTTGAGTTCTATAATGAGGAACTGGGTGGCACTTTTCAAGCTGAAATTATTCAAATAGACTTTCCCCCATGTGATCAATCGTTTCTTTCTGCAAAAGGATCAAGGGCATATTTATGGGGTTACACAGGCAATTGGGGCATGATGTTTAGGGACCACAGTAACACCTTCCTGTGCAATCAGTCCCCCAAGTGTTCCCATTTAAAAAAATTGAATAAATGAGTCTAGCACTGAATCAATGCATTGATACCTTATACTAGAGATGGGGGTATTAGTACACAAATATCCCCGCATGGCTGTAGTTAATTTTTGCAGACTGTATTTTTCAGTGCTGGGAGCCAACTTCCTAATGTTTCGCCAGTCTCTCTGGCTGGCATCTTCAGCGGACAGGAGTAGCACTCTGTGCTCTGGTGCAGTTTATTTGTAAAAGGTCAACAAACTCTACCCAGTCACAAGGACCGGTGATCACTACACTCAAAAGACCAGCTAACGACACCCATCAATCACAGTGACAGCTAATCTCTCCTCCTTATAACAACAATACACCCACAACAAAAACACACTGATCACCATAATCACCCATCTCCTGAAAAGGACAAAGCTGATCCCACAGCTATAAATACTCAACTCCCAAACAAACTGCACCAGAGCACAGAGTGCTACTCCTGTCCTCTGAAGATGCTGGCCACAGAGACTGGCGAAACATTAGGAAGAATAACCTTCAGAACATGGCCAAAGAGCCCGAAAAACCCACAACAACCATTAAACCGCAGCCGTGAAAGCCTTCATGAATACGAAGAGAGGGGCCTTTGTCAGGGGCTTCTACTTTTTTGGTATGAGTTGGTGTATTCTGGTTTAGTCTGTTCCCAGTGCATGCGGTTGCTGGGAATGGACTAAAATCGAACCTTGCAGCTGTTAAAGCTGCCAAGGTGCCTTCTGGTTTGAATTTCCAATATTATGAAATGGCTTAATAAAGGAGCTGCTTCAGGATATCGGCAAATTGAACATTTAAGAAAGCAAGAAAGACACATTTGTTTTCCCCCTTTATTTCTCCTCCATTTTTCATGTGAGAGAGTTGTCTGTTGCATGCAAAAAGGAGGTGGAAAAGACAAGTTTAGCTGTAAAGCAAAGTGCAAAATGGAGACGGTGTGCATGGATCCACAGCAGAGTGTTGAGAGTCTCATTTATTTTAACATGGGCACAGAGATGCTGTTCGGAAGTTCTCCTGTTTGGATGCACATACATCCTTTCCTTTTTAATCTGCTTTGCACCCTCCAAGCAATTCCTTTCCCTCCCTCTGGATAATACAAAGTGCAAAGTAGGGGAAGGGCCCGTTCTTTTGTCTTCATTGACAAGATCAGGTATGGTGGTGGGAGATTGCACACACATCCTTCTCTGTGTGTTCCACTCCTTCCTATCTGCCTCCTCCCCCCCTCCAAACTCCTTGTAGCCGAACAGAAGTGCAAATGACGGACAAATGTCTGTCTGTTTTTTCCCCTTCCACCACCGTGGGTAGCTTGCTTCTCTCTCTTTAAGCCATTAGTTCAACAGAATCGCACTAAATGACATATTACTCTCCCCCCTTCCCCAACTGACCTTATTTAGATCACATCAGCCCATACCAAAATTTATTTATTTATTTATTTATTTATTGTATTTATACCCCGCCTATCTAGTCATTTCGACCACTCTAGGCGGCTTAGAAAGGGCTGGTCTGGACATGCCCTCAGTTTTCACACCTCTAAGAAACTTTTTTCTTAACATGAGTATCTCTACCACAATTACCACTCTCCATTCCTACATATAAGTAACAAAGAAAAGGAATAAGAATGGGTAGCAAATTCTGGATATGTACAAGAAACTTTGTATGTGGGCATTCTGACCACAAATATTACTCTCAGTTCCTTTTCAGAAGTAAGGGTGATAAGCAGCATGGTGTTGAAACCCAGACTGCGTATGTCTGTATTATTCAGAGCTAAACATAGGCAGAAAGTTCTGCATACCTGAACACTTATTCCTTTCCAAAGGATGATGGTGGGGCTTGTGGTGGCAGCGGCGGGGATTATGATGATAATGCACAGCTGATGGAAGGAAGCTAAATCAAAGTCACTGCAAGATTTTGAGTGCAAAACTATGGTGGTGATTCGCATGCTATATAAAAATATTTATTTCCAGCCACCTGACACTGTTCTAAATGTAATGCATGCGGAGAGGGAAACCAGGGAGAGAGTCCTGAAAAATAAGGAGAAATAATTTGGTTTCAAACAATTAAAAAAAAGGGGGGGGGGGAACTGACCACTGCTATGCTATCTCACAGCCCGTGTTTGCTCTGTGTTGCTTCAACAAGTGTGTTTTTTAAAAGCAAGCAAACAAACAAGTAACAAAAAAGTTCTGTTGGCTGTGGCTGCTTACCTGAATGCTCATTTTCCAAAATGACAGTTCCTGCACAGGAGGAAAGAGATGGAGAATTCCTCCCTGATGTTCCACCTGACTTCTCTGGAGAGTTCAGCATCTGGATGAGAATACTGAACACATATATCCCATGTACAGTACGTCCTCAGTGGCTGTCCTAGAAGCTTCCAGAATTTGATCAGGCCGAAGTGCAGGTGTGCACAATGGCAAATGGAGAAACAGGGGACAGTGCGGCATTGAATGTGCCACATTTCCTTGAAAAAGGCCCGCTTTACCTCTTTCCCCTTATTTTGGGCTCCCTTGGCTGGTTCTGCCTGTTACTGTACTTGCCTTTTGGTTTAGGCTGTACAGTGGTGCCTCGACTTATGGACATCCCTACTTACGACTGTAGCGAAACCCTCACGTCGTGCCTGTCCATCATTGGAAGCTCAAGGGGAAGAGCCAATGAGAAGACAGGAGGGGCAGGATCAAGAGGGGTGTTGAAGAGACAGACAGGAGACAGTTGGGGATGTGGAATAGCAGTTAGGGTTTAGGTGAGAGAAGAGGAGAGTTAGGGAATTGAACTGAGAGAGTTAGGAGAGTGATTTGAGAAGATTAATATATATTGAACAAGCGAGAATGAAATTATAAGTACTATAAGATGGATGTTGATTAAAAGTATATAGTTCATTTGTTCAGTCATTCAGTCGTGTCAGACTCTTCGTGACTCCATGGACCAGAGCACGCCAGGCCCTCCTATCCTCCACTGCCTCCCAGAGTTGTGTCAAATTCATGTTGGTTGCTTCGATGACACTGTCCAACCATCTCATCCTCTGTCGTCCCCTTCTCGTCTCGCCTTCACACTTTCCCAACATCAGGGTCTTTTTTGGGAGTCTTCTCTTCTCATGAGATGGCCAAAGTATTGGAGCCTCAGCTTCAGAATCTGTCCTTCCAGTGAGCACCCAGGGTTGATTTCCTTTAGAATGGATAGGTTTGTTCTCTTTGCAGTCCAGGGACTCTCAAGAGCCTCCTCCAGCACCACAATTTAAAAGTATCAATTCTTTGGCAGTCAGCTTTCTTTATGGTCCAGCTCTCACTTCCGTACATCACTACAGGGAAAACCATAGCTTTGACTATTCTGACTTTTGTTGGCAAGGTGATGTCTCTGCTTTTTAAGATGCTATCGAAGTTTGTCATCGCTTTCCTCCCAAGAAGCAGGTGTCTTTTAATTTCGGGGCTGCTGTCAGACCATTTTTTGCACTCTCCTCTTTCACCCTTATTACAAGGTTCCTTAAGTCCTCCTCACTTTCTGCCATCAGAGTGGTATCATATACCAGTTTGGAATACAAGTACTTGCAACCAAATACATAATCAAATCCTTGTTAGTACTAGATACAGTTCCTATGTGATTTACCTTTGTGATTTACTTGACAATAAAAGAATATTTGTTAATTAAACCTCTGATTCCTAAGTTCAATAAACCTTAGCTTTAGCAGCACAAGTATATAGCATACATAATCGGTATTAGGAGGATAATACCTGGTGGCAGTTAAAAGAGAAAAGGGTGTGAGCCTTTGTGAGGGCCAAATAAACAGGGGCAACAAGGTCGACTGCCACAATGACCATTTCGAGTTACGACCAGCTCTGGCTGCAAAATTTTGCTTCTACTTGCAACCGGAGCTTCCACTTACAAATAGAAAAAGGCAGGGGGGAAAGGTGGGAAATTCAAATTTCTAACTGTAGGTGGCGATGAGGGTGCTTCGTTGTAGCTCTTTCATCCCAGAAGTTAAAGAGTGTGCATCAGAGGAGGCTTGGGCTTGGCACTGCTTCCTTCTGCTTCTGAGTGTGTGTGTGTGTGTGTGTGTGTGTGTGTGTGTGTGTGTGTGTGTGTGTTTGCAAGGAGGCTTCAGGCTGCCTTGTAAGTTAAGGTGCTGTTTTTTGCTTTTTAAAAACTGTTCTGGGTGTTTTTGCAGTGTGGCTTTGTGATGGGGGGTTATGTTTCTGTGCTGTCATGGGTCTTGGGGGTTGTTTGTTTTGGGGTTTTCCCCCCAATTTCCAATGGGTCTTGGGGGGTTTGTTTGTTGGGTCCCCCCCATTTCCGATGGGTCTTGAGGGTTTGATTGCTTTTTGGGGTTTTTGCCCCATTTCTGATGGACTTGGGGGTGTTGTTTGTTGGTTGGCTTCCCCCCATTTCCTATGGTCTTGGGGGGGTTGCTTTTGGGGGGTTCCCATTTCCTATGGGTCCTGCACGCTTCCCTTGCTTTTTCCTTTTTTTTAATTTTTGCATTTCCGACCTGCCCTTTTTGTTCTCTGTGCATTTCCAATGGGTTTTGCAGACTTGATTGCTCTCCCCCCCCAACCCCCCGGCCGGAAGGGATTAATTGCGTTTCCAATGAGTCTTGCAGTGATTTTTTTGGTGATTTTTTTCTTTTGCCGGAACAGATTGATTGCATTTCAATGCATTCCTATGGGAAATGGTGCTTCGATTTACGATCATTTTGAGTTACGTCCCTCTTCTGGAATGGATTATGGTCATAAGTCGAGGCACCACTGTATGCTATAAGGAAGAGAGAGAGCAGAATTCATACAATAGCTAGCCAGCCAGTGAAAATCTTTGCTATTTGTCTTCAGGAATACAAGGCCATAATTCTAGCAATGGAAAACATTCCAAAACTTCCTTTCTTTGGTCTTAAGATCAGATCAAGCTGAAGAAACAAAGATGTACCAGACATGAATACTAAGTGTCCACTTGTGGCAGAATTCTACCGAAGTATGAGTAATAATATTAATGCAATAGAAGTATTTTCTTTATTATAGCATTTTGATTATTCTCTGGTATTATTGTCGTCGTCATCTGCCGAGTCAATTCTGACCGATGGTGACTCTTTCCGGGGTTTTCTAGATAAAAAGTACTCAGAAGTGGTTTACCATTCCCTTCTTCTGGGGGCATCCTGGGACTGTATAGCTTGCCCAGAGCCATATAGGCTGGCTGTACTCACAGAAGGCACAGCGAGGAGTCAAACTCCTAAACCACCGAGCTATCCAGCCAGCCTTTTCTATCATTTATAACTTGAAGCTAATTTCAAGGGAAGGAATTATTTGAATATTTGCAAACTGCAGTTGCTTGCCACATCTAGGAACTGAACAATAAAATACCCATGGGTTTTTATTGCCTGTTTCATAAAACATCACTTCTCAGGATTGTGATGGTGGTTGTGTCCTGAAAAGATGTTTTGTATCCATGAACTAAGACCAGTATGTCAAGAACATACAGTAGTTGCTGTCTGAATTGTTAAGGTGGGGGATGAAAAGAATTTTTTGGAATACAGTAGTTGAAAGAAAGGAAGCCCAAATGCTCATCTCTCATTTCTAGAGATATATTCTTACATTTGTGTGATGATAGTGAGGAATCCAAGTTAGATGTCTTCTGTGTCTTCAGGCTTGGGGTGGTAGTTGTACCTCTGAAACTCAAACAACCAAGTGGGGGAGATCAGACTTGACAGGTATAATATATATTGTTAGAGTTTACTGCTGATGTGATTGACCAGAAAGGAAAAAATATTTATCCTGATGGCAGACTTTCGATGTGGTCAATTTTCCATTGATTTAGCTTCACTTGGGTAACTAGATTACAAAGGGCATTGCTCTCAGGGAGGGAAAGTTAAAAGGACAGGTGTTGCTACATAATGAAGTCATTACAGAAATGAAAGGATTAAAGCAGCACTTAACTTATTCTTCCTCCCAAAGATAAGAGGCAGCGGCAGCTCAATATCTAGTAGATGGGAGAATGAAAGAACTGAACCTAAAATGGATAGACAAGAATGTTGACAAGTTCATATTCAGTTCACTCTTTTTCAGGCCAAGATGGCAGTCATAGTTACATGGAAGGGGATTGGCGATGAAACTGTCTTAGATACTTCCATCAAGGCTGAAAAGAGGAACAATGCTTTCATTCATTCGCATGAGGGAGCACTGTCACTGATGTGGCAGAATTTACACAATTTTTTGGTCCTGAATATCTGGCGTCCCTTGACCTCTGTTCATTTTTGTTTACTGATTGAGAATACCTACAAATTTCTGTTGGTCTTCATGATATGAAGTGGAGGGAGACAGAAATGCCCTCTGACAATGGACTCTCTTTCAAGCCTTTTTTCTTATTTCTCCTTATGCAGCTTCCTTGGCCCAAATATAACCGAAGCAGTGAAGCACTTGCTGTAGCTGGTAGGCTTGAAAATCAGAAATTTGGAAAACTGATGAGCTGGACACCCTGGTCTCATCTGCCTGTAAGAGCAAGGTATGCATCCTTCCTCTGTTGGGATTTAGCACCAGTACTTTTAGAGACACTTCTCCTGATCTCTCTGATTGACTAAAGACTTTTGTGAAGAACAATGGCTGTGAGAAGAAAATAGCAAATCAGCTCTGGTTGGATCTTCTTTCAGAGTGCGAATCCAATTGCTAATTTCTGTCCTGTCAAGACTTTCTCAGCCCTACTACTTGTTCATGCACGAGTGGAGGTCTGCTTCAGCGTGCAGCTACTTTGGAAAATACTTTTCTCTGAAATTGGCACAAGGTAAATTCAAAGTGTTTTTCAGTGATCACACAATTTAAAGATCAATGTGAATCAGTCCGTCTTTTTTTCCCCTTCCAATCCAAACTTTCTGCCTCTGCCACCGGGGACTTTTTTCTAACCAAAACAATTCAAATGGTGTTTTGCCTATACTGTATTCTCATTTGTTTTGTCCTACAAAAGGACTGGAGGTGTGATTTTCTAGTAACATAGTAAGTTGGGCCGTGAGATTTTGGGACCAAAAAAACACCCACCCCTTCATTCTTTCTCCCTAGTTATCCTGAAATATTTTTATTTTTATTTAATTCTTAAAACAAAACTATTGAGTTTAATGCTAAATTCCTGCATTGCTACATTAACTTAGCACTATATCACTGCACAAACAAAAGAAGATGATAAAATTCAATATAAAAATTTTAAAAATCCAATGAACTCTAACAGACTACAGTGTTTCCATGGTATGTGTATGTGTATTTGTATGGAAAAAGGTGTTTGTTTGCCCTATCACTGGGCAACCTTTAAACAGTGCCATTGGCTTGACAGCAGACCATAAGAGGAGAGCTGGGGATTGGCAGGTGGGCAGTATTAAAGGAAGGGTGACTGTGAGCACAGATCAACCCTTATTGGATTGATGGGCCAGGGCAGACACTGGCATGGAAACAACCCGGGGTTTTCATGTAGTCACCTAAAGCAAATGCAGTCACAAGAGAGAATGCAAATCAGTCTAAGGTAAAGCCAAATTACTCCAAATTACCTTGCTAATTTCTTTGTACCCTAAGTCTGTTTGTCTTAGTACACAATGAAATATGCCAAGACAAGGGGGTGGGATACAAACTGAAATGAAGCATGGTCATAATGCCATTCATTTCTAATCTCTTTGTCAAAACCTTGCAAGTATATTGGTATGATGCCTGAAAGGCAAAAAGTTGCAAACCTTCTTGAGGACAAGTGGTGTGAAAATTTCCCCACTCTCTCTGCTTTTTAGTAAAAAAAAGTGCATTCCACACCCCAAAACAGATCATAAGATTTTCCTTTCTCCGTTGAAGTCCTTAACTAACTTAAATGATCAGGCCCTAGATAGTTGGTATCTCCTATGTTCATATAGCCATGACAACTGTGTAATATAATGACACATACTCTCATTCATCAGCAGTGATGAACTCAGCATCAACATGCCAGCATCGTCCCCTTGCTATATCTGAAGACCTGACAAATAAAAGAAGGCATGGAATTTTGTTGATTTTTTTCATAATTCACCAGCAATTCCTCTAGCTAGAATTGTGGCAGACATAGCCAGAAAATCCAAGTGCTCTGCACATAACACTTGTGGTCCAGCAAGTTTTTCTCTTCAGTAAAACCCATTAACCTGAAAAGGAAGAAAGTGGGTGGGACTTGCTAAGCTCCATGGAAGATACAAGAGATTAGGGGACTGGTGGTTTTTTGAGAGGCACCCTGTTCAGAGCCTAATGAGCAGAGAGACTACCAAATCTAGCTATAGATTTGGGTTTGGCTTTATATACCAGCTCATCTGTTTCTATTTTTATAAAAACTCCACTGACTTTAAATATATTGCTTCCTTCTTTTATCAGCCACTTTTGCTGCTAGACTCTATTCCTTGTTGGTTGGGATTTTATATTGCTCATGGGTGTTAAAGATCCAAAAGTAGAACTGTAGTTTTATAACTCAGGAGGTAAAAGCACATGCAGATTAAGAAACTTGACTATTACTGACTGACTGTTAAGCATGCTGCATAGCAAACTGCCACATCAATGACACTGCAAGCTGCATTTTATTTCCTTCCAGACTGATTTTGAAAAGTCTCTGTAGGATTTCTAAAATATAATTTACATGTACAGTATTCCAGCATTCTTGAAGGTGGCAGAGAAAGCAGTATAAGGAGTTGATTGATCTTTTAATGTAGCCTTTTAATATTGTGGAAAAAGAAAACGCATCAGTAATAAATATACTAAAAAAAGGTAGAATCTGTGTGGGAGAGGGGTGCTGCCATGGCAATGAAAAGTAGGAGAAAGTAACAATTCTTTAATAGGAAGATATAATGCTATGCAATGGATTGCAACTGAACCAAACCCTGCATGTCCCCAGACTTCTGCTACACACAATATCTACATAATAATCAGAGAAAACCCAGTTTGTTCGTTTTTTTCATTAGTGGAGATCCTGTTGTACAGTTTCACAAACAACTTAACTCTTGGAAGTGAATTGCCATACATTAAGAAATCTGATGCATACTGCGTCATGTACGTAACTTGAAATGCAATGGATAAGGACTGTGGAGATTTCTTATGGCAGTTCATCTCTAAGTTATGCCATTTGCGTAACTGTGTAATAGGATTTCAGCCATTGTGCTGTTGTGTTTGTTTCAGTCTAATGACATAGAATCATAGAATTGTAAAGCTGAAAGGAGCTCTAAGAGTCACTCAGTCCCATCCCCGGCTGAAGCAGGAAATTCATAGCTAAAACATTTCTCACAGAATCTATCCAGCCTTTGCTTTCAAACCTTCAAGGAAGAATAGTCTACCACCATTCAAAGCATTCCATTGTTGAACAGTAATAATTGTAAGGATGTTTGTCCTTGTGTTTAGTTGTTTAGTTGAAATATCTTTTCCTATAATTTTGAATTGACTACTTCAGGATCTATTTTTGAAACTGCAAAATACAAGCTTATTCCACTTTCTATATTACAGCATGTCTAATATTTGAAGATTGCTCTCCTGTCACTGCTCAGATCTTCTCCAGGCTACACATATTTAACTCCCTCAACTATTCCTCAAACAGTTCAGTTCCCAGACCCTTTACTATCTTGATCAAGTTCCTCTGGACACATTCCAGTTTCCTGATATTTTTCTTAAACTGTAGTACACAGAGCTGGGCATAATATTCGAAGTGAGGCCTGATCAAAGCAGAATAGAGTGATTCTAATTATGTCCCTTGATCTAGGCACTACACTTCTGTTGATGTAAGATAAAAACTAATAATGCATTAGCTTCCCCTGCCCCCCACATCAGACTGTTCATTCATGTTTAGTTTGTAGCACATTAAGATTTCTAATCCTTTTAATATATATTATCTGCTCTCTTGGTGTATCAGCCAATCTCCCCCCCCCCCTTTATCTAAATGTAAAACATTACTTTTTCCATGCTGGAATTCATATTGTTTATTTTGGCCCTCCTCTTCAGTTTTGTTAAGGTCACATTGAATCTTAGCAGTTTGGCATCATCCACTAAAAACTGATGAGTGTGCCCGCCTCTGCTTCATCCAAATTACAGTACTGTATTTACAAAGATACTGTACTGAATAAAAGCAGTCCCTGCAGAACTCTACTTGTCATTTTACTCCAGGATGATGAAGACCCATCAGTGAGCACTCTTGTGCTGTGGCCTACCAAACAGCTGCAGATCCACATAACCATTGCATGTTCTAGCTCATGTGTTACTAGCTTAGCCAAAGAATATCACAGGAGAGCTTGATGAAATCAAGATACATTACATCCACAACAACCCCCTCATATGCCTAGCTTTTAACGTTCTGTCAAAAAACAAAAACAAAAACAAAACAAAACAAAAACAAAAAAAAACCCTTCATCTGGCATGACTTGTCTGTGATAAACCCAAGCTGGCTTCTGGTAATCAGTGTTTTATCTGAGGGCTGTTTTGGACTTAATGAAATGGTGTGAGTAGGTGCAACACATACAGTGAAGAAACATACACACACTTTAAACTTACGTTGCCGTGCCCGCTCTGCCAAATGCAGACTGGAAAGCTATGTTCCAGTTTCCATTTCCTTTTTTTGCTGCACATTTAGGCAATAGAGCTGTGTTCAACAAGTTTTTTTGACATTCATTTTTGTGGACTACAGGTAACCCACTGTCCTCAGCTGCTGTTTCCTTACTCACAAGTAAGCTAGGTAAACCTTGCTTTGTATGGATCTGTAGCAGGGAAGAAGAGGACCTGCTTTCCTTGTCCCTCTGTAGAGAATCACGGAAAGTGTGTAATTAATGGCTGATCAGACTACAAGGGTTTGTTTGGTGTGGGGACAGGACGATTGCACCAAATGGCACATTGCTCCCCCCCCCAACAATTCACCCTGCACCCAACATGGACAGGTTGGACAGGCCATGTTGTTTTTCAGGAATATTTCAGAGTTTGCTCTTAACTGGGAATTATTATTGTCTTCAGCTTTGTAGATATTGTTGTTTGTTATTCTTATATTTCCCCTTAATACTTCCATGTTTTTTTAACCTAGTGGTAAAACTTAATTACATAACAATTAGTATGAAAATGTTGCTGCAAGTGTGTTAATAACCATTTTACCCATTTGGGTGTGGGGGTGCATACTGCATGCTCACTTTGCTGCTTTATAGAATAACAACAAAACTATGAGACTTTAAATATGACTCTGGGAAAAAGAAAGGCGAGCGCATATTAAAGCACATGAAAGAAACTGCAGAAATGGGGACTCAAGTCACAGGACTTGCTGTCAAATCAGACTTAAGTCGCACCAGTGACTCAACTAGGGCTTGGCTCGGGTGTTTTTTCAATGAGTTGGACTCAATTCATGACTCAGAAACCCAGTTACCCCTCCCTTTTTTGGGGGGAGAAGCTTGTTTTTAATAGGGACTCGGGCTTGGGGCTTGGGACTCAGGTCTTAGTACCAAAGACTCAGACTTGGGACTTGAACCCATAGACCTGCCAACATCCCTGAGAAACTTTGCCATGGTTCCGCTATTCCCTGAACAGCCCATGTGAGTTTTAAGACTGAAGGCAAATGTTTCCTCCAATTCAACAAGCAAGACTAGATTGTTCTCCCCACCATCATTTATTATCTATTCATTTTCAAAGGTTTATGTGAATTTCTGTTGAGAAAGAAAATGGGAAATTTAGGCTAGTAGGACACTAGAACACAGGTCTACTTCTCTCATATGAACTAACTGGGAAACACCATGCCTCTTCCCTGTGAAATTGATTCTTTATTTCCTTTTTTTCTTTATTGCCTTTTTAAACCATAATCTTTCTTACTTTTTCTTCTGTCAATTTTTCTTGCTGCCCTTTCCCAGCCTGAAGCATGCCAAATGTGTTGAACCACAACTTCCATTGTACCGTGCCAGCACCCTGATGGAAGAGGAAAACTGGTTTATGCCGTATACATTTTTATCAATGATTGCAGGGAAGTTGTTACTTTCCCCTCAACTTTTTAGTGAGTTTCTCCTCTCTTGTTGCAAATAAGAAGAATAATTGGGGAATGTTATTTTGGTTTGTGTTTTGTGTGTGTGTGTGTGTGTGTGTGTGTGTGTGTGTGTGTGTGTGTGAATGCACATCTAAGAATTATGTAGAAACAGAACAGTCTTATCCAAACAGCCACTACATGTAAAGAAGAACGCCATGAGGCAATCACATGCCGTTTGGCGTGGGTCCAACTCCAAAGGCAGATGTGGCGTTTGCCTCTCCAGAAGCTTGGAATCAGATTTGGATAATGAGACTTCCAAGAGCACTCTGTTAGGGAAAACAAACCTTGGAGCCCAAGATAACAAGTTACACAGAGTCTCTTATCTGGTAGCTTCAAATCCTCCCGTTTATAAGCAGAGCAAAGACGAAGATGTATAAGGAAAAACACGGAGAGAGTTCTGATAAGACTTATAGCATAATATATTAGACTTGATATGTTAGCATTGGTCAGACATATATACATGGCATTATATACATAGGCTTGTGCATAGATCTCTCAGAGCAACATAACATTCACAGAAGTAAAGTAATGATCACCTGTGACGTTTACCCACATGGCCCCTGCCTGCTTCATCACACAAGGAGCTCACACTACGTACGTACGTCCCCCCTTCTCTCTCTCTCTCTCTCTCTCTCTCTCTCTCTCTCTCTCTTTCTCTCTCTCTCTCTCTCTCAGCTGTTTAATTTATTTTCCAATTGTTGTTTCTTATACTGAGCCTTTGTTTCTGTTCAAAATATTCTCCATTTTCACTGCTTTCAGTAATTTTTCTCTGCTTGTACTGATATAATCATTTAGGCTTCTTTTTCCCCTCCTCTACTATCTGCTGTATTTGCAGTAATCCACGGTATCTGATTTTTGGTGGTAAATACAATCTGTCCACATCACCTTTTGGATGTAATGAGTGATGCATGTTCATTAGTTTCCATGTTTTTCGATTCTAATTCGTTTTGAGTCCTATCTACTATTATAGCTGCGTATCTAATCACTGGAACTGCCCATGTGTTTATGGTTTTGATTGTATTTCCACCATCTAATTCTGTTTAACATTTTCCACAGTCTTTTGATATATTTCCTTTTTGTCAGTTTTTTAACTTCTGTGTGCACGATATCATCTGCTTCTAGTATTCCAATATTAGGGTCCTTTCCAAATCTGCAGTTCTGTCGTTGTTGTTGTTATTGTTAAAAAACTCCAGGCACAGTCAAAATTGTCTCATTCTTTGTTTAGGCTTCATGAAACCCACCAAGATAAAAGCTAAAGATTTTAAGTTTTGCAGTGACCTGTGCTGTCTTTCTTAGCAGAGCTTAAAAGTAACTTAGGTTTCTCATGAGTGGGAGGAGGAACAATGACAAGGGTGGTTCGTTTTATGTTGCTGCTTCACCTGCTTTTCTTTGTGGATGAGTTGTTATGGAATAAGTGAGAAACACACAGGAGGATATGACAAGACAACAGAGAGTGAGTGTGTGAATGGGCAATTAACAGCAAAGTCAAACCTGGGGAATGACAAGATGGAAAGGGCATGTGAACTGATGTGGGAGAGGCTGAAAATGAGAGGCAGAGGTAGTTTGTTGCAGATTGCCTTGATGGAATTGAATCCTTGTCTGCCTTGGTGAGCTATTTGTATTTGCAAGCTCACCAGTCACTTTTCCCAGGGTGATGGGGAAAGAGCTTTTAGGTTTTTGCTTTTCCTTCATGTCTTCGCAACCTCCCTGCTTTCTATCTCTTGGAGTGTACTCCAGAGTAAATCACAAAATGATGATCTCCAATCATTAACCACCAAAAAATCCAGGGTAGATAGGTTGTACAGTGGTGCCTCGCTTAGCGATGTTAATTGGTTCCAAAAAATTCATCGCTATGGGAAAACATTGCTAAGTGAAACATGGTTTCCCATAGAAATGCATTGAAAACCAGATAATCCGTTCCAATGGGAACGGATAGCCGTCCTTAAGCGAAAATCGCCATAGGAAACATCGCTACGCGAAACGCAGTTTCCCAATTGAAATGCATTGAAACCTATTCAATGCATCTCAATGGGGGAAATAAATTACAACAAATTGAAAAAGAGTCGGAACAAAGTCAAATTAGTTTAACACAGGTTTTATTAAGTGCACTTATGATTTCAAGCATTCTAAACATTTTTAAAATATTTTTAAACGTATAAAAAACAGCCAACAGGAGGCTGTCAAAACCATCGTTAAGCGAAACAGGGGGACCCAAACTGTCATCGCTATCCGAAAAAGCCATCGCTAAGCGAATTTGTTGTTAAACGAAGCGCTCGTTAAGCAAGGCACCACTGTAGTTTGCTATCAATCCTGTAATGCACACTGGAAATAATAAACCAAGTGATCCCAACGTTATTCTGACAAAGGTGTGTTAAACTGTTTAAAGCATTTGAGCATTTGTTATTGCTGTTGGTGCTGTAAATGCTGAATTATTAGTGGTAGAATATGCTGGCCAGAAAGGGAACCCATCAGACATACGAATATGGTAAGCCCCCCTTAGGCCACCTTCTTCTCTTTCTAGCACCTAGTTATCATCTGAGTCCCGTGACTTTGATCATCTCAGTCATCACTCTGGCCCATTAACTAACGTACAAAACCAGGAAAATGAGCTGGAAGAATAAGAGGCTAATAAGAATCAGTCAGAATGAAGATGTTTTTAAAAGCACCTTTGAAGTGATGAATGGCTGCCTCATAATATTTCATTGTAGGAGCCATTAGACCTAATGACTATTAGCCTTGGCTGTATGTAAAGTAAACAGGCATTGAGTTTAGGAGAACTGAGTAATGAAAGAATAACCACTGGGACAGTGAGGAAAACTGACAGGAAAAAAGAAAAATCATTCATTCAAATTGTGATATTAGAAAGGAGCTTTGCAGACAGCGTGGAGTACTGAAAGACAAACAAACATGACTAAACTGGGGCTATAGTACCCCATGACAAGATGGAACAGACAATAATGCTAGGAAAACTGGAAAAGGCAAAGCGTGCTCACGCTTATGTTACCGTCCCATAGTGCTTCAAGCACTCTCTGGGTGGTTTATGAGTTAATTATGCAGAGTACACATTGCCACGCCGCCGCCCCCCCGCAAGCTGGGTACTCGTTTTACCAACCTCAGAAGGATGGAAGACTGAGTCAACCTTGAGCCGGCTACCTGGGATTGAACCCCAGGTTGTGAGCACAGATTTGTCTGCAGTACAGCAATTTAACCACTGTACCACAAGGCTTCTGGAAGACAGTAGGAAAAGCGGAAGACTGAATATGAGGTGGATTGAATTAATGATGTGGCTTAAATGAAGCCACCGCTTTAAGAATTAAGCAGGGCTGGGTGTAATAGGACCTTTTGGAGGTAACTCATTCATGGGGTCATCATAAGCTGGAAGCAACGTGACGGCAGAAGACCACAGCATCAAGGAAAGGGGAGCATTAAAGAATAGCACTCTGTTACACACTTCTTCTATCTTGGAACTTGCCCTGAAAGAATCATGCTTCTTGCATGAATATGTTACCTAAATGCCAGTTCTTTACTGAAACTGCTGTTCTGAATGTCAAAACCCCTTGAGTATTCCAGATATATCAGTAATTTAGGTATGGAGGAAGGGATAATTAAAAATTATGCTCATCAGTTGAAAGAGCGATATATGCTATTCTGCTTCACCTTGAACAAAAATTCTACTAACATATCTGATTCTAGCATCCTGAGTTACGTTTTCATGCGCAGAAAAATTTAATACTTGAACGTTATAGATGTCTGCAGTAGATAGGCAGGTCAGTATGTAATTCTGCAGTAATATACAAATTTTTTGAGTTCTCGAGAACTTTTAATTAAGCTCAGTGTTAAAACCAGAATGAAGCTGGGGAGAAAAATGGAAAAATTGGGCTGAATGTTTTAGCCATGAGGTTTACAGTTAATTTCAGTCTTGAGATGGAGTTTGATGAGTCACTGGTAAGGCTGCAGCTAGCAGGGATGCAGAGAAAACACTGGGTCATTGTTATGTTCCTTTCCCCTGGCCAGACTATTAGAATTTCCAAGAGTTTATCAAAAAGTGATTTCAGTTAAATGGTTAATGTAACTCTTTTGTTATAAATATAGTAGCCTGGAGTGTTCATTTTTTTGTGCTGCATTTGTAATGGGAGGAATGAGGCAGGATGGGGAGTGTCTTTAAAATTAGGTGTATAAGGCCAATATTGTGTAGTGGACAGAGTAGTGGCCCAGGACTCAGGAGACCTGAGTTCTGATTCTGCCATGTAAAGTTGGAGGTGAAGTGGGACTGGTGAAACCACTCCTTAAATATCTCCCTTACCTTGAAAATCCTATTAGAGCCAGTTCTGACTCGAGGGCACATAATAGAAAAGATAATAATGCTGTGAAAAGTATTTGGAAGACCAAATACAAGATGGATTGATTCCCTAAAGGAAGCCACAGTCTTGGGTTTGCAGTTGCTGAGCAAGGCTGTTGAGGACGGGACATTCTGGAGATTGCTCCTTCATAGTGTTGCCATAAGTTGGGGGGTGACTCCACTGCAAAAAAACAAGAGCAGCAGTGGCAGCAGCAACAACATAAAGCCAAGGCTTCCCTGAACAGGACAAAATGTTTGTAGCTGGTGAGTTATTAGCTTGTATGTATAGGGGATCAGTTGCATTTCTTTGGATGTCTTTCAAAAAGCTGACTCTCTGATCAGGTCTCTTACTTCTTTCCTGGTTATGGGGCAAAGATCATTAACCCGTGTTTCTGTGACCCAGTTTGGAAGATGTCTGCTGAAATTTGTAAGTTCCTGTGTCTTGGACAGATTAGGGTATATTTAACTTAAATGTGTGTTTTTCTTCTTTTTATATCCTAATATTGCAGTCCTTCTGAGTCCCTCACAGTTTAAGACACAGTCTTTGGCTATGGATGAATTGGGCAGACTCGGAGGACATAGTTTTAACCTGGCTTCAGCCATTAACTATCCTACATGTGTGGTTGCCCTGGTAGGATTGCCCTGGTGCATGGCTGAGATCTTAATTACCAAAGCAAATGTTCTGAGTATGAAATTTATTTTATGGTTGAGGACTCCCTCTGTTGCAAAACAGTTCTTTCACAACAACAATGAAAGAGCAGGCTCATCGAAGTTCCTTTTCTGAACATAAGAGACAACACCCTCTAGAAATCTGGCACACCAGAGCTTAGAATAGATTTGTGCCCACCAAAATGGTTACCAACCACAGAAGGCATGGCTTCATTTTCGTGGCTGAAGGTAGGGGTGCTCTGGCTCCATCCAAACTTTGATCGTGTTTATGTAATGTTTATGTATTTCTGTAAACGGGCTGGCACAAAAACATTCACAAAAACAGCTTGCAGCTCATCACAAACCTCATGATCAAAGTCAGCAGAAGGGTTCACCCTTCAAAGAATACATGCCATTCAACAGCCAGTAGAAGGAGAGAAACACAGGATCTGGAAAAAGATATTAAGGGGGACTAGAGGGACTGTGGAGCTACATTATTAACATGACTACTCAGCAATGAAGGAGGCGTAAGTAAGCTTAAATGACTACTTGTTCATTTAAACCCCGTGTTTCCTGCACCTCAGCCTGAAAGTTCACAGCCAACGGTTGCTCTCAGGAGACTTGAGTTCCATTCCCTGAGTTTTTATTATCCCATCCATATTGTATAAAAATATTATAAATTGCGAGATACCATACTAACAGGAGCATGACTCACAGAACAAGCTAACTATTGAAATGAGATCTATTGTGTTTGCAGTTCCTTCCTCCTCAGTGGAATTTTCTTGCCATGCAAGATCAGTTCAGTACACTGTCCATAGCCAAGCAGATGCCTCAAGAAATGTTAGATTTTCAGTAACATAGAAATGTGTGACAAATATTCACTGTTTTCTATATCTAATATTTTCCTCTGTTAAACAGTGTGAACGGTACTGTGATAGCGTGACACAGCTACTGTAATATGAGCAGATATAAATGTGGTTGAATATTGCAGAGTTATGGGCCGGTTGAAAATCAGTGGAAATCTCATGAATATAGGCGTCCAATAGAATCTACAATGGAGAGCACAAGCAAGATACAGAATGAGTAAGCTAAGTGGGCAAGCTCCTAATCTATCTACGATTTTTTAAAGCACGAAAAGATGAAAATGGCAGGCTGGCAAATTATTCATCCAGAGCTCACAGAAATTTCCGTTTCATACTCTGATGTTAGGAGAGCATATAGAAACATGGAAGAAAAGCATTCAATAACTGCTGAACATGGGGACCCAGACTCTTCAGCAGTTAAATGCTTGTGACAGAAACACACGCCTCATGGTCTGATGCCCAGTGAAACTGTTCCTGCAAGACAAACAAACAAAAACATATGAACACATTTCAGTTTAGCCGGCAGACTTCATTTTGAGATTTCCCAGGATTTAAACAGCATGATGCTAACTGTGGCTGAATAAAGGCCGGTTCAGTTTAGAGGGCTATAGCAACTGGGTTTTTGGTTAGTTGGAATTTGGTGTTCGTATATGTTCAAGGAAAGCACTTCAAGCTATAAGATCTCACCACATTTTAAGATCTTACCATTAAATATTGGTCAGATGGCATACTAAAAGCTTGGGGCGGAATTCTGTAGACATCTGGAGTGAAAACCCCACAATCTTGTATTGTACTCCTGAAAAACTTTCCAACATTTAATTTTTTTCAAACATAGCATCTGTGCTATAGTCAAACTTTTCCTTTTCATTTCTATAAGTTTTAACTTGATTATCCTCAAAATCACTCGGAATAGCTCTACTGAAGTCAATAAGGTAACCCAAATGGAAATGTTCAGAGGTGGATAGCCATGTTAGTTTGTTATCCCAAAAAGAACATAAAGTCTTGTTGCTTCAACACGTTTTATTCGGCATGAGGTTTCTTGTTCTGTTGTTCAGTTTTTCAGACACATCTGATAAAGTGGACCGCAGTAAGAAAAAAAAGTGCAAAATAAAAAAAAATCTCTAGTCTAAGATTCTATTCTTCACTGTTTTTTTTTCAAAGTTCAGTTGTATATCTTCTGTAACCAGTGTTCTGCCTTTCAAAACCTCCTTAGTCTTCAGCAATCAGAACACCTCAGTTTTTACGGTGAGTAGTGCAGAATGTGCTTTTGATTTTTCTCCAGCTGTACTGTGGCAAGAAACTTAAAGTGGTTCAACCAGTCTGGAGGTGTGGTGCCTGGGAAACCAAGATTTCAGGGTGATGACATTCCTTCTGGAGCAGAAGTTCCTTCTTTTGTAACTGTTAATGTCTGCTGAGCTTTTACGTTCCTCAATGCATTGGCCAAAATCTAGCAGTAAGTCACAATGACAGTAGGCCTTCTGAATCAATAGAGCTTAACCTAGGTGCTGACTCTCCAGATCTCCACTAATTCAATAGGTCTACTCTAGTTGTGACTTACTACTGGATTTCAGCCATTGTTTCAGAAAATTCTATGTCTGCAATGCACTCTCCTCCAAAGCAAGAGTACCCTCTTTGCCAAGGATGGCAACCTCCAGAATTAAATCTGAGGACAACACAGTCCCACATTGAACCTTGGGGAACTATCCCTACTCCCCATTCACCCCCCCCCCCCAAGTATTTTTGTTTTTAAAATGCTCTTTATCTGGAAAAAGTCCTCTTCTAGTAGTAATTTTTAATTGACCAGCAAAAACAAAACAAACATCTACAGGTGATGGGACTCCCCGGGGGTGCTGGAAGGAGAGAAGAACATGGCAAAAATATCTCCCACTCTCAAGAGAGGGTGCAAGGTCTCTTTTTTCCCTTATAATTAAAGAGCATTTAAAAAAAAAACAAGTTTATTTTTGGGCTGTGGGGAGCTGCCCCTCCCCCAGGACTGCAGGGGATGCTTTTGGGCTCCTTGAGTCTGCATGTGGTCCAGGAACTACCCTGTGCCCAGCCGTGCTCTGTGCCATATGCCTCTGACTCCTACAGTGCTTTTATATGCATGTCCATTCAGCTGTAAGTTCTTTAGACTACAAAGACCTGCCTCCCAGGTAAAAGATAATAGGATTCTAGCCTTATTGTACCTTGGCTCTAAATATTGATACCTAATAAAAAATGTCTGGATTTCAAAGCTAGCAAGAACCATATGTAGCAGCAAAAGCATCATCCAGTGACAAGAAAGCAGGACTAAGGAGAGAGGTGAAAACCAGGGTTCCAGCCTTTCCTTAGTGAACCATTCATCTGGAGAATTTTGGGCAAGCGGCTGTCCTTCCTTTGAAGCTGCCGTGGTGCAAAATAGGAACAACAATCACCTCAAGTCCATAGATTATTGTAATGGTATGGTCAGGCAGCAAGGTCTGTAAAATGCTTTGCGTACTGAAGTTGCAACCTCTAAGCAACATTACCTTGGGGATTTGTCTCAAAACTGGACGTTGAGTAGGCAGGCAGAGAATTGTAGTATCGTGGAAATGAACATGAGCAACAACCAACTTGACTTCGATAAGGCCTACTTGTTTCTCTCGGGGCATGGGTTTTTTTGGTGCAGGTTGGTGCAGTCTAATTAGGGTTGTTTGAGGAAGGGGAGGGGGGAGGAGCAGTATGCCATTTAATACATTCCAAATGTCCTAATGGCATAAAGATAAAGTGGGGAACTATGTGTGTTGATGCAAGGGGAGAACAAGCAGCCGATCAAACGCAAACACCTGCCTGCCTTTTGTGCTCCCATTTGGTTATACTGTACCAAGTTTGCACAGGGGGAGGTGGAGAGAAAGGAGTGGGACATGCACAGAAAGGGTGTGTGAAATCTTCTACCAGCACCCTGATGTCTCCAGTGGCGCAAAGCAGATTAAAAAAAGAAAGGGTATGTATGCATGCAACCTTCCCAGCAGGATCTCTGTGTAAGTATAAAAAAAGAAACGCTTGACATTCTGCTGCAAATCCATGCACACCCTCTCCATACACACATTGCGTTCCAGTCGTGTTTGTCATTTCCTCCTCTCTTTTGTACACAACAGACAAACCCTCCATGATAAAAGAGGAGAAAAAAAGGGAGAGAAATAATGTGTCTTTCTTATGTGTTCAATTTGCCCTTCCTGAAGTGGTTCCTTTATTAAGCCACTTCATGATACCAGAAATTCAAACCGGAAGGAGCCTTGGCAGCTTTGACAGCTACAAGGACCGATTTTAGTCCATTCCTAGTGAATGCACACACTTGGAATGGACTAAACTAGAGGACACCAACCGTCACCAAAAAAGCAGAAGCCCCCTGACAGGGTTGGAATACCCTGGGGACAAATTGAAGCAAATTGGGCAGCTAGCTCATCATGTGGATGCTGGAAAAAGGAGTGGACCAATCCAACCCAGCAGTGCACTAAAATAAGGGGGGGGGGGGAAATGCCTGTGTGGACATGCTCTCACTCTCTATGGAAAGCTGGCTGTGGAATAAGATGGCTGCTATTCTGATCCTCAGACTACCTGCTGGTATATACGAAGGTATATTTGATTTTAAAAAAGATTTTAAAGGCGACTCTGCCAAAAACAACCGGATAAAATTTTCAAAGATAGTATAATATAGAAAAACAAATAATCTAGCTTTTCTCTTTTGTTGTACATCAGTTAGAAGTTGATAACTCCATATATATAAAAAAGCATGAACTATTCTGTTATTCCAAGAAAATGTTTAAATCATGAACATATTTAATTATTTCAAATCAAGATGTGTACAGATCTCTGCATGGGACATGAAACTCTTTGTAGAATTTTACTGGAAACCTGAAGAATGTTCTATCAGAAAAGTAAATATGTAAAAGAAAAAGAAAACAGGATGCATACACAGAGATCAGAGATACGAAAAGCATCTACAAAGCAACAATTTCTTTATATGCACTTCCTTTATCAATCCTATTTTTCTAAAGTTATGTGTTCTCCCTAGTTCTGGGTACTATTGCAAAGTTTCAAAAATTCACAGCCACGAAATTAGGATTGAAGCAGAGGTTTCCATAATCTCATTCATAATTTCATAATCTCACCACTTAAAAAAATCCAATATTCCAAACATTTATTTTTTATAAAAACAAACATATATACTGAAGTGTATACAAGTGTATAGATAGTACTTATATTCCTTCTGGTCATTAATTTACCATATCAGGCATAAAAATATGTAAATACAAGAGACTTATTGGCTCTCTTTTTTGGGGGTGGGTGGGGGGTGGAAAGAGAACACTGACTTGGAGACATGTCATGTTTTTAAAAGTGGGTAGGAATTTAATTGTGCCATGGCCCTAGGATTGAACTTAATGAGATCAGATTGCAGTCTGTATGGGAACTGGATCTTTGTTACACTAGACATAAGAGCTCAGTGGTTCAGGTGGCGCTATGTTGTTGCTGTGATCGGGAGCATGTGATCAGGCTTTGTTCAGCAAACTGCTCACATTCCTTTGAACTGCTGCATTATAGAAAAGAGCTGCTGATTGCGTTGGTGAATGCTTTGCTGTTCATCTCTCAACCTTTCCTGGTCATGGAGAATTTCCTCCTGTGACCAAAAAAGAAGAAGAAAAGTTTATGTATACTTCATGAGTCACAGGAAAGAGCTACAAAACATACGTGTGTCTTCTTCAGATTCAACCCAGGTCTTACCTAAGAGCCTAAGCATATGCTTTATTCATCTCTCTTTGATGAGCAAACTATCATTGTAAAACCAAATTCTGTATCTCTGTCAAGGGAAATTTTTTACTGGTATTGCTATGTGCTGTCAGGTTGCTCCTGACCTAAGACCCTAACAGGGTTTCTGAAGGTATGTGAAATGTTCAAGGACAGCTATTGTCCCCCCTCAAAAAGCTTCCACAGTCAGAGACTTGAACCCAGGTCTCCTGAATATTTTTCTGACACTCCATCCTTTAGGCTACATGGCTTCTTGAAGTCTTACTGGGAAGGATAAACACTACATGGAATAATATAAATAGAAGGGAAATAGTGTTGTGGTTTTATTCACAACCTTACATGCTGTTTGTCGTTTGAGTGACTGGAAGGGACTTTTCTGGGTTAGGGAGGTTATCTATCCAGTACTAACCGATCATTCCTTCCAGTTTTTGAAATTCAAAGAGAGTCCTGCCTCTTTCATCCGTTGGTGGCAGTTGTTTGTTACAGTTGATTTGTTTGGTTGATTACTAGTATGTGTGTAGTTAAAAAAAAGCAGTATACACATCTATAATTTCAAATAAAAGTAAGTAAAGAAGTTGTTTTACTCTTTCTCCTATAGATGTCTCAGAATGCGTTATTGAGACTTTAAGTGTCAGTTAATGAAAAAGTGGTGGACTCTGGGGAATTTATAGCTATTCTCCTCTGTGGATCTCTGTACTTCTACTATGTACCAAAAGGGAGAACTTTACCAGAAATTCAAAACTGCAAAAAATAGAGGACTACAAAATTTATACTGGGCCAGACCAAGCATCTACCTGGTCTAACACAGTGGCCAACCAAATGCCCTTATGAAACCCACAAGGAGGACATTACAACACTACTTTCTTGCTTATGCTCTCTGGCAGCTAATATTAAGAAACACTTGGCCTGTCTGAAGGTAACATATAATATAGCTATCATGACTAATAGTAATTGATACTATTAATCATAGTAATTGATACTACAGTATAGCCATATTTATTTGTTTTGTTCCTTGTTAAAGCAGTTCAAATCCATGCCCATCACTGCAACTTGATGTGGAAAATTGCACAGCTTAACTATGCACTATGTGAAGAAATACCTCAATCTTACCTGTCCTGAAACTGTACCATTACTCTTAACTGGATGAATCTGGATTCTGGGATTCTGCGGGGGCATATTCAGTTGTTTTGTGATTTGGAATGATGAGCAAAGTTACAAGGGAGAAGCTACTGTACCTCTTCCCTTGCTTTGTTCTTCCTTCCAAACAGAAGTTAATTTCAAGAGAGGTTCCTGATAGTGTGTAGCCTCTAGAGAGGAGCAAGAATCATGGAAACCCTAGATTCTTGCTCCTGTGCAGAGCCCATATGGCACAAGCGAACTATGTACAGGAGTCTACTGAACTCATTTAAATAAAAAGGGGGAAGACGGTGTGGTATACGATACAAAATTCAAATGCAAGAGTAGGCAGTACTTTTATAGACCAGTAGTAGTAGTAACAACAACAACAACAACAACAACAACAACAACAACAACAACAACAATAACAACAACGTACAATATATTAGCTTTCATGGATAAATCCCACTTCTTCAAGACACAAAGTACTAAAAGTCCAATTGTTCATGGCAAGATGGATTTCACCAAGCAGTTTTTTTTCCTTTTGAGATGCACCTTGTTTGCCTTTTCTTACTGGTGCTGGTCTGTTGTGATATGAACTGCTTGGGTTAAACTACAGGAAACAGGTCTGAGTGAAAGGCAGTGATTCCATGACTAGGATTTCTTCTGTTGCTGAATATGCACGTCCATCTCAGAGTATAATTAACCTCTGCAAAATATCATGGTTGATATATATATGCCTTTGCCAGTTTCCTAATTATTTTATGACCTTTCAAAAATGTCCAAAAGGGAAGTTTGCAGCCTGATCCCATGTGTTTACTGGAGAGTAAATCCCATTGTATTCAATGGTAATTACAGTTAGACATGCTTAGCATGTCTTAGGGCACATAGGAGCATGTTGTCAGATAGGTTGTTTATTTGTCACTGTACCAAGAAATGCCTGATGAAATCACAATGCATGCTAAGTAGGACTTGCCTGGCCAAATTGTGGCACAGGTTTATGATGGCACTAAGAGGAGAAAGAGAGCATATCGTCAATGTTTTTACCTACTGTGAGCATGCCAGGGACAAACTAATGTGTTACCTCATATCCACAAGGAAAAAGAATAATTCTCTCTTAGATCTGGAAGTATATACTCTTGATTTATGCATATATTCAAGCAGGCTTACTTTCAGATAAGTCAGCAGAGGCTCACTATGGACATTTCAATTTGGTGGGTGGGAATGTAATAAAATGCAGAAAGCTTGTTATGTAGTGTTAAATTACATACGGTACTTTGTTTCAAATGAACCAAAGAAATGAAGTGCAGAGCATCGTAAATTCAAAAAACAAACAAAGCAAAACATCCTGCCCAATATACTGTTCTTATGGAAATAGGTTAAACAGTAAAAGATATAAGAAGTTTTGTTTTGTTTGCGTCTTATGTTTTACAACTGAATTCTCAAAACAGGAATTATTAAACTGAAATCACTGATAAGAATGGGTCTGTCTGTAGAGATACAGATAATGTTTATTGCTTTGACCAAAACAAATAGTTAACCTGAAACTCTTGGCAGTAAAGAAAAAGCCAAAAACTCTGCCCCAGTCTCTCTCTCTCTCTCTCTTTCTCACACACATGATGGACACAGGGGAGGGGAGAGAGACCAGGAAGCTCCTGGCTGCACCAAATTACATTCTCTAAAAACAATTTTAACGCACTGAGTCAGAACTAGCAATACATGAATCATCACTGCATTTGTTTGGGGATCATTTCATAGCACAAGGACAAAGAAAAATGGGACCCATATGAGTGGTCTACATTTTGAAGCCGAAGTGGGCTTCTTGGTGCTGTTTTTATCTTGGCAGGAGGAAAGGGGTATTCTGCCTATTTTGCCAATTATACCGAATACTGTATGAGGTAATATTAGGTAACTTGATATGATAAAATCTCAAAACAACAACTATTGCCATTGACCTTAAATTGCAGTGGCTGAGAATGGAACTTCAACATTATAAAAATGCATCCAAATACCAGAAAAGTAATCATTGCATGGATTAGAGATGCCATTCTCCTGCAGCTCATCCCTGGATGCAGTAAAACTAATGCGATGAGAGGGGAAATAGGACTGGTGGCACCTAAGTAAAGCTGGCTGTGTCCACTAAAGAGCACCTTGAGCTTTTGCCTGCACAGGTTTCTCTACTAATTTGGGTAGCAGAGCAGCTCTGCTGTATGTGAAAAGAACAAGCATTCGGAGTTACTTCTTTTATGCATTGCTCATGGCAGGAATTTGACCCATTTTAGAAGGTTTTCCCAATAGCCACAATACACACTTAGGGTGCAATCAGGCATTTATCCCATTGTTTTGTCCACTGCAGGGGAATGTTTGTTTGCTCCCTTTTTACAGCAATCACACTATGTAATTGCTAGAGGGAACCAGCCTTTCTCCAGGGCGTTCCTATCTGTGCCTTTCTGTGTCCCTGTCAGGGCTTTTAATTTTTGTGTGTGTAGGTAGGATCATTCATATGCATATACAGTGGTGCCTCACATAGCGAGGTTAATCTGTTCCGGATTAACCTTCGCTATGCTGAAGCATCGCTGAACGGGGCAGGGATTTCCATTGGAACGCATTAAACATCATTTAATGCGTTCCAAATGGGCCAAATACTCACCGTTCAGTGATGCTTCAGGATGGCCGGCAGCCATTTTCGCGCCCTCGCCTCGCTTAACGAGGGTGCGAAAACGCTGCGTGCGGCCATTTTGGGCCATTTCCAGGCTTCCGGCGGCCATTTTGGCCGCCGAACAGCTGATAGTCGGGGTTCGTTTTGCGAAGATCGGTAAGCGAAACGCTTACTGGTCTTCGCAAAGCGAATTTTGCCCCATTAAAAAAACGTTGAGCGATCGCATTAGCTATCCGAAAAAACGGATCGCTATGCGATTTCATCGTTATACGGTGCACTCGTTAAGCGAGGCACCACTGTATATATATGCATATAAATGCATATGTGTGTGTGTGTGTGTAGCATCCTATATAGTATGCAAAGAACATCCTACACACACACACACACACACACACACATGCATGCTGTATAGGATACTACACACAGAGAGCACCACTTACAAATAAATAAATAAATAAAAATCCTCTTTGCATGCTATATAGGATCTCTCTCACACACATACACACACACACAGAGCGCCACTTACAAATAAATAAATAAATAAATAAATAAATAAATAAATAAATAAATAAATAAATAAATAAATAAAAATCCTCTTCCCAAAAGTGGGTGGAGAGTTTTTTTTCCTTCTTCTTTTTGTTGTTGTTTTCAACAGGCAGGCAGACTAAATAGGGTTGCTTGCAGCACATCAAAATATTTGAGCTGTGAGAAGTGTTGAAATTTTTGCAGCCTCATATGCTGCCTTTAGAACAGTGGTTCTTAACGTGGGCGATAATGCCCCCCAGGGGGCGATTTCATTTTTCAGGGGGGCAGTAGAACAAAAAAGGGCGACGTGGGGGCGCTGAAGCAGAAGGGGGATGGTAGGGGGGCGCTGGAGCAAGCCAAACCTGTGAAGATGGCTGCAGCTTTTTTACAGTGTGCATGAATATATATTTTCCTCCAATTTTAATTTAGTTTTAGACTTTTTGTCTTGAAATTTTTAGTTCCTGCATTTGTTTTTATTCCCTTTTTATATTTCTTTTTGTGTCTTAAAATTCACTTGCAACTAAATCATTAAATGTTACTTTTGGGGGGCATTTCATTTTCTTGGAATTTAATTTTGTTTTCAGGGGTCATTGGATTTAAGTATCTTAAATAAATAAATAAATAGATAAATAAATGGATAGATAAATAAATAATTAAGATATCATCACCGCGGGGAGGGGGGCGATGATAACTTCCTCAATGGCTCAAGGGGGCGTTTCTTTCAAAAAGGTTAAGAACCACTGCTTTAGAAGGTTCGGCTGGGAGGGACCTTTCTAGGCCAGGGTGACTGTCAATCTATCCAGCACCAACCAATCATTCCTTCCCTGCCTCTGAATTCAAATAGAGCCCTTCCTCTCTGCTCAGTGCTTTTTCCCTCTCAAGAGTCTGTTGGAAACACAGACATCAGTCTGTCGAGGCCTTTGCTGAAAGCCATTCAGCCATGTTTGTCAGTTTGCTGTTCAATCTGTTCAAATGTAAATAAATGAAACTTTTTATTCTTTATCTTACTGATGTCTCAGAGTGAGTTATTTAGATTGTAAGTGCCAGGTAATGAGAGACAGAGGTGGACTGATTAGAGAAACTTAAAGCTAATTCTGCTGTGTGAATTTCTGCCAGGCAGCAAGAGGAATGTAACCAAAATTCAAAACTGCAACAAGAAACAGGGATATTCTTGAGATGGGACTCATTGCATCATGCATATGTTAAGCACTGTTCACACATAAAGAGGTGGAATGTATTCTTTATGTGAGACTGAGTGTGTAGGGGAAGTCCTTCCTGTCTCCAGCCTTACCTCACTGCAACACACAGGTTTAACATGGGAGGAGAACATGGCCTTCCAGGTAGAAATTAATGGACTAGAGTGGATGGATTGATCACAGTTTTTGGACTACAGTTTCCATCAGCCCTACCCAGCAAGGCCAGTGAACTTGCTGCTAGGGATGCTAGGAGTTGTAGTCCCACAACAGGGATGCTAAGAGTTGTAGTCCCATGACAAACCTTTGTTCAGTATATCTTTTTTTTTTTTCATTTGCTTGCTCAATTCACTTTAATTTGACCTTTAGAGGATGGGTGAAATGTAGCCCTCAGTTGTTGTTGGTTGGGCTGAAACTCCAAATCCTCACATCTGACTGTGCTGACTAGGAATGATGACAGGTGTAGCATAACTGCATTTCAAAGGCTGAACTTTGCCTATCCCTGGATTGGATACGGGATGATATTGGCACCAGCGTTGTACTCTTCGGTGAGCAGAGAAGTATTTTGCCACATAGGAATTTATTGTATACAGTGGAATATATATCGTCCTTCCCATTTAATTGAAATAACATCAGCTGTGGGTCCTGGTAGCAATTTTAATTGTATTTTAATCATTTTATCTTTTATTGTATTTTAATTAAATTTTAATTGTTGTAAGCTGCCTAGAGACCTTTGGGGAGAGTGGGTGGCATATAAGTTTAAATAAATAAATAAATAAATAAATAAATAAATAAATAAATAAATAAATAAATAAATAAATAAATAAATAAATAAATAAATAAATATGAAATGGCTTCAGGGTAGCAAAACAAAATGGAAGTGAGCCAATTACTATTCAGGGGGAGAAATGGATACTACGTGGCCTGTTCTATAGTCACTGACAGTAAACAAATGATAAATTCTGGAAGCAAAAGATTTTTTTTTTAAACTTAACCTCAGCCAATGTGGTGTAGTGAACAGATTGATGGACTATGACTTGGAAGAACCTGAGTTCAGATCTGCAGAAACTCATGAGAGGGTGGCACTGCTCAAACCACTCCTTAAGTATCTCACAAACCTTAAAAACCCTACTAGCAACTTGATGACACATAACACGCACAGCAGATACTACACTAAGACTAGCATGTATGTTATCTACCCTACAATTCTGAAAAGAAAAACAAACATGTTGCATGCTGTCCTAACTATTCTATTTGTGGTTAATGTAGCTCCCTGGAGTATCTAGGGCAGAAAATGGGCTCCTGGAACATGTTCAATTTCATGGTTATGGCATAGGGAAACAATGTGACATTTCCTAGTCACTGTCCATGCTATCCTAATATTGTAAATATTTACCCTCAGTTTGTAGAGTTCTTTCCTTTCCTTGTCATTTTCTTCTGCTCTGGCACTGAGCCATGCTTCATTTTGGGCCTTGTGTTTTTCCAGCATCTCTTGTAGCTCCTGATTTAAAGAAAACCCATCTTTATAAGCAGTTTTTGTAGCCATACTCTTAAGGATATCAACCAATATGGAGAAGCAAAATTGGGTAGCAAGCCTAACATGTATTTAGAAGCTGTATTCCTTCATCCTAGCACATGCTTTTCCTCATTCTACACTTTGCATTTTAGTGTGTAACTTCCTGTGCTTATTGGAAGGCAGACCTGCACTTGATATACAAATCTGATTGCTGAGGAATATATCTTTGAGGATGTCTCTTTCTCAGGCTAAGATGAGTTAACTACAGAGAATCCACATTTTTCTTAATGTTTATTTTGATTCTGTAAACAGTGAAACATTTAAATTAGAACTCTGGTCTCGTATGCTCCAGTGATGTTACAACCAATCATAACTGACAAATGAAGTCAAGACAGCAGTTAAGCTGTGCCAGGTAAAAAGAACAGAAACCCGCTTACCTTCCGTTGCTTTTTAAAATGTATGCTGTACTGCTCCTTTTCATGTTGGAAAGCCATTGTTGCCTGGGTTAATTCAGCTTTTGCCCTGAGAATGAGCCATATAAGAAAGTAAAAAGTCAGATTTATCTGTGTGTTTTTTGAAGTAAAAACACATGCCAGTATCCTGTTGGTAATGAGGGCATAACACTGCCTGCACAACTGAGATAATCTTGTACAAAGGAATTGGGCATCTGTTTGCACAATAGTTCACAAATGCCCCCTTGTACAAGCTCCAGAAAAGTCCAGTGGCTTAGACAATGGGCCTTTGCTGCAGCAGGAGGAACTAAGGAGATCCTAGTTACGGATTAAAAGACTTACCTGGAACTTGGGCACAGAATTGGAGCACCTAAAATATCTTGATAGGGACATATAAAGATGGAACTACATACAATAAGAATCTGTTGGGCTGATATGGGAGCCCACAGTTTCTTCTTTGATTGTGCAGTTATTGTGGCACAACATGGTATCATTCACCAAACAAGGTGGCAGACACTACACACTGCATAACAGCACTGTGGCTCACAATGAATATAGAGCTCTCTCAATGTATTGAAGACATATCTCCTCTTACCCTTGTAAAAGAAAAGCAGAAGACGATGCCTCTCTCTGGTTGATAGTGAACAACCAAATGAAACATGTAAAAATGTATTAACTGTAATTGAATGTTCAGGCTTCACAGAACACGTATTGATGAAAAGACTTGCATGCTACATACCATGCCATGCTTAGAAATTAAAACAGTAACCGAACACAGCAACTTATATTTTATAAAGATTTGATCCTGAACATTTCCCTTTTTCTGCTCACATATATGGCTTTTAAACAACTCCTCATTAAGGCAACAGTGGCTCTGAAAAATTCAGGCCTGCTCTAATAGATCTGTAACACCTCCAAAAATCTTCCTTAGAGGGCCCCCTGGGAATTGCACTCCTGTGAGGCTACAGAGGACAATGAGCATACAGCCTCATAAGGCTGCAGCCCACATGTTGGGGGCAGAGAGCAAAACCAACTTCAGTTTCTTTTGACAATGCACCCCAAGAAGGATTCTCATTCTGATGAACAATAAGACTTGATTTGTGCTGTTGGTGGTTTTATTCTGCCTTAGAATTTATATTTTTATTTCACACTCTTACAGTTGTAGATTTTTTTTACTCTAAGAGAACATTAAGGTAAAGGATCCCCTTGACAATTTTTGTCCAGTCGTGTTCGACTCTAGGGGGCGGTGCTCATCCCCGTTTCCAAGCCATAGAGCCAGCGTTTTGTCCGAAGACAATCTTCCGTGGTCACATGGCCAGTGCGACTTAGACACGGAACGCTGTTACCTTCCCACCGAGGTGGTCCGTATTTATCTACTTGCCTTTGCATGCTTTCGAACCGCGAGGTTGGCGGGAGCTGGGACAAGCAACGGGAGCTCACTCCGTCATGTGGATTCGATCTTACGACTGCTGGTCTTCTGACCCTGCAGCACAGGCTTCTGCGGTTTAGCCCGCAGCACCACCACGACCCCAAGAGAACATTAGTCATGGAATAATCTTTAATTTTTGAACTGCGTGCCCACCCACCAACCTTTGGAAGAGGCATCTTCCTCAGGTGGAGGAAGCTCCTCTGTATCCAAGAATTAGCTGTCTTTTCATTCTGCCTGAAGGCGGTTTCTGTATAAATCAATTTCTGCCTACATTATCATTATTGTAAATTGGATCAGAAGTAGTATCACCAGTAATATGCACCTCACCTATGTTTCAAATGTATGGAGAATCTGAAGAAATGTATTATCTATATGAGGTGAAATATCAGATGCAGGGAGATTCCCCTACATAGTTAAATAGTGAGGACTGTCACCCAGAGTTATTGCCAGGAACAAGCATTTGATAGCTTTCTGCCTAACATATGCCAATCCTGGTCTCCTAGTGAACCATTAGATCAAATGGCAGTTCCAATAACACTAAATAATACCTACACATCGAGCTTTTGAAATTCATTGTCCAGCAAAGCAAAGGCTCTTGTGATCATGTCCATTGCTTGGTTACGCACAGAATGGAAATCTTGGAGCTGAGCTGTCTGTGGAGAAAGTCATTAGTTAACACTGCTTGAGCTGCTATAAAGAAGCGTAAAAAGCAAGAAGGCTTTTATCATGATTAACCTCTCCACTTTGATTGAGGACACCCTTTCAAAGGTAGCCAGGTTCCCTTTCCTCATGGCCCACTTCTCAGTTCAATAGATTTCTCCTCAGAGACAAGAAGGGGATGTTGCAACAATGTTAGTCCAGATGTAAAGCAGCCCATAATCTTGCTCTCTCATTCAAGCCTGCTGTAGACCAGTGAATGTATTACTACTACAAATCAGCGTCCTACTTCTGTATTTCTACACCGGGTTATCTAATGCAAAGTTCCCATTTCCAAAGGCAAGAGGGAAAATGCTTGGCTTTGATTTAATGCATGAAGTTATTATTAATTGTCATAAGGCAACATAAGTGATCTCTGCTTTTATAGTGTAATGTCTGCTGCTTAACAGCCATTTCTCAGCATTCAGTGCTAATTAAATCATTTGCCAAAGAGTATATTATGTAGACAAATATTTAATTGGTTGTGTAATTGCTAAGTAAATTGAGTACAGAGTAATTACTTTGCTAAATAATGGTGATACTGGGGTAATCTGGGAAATCTTTACAAGCAGGTGATTTAAAGGACATTAAATGGGTCCCCGCAGCAAACATGGTTTATTTTAAAATTGCATTTGAGTAATGTTTCCAAGCAGCAGTATCTGCAGGAAACAATATATGTAGGTCGCACACTAGAGAGACAGAGTGAGACCCAAATAGTTTCTAAGGGCTCATTTACATGGCAAGCAGTGCAAGCATAGCTTGTGCAACCATGACTGCTGTGCTTTTAATTTTGTTAATAACACTTATTTTTTACCTTTAATTAGAGAATAGTCCCAATGTGTATCAAAATATGCAATCCATTATAAAAATAATAAATATGCACAGCAGCCAATCACTATCAGAACTTCCATAGGCAGTATCCATCAGCTACCTCACTTTATTTCTTGTTGTTAAGTGCCACTGAGTCATCTCCAACTTATGGCAACCCTATAAATGACCAATTTCCAAAATGTCCTGTCCTCAATAGCCCAGTTCAGCTCTTGTTGACTCACGCTTGTGGCTTCAGGTTTGATCTTCCTCTTTTCTGGCTGCCACCCATCTTTCTCAACATTATTTTTTTTTTCCAGACATACCTCCTGTGGCAAAATGCCAACACATGACATCACTCCTGTCTGTCCATCATGAAAGCTTCAAAGGGGGGAGCCAATGATAGGGCAGGAGGGACGGGGTCAATAAGGACAGTTGAGTGAAAAATGACAGTTAAGAGTTAGAGAGAGAAGGAAGATGTCAGGAATTAGAGAGGGAGAGTTAGGAGAGTAAATTGAGAAGGTTAATACATAGATTGAACAGTTGGAATGATAAAGAGAATAGAGAAAAAGTTATAAGTAATAGAGAATAGATAATTAGTAAAAGTATATTGTTGTTCTGAATAAAAGTACCATCAAACCAATGCATAAACAAATCCTATTTAATGAATGATACCGAGCATCTGTGATTTACCCATTGTGATTTACATGACAATAAAAGAGCATCTGTAATTTAAACCTCTGATTCTCAAACTCAAAAGTTCAATAAACCTGTTATACTCGGCAGCACATGTGTCTGAAATACAGAATTGGTATTAGGTAAATAATACCTGGTGGCAGTGTGTAAGGTGGAAACGCATCCAGAGGGTGAACTTATGTTTAAGGGAGATTAAACAGGGACTCTGGGTGGATGTGACAAAGTGGTGGCAGCGAAAAGAGAAAACGATGTGAGCCTTTGTGAGGGCATAATAAGCAGGGGCCACAAGGGTGAACACCACACCTGCCTTCTCATGATTTTCACAACGTAGGATAGTCTCCATTTCTACTTTTTTTTTTGCCTCCAGAGATAAGTGAGGCTTGGTATGATGTAGGACAACCACAAACTTTTTTTGGCCATGACCATAAACATAATATGAGAGCTATATAGGCCAAATCAGGATTGTATAAGCTTCCTAACAATCCTTATAAGGTGGTGTGTGAAAAAATGTTTGCAGTCTGTGGACCCCTCCAAGTGTGTTGGGGCCCTCAGAAGGTCATGTGGCCCCTGAGAGAATGGCTGATCTAGGACCCACTTGTTTCTGGCAGTCCAGGGTATCCACAAAGCTCTTCTCTAGCATTACGTTTCAAACAAATCATTTTTTCCTGTCAGCTTTCTTCACTGTCTGTACATGGTGATTGGAAATACAAGAGTGTGGATTATCTTGGTCTTGGTCTCTAGTGACATATCCTTACTCTTGATTATCTTTTCTAATTCCTCTATCGCTGCCCTTCTAAGTCTCAGTCTTCTGATTTCTTGGTTGCTGGCTCCATTTGTATTGATGATTGAACAAAAGTATGCAAAATCTCTTTCAATTTCTTCATTGTCAATGCTAAAGTTTTGTAGATCTTCAGTAGTCATGATTTTTGTCTTCTTAACATTCAGCTACAGTCCTGCTTTGGCACTTTAATATACAGATCCAATGATCAAAGTCAGTGGTTCTGAATCTTGGGTGACCCAGGTATTCTTGGACTGCAATTCCCAGAACTCTGCACCACCAGCTGTACTGGCTGGGGTTTCTGGGAGTGGCAGTCCTAGAACACCTGGGTTACCCAAGGTTGGGAACCACTTGTCTAAGTAAAAGTCTGAAGTACTAAAATCAGGTCAATGCTGGCACCAATCTAATTTCCAGGACAAAGGCCAGCATAGAGGCCACCACCAAAGAGACCCTACTGGAAGCCTAGACTTTGTTAGGTGATACTGCAACAGGGGTTGGGCAAAATGTAGCCCTACAGCTGTCCAACTGCCATCAGCCCTCACTAGGATTGCTGGTTCTCTGAAACACCAAATACTATGCATCTGCTGAAGTTGCACAAAGGTAGAAGTGAGATCACTAGCCAGTTTATCTACAATTAAGCTGCAATTGTGGTTATATATCTTTGAATGTGTTTGTTTGCTTAAAGCAATTATATACAACTCTTCATCAAAATAGACATGAATGTGGATTGGAATTATTTTATTATACCCAGTGCTTAGGTGCACCATATATTATCTACTGTGGGGTTAATATAGTGATTATACACATACACAGCCTTTTAAAAAAGAAACACTTCCCACACAGTTCTAGTTTAATGCTAAACACATACAACAGTGCCAAAAGCTGCAGAGTGGATTCTGTGTGGGACAGGAGGCAGCATCTGTCCTTGCTGTTAATTGTCCTCTACCTTTCTGCCAGGCAAAAGCCACACTGCCAATAAATGAGTGGAGGTGAGGGAGAGTGGATCAGAGATAGCAAAAACAAAACAAAAACATTGCACTCCTCCTGCTCCTATGCTACCGGACGCAAAAATATAATAAATGTTTGTCATACCCCTAAATCTGCTACTTGAGACAGAAAAGCCACCTGTCGATCACTAACAATGAGCTGGCCTAGGTGAGGGGGAGAGTGAGGTGGTGGTCTGTTATTAAACCTTTCTCTCTGAAAAAGGGGACAGACTTTCCTTATTCTTCCCCAGGTACAATGTAGGAAATTCTCCCTTTTTTCAACAAGATATTTCCTGTGGGAGGAAAAACACTTAGAAAACCTTCAAAGGAGAAATCCTAGACACAAATGACAAATCCATCTGGCAGCAGGAAGTCTTTCTTTAATTACTATGAAATATGCATGGTACAAAAAAGAACCAGTCCCAAGGGATCTGGCATATTTGCTTCTGCCTTGTTGATCACAGTATATTTGAGGTGTAGCACTGGAGCATGAAACCTATCCTGCCAACCTGCAGCAGCTTAGCTGTGAGGTGAATTAGGTTTTCTTATACACCAAAGCTCTGGTATTAGGCTCAGAAAATGTTAAGCACACAATATAGCAAAACTGAAATAAGGTACTTACTGGAACAGGAGGTGGTGGAGAAACTGATTCAGTCACCAAAGGGGAGTCTGTTAATTCATATTTCACTTTGGGGATTTTGGTGGGTGTAAACCTGTACGTCCAAATACAAGTTATTAAAAGTTAATTCAGGATTAGTCTTATTTCACAGAATGACGGGGGGGTGACTAGAATTCACTGATATGTAATGTCCAGTCTTCATTTATAGATGCCAGTTGCACACATGACTGAATACTGGACATTAAATAACGGGCTGCTTGAGGGAATCATAGTTTTGCAGAACATGTTACATCTATATATGCTGGGAATAGCTGAGCTGAAAAAATAATTCTAATAAATAACAGTACTTCTCCTAAGGAAATGAATAGTGAAGACTGTTCTTTTTTCTTTTTGGTAATCTTTTCACAACAGCTATCATTCATTGATGCTACCATTCTATCACTCACTCCTGCAAGCTTCTGAAAACTTGCGATCTCTTTTTGTGGTTTTTATCCAAGTGGGCAGTTGTCAGTGGCAATTATATAGTGAAAGTTTGAATGTTCAATCCTCTCCCTTGGAGAGATTAGTTTTTGGTAGAAAATGTGATCCTGGAACATTTCTTGGGAGAAAACTGTAAGCAGCATATTGATACCCTATATGGGGCAGATTGATTAATCAGATCTTGTAGTATATAGGATCTGTCCCTCTAAGAGACAAGTTTACATAGCAGCTTCTGCTTTGTGAATGAGTGTGGTTTTGTTATCCACATTTGTTGGCTTATTCTTGTTAGGAGTTTCACTGATTTGGTCTCAGTAGCTTAGAATAGTTTTATCAGTATCCCATCTAACCTTGGTGATTTATTTCTTCCAAGTGCTTTTAGAGGAGCTTTCACTTCACTTTCCAGAACTGCAGGTTCTCCATCACAAAGTTCCTTTTCAAAGGAATTTTTCATGCTTTTTATCTCTTCTGTATAGTTCTTCAATATATTGTTTTCACCTTTCATTTAATCCTGAGTAGATAGTACGTTTCCCTGTTATCTTTTCAGCATTTCTAATCTAAGTTTAAAATTCCTTTTGATTTCTTGAATCTTCTGAAGGCAATCTCTTGTTTTACCTCTCATGTTGTTTTCTTCTATTTCTTTGTATTGGCCATTTTTGCATTTAGGATTTGGACCCTGTTTCTGTCAGGTTTTGATTTTGCTTCTCACATGCTTCTCACAGTTTGAAGAATGTGTTCCATCTTCCACCTAGGCTTTTCTTTTAATGACAAGAATAATCTTTCTGCATTTTTCCATAACAATATTTCTGATTTCAATCCACAGTTCTTCTGATTTGTAATAAATTGAGTTTATTAGTGCAAATCTGTTTTTTATGCAGACTTTAAATCAATGAGAACTGGTTAAATTATATTTAGGCTTTATGATCCTTTAATGTTTTTTAAAACTTTGCTTTAATTTTTGATATCAGTAATTCTTGGCCAATACCACAATTTGCTCGTGATCTTGATTTGGCAAAGAGAGTATGGCTTCTCCATCTACTACATCCAATTACACAAGTCCATTTGATTTCTCAACTGCTCGTCCAGTGATGTCCATGTGTACAATCATCTGTTTGGTTCCTGAAGTATGTATTTTCAATAAACAGATGGTTGGCGTCACAGAATTTTATGAGTTTCCTGCTTAATTTCTGACTCCTGGGCCAATTCTATGAAAATATTGCATTCTGATTTATATCCTACTTTTGCATTCCAGTTACCTATTATCAGCATATCCTGCTTTGGTGTGTGATTAGTTTACTCTAGGATACTTGAATAAAAACTTTCTATATCTTCTTCTTTTGCATCTGTAGCTGGAACACAGACATGAGTGGCAATTATGCTGATAGGTTTTCCAAGAGTCTGATATTATTCAGTCAGACTTTGTATTATAGTGCCTGCCTGTGCTATCTCTTGCCTCAGTATTAGAGCTACCGGCACTCCATTTCTTTTGAGTTTGTCATTTCCAGAGTAAAGCTTTTTGTAATTATCTGACTGCAAATGTCCCAGTCCAGTCCACTTTGGGTCATTGACATCAAACATTGCAAAGTTTAAACAGTTTCTTGCTTTATGGTTTCCCATTTACATGGACTGTATGTGTTGTACAACATCACACTTTCCTTTTATCTCTGTGTATGCTGGCCACTAGATTTCCTTTTAGCTTTGATCTAGTCATGTTACTAGTGACAGTGCTATTTAGACTTGTCTTTTGTTCTTCCCTAGTAACTGATTGAGTGTCAACTGAACCAGGAGTCTCATCTTCCAACACTCTCTGGTTTCATTTTAGATTGTCTCATCGTAGAGTTTCAAGCCAAGGAACATTTAGCAGTAGTTTACCATAACCTCCTTCTATGCAGTATTAATAAAAGTTACTTTAAATGTCATTGCCATAATCTGAAAAAAAAAGTCCACTAGTGTCACATTCAATTACAGTTGTTGCTACTGCCTAGTAGCTGTCCTCCGGAAGATTTTCTGTTTCCATTATTGTTGGAATTATCCATTCTCTTCTGCTGATGTCACCATTATTCCTGAACAGGGTTGGTGCATCTTAATGTGGTATCACAGCTTTCACCATTTCAGCTTGGGTGATCTTGCTAGACATCCTCCTGACTCATAAGCGAGTCTAGCTTCCTGATGCCATTGCTCTTAGCTTCTCTGACACAGTCAAACTTCGTCACTATGTTAAGATGTACAAGTTTATGTACCTGTTCATAGGACTCTGCTGAAATTACCTGTGTGTAAATGCTTGTGTTTTATTTCAGCTCTTCCAATGAATAGTAATAAGCTATATAAGGAATGGGTTATTAGTGGCATTATGCTATAATGTGTATATAATGGTGTAACATAAGGTACAAAATAGGTGCATCAATTTGACCATGTTTAGAGACAGGGGTGCATGTCCTGTGATCTAAATTTCTTTGCTTTTGATGGTATAGGTTCAACTATCATATTATGCTTTAAACACAAGTTTTTTTTTTTTCTGCTTTATAGTTGATTTCCAATTTGGCTGTTTCGTAAGTAGTAAAACTTGAAATGGGCATCTTGCCATGATTGTCTGTGAGTATACCACCAGTTTGGCTATTTAAAAAGTTTAGCTATTGAAAAAAAAAGAGCAACACACCAGACGGGGCAAATGCCCTTCTGAATGAGCCCTTTGATTAGCTCATGTGAACAGTTCCATTTATGCACGCATTTATTTCTGCAATACAATAAAACAAACAAATGCAAACAATCTAATAAACAGAAAAGTAGCACAACAAATCAGTCAAACAGAGAAAGTGAAATACTGTTTTTCTAAAAACAATGAAATCAATACAGAGAATGTGAAAAGCAACACTGTATTCCCAAAATATCAGAAGGACAAAAGGTTATGATGTCACAGGACATGGCAGGCAAGGGTCCAGAATTGCAACTAGATCAACTGACTATGGAAACCAGCACAAGGGGAATGCAAGTAAAAACATCCAGAATCTGGGTGAAACCTATTCAGTCAGATGATGTGGTGATATTGGGGATGGGAGGGGAACTGGCAGTCAGTCAGGCTACAAAATGCAGTAAACAGTTATAGTGGCTGTGACCAGTCCATACAATAGCTCACATCCAGAGCAGTGTTACCTGTCACACATATGATGTATGGATAGAGATGGGCATGAACTTTGGGTCAGAGGTTTGCACCAGTTCGTACACACAGCACCACAGATGTTGTGTCTTCCCTTCTCCTGCCTCCCCAACTGGATCACCCACTCACCAGCTGGTGCGCGCTTCTCTCTTCCTCCTCTTCAGCTGTTCAACCAGTTATTCGGCAGGAGCACAGGCTTCTTTGGCCTGCTTCCTTGGCTGATTGTCCACTTAGACAAGGAGGCAGGACAGACAAACCTGTGCCCCTACTGGGGACTAGTTGAATAACTGAAGAGGAAGAGGAGAGGAGTGCGCTCTGGTGAGTGAACTGTTGGCCCAGGAGGCGGGATAAGGGAATGCGCAGCACCGAGATTCTCGCCCACCTCTACATGTAGAATTTTTCCAAGTCCAGCATCGCTACTGTGATTTGGAGAAAACTCAGTAGCAGCCCACAGTGAGTTTTTGTTTCCCTACTGCTGCCAGGGTTCGTTTGACAAGAAGGTTGTGAGTTGTGATGCTGTTTCTATGTGCTGTCTTTTTCCTAATTGCATAATGAGGGCAAATGGCGCTCTCTCCAGTCTCCTACACTTATTCTTGGTGTTTCTATCTGACAGTGTTGTGTAAGTGCAATACAAAAAGAGCATCGTGCTGAGAGAATAAGCCCTTGTGCCAGCTAGATATACAGTAGATGGAAATGGGTTCTTAGCATTTAAAGTCACTTGACAAGAAGTTCAAACTCTCTCCTCCTCCACTGCCTTCCACCCTGAGATTGTCTCCCTGAATGGAGACTTGTATTGCCTGAGACTCTAACGAGCACCCTGAGACTTGGTTAGACAGTCAGACTGAAGTAAAGGGTAGCAGGGACTGTGTTAAAACTCCAGTATGCAGACTCTGCCCATCATGCAAAGTGCTGCTGGCTCATCCTGCTGAGATCCTGTTGGCTTTGTAGGACCAAACTAGAGATGGGGATGAATAGAAAAAATGGTGATTCATTGTGAGTCATGATTCGTCAAGGTTAATGAATCAACAAATACAAATTTACGAATATTCACTGATGAATCAATGAATTGATTTGTCAATTCATTTTCACTTTAAAATGCTACAAAATTTTAAATGTGAAAAAGTGAAAACCAAGCAGCTAGAGAAACCACATTTGCAGGGAAGCTTCCTAAGACGGTTTTCTACAAGTCCAGCAAGTTTGGTGAACATTGGATAATGGACCCCTGAATTATATAGTCCCCCAAGTACTTAGAGAATTCTAAATCACATTGGAGCTTCCTATGTCTTTCCCCAATATGCCTGCCAAATTTGGTGAAAATTGGATATCGGACATCTGAGTTATTTACCCACAAATTGCCCCCCCCAGGATAGTTTACTATGTGGCACAGAAGCAGATGGCATTCAGGGAGTTCAATTTGTCTCTGGCAGGCACACAGAGGCATGAGGCACTGGGGTAGAGTTTGTCTTCAGCAACATCACATTTATCAGTGATGTAGAGTTTGTGCCCTGGAGGCAATGAAGTACAGTGGTGCCTCGGTAGACGATTGCTTTGCATAACGACGAATTCACTTTACGATGAGGTTTTCGGAGCGATCTTGCGCTTCGTATAAAAATGTTTCCTATGGGTGATTTTCACTTTACAATGTTAGGGACCTTGCCTCGCAAGACGATTAAATTTTAGGTCCCTGTTTTTTGCTTTATGATGTTTTTGACAGTTTGGTCTTGCTTCTCTAGATGGGTCTTTTAATGGTCGCTGTTTCGTTAGATGGCTGTCTTCGCTTGGGAAAAGCGTTTCGCTTAACGATGTTTCCTATGGCGATTTTCGCTTTACGATGACAATCCATTCCCATTGGAACGGATTATCAGGTTTTCAATGCATTTCAATGGGAAAACGCGTTTTGCAAGACGATGTTTTCGCTTAACAGCGATTTTCGCGGAACAAATTAACATTGTCTTGTGAGGCACCACTGCATTTGTCACTGAGGTAGAGTTTGGCCCCATTGGGCACTGAGGCATGCCAATCAGAAGCTGTGGTCCATCAGGAGATCCTGGATTGGCATGTTAGGCAGCCAATATCACTGCTGAAAGGGTTGTGGGGGGCTGATTGGCACCAGCAAGCTCAGAGATGGCATAGAGAGGCCCCCAAAAGGATAACTATAGACGAATATTGAAGAATCAATGAATAAAACTGGGAAAATATTCATCAAGTTGTATTAGTCGGGCCTTAAAATTTGACAATTATGGATTGATGAATATACAGTGGGGTCTCTACTTAAGAACGTCTCTACTTAAGAACAATCCAACTTAAGAACAGCTCCATTTGCTAAATTTTGCTTCTACTTGAGAACAGAAATCCAAGATAAGAACAGGAAAAAAACCTTTCCTGCTCTTTTTTTAACCTTAGGTCATCTTAGGTTAAAAAAAATTTCTCCCCCTAGTGGTAGAGTACGTATTAACCAGCTCTGCATTAGTTCCTATGGGAACTAATGCTTCAATGTACAAATGCACCTCTACATAACAAAAAAACAGCCAGAACGGATTAATTGGTTTTCAGTCCATTCCTATGGGAAATTTTGCTTCAACTTAAGAACGTTTCAACTTAAGAACACCATTCCAAAATGGATTAAGTTCTTAAGTAGAGGTTCCACTGTAGTTTCTATGGACGGAAAAGAGCAGATACGGATTAAATGGTTTTCAATGCATTCCTATGGGAAATGCAGATTCAACATAAGAACTTTTCAACTTGAGAACCACCTTCCAATACGGATTAAGTTCTTAAGTAGAGACCCCACTGTATGACAAATCGGGTATATTTGTAAAAAATAGTGATTCATTTTAATATTCATCCCCATCTCTAGACCAAACTACTGGAGACAACAACTGAGTTCTGCAACAGTGCTTTGGGTTTCTCTTGTACAGAAAATAATTTTTAAAGATCAAAATTTAAAGCATAAGCTCCTTGAGAGGACATTGCCAGCATATCATGGACTATTAGTAGTTTTATGTAAAAATGAGAATGTGCTAGAATTAAGGTGCTGATGGTTTTTAAGGTTTGTGTTTTATTTCCTTAGCTGGGTACTATTCTGACACAATCTCTGAATATCCTAAAATTATTTTTAAATATATCTTACTATTATATTATGTTTCCTACTGTTTAAATATTGGATTTTTTTTCCTTGGGGATGGAGGTTTCTAGTTTATATTGTAACTGCCCCAGGAATCTCTCTTTCTCCCTCTCCCTCTCCCTCTCTCTCTCAATACTGGATATATAAATTATTATTCTCAGCTCAGGTCTACTCCAAAATAAGCTTCATGGGGTTCAATGGGGCTTATTTCCAGGGAATACCACCTAGAATTGTAAACTAAATCATGGAAAAGTTGGAAATTGGTAAAACAGTTGTTCATATTCATTGGATGTTAGTAATATGAGATGCAGGATGAATTATAAGTTTGAAATTATATATGAAATTATTATATGTACACATTATCCTATGAGCTGAAAAAATGATACAAAAAGAAATAAAAGATATGAAATGCTAAGAGGGAAAATGGTATAACAAGTCCCTCACCTTCTGGGAAGGGAAAAAACAATGTAAGAAACAATACCTGTTACTTATTCCTTGTATTCCCAATTCTGAAAAAATTTCCTTCATTACTATAATTAAGAACAGAAACATCTATTAGTTCAGCAGCTTGTTTTCACTAAAAAGAAGATGATTTAGCTGTCATAGAACCATTAAGAAAAAATGTAGAATGTATCACATCCCGGTTGATGCAACTGTAGTTATGTACATGATGCACTTTCAATAAATTGGCAGTCAAAATTAAAGTTCATACAGGGACTGGCTTCTGCTGCTAATGGCTGAGAAAAGGAAAAACAATGTTTTCTTGCTTCTTATACCTTGCCTGTGAATAAGGCTGCAACCAGACAATAGTGAAAATGTGAAAGGATCCACTGTGAAGAGAGAGAGAGAGGAGGAGGTTTTAAGGCCAATCTACACTGACTGTCCAGATTTGAAGGAGGCTTAGTTAAACCACAGCTACTTTAAAACTTCCACCTCTCTTTCTGCCCAGTCCTTGTTCACCCCTGCCTTTGGTCACCTAGCTGCCCTAGTGCTATTTAGCAAGCCTTGAAAAGAAAAGAAAAAGAAATGGGGAGATGGAAGCTGACCCAGCCACCAGGTGTGAAGAACAGAGGATTCAAAGTAGCACCTACTTTCTCTGCTGCCCTGCCTCTCTCACTGCTGCTGTAGTCAGCTGGAACAGCTTCAGATACAACAGCTACAAACCCTTCCAAGTGGGTGCAAGTTATCACACTATCTGAACTGATGTAAATGCATTCAGTTCCAAAAAAGGAGAGGCCCCAGTGGTGGAGGAAAATAGTACAGAAGTACAGTACAGGGGAAAACTCTAGGCTGATTCTCATTTTTACATCACATTGTCAACAGAAAATAATATAAACAAGACTGTCCCAATCCTAAAATATGTTCCATATTATTTGTCAATGTAGCTGCACCCTGAATCTCACTGAACCTTTACTCTTTCCTTCTGAAGGCTTCTGAAGTCTAATTCTGAGTAGACCTAATGGAGTATGACCCATATGCATTTACTTCAGAATAAACCCTAAACTAAAAAGAATTGACCTTATTTCTGAGTAGGTATACATCACTGTGTTGTTAGTATGCAAGCTAATGCACATTTGTCTAGGTATATGTTGAGGTTAAAGATTGGGGAGGGATTGAAAACATCTATATCCAGAGACTGGAAGTAACTTGTTAGAAATAAATAAATTGTAATTGATTCTTTCATCCAATAAAAATATATGAGTACAATACAGTTATTATTAAACAGGTGATAACTTCACTCCATTAGCTACTTTTTCAATACAGAGGAGATGTGGATTTATTATATAGTGGAGAAAAAGAATCACCTAGATCAAGTTCTTCCTTGTGTAGTACTGGAGGATTCTTCATGCTCTATTTTACTTAATGAGTAAGAATTTTACATGCAGCTGTTGGTTCTTGTTTATATTTATAGTGCAGTCCTATACATACTGTATAGTTTCTCAGATAGAAGTCTTATTCAGTTCACTGTGAGATATTCCTACCTAAGTGCATATACAATTGCAGCCTTGCTGTAGTGCTATCCTAGAGCTAATCTGCCTTGCTGTGGGCTAATTCATTATTAGTCTTTTTTATATTGGTTGAATAATGAAATTTATTATTCAGGAGTGTATGCTTTGAGAAGTGCTGATGGGCTTCAGTAAGCCCATAAATGATTTTCACTGATGCATCATAGAAAGGCCTCAAATCCAATTGATATTATTTGCATCTTAGATCCACTGTGCCAACATAACGGTGCACACATTTTTAATTTTTCCTAATTTATTATGGGAGAGCAGTGAAACTTTCTAAAAAGAAATCCACTTCTAATGTTCCCAACGAAATAAAACTGGCAGTTTTTAAAATCTGTATGTAAAATGTAGTTGACCTGAGAATATCGGGAAACACATTTGGTTTTGTAATGGATTTCAAAACTAATCTCAATTTTTTAATAATTAATCAATTTTATAGCACTTTCCAGATTCAAAGTGCTGTTCAAAAATTATTGTGTTATTTGCAAGACAGTAATAAGTTTTTAGAACCCGTTTCTCTGATAATCCCTTTATCATTCAACATTCGTGGAGGACTGGATATTTGCCCAATAGACATTCATTTGTTGGTGTTTTTTTCCCTCTAGTCTGCATCTGCTTTTAAAATATTTTTATTTAAAAGTTACATGCTACAACAAGCGCAATCTAACTAACTGTGTACATTACAATACGAACAACTTTAATAACAGTACGTAAATATAATCAAATAACCATAAAACACTAAAGCAGCAAAGAGGGGAAGAAGACAAAGAAAATTCAAACAACAAACATAATGTGACCATAGCAATAAAATACTCCAAAAGAGAGCACTGGTTATGGCTCAGAAGTCTCCAAAATGCTTTGACCATCCATCCAATGAAAAGCTATTATAAGGAGGTAAAATAGACAACTGTCTAGGGGGAATTCTGAGGCTGGGTGCAGCCACTAAAAATATTCTTTTTACTGGTTCCATTGTGGCATATTTCTGAGTATTATGGGATGCACAGAATGACCTCTGACAGGGGATCTTCATATGTGAGCAGATTCACATGGGAGAAGGTGGCCCTTCAGATATCCTAGTCCAATTGGGGATGTGGAGTGCGGGGAATAATATGATTGAACAGCCCACTCAGGAAGGATAAGTGTCAAGGGTCAAGCCTGCATGAATTCTCAAATTAGTGCTTTGGGAATTTTAGGTAGATTTGATCACTGCCATTTGCCACAATTGGATGTTGGCCAATGGATGGCGATATAAAAATATGTTTGCACAGTATCAGTAATGGTGTCCAAATATGTTTCACTTTTGTGTATGCAATATGAAAACTAAGGTTACAAGTCAAAAGATAAGGGTGAGTGATACCACTAAAACGTCATATACAGACACTAGCTTTTTCTTTTATTCAGGTTACAGGTGTCAGTATAGATATGTAAAATTGTTTCTGATGGTAAATCACTCATTGAACATCTCACAAAAACTCAAGATCACCATAACATGGAAGTGATTTGGCAGCATGTAACAATAACAATTTATTCATCATGGAATTTTTGCCTCCCACGTAGCAAATCATGTGACATGTTATGCTTTTATTTTTCTGTCACTGCGTCCACATGAAAACTGAAAACATTGGGCTGGATACATTTTAGGCATAAGTGGAAACTTGTGCCTACTCACCTGTGGGGCAGTCCCATAAGGGATCTTGGGTGAGCTTTGTAGGCATATGGCCAGCATGGGGAAAATCATATCAACCTCTTATCAAAGTAGTGGGAGGAGCCCACACAGTGGCTGACTCCAAACAGTGTGCCTGCGGTTCCTCAGTACTTGGGTTAAGAACCAGTTCAGGATATTGGAAATTGAACTCTTAATTGGTTGTCTGTTTGGCTGTGTTCTGGAGGTTTTTCTTCCTAGTGTTTTGCCAGTCTCTTTGCCCGGCATCTTCAGAGGACAGGAGCTAGAACTCTGTCTGAGTTCTGATTCCTGTCCTCAGAAGATGTCGGCCACAGAGACTGGTGAAATGTTAGGAAGAAAAACCTCCAGAACACAGCCGAACAGCCCGAAAAACATACAACAACCATCGGATGCCAGCTGTGAAAGCCTTTGAGAATCCACTGAACCCCTAATTGTCTGTGGAGAGTCAGGGTAGCAAAATTATTCTTTTTACATCTTCTAGATAAGGGGTCCTCAATCTCCGGTCTGCAGCCCCATGCTGGTCTGTGGGCTTGCCGGAATTGGGCCACAGATACAGATCTCCACTCCCCTGCACATGTGCGGTGGGTGTGTCACGCTTGCGTGGTGGGCATGTCGCACCCACACAGTGGATGTGTTGCGCTTGCAGGGGGTGTGGTAACAAAAATTTAGATGGCTTCTTTGCTGCTGCAAACAAATCTATCTGATGTTATTTATTAAAGTATGGTTAACTTAGCTTTACAGTCTGTAGAAATCTAAGTCATTGAAATCGGTTTTATGAGGCTGAATTAAATTGATTCATGAGTGAAGTCAGCATAGCATAATCAGCAATGAAGCAGGGTGAGTAGGGAGGTTGTGGGTAACTTTTCCTTTGAGTCTAGAAGAAAATTAAAAAGTTGGACAATTGCAAATTACCTGAAACTAGAGAACTCACCAGAATGTGATTTTTATGATTAGTGATGACTGGTGTCTTGATTGAAAACAGTAAAGCCAGGATCACCTAGACTCTTCCTATAATAACCTAAGCAGGACACAGATTTGTATTCCTGTTCACATAGCACACAGCTACAGCAGTACCTCGGTTTATGAAATGAATGCGTTCTGTTGGAGATTATGTAAAGCAAAAAATTTGTAAACCGGAACGTGGATTGCCATAGGAACATGGCAGCGCTATAAACCTCCAGGCACAATGCATCCTGGGGAAACTTTCTTTGTAAACCAAAACAAACAAACAAAAAATGTAAACCAAGGTATTAATTTTAATGGATTTCCATTTGTAAACCAAACATTATGTTAACCGAGGCGTTTGTAAACCAAGGTACTACTATAATACCTAAAAATTGTTCAGGTATGGTTAATTTGGGGGTGCAAGAGTGAACTAAGCTGTAAAACCAGTGCATCACTGCAGAAAATCAATAATATTTACTTATCTGTGTTTTCTGAGTAAACCCCATGGGATTTTACTGTTAAATAATTCTGTTATGTCTGTGAAGAGTCTCAGTCATCTAGATGTGGTTATCTGGAAGTTGAGTCATGGCAACTGGACTTCTTTCTTGTTCGGTTGAAACATTTTCCTACTCACCCAAGTAGCTTCAGTCTGAGGAGAGTTGGTAGGAGATCCTTTTTACATCCTCCACGTTGGTTTCACTTCACCCTGGTCTGAATAGGCTCGTTAGAAGGACAAAGGACTGCAGAAGTGGCATTATCCTTCACCCCAGTCCTTTGTCCTTCTAAGGAGCCTATTCATACCAGGGGGAAGAGAAACCAACGTGGAGGATGTATCAGGGATCGCCTAACAACTCAGACTGAAGAAGCTACCTGGATGAGTAGCGAACCGTTTCAACCTAACAAGAAAGTCCAGTTGCCATGAATCAGCTTCCAGATAATTAATTTATGTGTTTAAAACTATATGAGTTTGTCAGTCTAGAAGTTCTAGCAGCCCATAACTGGTACCTCACAAGGGCAGAAATTGAGGCAGCACAATGAAAATGAGCTTCAGGTTAACTGTGGATCATCAAAAACTCAGAACAAACTTACTAGGCTGTCTGTCTGAAGGATTTATCAGTTTCATTGCCACGAGATCATTGAATTCTTTTTCATTTACTCCACCAAAGATGTAGAGCTGTGAATACAAACAAATAAAAGCAATTAGTAATATATTAATTTAACATGCATTACACAGCAAGGTTAATATAAATGACATTTATGGAATCCATTGGTCTGTAGTATATTTTTTATTCTTTGAAATCCTGAGTAATCCTCTTTCATCTTTGGAGAGGCCTTATCTTCCCAGCCCAAATTACTGGAAATCTTTATTGTTCTCAAATCCATGGTTGAAAGCATAGGGGGCTTATGGACTGAAGGGGGAACCAGCCTCCACCAGGATTTCAGGATGAGCTCTGTGAGTCACCAGTAGCTGAAAGCAAATTTTAACTGGGGCTTACTTTTTGGGTAGGGCTTATATTATGAGCATCCTGAAAAATCATACTAGGGCTTATTTTCAGGTTAGGTCTTATTTTAGGGGGAACAGGGTAGTCAAGAAGGCAGACAGAAGCACGCAAATGTAGTCAACAATAGTGGAAGTACAGCCCTTAAGAGAATGTCAGTTTTGGTAAATCCTGTGTTCTCCTGGCACAAGGCAATAGCAGCAGCAACAATAACAGGTGGCAAAATGAGGTGGAATAGATGCTACATCTGGCAGAGTCCTTGGGTTTTGACTAGGCTGCCTTACCACATGCATATTACACCTGAGTTAAAGATCTGCACTGGTTACCTTGGCAACCAAGGGCTGTTTGGGCCTGTCTTACATATTATATTACTGTATTTCAATTGGATTCTTTTATAGAGTTGTTGTAGACCACTTTGGAGTTTGTTAAAATGAGAAGTGGTATAGAATATTTCTTCTACTCCTACTACTTTCTTCTTGTCATTTGTCCAGTACCTACATACTACATTTCTTGCAAAAGCTTTCAAGGACTTGGTGTCCTTACGTTTTCACTAACTTCCGCCAAACGCGACACATTAGATATCACTAACAAGCTGTGAAGAACTCCAGAAATAAGTTCTTTCCCATGATATTTCTTAGGACTCTCTTAACACATCTGGATTTATCCATGGATTTTCACTTCCCTAAACTGTTGAATTTGGAGGGGCAGAATCTACCTATTCCTGCATTTCAGGGTTGCCTTCTGAAGAAAAATGTCCTGGAAAATCAGGGTTTTGAACTGCCAGAGGGAGAGACTTCCCACAGAAGGCTTTCTGTTGCAACAAGGACCTTCAAAGTGTAGAGAAGAGCAGCACTGGAGGGAGTCAGAGCTAACAGGCTCGCCTCCATTGGCCTTCCTAAGATATACAGCCTACCTACCTGCCTACATTAAGAATGATTGAAGCTGGTTATATTTAAAAGTAACCCCCACTATGGATACTATCACTGACTATTCCATTAAGAGAAACTCTTCAGGATTAAAATACCCTTCTGAAAATCACTTGAAAATCTTTCCTGCACTAGTATGCAGCTCCGATCTCCATCTTTGGAGTGGCTCCCATTCTCTGTCAGCAAATCCCATGTGTTCTCCATTCCCTTCTGTCTTGAAGTGAAGCACATATGGGTTATGGCTCGTTTACTGGCTGCTTGTTTCTTTATGCAGCATTTTATGTCCATGAATACACATCGCTTTCTGATTTTTAATAAGCATTGAATCTTTTTCACAATCCTGACTCACCTTTTGTTGTTCGCTTCTAAAGGTCTGTCACCTGTTAACTGTTTCTTTCGAATATCTGCAAGATTCTTTTTTCCTTTCCTCCCAGTTGGCTCCTCCATTTGACTAAGACCAACCACATCATACATTATTCTGAGAGAAAGATGCTCAAGTGGCCTTGAATCTTTTGCATGCACTCATATCTGGCATCACTCAGATTCCCAATGTCAGAAGTGGTTTGGTCTCCAATTCTCATTAAAAACCATTAGTAGTATACTAGAGACAACATCCATCAGCCTATGTTCTCAGTTCTCCTGCCCTGTGTCATTAGATGCGGTGTCATGGACTATATCTGACTTGTTTTGCCTGATTTTGGCTGAATTGGTCAGAATCCAGGTAATCCTTCTCTTTTTCTTTTTCACATATTAAGTTCCTGATGACCTTTGGAATTCATACTTTGCTATCCTGCTAAGCATACAGCAATGTGCCTCCGACTCTTCCAAATTTGGTAGATAAAAGGGAATCATTGACAAGAAAAGCTACATACATCTCAATACATCTGTGCTATCAGAACTGCATTTAAAAAATAAATCCAAAGTCAGAGTGCTATCCCATCTATCTTGTGTAATGCAGTTGTGATTAAAACTCATAATGTCCTTTTGTTTTACCACAAACGAGGATTCAGAGCAGGACCAAATTATGAGATTTGGGATAAATTTCCTTCTCTTCCATTTTGTCCACTTATTCCTCCTCCATTTATTTTCATTAGTAAAACTTACTAGTACAGTCATGCATGCCTGTATGTTTTACTAAAGAAAGTAAACAGCAGTTTGTGGATTCAGAGCCAAAATGGTTGTCCTGATCTTGACTGCCCCCCTCCATAGAAGCAACTGTTTGGGGAAAGAAGGAATACCATGGCTATAATCCAATTGGTGTCTGTGTAAGTTTTGTGTAACTTGCTGTGGCCAATTGCAGCTAATAGATGAGGCCAACTGCATCTGGGGTACATCTCAGTTGTGCAGTTTGGTTTGTGGCCAAGCGTACAACTGAGATGTGCTGTCAGTACCTTTCCAACTAATACAGTACAATTAGATGTGACAAGATACACAAACCGTATGGGAACACAAATAAGATTCTGGCTAATAGGAGCTATTACTACAACATTCCCAGAATGCATCAAACTGGATGTAGGAGAATGATTTTGTCACCATCACGTGTTTGACATTTTAAATTAAATGTTATTAGTAGAGATGAAGGTATTCATATACAAATACAAATATCGCCGCACAGGTGGAATTAATGAGGGTCCGGCCCCTGGGGCTGGACTGTCCACTCATGTGTCCGGTGGTGGAGGCCGCCCTCTCTTCCTTCCAATTGCTCTGGAGCACTGCTCGGCTAGCCACTCAGCAGCCTTGCAGCAAGACTCATCTTCCCTTCCTCTACCAGGAGTGGCTAGCTGACTGGGAAGAGAGTGATTGGAAGGATGAGTGGGGGAGGCAGGGGTGGTGGATGTGTGAGTGGATGGTCCGGCCCCGGGAGCTGGACCCTCGTTAATTCCAGCTGCACGGGGAATATTTGTATTTGTATTTGTATATGAATACAAATACCCCCATCTCTAGTTATTAGTACAGTGGTGCCTCGCTTGACAAGAATAATCCGTTCCAGTGAAATCACTGTAGAGCAAAATCCTCATCAAGCAAAATAAAAAATCCCATTGAAATGCATTGAAAACCCGTTCAATGCGTTCCAATGGACTAAATAACTCACTGTCCAGCGAAGATCCTCCATAGGGTAGCCATTGTCGGGTGCCTGTGCAGTGAAAAATGCCTCCTAAAAACAGCGGGGAGCCATTTTGAGCAGCTGGCGGCCATTTTGAAAACCCGGCGATCAGCTGTTTTGATTGTCGTAATGGGGCACCACTGTATTTGTACAGATTTGTGCTTAATATTATTTTGAAACATGGTGAGGTGTTGCAGAATCCCTGCATTGAGACAGGCTGTAAAAGTCAAAGTTTTCTGGCTTCAAAATGTTTTTCACTTACATGGCTATAAAGAATAAATGCCACATGGTTTTGTCTGCAAGGAGGAGGGATCCCAACATAAAGTGGCATCTTCCATTTCATCCGTGCTGTGTGACACACACACACACAAACCCACAAAAAAAGAAAAAGTAATAAATAATAAAGCAAACCTATGGACAACAATTTGAACAATGAGTTTTTATGGTGAATTATGTCAGAGGTACTCTGAATATATATATCTTGTAAGAAACCATTGAAAGCTTGAGACCTTCTGTATAATTGCAGGGTGTGGGAGTGAAATAATGGTAGTAATGAAAGCCTCAAGGGAATCATTTATTTATTTAAAATATTTCTATCCTGCCTTTCTCTCCAAAAGGACCCAAGGCACCTTACATAATTAAAACAGTATTCAAAAGCTAAAAACAGTATGTATGCAAATATTTAAAAAGAATTAAACAAGTGTTACATTAAAATGGTAATTAAGATCAAAAGCAAAGCGTGCTGCTTATATACGGCTCCATAGCACTTCAAGCACTCTCTGGGCGGTTTACAAGTTAATTATGCAGGCTACACATTGCTCTCCCCCCCCCAGCAAGCTGGGTTCTCATTTTACCTACCTCGGAAGGATAGAAGGCTGAGTCAACCTTGAGCCGCTACCTGGGATTGAACCCCAGGTCGTGAACACAGTTTTGGCTGCAGTACAGCAGTTTAACCACTGCGCCACAAGGCTCATATAAAAAAAAAAACCCCAATACTGAGGTAATGTTTTATTGGTACCATGTTTCCCCGAAAATAAGGCAGGATCTTATATTAATTTTTGCTCCAAAAACACATTAGGGCTTATTTTCAGGGGATGTTTTATTTTACAGTCATGTCATCTTCAGGTTGCTGCTCAATGCTGCACAATGGTGGAGGGAGGGTTTTCACTTAACTACGTCTTATTTTGAGGGTACCGCTTATATTACAATCATCCTGAAAAATCATATTAGGGCTTATTTTCAGGTTAGGTCTTATTTTCAGGGAAACAGTACTTACAACAAAAGGGGGACATTCCATTAGAATTATTGTTTTCTTTTTTATGAGTATAGTGAGGGAATTCAATATTACTACAACTTCATACTAAATGTACCTGATATTAGTGCAATGAAATAAAATTATTTGAAAAACACAGGAAACGGGGGGAGGTTTGGGAATAAATGATAAAAGCCATCTATTATGCTGTTTATTATTACAACATTAGTGTAATAAATCTAAGTGCAGTGTAAACTGCCTTTCCTTTGTTCTTTTTCTCATAATGTTCTATACCTCTCTTTAAAATAATAATAAAAAATGAATCACTAAGTAGTAAATGATATTGACTCCATAATCTAAGCAGGCTTCTCCAACCTAGTGTCTACAGATATGTCAGTCTACAGTGCCATCATCTTTAGAGAGTATTGGTCACACCAGCTCATAATTGTTGGAGATTGGTGGCCAACATTTGTATACCATGTGTACAAAAGAAGATCTAGCAAGTGGCCAAGATAATGGTACTGAAATAGTCTGCTTCTGGTTTAAAATGGTCTGATTATATTATCATTTTAATTTGTTTAACCATGCACCCTATGGACTTTCCTCACCTCACTATATACATAGCTATAACTCTAATGTAGATATTCAGTCAGAAAGTATGTAGATTTGAAAGGATGATAGTGCCAGCCTCTGGCATGCTGAGGCTATATCCCCAACTGAACATGTGTAACAGTGTTTCGGTGATTGACTACTGTAAGTGAGCTCACTTGAGCTTAGAAGGGGGACAGAGCGTATCTGAAGTCTGAAAATCACCCTCACCATTTCAGCCAAGCAAACTTTCATCCTAAATAGGGCTCAGCTAGGCCAGGAGGGCCTGGCGTGCTTCATGGGGTCATGAAGAGTCCATGGGGTCATGAAGAGTCAGACATGAATAAACAACTAAACAACGAAAAGGCTCAGTAAGATTGAGAGAAAGAGGAAAAAACTGACTGATGGTCACATAGTATTCTCCATGGCTGTGTGGGGATCTGAATCCTGGTCTCCTCAGTACTGATCTATTATTCCTGCCCCCAGATACGCTCACTCTCACATTATATATGAGTAAACAATATCCTTAACAAGTCCCTAAATATACAGTGGCTGAAATACTCTTGTATAATTTTTCATTGTGCAAGTAGGATGACATCATCATTCTGTAATGATAATATTTAACTTAAATTAATTGAAAGTTTGTTTTCCCCTCCTTCAGGTTCTGAGGATTCCCTAGGAGTCCCATTTGCAAATGGGAGAGGCATTCCATTAGAATGATGCTTCTCTATTTTTATGACTAAATGTACATAATCATTAATGCAATAAAATAAATTTATTTGCAACATACAGGAAATGAGGGAAGGTTTGCAAAGGAAAGCCATTTATTATGCTGTTTTTGATTACAACATTAGTGTAATAAATCTAACCCCAACAGAAACTGCCTTTCCTTTGTTCTTTTTCTCAGAATGCTGTATCCGTCTCTAAAAAACTCTGACAATGGAATCACTAAGTAGCAAATGATATTGACTCCATAATCTAAGGCAGACTTCTCCAACCTAGTATCTATGAACATATTGGTTTGCTACATCATTCATCCTTAGCCAGCACTGGCCACACCAACTCATAATGGTTGGAGACTGATGGCCAACATATCAGGAGAATATCAGAACAGGGAAAGCTAATGTCAAATATTGCTAATATAGACTAGAGACAGGCAAAGTGTGGTACCCCAGCACCCTCAAGGGCCCCAGTGCCACCCCAAACATTAATTTTAAAAAAACATTCTGTCATCTAGGTTGGGAAAACCTTCCCCATCTTGTCCACAAAACACCATTCTTGCAGTTCTAGTTTCTGTTTCCCCACCCCTGCACAACTGTAGTTGGGTCCTGATGGCCACAGATGCTTCCATATGGAATGCTACTACAACTAGCAGTCAAACTGCTTTGTGCAGATTATCTGGCTTTTCCCCACATAATGGATTTCTCCCCACTAAATAAAATGTAAGAACTTAGGAAGCGGCCCTGTCTGGAGTTTGACCTTGGTTCATCTAGCTCATCACTGTTGTACTGACCAACAACAGTGTATCAAGTAGTTTTTCCAGTTCCTCAAGATACCAGGAATTGAACCTGGATTCTACTGCATAAAAAGCCTGCATGCTACTACTGAGCTAAGAAGTGGAGGGGAAACCACGGACAGTGGTAAAATGAAGATAAAATTATTTGATCTCCAGTGGTCAAAGCAAGTAAATGAAACTAGAGATGGGCATGAATTTAAAAAAAACGAATCACCAAATTTGTTCAAAAATAGTGAATTTGTCGAATCATATTCATATGAATCAATGCCCCCAATGAATACTGATCAATGAATTTTAGTGATTTTTATTCATCAATGTGTTTGGCTATAAAATGGTCCCCAAGGAATCTAGAGACACCAACATTTCGTGGAAGCTTCCTCTGACTCTTCTCTATGAGCCCTGAAAGTTTGATTTAGATTGGGTTTCAGATGTTCAAGTTGTACACCCACAAAGAGAGCCCCCCAAGAAAGTTTATCCCAAGCACCTAGAGACTCCAAAATCACAGAGAAGCTTCTAGTGATACTCCTCTACAATCTCTCCAAGTTTGGTGAATAGTGGCTTTCCCAAAGCCAGCTGCTAAAAGACACTTTCCTGGGCAGCCCACTTTGCGGGTATATAACTTTGATGTCTGAAACCCAATCTTCATCAAACTTGGAGGGGATTGTAGAGGAGCATCACTAGAAGTTTCCCTGTGATTTTGGTGTCTCTATGTACCTGGGAGGAACTTTCCTGGGAGGGCCCTGCTTGTGGGTGTACAACTTGGATGTTTGAACCCAAAACTTCAGCAAACTTGCAGAGTTTGTAGAAGAGCATCAAGGGAAGCTTCTCTGTGAAATTGGTGTCTCTAGGTGCTTGGGGGGCTATTTTATAGTGTTTTATAGTAAAAAATGAATTGATAAATTGATTCATTGATTTGTCAGGGAAAAAAATCCTAATTTGACCTTGATAAATCACAAATCAAAACAAAATTTTGGAAGAAAATACATTTCAGACCATTGTCACATTCCTGCCTGTCCCTTGGTTGTTTCACCAATCAAAGGCACAAGCTACGTGTTGTGTTGCTGCCACCAGTTGATTACATCAACATTGTTTATTATTAATCACAGCGGTCCAGGCAATGTGTCTGTGGCGATCCCCCTTGTTGCCCCTTTATTTCCTTTGGGCTCCACAAAGGTAAACATGCTTTTTTTCTTCTTTTCGCTGCCACCAGGTATTTCTCCTAATACCACTACAATTCCCACACACAGGAGCTGCTCATATAACTTAGGAATCAGGGGATTGATCAAATATTCTTTTATTAATGAACAAAATCATAAGGAGAATCAAATATATAACTGTTTCAGGTGTGCATATATTAGATCATGTATTCAATCACTGGTGTTTCTCATGTTTATTTATTTATTTATTTGATTTGTATCCCGCCTATCTGGACCACCGGACCACTCTAGGTGGCTTATGTTAAACTTATGTGTTCAGTCCTGCTTATCCACTATGTTTTACTCTTTCGATTTCCTTTCTTAACCCCTTTTTAGCTATTCCTAAACCCTAGCACCCTCTCCACATCATCTTGTCCCTACCTCTCTCTATCCCTATCTGATTCCAACTGTCCTTAACTGTCTCTTCCAGCTGTCTTAACTGTCATTCTGACTCCGCCCCTCCTGCTCTATCCTCTGATTGACATGCAGGAATGACATCATCTTTTGGGTTCCACTACAGTGTCATTTTTAAAAGAACCAAATAAATGTTGTTTATTGTTACAGGTGATGAAGGTAGAATCAATGTCTTTAACTCTTAACCAAACATCCTTCTTCATACACCCTCAACCACCAACTCTATCCACTCCCAACTCCAAACTCTTCAACTCCCCAACCCTAAAACTCCAATCTCTCAATCCTTCAAAACTCCCATCTCCAAAACTCCCATCTCTAATCTAAACTACTATTCCTCCTGCAGAGAATCTTCTGTCTTGTGACTCCACCTCTCCAGCACTCTCATTGGTCCATGCAGATAGCATATGAATATTAATGACCTGGATGGACGCCACAACCATTTTCTGATTTGTGTCCATAATTAGACCATTATGCTTGTATGGTAGAAGCAGCATTTGGGAGTAGCCCCATCTTTCCTGCAAAGGTTTCCTACCTACTGGATTGTATCTACACAAGGTGTGAAAGGTGAAAAACAGGCCAACTCTCCAATTGGGCAGACTGAGGGGAGAAATGCTCATATGGTGGATTAAACGAAGTGGTAGATCACAGCCACAAGGCTGTGACTACATAGAAGAGGGTAATCACCTTGTAAATTCAGTAAAACAAAAGGAAAACCAGTGGTATTGTTTATTCGATTCAAGAAAATCCATTGAGGCCTAGAGCAGAAGGAAGGGCTCACTAAATTTATTTATAAAATTCCTAAAGCTTATTTTCATATTTTAGGCCTCCCTGTTTGTCTAGCAAAGATGGAGGAAAATGAAAAAAATGAATCAAAATCAGAGTGAAGGAGGAGTGTAACAATATCAATCTAAGCATATGTGTAGAAAAGGCTACATTTGAAAATACATCTAGGCACGGTAGCTATTTGACTGTTGCCCTTCTCCTAGTGCAAATCACTTGTTAGAGGCATTGTGCTTTGTTCAGCAAAAATAACTAGGGCAGTCTATATATTAAACAACTTGATTTGCTGAAGGATGTGTGTTTGTGACATTTGTTGTTTTACTCGGGCAGTAAAATATCTTGAGCTAAACATATAGACACTTGAGTACCATACTGTAAATGTGAAGGCAGGTAGCTTTTGTTAATGCTGGGAGTTTACTATCACAGATATTCTCAGTGAAAATAAGGTTCTCTGTTTGCCCCTCAGATAAGGATCTGAGTAACACTTGCATTTAAAGGCCTTACTGAAATGCTCCAAACAGTCCATTGGTTTTGGGATGATAGATTCTTTACCTTCATCTTTGTTTTTACTAAGTCTCAGTTCTGCAAGAAGACTGAAAATATGCAGCCTGTCAATTTGATACTGAAAGGGTTAAATATTTTTGTTGTAATGTCTTATAGGAACAGCAAATTGTTCACGTTGTTCTGAAATATAATAGCCTGTGTATCTTGTGGAGAGCCATAGGAAAATCCCAGACTTTTTATGTATTACAGTATATGTCTTCTGAGATATCTGAGCTAAAAAGTTGGGAAAAGGCTTGTATTGAAGAAATACCACATGCTTTTCTTGTACTTTAATCTTGATCTTTGCAAGCTCACAGAAAGAACAGAAAATAGTTGTTTAGGTTGAGACCTCGTAGTTGTTGATAAGAAACCTAGTGAAGAGTGGAACTGGGGGAGAAAGACCTTGCTTAGAAGATTGTGATGAGCACCTGCAATGATAAAGGCACTGAGTTGATATCTCTTGGCCAGACAGAAGCCATAACAATAATAACAATAATAGATGAGAAAGAAGGTAAATAACCTTGAGTTTGAAACAGTTGCATTAGGGAGAATGTGCAGACCAAGGAAGAGGTCTCCATCGTGGAGCTCTGAAGAAATTTTAAAGGATTTTGAAAGAGACCCCAACAGTAAGAGCTTTGGAGTAAAACTCCCCAACATTTCTCCCCCTCCCTTGTTTATATGAAAGAAACGCAAGAAGATCCCAAAATGTGGAGTAAAATGATGAGGCTACTTGGGACAGGTAGATACTTCACTTTGGCAGGTATGTGTTCCCAGCATCCTTGTAAGTTTTACTTCCAAGCAGAGATATCCACAGAAGAAAGCTGACTCACCACCACCACCATCTTCACCACAGCTTTACTGTCACTTTTTCACTCTTGATATTCGCTAGACATTGGACTCAGCAATTCAGGTAACTCTGAATCTCATTGAGATTTTAGCTTAGATTAGATCTCCCTATACTTTATGCTAGTTTGGTAATTAGACTGATTCCTCAGATTGGATCTCAGAACTGGAATTTCCAACAATTTGAGAGGATGTTGTGAATGCTGTCAGAAAATGGCTGCCATCTTCCATCAGAAATAAGTAACTAGGCCATGATATTAAGTACAAGTTGAATGTGGGATTTGAAACCCAAATGCCAAATTACATATGTTGTTATTTAGTCGTTTAGTTGTGTCCAACTCTTCGTGACCCCATGAACCAGAGCACGCCAGGCCCTCATGTCTTCCACTGCCTCACGGAGTTAGGTCAAATTCATATTGGTAGCTTCGATTACACTGTCCAACCATCTCATCCTCTGCCGTCCCCTTCTCCTCTTTCCTTCACACTTTCCTAACATCAGGGTCTTTTCCACGGAAAAAATTATGGTACATATAGGCTCCCACAAAATATCAATTTCACAGAACAAATAAGAGAAATAAATAGAGGAAGAACACTAACTCATACTGGACCTCTACATAACCTCCTTACCAGGTCAGTACCATCAGAAAATCTTACCCCACCATAAAAACAAAAGAAAGCAATACCTCTCAAAATGTACATCACATGAAAAATGGATGCATTAGGCAAAACCAATTTTGTTCAAGTAAGTAGTTATGTTAATCTTTTGCAACAAAAATAGCAATAAAGCATGATTAGTCTTCAAGACTAAAATGTTTTATGTGATTAAAAAAAATTGTTGTGGACTGAAGTCCAGTTCTTCAGATGAATGATCTGTCTAAAGAAGTTCACTGCAATCCATGCATGGAAGCTTATGCTAAATAAAGCTTGTTAGTCTTAAAAGGACTCTTTGTTGTTTTTACTGGGCAAAATAGACACATGCATATGTAGGCAAAACCCATGCCACACCAAACAAGCCAGTTAACTTCTACAAAAGAAAAAGCCATAACACATAGGAACAAAACACATAGGAACAATAAAGGTAAATCATTTCCTTCTAGCCCTCGGATGTTCCTCTCCCTATTTCACCTGTGGGACTGTAGCCATCCTCTGCACTTCCTCCCCCCCCCCAAAAAAAAAGCAGGTGGCCATGCTTGGAAAATAAAGAAATCATCTGAAGCCAACCACTTATTTTGTTTTCTAAGAATGCTTCTGGGATTAAAGATGGTGGAGCAATACAGCAGCTTCTCAGTCTAAAAATTAAAAAAAAAACTTTAAAAAATTAAAAGAATCATGGTGCAAGGAGCTGGCCTTAGGCACCATGTTGGGGACTCCATATTTAGAATATTTCTCTGAGCTTTCTTAAGATTTCTTCTTGAAATTGGGATGAAGATGGAATGAAATTTGATTAGCTCTTTGTGTTCCTTGTTAGTTCCTTGTTCCTGAGTTTATGGTTTAGGGCTAGTGGTTCCCAACTTGGGTCCACAGACATTCTTGGACTACAACTCCCAGAAATCCTGGCCAGTACAGCTAGTGGTGAAACTTTTGGGAGTTTTAATAAAAGAAGATTTCGGGACTCAAGATTGGGAACTGCTGATAAGATATAGAGTTTAATTTTAGTTTTCATTTAATCCTTTAGGCTACTTTCTCATAGAAAATTGTCCCCGTTAAATACTAGATTTTACTATGCTAACCTTTTAAATTTTGTTTAATCAGGTTTAGTACCTCAGTCTAACTTCTATACATAACTCTTTAAGTGCCAAGTTTAAGCCTTCACATACTTAACTAATTATCCTTAATTAGTATGCAAGGAGGGAATTAAGTAGAACAAACCAAGCCCAAATTAGATTAAGCATATTTTAATTCAGCTTTTTAAATGCAATTGGAGTACAAGAGAGTGTTGAGATATCATATACAGTAATTTAACCAGCTATGCTTGTGGTCTGTTTAGTTGCATGGAGCATCTCAGAAGAAAGAGACTCTTTCAACACAGACAAGCATCAATCTTATATAGATAAAAATACCTCTTGAATGAGAATCAGTTTGTTGCATCATAAACGAGAGTAATGCAGAGTTTCCAAAGTTCAGCCTCAGTGAAGATACCCTTATCTTTCCATTAATCTTCGTGGCAAGCTGTCATTGCACTAAAACCTAGCTAGCCCTCTTCCCTGCATGTGGAAAAAGCACTTCATATCAATAAAATATCTTTTGTGGTTTGAGGCAGCTATATCCGTATTTTGCTGCTTGTGGGACCAGCAGTCACCAAGTTTTTCCACAGGGCCAAGAAGCTCCTACTTTATCCAATGGCATCAAATGCTTCAGTTAATGTCAGTTAGGTGAAGGATAGATGTTGAGAGAAGGTAGGTTGCAAACGGGCCAGCAGAACTATGTCACGAGGCCTTTGTTTTCTCTCTTCTCCATATGCTACTGCTTTCAACTGTTAATTATATTGCTTAGAGCCTACAATTATCATTGTCAAAATTACTGGTTCATGTAACCACCATGTTTATAACCAAGTTTGGCTTTTTTCAAAAATTTCAAGTGCTTCATGCATTCCAGTTCAATTCTGGCCTTGTACAGGCATTCATTCAAAACTGGATATACTGTTAAGTAGGAATAGCTAGCATACATCTTGCATTCCATTGTGAGCCCGCTGTGTCCCTGCAGTTCAGACTTTTCTGCATAGAGCAGCTATGTGTGTGATTGATTGATTGATTGATTGATTGATTGATTGATTGATTGATCAGTTCATTTGAATACAAGTGGAGCTCTCTAGCACAAGGTTAGGCAACTTCCAGTGGTCTGGGGTCTGAACACATAGTATATCCCAAACACTTTAAAAAAAAATAGAGGCGGGGGAAGAGAATTAAACTGAAAAGAAACCACCTCCTACATCTTCTAGCAGAAAAAAATAGTTACAAATGTGAAGAAACTGGTAAGTTAGGGGAGGGAATGTGGGAGATCTTAAGTGAGGCAGGAATGGGTCTGAGGGCATGATTTTTAGCTGTTTCTTTTGGAATTCTCACTTGCTGAGATCCAAGGACCTGCCTTCCTATCTCCTGAAGAAGACACTTCAAGGTCAGTTTTGCTCAGCCAGTCCTGGTCCTATTCTAATTAAGAAAAAATATTTCAGCTCAGTTGTAAAGGCAGAAAGAGCAGCTATTTCTTGAAGATTCTAAGGAGGTGGAACCTGATTGGCAAACAGAGGGACCATCTAGAAAGGAACTTTTGAAGTATAAAAGGGGTTCAGGAAGTTACTTTAGTTATGCCTCGCCTCCCTGATGGCAGGAAGCTTTATTCTGTTGCTGTTTTATCGTATTTTAAGACTATACTTTTGTCTAAAATCTTTAGACTTAAAATTGAGGGTCGTTTTATACACGGATGTAAGCTGAGGAAAGAAAACAACTGGAGGGGAAAGCAGGGATCAAAGTGATCCTGCAGGGCTCTGATCCCTGCTTTCCCCTCCACTTGCTAAGCCTTAGCAAATGGAAAGCAGGGATCAAAATGTTGCAGGATGGCTTTGATTCCTGCTTTCCCCCTCTGCTTACTAAGTCCCATGGGCCTTAGCAAAAGGAGGGGGGAAGGATCAAAGCAATCCCATGGCTGTATAAGGGGGAAATGGATCAAAATAATTGTGTAGTCGTGGAATTGCTTTGATCCCTTTCCCCCTCCTTTTGCTAAGCCATGTGGGGCTTAGCGCAAAGGGAGAAAGCAGGGATCAAAGCCATCCTGCAGCATTTTGATCCTTTTTATCCTTGCAGCCCCCTTCATAGATTGCTGCCCCTTCATGGATTGCTGCCCCTTCATGGATTGCTGCTTTGTCATGGTGAAGGGGCTTGAGTAACTCAGAGAAGCTATGGGCTATGACGTGCAGGGCCACCCAAGATGGACAGATCATAGTGGAGAGTTCCAACTAAACGCGATCCACCTGGAGTAGGATATGGCAATGCCACTCCAGTATCTTTGCCAAGAACGCCCCATGATCAGAAACAAAAGGCTAAAAGATATGATGCTGGAAGATGTGCCCCTCAGGTCGAAAGGCGTCCAACATGCTATTGAGGAAGAGCGGAGGACAAGTACAAGTAGCTCCAGAGCTAATGAAGTGGTTGGGCCAAAGCCGAAAGGACACTCAGCTGTGGACGTGCCTGGAAGTGAAAGGAAAGTCCAATGCTGCAAAGAAAAATACTGCATAGGAACCTGGATTGTAAGATCTATGAACCTTGGTAAGCTGGATGTGGTCAAACAGGAGATGGCAAGAATAAACATCGACATCCTGGGCATAAGTGAACTAAAATGGACAAGAATGGGTGAATTCAACTCAGATGATTATCATATCTACTACTGTGTGCAAGAATCCCGTAGAAGGAATGGAGTAGCCCTCATAGTCAATAAAAGAGTGGGAAAAACTGTAATGGAATATAATCTGAAAAATGATAGAATGATGTTAATACGAATCCAAGGCAGACCTTTCAACATCACAATAATCCATGTTTATGCACCAACCACCATTGCTGAGGAGACTGAAATTGAACAATTTTATGAAGACTTACAACTCCTTCTAGAACTGACACCAAAGAAAGATGTTCTTCTCATTCTAGGGGACTGGAATGCTAAAGTAGGGAGTCAAGAGATAAAAGGAACAACAGGAAAGTTTGGCCTTGGAGTTTAGAACGAAGCAGGGCAAAGGCTAATAGAGTTTTGTCAAGAGAACAAGCTGGTCATCACAAACACTCTTTTCCAACAACACAAGAGGTGACTCTATACATGGAAATCACCAGATGGGCAATACCAAAATCAGATTGATTATATTCTCTGCAGCCAAAGATGGAGAAGCTCTATACAGTCAGCAAAAACAAGACCTGGAGCTGATTGTGGCTCTGATCATCAGCTTCTCATAGCAAAATTCAAGCGTAAACTGAAGAGAGTAGGAAAAACCACTGGGCTAGTCAAGTATAATCTAAACCAAATCCCTTATGAATACACAGTGGAAGTGAAGAACAGATTTAAGGAACTAGATTTGCTGGACAGAGTACCTGAAGAACTTTGTATAGAGGCTTGTAACACTGTACAGGAGGCAGCAACAAAAACCATACCAAAGAAAAGGAAATGCAAGAAAGCAAAGTGGCTGTCCAACGAGGCCTTAGAAATAGCAGAGAGGAGTAGGGAAAGAAAATGCAGAGGAGATAGGGAAAGTTACAGAAAACTGAATGCAGACTTCCAAAGAATAGCAAGGAGAGACAAGAGGGCCTTCTTAAATGTACAATGCAAAGACATAGAGGAAAATAACAGAAAAGGAAAAACCAGAGATCTGTTCAGGAAAACTGGAGATATTAGAGGAACATTTTGTGCAAGGATGGACATGATAAAGGACAAAAATGAAAGGGACCTAACAGAAGCAGAAGACATCAAGAAGAGGTGGCAACAAAACACAGAGAAATTATATCAGAAATATTTGGATATCCTGGACAACCCAGACAATGTAGTTGCTGACCTTGAGCCAGACATCTTGGAGAGTGAAGTCAAGTGGGCCTTAGAAAGCCTGGCTAACAACAAGGCCAGTGGAGGTGATGGCATTCCAGTTGAACTATTTAAAATCTTGAAAGATGATGCTGTTAAAGTGCTACATTCAATATGCCAGCAAGTTTGGAAAACTCAACAGTGGCCAGAGGACTGGAAAAGATCAGTCTAAATCCCAATCCCAAAGAAGGGCAGTGCCAAAAAATGCTCCAACTACCGTACAATTGCACTCATTTCACACACTAGCAAGGTTATGCTCAAAATCCTACAAGGTAGGCTTCAGCAGTATGTGGACCGAGAACTCCCAGAAGTACAAGCTGGATTCCGAAGGGGCAGAGGAACTAGAGACCAAATTGCTAACATGCACTGGATTATGGAGAAAGCCAAAGAGTTCAAGAAAAATATTTACTTCTGCTTCATCGACTATGCAAAAGCCTTTGACTGTGTGGACCACAGCAAACTATGGCAAGTGGGCCTTAGAAAGCACAGCTAACAAGAAGGCCAGTGGAGGTGATGGCATTTCAATTGAACTATTGAAAATCCTAAAAGATGACGCTGTTATGGTGCTACACTCAATATGCCAGTGAGTTTGGAAGACTCAGCAGTGGCCAGAGGATTGGAAAAGATCAGTCTACATCCCAATCCCAAAGAAGGGCAGTGCCAAAGAATGCTCCAACTACCGTACAACTGCACTCATTTCACATGCTAGCAAGGTTATGCTCAAAATCCTACAAGGTAGGCTACAGCAGAATGCGGACCAAGAAGTCCCAGAAGTACAAGCTGGATTTCAAAGGGGCAGAGGAACTCGAGACCAAATTGCTAACATGCGCTGGATTATGGAGAAAGCCAGAGAGTTCAAGAAAAATATTTACTTCTGCTTCATCGACTATGCAAAAGCCTTTGACTGTGTGGACCACAGCAAACTATGGCAAGTCCTTAAAGAAATGGGAGTGCCTGACCACCTTATCTATCTCCTGAGAAACCTATATGTGGGACAGGAAGCAACAGTTAGAACTGGATATGGAACAACTGATTGGTTCAAAATTGGGAAAGGAGTACGACAAGGCTGTATATTGTCCCCTGGCTTATTTAACTTATATGCAGAATACATCATGCAGAAGGCTGGACTGGAGGAATCCCAAGCCGGAATTAAGATTGCCGGTAGAAATATCAACAAGCTCCGATATGCAGATGATACCACTCTGATGGAAGAAAGTGAGGAGGAACTAAAGAACCTTGTCATGAGGGTGAAAGAGGAGACTGCAAAAAACGGTCTGAAACTCAACATCAAAAAATACTAAGATCATGGCCACTGGTCCCATCACCTCCTGGGAAATAGAAGGGGAAGATATGGAGGCAGTGACAGATTTTACTTTCTTGGGCTCCATGATCACTGCAGATGGTGGCAGCAGCCACGAAATTAAAAGATGCCTGCTTCTTGAGAGGAAAGTGATGACAAACCTTGACAGCATCTTAAAAAGCAGAGACATCACTTTGCCAACAAAAGTCAGAATAGTCAAAGCTATGGTTTTTCCTGTAGTGATGTATGGAAGTGAGAGCTGGACCCTAAAGAAAGCAGACTGCCAAATTATTGATGCCTTTGAATTGTGGTGCTGGAGGAGGCTCTTGAGAGTCCCCTGGACTGCAAGGAGAACAAACCTATCAATTCTAAAGGAAATCAAACTTGAGTGCTCACTGGAAGGACAGATCCTGAAGCTGAGGCTCCAATACTTTGGCCATCTCATCAGAAGAGAAGACTCCTTGGAAAAGACCTTGATGTTGGGAAAGTGTGAAGGCAAGAGGAGAAGGGGACAACAGAGGATGAGATGGTTGGACGATGTCATCGAAGCAACCAACTTGAATTTGACACAACTCCGGGAGGCAGTGGAAGACAGGAGGGCCTGGTGTACTCTGGTCCATGGGGTCACAAAGAGTCGGACATGAGTAAACGACTAAACAACAACGATCCTACATTTGCTAAGCCCCACTTAGATTTCTTAATTTTGGATTAGAAAAGTGGGGGGCATCTTATACATGGAGCGTATTTTTCATGGAAAAACATGGTACTTTGCTGGATAGAATTGAACTTTGCATGTACTTAGAAGCTGTGCTGTCCTCAAGCAAGTACAGGAGTTCATTTAGCTTTATTGTTTATGTTGTATCTAATGTAGTCCGAGCTGGTATGCACATAAAAGAACACAGCCTTGCAGGTTTTGGCATCCCTGGAAGCAGATCCTGGTCAAAGCCAACTTGGGTGTACTTGGAACGGAGGTTTCCCTAAGGGTTTTTAGCCAGAACCTGGGTCTCCCTGCCTGAGACTCACACTTCAGGAAGTGAAAAGTAGTGCTGCAGGTTGGCTAGAGCAAACTATAGGTTCCCTCACAAAAATATTGAGGGGCATGGAATCCCCTAGGCCCACAAAACATGCAGTAATTGCCCTCATGGCAGACAGGGATATGCTGAGGGGCACATTTGGGCCCCTGGGAGTGGAAGTAACCTGATGGCTATATTTTGTCCACCCTGCCAAAACAGAGTCTGTGATTGTGTATGGAGTCCTCCTTGTATTCCAGAGAATTTGAATGGAACTCTCCGATGTTGCTCTTCAAACTGACAAGCTCTGAGCAGAGAGCACTAAGGCTAGTCCACACATTGTAATATGGGGTAGGCCAATATGCATGGTCTTGTGCTCCACTGATGTTTTTGCTTATAGTATAGCTCGATTAGAGTATTAATTTATGTTGATACTTGTTACTATTTAGACTTCGTTTGGTGACTGTGAGAAGCCTCTGTAATTCTACTGCAACTCTGTAGTTCTGAGAACCCTCATAGGTCATACTTTGAAACACAGAACTCTGCTCAAAGAGGTAACGTGAACTTGGTTATGGTGACTTCATTGATTTTATTTGAAACACTGAGTGTTGCATTTTTTCTCTCTTTCCCTTTCCCACCAAATTCTTTTTATACTTGAACATTTGGCTATGTTACCAGAAAGTTCTCACCAACCCTCCTTTATGTGAAGGACAGCAAGATGACAAAGCTACCTCTTGTGTTCTTGGAGCTGCAAAGAGGGCAACTCTTGGAAAGATGCAGTCAGGAAAGTCATCTTTCTCTAGATCCAAAGAGGTCACCTGGAGTGATTATTGTGGTCCAATTGGTCTAAATTCCTTTTGTTAATGTACAGGCTTCATACAGTGGTGCCTCGACTTATGAACGTCCTGACATACAATCATTTCGTGTTACGACCAGCTCCAGCTGCAAAATTTTGCTTCTACTTGTGACCGGAGCTTTGAGTTACAACCAGAAAAAGGCAGGGGGGGAAAGGCAGGGAATTTAAATTGCTAACCGTTGGTGGTGAAGAGGCTGCTTCTTTGTAGCTCTTTCGTCCCAGCGGGTAGAAAGTGTGCAATCGGAGGAGGTGTCGGACTGCCTGGTAAGGTGCTGCTTTCTACTTTTTAAAAACTGTTCTGGGTGGGTTTTGCAGAGTGGTTTTGGGCTGGGTCGTGGGATTATCTTTTTATGCTGTGATGGGTCTTGCAGAGTTTGTTTTTTTGGTTTGTTTTTTCCCCATTTCCAATGGGTCTTGCAGGGTTTGTTTGTTTTGGGGGTTCCCTCCCATTTCTGATGGGTCTTGCAGGGTTTGTTTGCTTTTGGGTCCCCCCCCCATTTCCGATGGGTCTTGCAGGGTTTGTTCACTTTCTGCTTTGCTTTTTTTGCATTTCCGAAGGGTCTTGCACGGTTTGTTTGCTTTTCTTTACTTTTCTTCCGCTGGAACAGATTAATTGCGTTTCCGATGGGTCTTGCAGTGTTTTCTTTTCTTTCTTTTTTGGTTGATTTTTTTCTTCAGCCCGGAACGGATTAATTGCATTTCAGTGCATTCCTCTGGGAAATTGTGCTTCGACTTATGACCATTTTGAGTTACGACCGGAGTTCCTGAACCAATTAAGTTCGTAAGTTGAGGCACCACTCTATGACTACTTATTCTGTGTTATGGTATCTGTTGCAAAAGACTGCTCCACAGTGTTGGGTAGGATAATTCGTGACAACCAGAAGATAAATATGTCATCCTCCAGGAGCTCACAATGACTACTCCTACTCTTTCCAAAAGGAGACACCTGCCAGTGGCTTTACCTGAAGATAAAACATTTCCCCAATAACCAATGAATGTTCTACTGGCAAAACATAAAGCTTGATCCTGCCCCCACACTGAGTCCTGTCTGTAGATAAGACGGCACATTAGAGATTTGGCATAATACTGTAAATGTACTATGTAGACTAATATGCAGAATTTAATGATGATAAAATCATTAATAGCTGTGAATAGATAAATTAAATAGGCAATTTATGTGCCTTTCTAATGCACTGCCATTTATGGTTATTAATTTATAAGCTTTATCTAATCTACTTAAATGGGAAATTAAAGGAAATCCCAGGAAACTGCCATCTCCGAAATCACAGTATCTATAGACATGAACATTTTCAAACAAACAATAAGTCAGTTATTACAATAATTCATAGCACATTTAATATATAGTACTACTTGAATTATTTGAGCTAGAGAACTTGCAATGCATGCAATTAGTTGATTAGGGTGTTTTATGAAATTGAGAAAAATGTTACCACCTTTCAGTTGCTTGAGACTAAGACTGAGCCGATGACAAAGCTGCAGAAATCAAGAAGTTAGCAGTGTTAGGGATTCAGGATGATCCCTCAAGCTGGCAAATTTGGCCCAACTAAGCATTGAGAGTCCCCTGTTGAAGCTTTCTTAACCCTTGTTATAAGCACAGCTTTTAGCTTAGTATCCTGAATTTCCATGATGTCCACAATCCCTTGGTCCATGTCAGAGCTCATAACAGTTATTTTTCTGAACTCTGGTCTGCAGCAAGTAGACTGGACCTGGGAAAATCCAGGTTGTAGTTCCCAATAAGTCATGAAACTCACTGGTCAACCTCAAAAATCAGTCACTCTCTCTCACTCTGACCTCCTGCACAAAGTCATATGAGGATGGAGTAAGAAAGAGAAAAGAGAGTCATTCAAAAGCTTGGCCCAGCCACTAAGTAATTTTTTCTTTTGCTGGCTAGACCACTGACATGAGTGCCTTGACCTTTGCTTTACTCTTCCTCAGGAGGGTCAAGATATGTTTAAAGGTTGCTAATTAGGAAACACTCATAAGAAATGTAATCATACTGAATCCAGAGCCAAAGTAACTCTATTCAGTGCTTGCAAAAAGGAACATTAGTGCATAGGTGCATCTTTCCCATGGTTAAACCTCCCCTTCAAAGAAATGAGTTGCATAAAGGAAAAATGATGATGTGAGAGGCACAAAAACATGGAAAGACACATTTCTGTGTTCACAAATTAAGCACTCTGTGCGATTCAAAACTCAGTGATTAATTAGACTATTTATAGAACTGTAGTTCATCTGGAGGCTCTACTGGGACTACTGCACCCTGGAAGCCAGTGACCTAAAGGTAAAAGGTGAAATCTGGGCAAGCACAACCTGGTAGGCAACATGGACCAATATGTTGGGAACCCACAGCCTTGTTGGGCACTGACATAGCTGTGGTCCCTCTGAACAATGGGAACTTTATTCCAAAGTGATTACCATCCCCTGAGAATCTGCCTCAGAGCCAGCCTTAAAGCCAAAGTCACGGTGTTTACCAACAAGCCACATAGGCTTTCATACACAAAGAAGGAATAGGATGCCACTGTTCAAATATCCTGCTTCCACACACTACTTTTCTTATGCAGTCACCTTTCGTCATTCACAGAAGGAGGTTGTGCATCTTTCATTTGTAACCTAGTTCTTTGCTTCTTTTCTCTACCATGTCAAATTCATTAAGGAAGGAAAGATGGAATTATCCTGTAATACAGTTTGATTGGTAGCACCAGCAGATGTGTGTATGCCAAGTACCCTAGGCCATACCTTTACAGAGGAGGAGGAGGATAGAAAAGGTGCCTTTTTTGCTGCTGCTGCTTAGAACAAAGATTCAAGAACAATATGTTAAGCAGTTGCTAAGTACTGGTTGACATGAAAAGTTATTACAAAACAAAAGATCCCTTGTACTATGCATATAAAATGTTCCTGGATTACTGACTTTTGTTCTTAGCAGCATTTTAAAAGAGAGACATTTCAAAGGAAAGCATTCAGTATAAGGAATAACAGTTGTGAACTGATGAACAGAAACTAAAAGAACCTATTGCGTTTTTAGGCTTAAGGGGTGTGTGTGGCAATTTTCAAACATAACAGCAAACACGTCTCAAAAGTATTAGATTGCACATAGGTCTTGGTAGACAATGTCTCTTACACTTCCCTTCCACTTTTTCCCTACTCACCTAAACTTAACTTCATAATATCATTCTTTAGTATTTTACTACCGTCATTAGACACAGACGTTCCTCCAAACAAGTAAATGTCCTGAAAGGAAAAACAAAAGCAGGTGTATCAACAGTAATGAATGTAACTCTTGAGATTTTTTCCTGTTGTATTCTTTCATAGCTACTTCAGTAATTTTTTTTAAAAAAATCCATTACTGGCTCTTTTCTGATTAACTGTTAAGGTACCAAACATCTTCTAACACCAAATTGTTTCTTCACAACTCCTTCAGTTGTTCAATGTATTTCAGTGCCTTTCAAATTATTTGTCTGTTTTACTTTTGGAAAAATAGTGATCTATTAATCTCTGTTTCTTTACCAATTTAAAAGGCAGATTGTTCTACACTCAGTTCACCCCACAAAACAAGGCACTCAGGAAATATCTTGATGGTTTTTAATTGTCAGTGCCTTGGGGTCTCCTATAAACCTTCCTCCTACCCTGCAAATCTTAGAAAACTCTGTGGAGACGCATGTGGTCCATTACTGCTGGTTGCCTTGGAAATGGCCAGTGTCTGCTAATTATGAATCTGCTAAAACACTTGAGATTGGAATGCCGCCAACTCCTCTGCCTATCTCTTCACTTCCCATTTCAAATGATTCAGAATGACAGGTGCAGTCTGGCAAACCAATACAGAGGCTTCTCTGAACTTGGGCCCAAGGACATCATAAAATAACAACTACATAACTGATCAAGGCAGCAAATACTAGGGAAGAAGGTGGTGGTGGTGGTGGTTCAGAAAAGGGAGCTGCCCTGGCCTTCTGCAGTCTTCCCATCATTCTATTTTAAATAGCAAATCACTATTTTTCCAGAAGTAATGTGTCTACACTAGATAGTTACAGCAATCTAATCCTGTTCTAACTTCTATAAATCCATCCCATTGAATCCTGAGTTTGTATTTTGGCTTCAACCCACGGAACCATACCAGGTCAACAGATGCATGCAGTGAAGTAGGAAACAACTTGATACAACATAATTTTGAGATAGTTTTAGCTTAGTGGATTGAAGTGTCATTGAGTTCAAATTCCCCACTGTGTTTCCCAGGAGACAGACCAACTGAGACTTCCTGGAGCATGTATGGCTGATGGGGTTACTTCTTCTGCTACCTGGGTAGCCCTGGGCAAGCTGTTAATCTGTGTTTCTTTGCCCAAACTACCCCCAAAGAAGGAAATACTGTAGTAAACAGTTTCTGAGTACTCTCTGCCTAGAAAATTCTGGGGGAGTTGCCCTAGGCCAGCCACTCTTGGCAGGGAACATATGGCTCCCTAGGGGGGGCCCTGGTACATTTGAAGGGGGCCACAGGCTGGAAACAGTTCTGCACACATCACATTATAAGGTTTGTTATGGAATTTATGCAATATTGGTTTTGCCTATATTTCTTTCCTATTGCGTTAATGTTCATGCCCCCCCCCCAAAAGAGGATAAAAATGGCTGCCCTAAATGATTTCACAGCACATTATGAAGATTATTATGTGAGGTACTGGTTGTAAGATGCAACTTGAGTAGGCCTATTCAATCAGTGGAGTTTCAGTGAGTTAACGGCTATGTGAATTCCACTGATTCAATGGGCCTACTCTAGTTGTGACTTACTGCTGGATTTCAGCTGTACTGTTATAGAATTTATCTGCCAGAATGCTATATTGCACTGCCTCGTGTTGCCAAGATTTCAGAGTACCTCAGCAAATGACAGATCCCAGGATGTCATAGGATGAAGTCATGGCAATTAAAGCTGCTGTAACTGTGTAATGCAGATATGGTCAAAAGACTTTTGAGAAGACTGAAGTTGTGGATGTGAAGTGGGACTACAACTTGCTCCCTGAAGGCTTCTTGAGTCCAGAGCTCAGTATTCAGTGAACTATCAGATGATGCCTCCTGCTTTTTTGGTCCCCACAACACAGGCTCTATTCCCTGTAGGAAGTGAGAAGCACAGAGGGCAAATCCATAATCTTTCTACATTGCCTTACCCCCTCCTTTTTTTCCTTATTTTTTTAGTATGGGTAGTAAATGGAATGGATCTTAGTGTGCCTTCACCGTTCTAAGGCTAGGGATGGAGGAGAAAGTAGTGCATGGATTGGCCATCTGCAACCTGGCTCCTGCCAGATCAGTTGGATTACAGTGTCCACCACCTCCAGCTATTGTTCGGAGATTGGGAAAACTGGAGTTGAACATAGCTAGAGATCAACAGGTTGGGCCTGCATGTCCTTCCCAGCATTTCTTTGAAGGACCACTTGCAGGCAAAGTTAAGGTAAGTAACACACAGTATAAATTAAACTGTAACCTAGAGTTATTTCTGGTAAATTAGTTTAAGATGTTGGAATAGCACGCAAGAGGCCTGGGTTCAAATGCCCACTTGGCCATGAAACTACTGGGTGAAGTTGGGTGAGTCACACTCTCTGAGCCTGACCAACCTTACAAAGTTGTTGTGAGAATAAAATGAGGAGGCGGAGAACTATGACTACGTCCTTGAGCTTACTGGAGAAAAATGTGACATAAATATAACAAATAAATAATGTAAAAAGGATCAAGTTCTGCCTGGGATGCAATATAAGTTAGAGCATAAACTACAATTAATATCTCGTTCTCCTCACCCCATGGAACACAGAGTCACCTTTGTCCCCAGCACTGCTTCTGCTTAGGAGGCACCTTTCTGAAGAGGCTCTTCAAAACCGTTTCACTTTGCAAGTTCTGCTGAATGTTTCCTCTTTGACCAGGGCTGGGCATACATGTTTACCCCAAAGAGCAGTGTATGATGAGGGATGGGAGGTTAGACACAGTGGAGGCTTGTGATTTCTATTTCATGGAAGCAGCAAATCCATCCCAGGTTTTAGTCCAAATTTTACAGGAGCTGTCCAAGCTCTTCAGCCCAGTCCCCCCAAGCGGTTCTGTATTCTAGCAAACTACTTTAAATTTCAGACTAAAATCTGGTGAGGATTCACCTCCTCTAAGAAGTTAAAGTCACCAGCTCTCGCTAGGCCAGCTGGTCATGATCCAGGTTCCCTCTCCTCCCCACAAACACATACAATACACATAATCTCACCACTCACTGGCTTTTTATCTGTCCAATGCTGCACACCCACACTCTCTTATCTCCCTTTCACAGGGGCATTTTCGTTAAGATCTTCAAATTCCTCCTAGGGGACATGACGTCTTTCTTCCCTTTCTTGGGAAAGGCGGCATGACTGGGCCACTTTACTCTTTGGCTTTTTTCTCCCCACCCCTTAAATTGTGTGAGAGAACCAACAGTGGATATGAGGGTCTTTCCTGATCTATCCAACTGTACTTCATGATGGCCATGTTAGTCTGCAGTCCAATTACAAAGTCTTGTGGTACCACAGAGATTAATACATTTTGTTTGGCATCTGAAAAAGTGTCTGGACCTGATAATGGACTGGATGAGGGTTAATAAATTGAAACTCAATCCAGACAAGACAGAAGTGCTGTTAGTGGGTGCTTCACCAGACAGGTTGGAGGGCCATTGCCCTGCCCTGAATAGGGTTGCACTCCCCCTAAGGGACAGGGTCCGCAGCCTGGGGGGTGCTCCTGGACCCCAGTCTAACTTTGGAAGCCCAGGTGGACTCGGTGGCCAGAGGCGCCTTCCTTCAGCTGCGGAAATTATACCAGCTGCAGCCCTACCTGGACGAGCAAAGTCTCATGACAGTTACACACGCACTGGTAACATCTCGTATAGATTATTGCAATGCGCTCTACATGGGGCTGCCTTTGAAGACGGTCCGGCGACTGCAACTGGTCCAGAATCGAGCTGCATGGCTGGTGAGTGGTGGAGCTGCTAGAGATCACATCAAGCTGATTCTGTTTAATTTACATTGGTTACCAGTTGCTGCCCGGGCCCAATTCAAAGTGCTTGTTTTGACATATAAAGCTCTAAACGGCTTGGGCCCTGGATACTTGAAGGACCGCCTCCTTCCATATGAACCTACCCGGCAGTTAAGATCTAACCAGGGGGCCCTTTTGAAAGAGCCATCCCTTAAGGAGATAAGAGGGAGGGCTTGTAGAGAAAGGGCCTTTTCGGCAGCTGCCCCCAGACTATGGAATGCCCTCCCGACTGAGATTCGTCTGGTGCCGACGCTGATGACATTTCAGTGCCAGGTCAAAACCTTCCTGTTCCAAATGGCTTTTAACTGAAATAATATCAGCTGTAGGTCTGATGGCAATTTTTAGAATATATATTTTAATTGCATTTTAATTATTTGCCCTTTTATTTTGCCTTTTTATTGTATTTTAAATGTTGTAAGCCTCCCAGAGATCTTCGGGTAGTGTGGGTGGCATATAAGTTAAATAAATAAATAAATAAATAAATAAATAAATACTTTCATCAGATAAAACTTGTTAATCTTTAAGCTATCGCAAGAATTTTGTTGGTGTTGTTCTGTCAATCCACTTGTGAGGAGGTGGATCATGAACCATTAAAACACATATTGAAATGACTCTGTCTCAAAGATTCTAGAACTTATTTTTCTTCCTTTGTTCTGTTTGTTATACAAACTCAGACAGATTAACATGGCTATCTCTTTGAAAATCCCCTCAAGAACGTTATTCTTGAGAAACTATGGAACACAACACACTAGAACAGCAATAAGATGTTCTAGCTCTCTGTACTAATGCTCTTCTGAACATTTTTCCCATGGGAATTTTTGCCATTCCTCAAAGAATTTGACAAAAAATAAATTCCCTCCAAAAAAATAATTTGGAGCCAGGGATGTAGCTCAGGGTTCTTGCAATTACCTTCTACGAGACAGTCGACACTGACTGGGTGCATGTTTTGTGTTTAAATTGTATAATTCTCTCTGTGGCAGCCAACAGGCTCCTCACCCCCAATTCCCACACTCCAATTAAGACTTCAATTAAAGCTTTTCAGAACAGGAAGTGTGGGCAGACAGTCAAGCTGTAGACTGATGATGAAATGTGTAGTAGAAAGAAGGAAAACACAGTCTCACCAGCCAAAACAGAGAAATGAAACTTGCGTGCTCTCTCTCTCTCTCTCTCTCTCTCTCTCTGTGTGTGTATATGTGTATTACCTTATCATGATGTGCTGTAAATGTATGATCTGACCTTCCAACAGGCTGTTCTCCTTTGACTTCACACTTTTGCCATGTTAAAGATACTTGGGCAAGGGAAGAAGAGAAAACAATGTAAACACATCTTGCATTCTTTGCTATTTTTCACTATTTGCGAAATTAGTTATTTTTCAGAGCCTTTCATACTTGGATCCATTTATTCTTATCACAACAGGAATGCCACACTGTGCAGCCCCCAAACTAGGCTGTTTTATGTAATTCTAAATGTTTCCTGACAGGACTCTTAATCTCTTTTATCTTTAATTTCACAGCTATAGCCTCTGGAATAACAGAACAGAGTGCAGATTTGTGGACAATTGTTAAGAGAAACAACCAAAAGACTTGTCAGTGCTGGCATTATTAGGAGAACAGATCCACATAGCCCTATTAGGCAAAATGAGAGCTGGGAAGTAATATCTTTTCATAATGTGATGCCATTCTGAAAAACATAAACTGTAAGAAAAGCCAAGATATCATTCAGTGAAGGCCAATGAGATAAGACTGAAATGAAAAATTGTATGTCATTTCACATGTTAACCTCTGAGAAAGCACATTAACACAGCATGGAAGATTGCCAGAAAGAAAGAAAGAAATACCTGAACAGGAAATAGCATATGCACCTATATATAAGGGTTTAGATCTGGACAAAATCAGTCACACTAAGCTTCTATTGAAATCCATGAGGCTTCAGTTATTTATGGCTGAATTTTTATACTGATTTAAGAGGTAGCTAAGCCAAACTAAGCAGGTCTAGACCCAGTCTGAAATGTCTACTATGTTTAATTTTAAATGAATTATTTCACTAATATACAACTTTAATGCTTTTAAAAAGCAAAATGATAATAACAAAGTGCTCGTCACTTATTCAACTACTGTTGCACTATCAGCCAGAACAGTGAGAATTATTAACAGCTTGGCTGTTACTGAGTAATAGAATGCTACTTTTTTTTCCTCTTTAGATATCCATACATTAACTTATTTTCTAGTTGAAGAATGGAATTAAAAGTTAATTTCTGTCTTCCTGGGTAGATAACTATCTGAATATCTCTGTTTTTCTCTGGAATTCTCTGAAGGTTGTTTCTATGATAGTCTGGGTTCATTACATTTACTTTCATCTATTTTTTAAAAAAACAAGTCACCCTACAACTAGCTCAAAACTGTAATTCAGTATAACTAACTCACAACATTTGCTAACTCAACAGGAATTCATATGCTGAGAAAAATTATCTTCAATAAAGATAGACACCTGTGTCCAATGCAAAGGTATCAGTACAATACTCATCTTCATTGGAGCAGCCTCCAAACATGTAGATGACTTCTCCAATAGTTGCAAAAGCATGGCCTGACCTGAAAAATTAAACAGCATTTGAACCAAATGGTGTGCCTTGCAGTTCATTTAAATAAATGTTCCTGAAATCAGTATACTATAGTGGGGTCTCTACTTAAGAACTTAATCCGTATTGGAAGGTGGTTCTCAAGTTGAAAAGTTCTTATGTTGAATCTGCATTTCCCATAGGAATGCATTGAAAACCATTTAATCCGTATCTGCTCTTTTCCGTCCATAGAAACTACAGTGGAACCTCTACTTAAGAACTTAATCTGTTTTGGAATGGTGTTCTTAAGTTGAAACGTTCTTAAGTTGAAGCAAAATTGCCCATAGGAATGGACTGAAAACCAATTAATCCGTTCTGGCTGTTTTTTTGTTATGTAGAGGTGCGTTCGTACATTGAAGCATTAGTTCCCATAGGAACTAATGCAAAGCTGGTTAATACGTACTCTACCACTAGGGGGAGAATTTTTTTAAACCTAAGATGACCTAAGGTTAAAAAAAGAGCAGGAAAGGTTTTTTTTCCTGTTCTTATCTTGGATTTCTGTTCTCAAGTAGAAGCAAAATTTAGCAAATGGAGCTGTTCTTAAGTTGGATTGTTCTTAAGTAGGGACGTTCTTAAGTAGAGACCCCACTGTATAGACATTAAGCTCAAGGAAATAAACATTGGGTTCACTCATCCGTAAAGATACTTCCTCTTTGATGGAGAAAGACTGAATGGATAATTCCTATCCATCTACTTCCAAAAGGTATATCTTCAACAGCAATACATTCTATCTAAGAGCAACCTCCCTAGTTTTGGAATGGGCTGAATCTAGGAAATGATTTTTACAATTTTAAGCACTCAAAAAATAATAATAAAAATCTAGCAATTACAGGAGTGCTACTTCTGTCCTCTGAAGATGCCGGCCACAGAGACTGGCGAAACATTAGGAAGAAGAACCTTCAGAACAGGGCCAAAGAGCCCGAAAAACCCACAACAACTAATTACATGAGCTATTTGAAATCCCAAGTTACTACATGATATTTGGCTGAAAAGGGAAGAAAAAGCAGAACACAGATATAAGGGAAAGAAACAACAGAAGAATCATCATCTGGAACTGAAGAAGTAGTCTACAGCCCACAATTCTACTCCAAATAAAACTTGCTAAATTTTAAGGTGCTGCTAGACCCTTTGCTGTTTTAATGACATAAGAGGGGATCTAATTATTCTAACTTAGCAGATACTCATCTAATCACCTGCTAACTAGAACTACGCCATGATAGACAAAACTGGGCCACAATATTGTTACCTTCAAGGAACTTCCATCAAAATATTTCCCTGCTTCAATTGATGAATGGTGGAATAGGGATCACCAAGGAACCATGTCTCTCTTCATTCCAGACAGAACTGACTGTGTTATTCCTGATACAAGACCTGTTTTATGGCTGTAAGCAGGGTATTATTTGTGTGTGTGCGTGCGCACGCGTTCTGCAGCACACTGTCATTCGGTGTGCACATCTAGTATGACATCCCTCCCTTACCCACCAAGGGTAGCATCATAAAGTATGCAACCTGAACAACAGGTAGAGTCCAAAGGTAAGCACTCTCCTTTGGATAGTTGTTTGCTGTCCAAAGCCTTTGAACTGTCATTTAGAGTTTTTTGAGCACAAACAGCAATATCAAGTACCCTATAAGAGAAACTGGAAATAGTAACCTTTTTCTCAGTAGATACCAGGAGTTGGTGGATTTCAGGGGTTGCACATTATTATATGCTTGATACCCAAATTGACCTCTTCCTCAGCCTGTGCTCAATATTTTTTTTCTCCAAACACGTTCCTAGTGTTTTCCCCTCTTCTAGGCTCATTTGCTCACTTCCCCTGTACCAGGGCTGAGGTGTCTCTGTTTTTTCCCCCCATCCTGTCAGCATAACCTCCCAACCTCTTCTCCCAGTGTTACTAAGAGAACTGGCATAACAGGTAGGCAGAGCAAAGTGAGGGGGCAGCTAGCTATTGATTTGGGAGGTGGGAGTCTTGAATTGACAAGTAGTAAATCCATACATTTTGAAATGTGTTGCTGCTTTACCTTTTTTATTCTACAAAAGGAACAGTATGAAGAAATAGCAGGAATAGGTTTAACTCATTAAATGAGGGGTAAACCAGGAAATCAATATGGATAGACAGGAATGCATTTGCAATATTCAGATCATTTAAAGCAGGGGTCTCAAACATGCGGCCCGGGGGCCATTTGCGGCCCCCCAGATGATAGTTTGTGGCCCTCGCCTTACCTGTCCCCCCAAAGCACCCACACATCCTCTACTGTCAAGAGTAAAAAAAAAAAGCCTTGCCTCGCTCGCCGGCTCTCTCCCAAGACAGCACCTCTTGCACCCTCCATCCAGAACTGCAGCCTGCCAGCCAGCACACCTGTCAGTCAGCTAAGGAAACTCCTGGGTGGCTTCCTCGGGCTCTTGCTCCGCTTGGCGGAAAATCTGATGCGGCCCAGCCTCACCCAGACTCTGCCTCTAGCGGCCCCCAGATAAATTGAGTTTTAAACCCCTGATTTAAAGCAAGACAGAAATGGCAAAGGTAAATGGTAGCAGTAGGAGATTTCATCAAAAGGATAATTCCATGATGTGGCATGAGATTCGGGTGACACCTTAAAGAGCTTTGTTAAAAATTGCTATAATTAATAGAAGGATGCTGTATCTTAAAATAATGTGTAATCTGTCTGTAGATTTCTTATTTTCTGAAGTCTCTGTGTTAATTTTTCCACAGGGACCAGATGCCAATGTCTAGATTTTTTGTACTCAATAAAGTACACCTCTTTTCCAATGAATTGTTCTTTCTGATCTTGCGACCTGACGTGTGAAAATAATACTTTATGCTGCAAGTTTTGATTCTTATCTTTAAAAAACAACAAAAGCACTGGAGGGAGGTAGAGAAAAGCTTATTGTCTGCTCAATTATTTTCTTTATTTCACTGAACATTTTCATTCAAAACAAGGAATTAGCAGCCAAGTAAGATTGCCAAATATTGGAAATCAGAATGAATGCTTTATACTCCATCTCTTGCTTGGTTTTCAAACTCTTGTTGAAATAATTAATTTTGAGCCAGGCAAATACCAATCATGTATCAGCTTGATGATATGTTTGTGAACACTAGAAGAAACTGATTTCATAAAAAAAAAAAAAGAATTGTACAAGGTGTAGTGCATAACTCATCTTTAATTTTGCTCTTGAGCTCTTTTTACCCAAATGTTTTCAATCACTAATATTGTTCCATAAGTGCAATCAAGCATTGCATTATAAATTTTAGATAGTTGATAATTTGAGGTCCAGTACACTTTGCTTCCGTATTCTCTGCCTGGAAAACTTTGAAAAGGGTCACCATAAGTCAGAACTGACTTGATGGCACATTATTATTATTATTATTATTATTATTATTATTATTATTATTATTATTATTATTATTATTATTATTATTATTATTATTATTATTATTATCATCATCATCATCATCATCATCATCATCATCATCATCATCATCATCATCATCACCACCACCACCACCACCACCACCACCACCATCATCATCATCATCATCATCATCATCATCATCATCATTATTATTATTATTATTATTATTATTATTATTATTATTATTATTATTATTATTATTATTATTATTATTATTATTATTATTATTATTATTATTATTATTATTCCTAGCTTCTGAGATGGGAATGTGGAGAGTACTTGAAAAACGTCTTTTTCTCAGCTATTTTCCAGGATTCCTTATGAGGTTTCTCCCTTCATTAGAATCTTTCCTAGCTTCCCACACAAAAAAAAGCTATGTCATCCCTCCCTCCCTCCCTCCCTCCCTCCATCCATCCAACTTTTCAGTGGTTTTTTTTAATGCAAGAAGCTGCCAAATTCAATGCAACTCAATACCCTTTCCAGGGAATCTTGCACAGGAAAGATGTCACTTTGTGTAGGAATTGTAATCATACCATGCAGAAAGGTATTTCTTCCAGAAAAAAAAATGACCATGAAAGATCGAAGAAATTCTACAAGTTTTCCTGTGGGATTTCTCAAGAGAGAGAAAAACTTACATGGAGAAATCTTTCTTGGGAAATTAAAAAGGGGATTTGTTTCTCAATTTCTCACTAAGTGAGAGGCTGCAAGAGTCACATCTCTAGCCAGGTATACCAGTTAATGGGAGGAAGATTTAAGGATGCTGTTCTTTGCTGATGACCTGGGTATGGTTGTCTCCGGTTACCTTAAAGAAATTCTCCATAGTCTTGAAATGTTGGAATTTAGAATTGGATATGAATAAGAAAAAAATTCAGTATCTTTGCAATTAACTGGGGTGACAAAAATAGAAAGTGTTTCACTAATTTACAACTGTTATGATTACCTCATCTTTTAAAAAAATCTAGGAATCATCCTTCCCACTTATCCCTCTAATATTATTTCCTCAAACTTTAAACCTTTCTTGCAACATACTGAATGTTGAAAAAGGTGGTATGAATACAGACTCTCCAAGTTTCAGCACATTGTCTCTCTTAAAATGTCTATTTTCCCTAAGTCTTCTTACCTATTCCAAACCATTGCAGTGTCTATTTCTGAATTCTGATTTTTACAATGACCAGATCTACTTTCCCACTTCTTTAATAAGCCCAAACAAAACAGGATCCTTCTGTCTATATTGTACAATCTTTGTCAATGTGGTGGCTTGAAGATTCCTAAAACCTTCCCATATCATCTTTCAGATTAGGTGGATGATTTAGTTAATTTACAATAATCAAGTGGAAGCAGGTTCTCCTTTTGAATACCGTATGAGTGAAATATGGCCCCATTACTGCCATATAAAAATATTAATGCAAACAGATCTATCAATCCCTTTTTGCATAATACATTCTGGATTTGAAAGCTTTGGCGAAAGTAATTTATCTCCTCCTCCCTCTTTCTTTGTCAACTTTTTTCATGGGACAAGATAAATTTAACCAATTTAAATTTGGGGAAGCCCAAGGTCTATTTCACCTAAAAAGCCTTTAGGACAGCATCTCTCCTAAATCAGAAATGCTGTTTGCTCATAATTACAGTCTTTTAGTTTCAGATTGGTTTCATCCAGTGCTCCCTCAAGTTAAAGCTCTTAATTTGTTACTTTTGTTCTGAAAAGGGATGAGACTCTTGTGGGATCTTCTGCCTCAGGGTCCAGTAATATGGCCATCCTTGGTAATTTGCACCTTGAGTTGAGGGGCAGGGATTGTTTGCTGCTCTCTCAAACAGCAAAATGTCTTGAACCAAACATATCCTCCATTAATTCTCTAATATTAATGATTGTATCAGAGTTCTACCCCTGAATAGTGCTGTAAAGAAGAACTGGAGCAAAGAAACTGAGTGGGATGGTTAAACTTGCTCCCCTTTTAACATGGATGACTCTTACAGTTCATGTCACATTTTATTGTTTGGGTGATGGGAGTTGAAGACCAGAATGTCTGGAGGCTACCAGGTCACTCAGATGCATGGAGTCATGAAGATGTAGGCTACAATCAACAAAAACATATGCCAAATAAAACATTTTAGTCTTAATGCGCCACAAGACTTTTTTTGTGGTTGCTGCTGATACTGGCTAATATGACTAACTCCTCTGGTGAAGTTATGGTCTGTGCCAAGTCTACTACAATATTTATGTTCAAATATTAAAGACTCAAAAGTATTTACTGGTTCCTTACCAATACGACCAGAGATGGGGGTATTTGTATACGAATATCCCCCCCACAGGTGCAGATAACGAGGGTCCAGTCCTCTGGGGCCAGACCGACCACTCACAATTCTGCCACTGCTGCGAGCTCCCCATGGAGCCTTCCTATTGCTCCACTGGTCATGATAGATTAGCCACTCATCCCACCTTCTGCCAGGAGAGGCTAATCTATTGCGAGCAATGGAGCAATAGGAAGGCTCTGTGGAGCCGGTGGCAGAGGAGAAATTGTGAGTGGTTGGTCTGGCTCCAGGGAGCCCGGCCCTCATTATCTGCATCCGTGGTGGGATAGTCGTATTTGTATATGAATACCTCATCTCTAAATACAACAGAAAGAAACCTGAGTCCTAAAATAAATGAACTAAACATGATTACCACATTTTTCCATGCAAAAGATGATACTTTCCCCTAAAATCATTGGAGGAAAAATTGAGGGTCGACTTTTACATGGATGTAAGCTAAAGAGAAAACCGTGCGGTAGCAAAACTGCCTACCCTATGCTCATCAGTGGGGTCTGGAGGCACCTCCGTGCCGGTACCCACCCCCTCCATTTCTGCTTCTGGCTGCTGCTTCACAGATCTGAAGCAGCGGGCGCTGTTCCTCCTCGCCTGCAAGTGGATCTGGAGTGGGGTGTGTCGGGATCTGCAAGATGAGAGGAAGTAGGGATCTTGCAGATGAAGCCTCAGGGCAGGGATCTTTCTCCTCAACCAGCAAGGAGGAAAGGAAAAGACGGGACACTCGAGTGTGGTTTGCAGGATGGGATCCGGATGAATACAGAACAGCCTGCCGTGAGGCACCTGTTCAGTGGGAGTTCTCTTCTTTTCGATCCAGCCTCCCCTCAGTTTATTGTATCCCCTACCTTTGAACAAGTTAATCAATACAGAGGTAACTAATTTCTTGAATACACAAAAGAATAACCAGAGTTAGAGGCAGCTAATTTCCTTGAATACACAGGCATCAGTAAACAGAGTGGTTGGTAAACAGACAGGCTGGTAAACAGACAGTTAATAGTAAACAGACACAGATAATGGTCAACAGATAATTTCCTGAGTACATAGACAAGTTAGACAAGTTCTTGAATACACAACAGTGTAGAGACTGTAACTACATTATCCAGAGACAATAGACAGCAGGTTAATGATCATCCTTACTGGAAACTAGTGACTTGCAGTTTTAGCATGAGGCCTGCCATTGTCATAGATATACATTTGCTACTGCCACAGACATATACATTGTAACAGCATAGCAGCATAAATTTTCCCCACATCCCAACCGTTTTTTATTTATTTTGTTGAAGACAGGCATGAAGTCAGGCTCATCTTCAGCAGAGGGCGGAATAGCATATTCCAGGCCACTGCAAATAAGGGAAGCATTCAAATAGCCAAACCTGCTTCCTTGTTGCACTGAGAGGCAAAACTTTTTCTTTACAACTTTAAAACATTGTTCTGATGGAATAAACCTGGAATCTTGGCAAGAGAATTAGATGGCATATTCTGATGACATCAACATTACAGTGTAGATTAAAGAAAACACAATATTGGATAATTAAAATTACAATTACAATAATGTTTGCATAATAAGAGTACTTAACAATTTTCAGGAAAAGAAAACATATTGAAAACATATTATGCAGATATATAAGCACAACATACTGCTAATGGAAAAAAGCAAAAAGTTTTAAGGTATACAGATTTTTTGCATAGAAATATGTGACACAGACAACTTCCCCACTGAAGATACACACACTATGAATTTCTTGTATGACACTTGACTGGAGGGATACATATAGAGCTTGGCAAAAGAACAGCAACTTATTTTGAGGGATGAGTAGTAAAGAATGATGCTGGTATGCATCTGCTTTGCCCTGGGACAAAGTTCTTAAACTGTACAACTGACTGAATTAAAAAAGTTGCCTGCTAGTGCCCTTAAATTTCCCCTGGACTGAAAATACGTTTCTATAGGCAAGCATGCCAGATGTATCAGCATCACAGTGTACAAAATTGCCTACTGTGGGGCCTACTTGTAGGGAATAATATGTTTCTCTGTCTCAGGGATAAACAGACAAAGTTTTCATATTACATTAGAAAATAATTTTCAAGGAAAGCTTGTGACATAGGAGAGAGCTGCAGTGAGATAATGTTAAATCACATGTTTTAAAGTCTCTCCATGAAGAAACCCAGAAAATGTAACTACAATCAAATATAAGAGAAGAATATAGATATTATATATGCATAACATACCGTGTCTACAACAGAATTAAATTCATCATTAAAAAAGCTCAAAGGCTAACTGCAGTTAATTCTGAGCAGTAAAACTAAAAATTGCTTCTTTAAAATTCAATACTTTAAGATCTGGCTAACAGAGAAAACACATGTTATGCACTCTTATCCTGCAGAAAGAAACACAAACATTTTTGACAATTTACAGCATTTGCAACAAACATTTTCTCAGGGATGTGACACTGTTACTCCTGGAAGGCAGAGACAGGAATGCAGGCTTGTATGAAGTCCCATATGCTCACAGCAATGCAAGGTATGATAGGATTTGTAGTTCTAAGAACATGGAACCTAGAGTGTGCAGGACATCATTTGGATCCTTACAAGTGGCTTGAGTGTAAACAATGCTTTCTCCAAATTGGAAGGTGATGGGGGAAAACTTTCTGGTTCACCTCCTCCCACCCCAATATGCAGCATTAGTCTCTCTACTGGCCAGGTGGGAGGCATTCTTTGGTGATTTATATAACTGCCATGTCCAGATGAGTAGGACTTTTCATTCAAACAGGATTAGCACATGGAAAAAGCAGTTCAAAACAATCTTCATGTTGGGTGTAGCAGCCACCCCCCTTAGATTCTGTTCTTCCTCCCCTTCCTTATATGATGCATCTAATGCTTGTAAAGCTGCTTTTGTACCCCCAGTCTATGATATCAAAGAAATCTGGGCCTGGGTCCCAATTCGCTGGGACATAATGCAACTTTGGCTGAACCGGCGGAGATACTGAGGTAGCTGCTGATTCTTTCAGACCAGCAAGGAAGGGAGTCAGGCATGCAGTTTGATTTGCTGATTGGAATGCGTTTATAGATACTCCTGCTGCTTGAGTTAGAGCTGTTGTCGTGAAGCTTTGCTGAACAGCAGTAGAAAATGCAGCTCCTCCCATAAACATTAGAGGACCATCAGGGGATGCACCAGCATTAATTTCTGTTTGCTTAAATGCTCTATCTTGAAGGCAAATGAGTCCTTCTGCTGGTGGAAAGGAATCTTTTGTCAAGGCCTTGCAGTCGTTAGACCATGGGGCAGATAAAGAGTCCATCCCATTGTCCTGGTTACTGCTTTGCAGTTTGTGGATGCCTTGAGCTGGAAACAATTCACAACTAGCAGAAACAGCTGGCACATCTCTCTGTGTTTCTGCTGCGCCCTCAATGACAGGAGGGGCAGAAATGACACCAGTTTCTGTACAAGCACCTGTTGTATCCATTGAAGGATGGTTATCACTCTCAGTTGCCTGAGGTGCCAATGCTTTTAATTCATCAGGCTGGTCCAAGGAGTTGTTCTCATGTTGCTCCAGGCAAGCCAAAGAGGCTGAAGGGAGTGGAGGCAGAATTTGAGGGAGTTGTTTGATTAGATTAGCCTCGAATTCTGGATCAAAAAAGATGTTACGTGTGTCTTGGAGGCAAGTACACACTACAAATTGTTCCTGAAGATTTGATAAAGAAGTTCCCATGTTGCTAAACGTGTAGGTGTCTTACTTGACAAATTCCACTCACCCGAGGGATCCTTGCGGATGATTGACGCGTCTTGGGGCCTGTGCCAGGCGAGATGAGTGCGAATTGTCGAAAGTTGACCTCAGTCCTACTCATCGGGATCCAGAGGATGCGTGCGCGCGCTGTAGCCCTTCCACACCGGGCGTGATGAGTAGGATGATAGGTGAATTACCTCAGAGAGGGCACCATTTTGTCGGGATCTGCAAGATGAGAGGAAGTAGGGATCTTGCAGATGAAGCCTCAGGGCAGGGATCTTTCTCCTCAACCAGCAAGGAGGAAAGGAAAAGACGGGACACTCGAGTGTGGTTTGCAGGATGGGATCCGGATGAATACAGAACAGCCTGCCGTGAGGCACCTGTTCAGTGGGAGTTCTCTTCTTTTCGATCCAGCCTCCCCTCAGTTTATTGTATCCCCTACCTTTGAACAAGTTAATCAATACAGAGGTAACTAATTTCTTGAATACACAAAAGAATAACCAGAGTTAGAGGCAGCTAATTTCCTTGAATACACAGGCATCAGTAAACAGAGTGGTTGGTAAACAGACAGGCTGGTAAACAGACAGTTAATAGTAAACAGACACAGATAATGGTCAACAGATAATTTCCTGAGTACATAGACAAGTTAGACAAGTTCTTGAATACACAACAGTGTAGAGACTGTAACTACATTATCCAGAGACAATAGACAGCAGGTTAATGATCATCCTTACTGGAAACTAGTGACTTGCAGTTTTAGCATGAGGCCTGCCATTGTCATAGATATACATTTGCTACTGCCACAGACATATACATTGTAACAGCATAGCAGCATAAATTTTCCCCACAGGGTGTACATACACACTTGCGGGCCTTAGGAAATGGAGGGGTAAAGCAGCGATGGAAGGGCTGCAGGATCAAATAGCTGCTTTCCTCCTCCACTTCCGCAGCCCCTTTGATCCTGCTTTTGCGGGACTTGGGAAGTGGAGGGGAAAAGCAGCAATCAAATTTTCTTATTTGGGGTTGGAGAAGTGCGGGTTGCCTTATACAGTGGCCTGACTTATACACAAAAAAATATGGGGACTTCCAGCTTCTTGTTCCAAACTGGAAGTGCCCTATTCCAGCACTTTAGTCAGAGAAAAATGCCAAATCAGTCTTGGCAAAGGAAAGGCATAACACCGTTTTGTACATGACCATGTCAAAGCAATGTGTCCTTGAAAGCTACTTATCTACAGTTGATAAACATGGTCCAAAATGCCTCCTGTTAAGCATTCCAGTAGCAATATTTGGCATGATTCATATTGTCCAGATTCCTGCTCTTGTATTTTCTGTCTAACTTCTGGGGTACGTGCAAGAATCCTGGCTCAAGCTCAGACTGCATCAGCTCAGTGGAGCTTCCTTAAGAGGTCACAGATGTTTGTTTATTCCAGCACTAACTTTCTTTAACCCCACAAACTGCAAATTAACAAGATTTGTGTGTGTGTGTGTGTGTGTGTGTGTGTGTGTGTGTGTGTGTGTGTGTGTGTGTGTGTGTGTGTGTGTGTGTGTGTGTGTGTGTGTGTGTGTGTGTGTGTGTGTGTGTGTGTGTGTGTGTGTGTGTGTGTGTGTGTGTGAGAGACTGACCATCAGGAGATAATCATAATCTTGGTTTGCAGCAGTGATCAGGCAGGCATAGCTGCTTTGAGGTATATGTCTCTGGAGGCATAATGTTTTATCACCATCTAACTGCAAAGCTGGCATCTTGAAAAGTTTAGTTCTCTGATCTTGCCACTGATTGATAGAACACTTGATAACTTCAGTTGATCTATAGCTAAACTCTTATCTGTACATATTTGTGGCCCCAAATTTAAGTATGGGATCTATGGCACGCAAAGTTTTCTCCATCTTTATTTCCGTTGATCTGGCGGTGTCCATTGCAGGTATCGTTGTAGGAACTTCATACCGGAAATGATTAATTATATAATTGCAAGAAACTGCAATGCACAACATTTTTGATCAGGAATGCCATAGTCTCAGCTTTCTCAGTCTCTTCCCTCCCTCCCCCATCCTGATAGAAGATACAATTTATTTTCCTCTTTTCTCTCTCCCCATCTGCACCACCATACCCAGCTGCCAGCTCTGAGTTGTGCCCCTAACCTGAATATCTCTTTCCCTCCTTCTCAAGTTCTCGCCTTCCTGTTCCAAATCATGTTTCCAACAGTTCAGTGTTCATGGTGGCTCCCTCCTTCCCTGGAGCTGTGGACATTCAGGTTCAGTCTGAAAGAGACAGCCAGCAGGCATCTCTCCCCACAAAATATCAAGAGCCTCTTGGATCAGGGGAAAGGCAGGTAGGCAAAAGAAGAGGCAGGCTCACCCAGAAGACAGCACTGGGGAGGTATGTAGGCTATGGGGAGCCATCCTCACCAGATGCCATTACCACTCTCAGCTGATTGCAATCAGAAGGTCCCTACCAAGCCATTGACCTGTGCTGCCCAGGACTACAGCCATGGCTGCTGCTGTGTCACCAACTACTTTCCACACACACCCAGTGGCATATCACTTATTTGACACAGAGGTGATCATACATGTTAGAACACAGACAAAAGTGATCTCAGCCAAACTGGAGCCAAATAAAACCACAATTTCTGACTGAACAAAAGAGATTATTCCCCCACTGGGCTCCCCTGTGCGAAGCTTTACGTCATGTAGTCACATTTTTACATTTGATTTTATCTATTGTCAATTCCAACGCAAACAGCAGAGTAAATGACCCATGTAGATGCCCCTTCAATCTCATCTGAAAGGAGCAGAGTCACTGAATACGAAATTCAGTTGCTGGAATTCAGTAGAAAAAAGATACACTGGCATACAGTATCTCTATCAATATATATTTCAGGTGTGAAGCACTGCAAATAAAGAGATCAGTGCAGGCAGTTGTTGTCATGTGCCAAGTTACACAACTAGTGTGTGACAACAAGTGTTGACAGAAACTTCTAAACTGGTGCCAATGTACAGCTGAGATTTACACTGGTGTAGATACACTGCCAGGATCCACAGGCAATCGGTTCCAACCCCCTGGTCCCATGGATGCCAGAAAGCACTGGTATAGAAACACCACAAGACATCACTGCTTTTTAATTTTACACTTGTGTAGCCAAACTGAGTTTTCAGGTATTTGTGATCATCCCATACAGGTAAATGACACATTATTTTAAAATGTCTATTTACAAAACAACACACACAAAAAATGAAAAAAATGAAGATTCTCATGCTTCTTTTGCTTACAGGGATGACATCCCCTCCTGCATGTTGCACTTCTGTACAGCAATTCCCTTTTGCCTGCCAGGATTATATATCAGAATTTTTTGAGGGTAAGGGAAAACAGCTACTAATTTGTCATACTTGCATTTTGTGCTTCAGCTTTGTGTTCTGTAATGGTTTTAAGTTGGGTGTAATTTGTCAATTTGAGGCATCTATGCATACTCCAGAGATTAATAAGCAAAGAATATTTCTCTGTACTCTAAGTGAGCAAAAAATAATTTTGTAAGTTTTCATAACCTGGGTTTAACACACTTTATGGTGGGATCACTGGAGGCAATTGATCAAGTGAAAACCACTTAGAGCTCTTCCAGATATCCTCTTTACATCAGTTAGAGTCATGGTTTCCTTTCTCATCTCCCCCCCATCCACATTATATTCTTATGTTCTTTTATATGAGGCATTCCCTTGAAATTCTGCAACTTTTTGTTCCTTTTGAGATGAGTTTCTTCTCTTGTACCAGTATATTCCATGGTTTTTGTTTTTTTTTTTTTTTGGCCATCGGTACCTACACAGCTACTCATTCAATATTGTGCTGGGTGGATAGTTTTTTCAAATTCCCCAATGTATGCTATGAGGGTGTTCTTTCTCCACACCAAGTTACATTCCACAATTTTCAGTTCTTCCACTCCTCGGCAGCAAATTTTCCTCCCTCCCTCCCTCTTTCTACCTTTTTCTTCATTTGACAAAGGTATGTTTCTGATTTTTTACTTTTCCAGATCGTTTTCCTACCCACAAATATGCTTGTCAGCTGCTCTGTGCTACTTCCCTTTTAAAAACAGTTTCTGGGCAAGTATAGATTATTGTTAAGAGTGTTATTGTTAAGATGTGTTAATGTTGTATATCATGAGATCTTGCATTGGCTCCCCTCTTCCCAAAATGGCAGAGTCCTGGTTTCCTTGCCCTGCCTCCTCCAGGCGTTCCCTCTGAGTGGGCGCCTGCCAGAGGAGGCAGGGATGGAAAGTACTAAAAACACATTTGTCCAAAGGATGAACTAGCAGAAACTGCCCATTCAGCAGTTTGTGCCCATCTCTAGTTCTAAATATTTCTACCAGTTGCTTAATTAAAAAAAATCACCACATCATTTGCTACATTAGCATATTCTTCGTATATAACATTGAAAAAAAATGTGAGAATGACAGTTCAAAGCCTTATATGGATAGAAGGTAATATTTGAGAAAATGTTAAATCTATCTTGATAAAGCAGATATCTGAACAAGTGTTATTTCAGATTTTTTATAACTATCTGTAATAAATATTTCAAAAAACCACAGATGACCACTGTAACTTGTCAAATCTCCAGTGTCCATTTTGATGCCGTAGATCTGCCCTATTAGAGATGTCTTTAGGGTACCTTAAGACTGGGATGTATGATTGGCAAGGAAAGCCTAGAATTTTTTAAAATATTATGTTAATTTATTCATCTAACAAGTTTACATCTATCAGCATCACTCAAAAATATACACAAGGCTTTCCTTCATGATTTCTTTGTTACTGAAAACAACAAAATTGTTGCTTATCTTTTTACTATACCCATTGATGTTCACTTATAGTTAATCTTGAAATCCTGGTACCCCAAACATATAAGGCATAAAATTACATATTGCTTGGTTCTCAATCGGAAACATTTTCAACACCAAAAAAAAAAACAAACCAGAATCTGTAAGCTGAGAATGACTAGCTTCATACAGGATATTTTTTGTGTATCATTGATTCTGTCAAGTAAGCACCATCTTTTCAAGGGAAAAATGTTCTCTGTCAGAGTTATTATTCAAGTAACAATGAATAATCAATTCTATTTGTGGTGGAGTTTTCATCCAGCACCTCCTACCTACAACAGGGCACCTAGGAAAATCTGTCCACATTTACCAACAAGCTTCCTCTGATACTATCCTGACAACCTTCAGATCTGTACACAACTCATGTGATTCTCAGAAAGACAGTCACCTTTAAGGGCAAAGTGACCAATATTATTATATTAAACAGAACATCATCTGCATGTCCCTTAGTCAGGACATCAGTGGCTGAAATCCTGTTGGTAAGCATAGAAAATCACAACCAGAGTAAGCCCACTGAATCAATGGAATGTACAGGCAAATTGACTCATCAATCCCCACTGATTCAATGGGCCTACTCTAGTTGCAACTTACTATGATAGGCAACTAGATTTCAGCTAGTGAATGCAAATGCCTAGGCTGCAATCTACCAAATGTAGGCAAAACAACAGCAACAACAACAACAAAAAACCCACCAATGCATGGTTCAGGTATCAGAGGTCTTCAAAAACCTCTAGGCACTTTAATTAATGACACTGCAGTCTATTTTGTCCCTCTATGCAACTCAAACATCTCAGATTCTATTCCATTAATAGAATGGAATAGCATGCACACCTTCATATGGTTTTCTTAAAGAACTGTAGCAAATATTTCTCTCACATTCACCTTCTCCATAAGGTCATAAATGCATCACCTTCATTCCACACAATCAAAGGCTTCAAGCGCATGAGGTGAAAGTATTGCCATTTTGTTTCTTTAACACAGTTATATATGCTTTGTGTATTGTATCAGACATTTGCTTACTTGGCATAAAGCCATATTGTTTTGGTTTTGGTTTTGTAAAATAATTGGCCTACATGCAAAGATCAGGGTCTTTTTCTGATTTTGGGATTCTAGCTATTTTCCAGGACTCAGATACCTCCCCTCCAGCTAGTTTTCAATTATACATTTTTAAAAGGTGTGGGTGATCATGGAACAAAGGAAGGCACTTAGCCTTCAGAGAAAGTGCAGGAGGTTGACAAGCAGATGTCCGAGCCAGCGGAGCCTCAAGGTAACGCCCTGAGAGCTCCCTTTATTGACTTAGCATGAGTTACATAGTATGTTGTGAGGATTCAGATAGGATACCAGTTACCTAATCGTAACCAGGATTGGCTGAGAAAACTCTTTGATCTAATGCTCTACCTCTAAGCGAAAGGGCAGAATGAGGCAGCTGCTGCTCCTGCCAGGAGTGTGTGCACGTCACTGGAACAGAATGCAAGCTACAACCTTTAGGCAGAAGTTTCCCACAAAAAGGTATGTGGCAACATCATCTTTCTATATCTTATAAAAACCAGCTGCAAAGCCACTGTACCCTTTTCTTAGATTTTTAAGTGCTGTTTTTATTTCACCAAGAGTTATTGGGGACTTAAGCTCTTCAGAGACGAGTAATTGATAATGAGCTTACAATTTTTTTGTATCTGTATCTGATGTTATTTATGATTCATACAATTCTTCATAGTGTTCCTTAACAATTGTAGATATCTGTTGCAGTCAGGTTACCATTATATTATCCTTTGTTTTTATAGAAAAAAATGTGTCAGTTTAGTGCATAAGTTCCTTTTTACTGCATGAGATGGCAATTTAGAGTTTGTATTTCTGTATTCATAAGAGCTTTTACCTATGAAGCCCTAAATGGCTTGGGTCCCAGCTTTCTCAAGGACCATGACTCCCTTTATGAGCCTGCTCAGGTGTTAAGATATTCAGGAGAGGTCTTTCTCTTTGTCACCACCACCTTCACAAGTGGGTCTGGTAGAAACATAGGAGAGGGCTTCCTCTGGCAATGCTTCCAGATTCTGGAATTCTCTCCCATGGGAGGCCAGGCTGGAAATGACATATTTGCTGTCATTCCGCAAGCAAACAAAGACCTTTCTCTTCAGGCAGGCTTTCCCTGAGTGACAAGCTGCCTGAGAGGCTTTTCAAAATATATGTTTGTCCCTTGCAGCTTTGAATGTATTTTTCCTTGTTGATTTTGCTTACTGTTTTAGTATGGTATTTATTTGTTCTTTTTAAAATATTTGTATACTTTCTATTTTAAACATTGTCTGTTACTGATGTAAGCTGCCTTGGGTCCTTTTTAAAGGGAAAAGTGCAGTAAAAATATTTTAAATAAATAATGAACAATTAAATATCTGACCTGCCAGTGATTAGGATAGAAATACCATCAGATCCAGTAATAATTGGAAATAAGGGAGAACATCTGGATTAAAGGCTTGGTATCCAGTGAGGTAGAAATGCAGAAGATTTTTGTAATACTGAGAAATGTACAGTTTTATTTTTGCAGCCTGGATTATTTCAGCAGCCATTTAATTTTCTCTTGGTTATTGTCTTCTAAAAGCAAGCTAGGTGTTAAAAATGGTAAGGCTTAGAAATGTGTTGTTTTCTTTCAGATAGTCCTGGCCAGAGTTCCCAGACTGGCTATCTGATCCAAGAGTAGCTGGATAGTCACTTTGCTATCATAACTGGGTATTTGCCAAATATTAAGAGGAACACGTGAACTGTCTCAGTCCTTCTTCTGTATTCTTTATTTGCATTAGTCATATGCCTTGGCAGACGGTCTCAGCCCTGTCAGGACCACTCATTCAGGCAATTGTGTGACTGTAAAAATGTCTTGTCTCATTCTTTGAAGGGCTCTCAATACTAGAAGGAACATTAGCATTGTAATCCTGACTGTGCTTTGCTAGTAAGTTCTTTAGTCTTTACCCTATTGCCTCCAAATCCCCCTGCCTTTTTTGGAAAAAAAATATCTGTTTCTTGGCAATAGACCTTGATGCTTCATGAGTTCATCCTAGAAGCCAATACTTGGCATTATCCATCCATTTTAGATTGATCCGTTTATTTATTCTATAAGGGCAAGCTTGGAGACAGTATGCTTTTTTCCAGAGCAACTGAGGAAGTTAGCAGTTGGACTGTGTCATAATAATATTTTAATATTTCTGTTTCTTAATCCCTAAAAAGAGTAGATTAAGAGAGCGAGCACTGTGAAGGGAGATATCAAGCCACTAGAAGCAATGAGGAAAATAGCAGGAAAAAAAACTCTAAAAGGACAGAGTTGAAAAAGAGGGAAATATTGATTTCTTGCACTGATACTATTTACATCTGTTTTTCCCAATGGGAAAGATTAGCACTGACAAAAGTGATAGTTAAGGTCAGGCTTATCCTGAACAATGGGGGAAAAGTTTGGCCTACTGAGCATAAACAAACAAACAAATAAGCAGTAACTAACCTTGCTCCAGGGGCCAAACCATATGTTTTGACTGGGGTCCAGCTTTGGGATACTGAAAGATAAAATGAAATATAGCAATGACAAAAGTACATTATGATGCTACAAACCATCATAACATGTTTTGTTATGAACAGTTATACAGTATATAAAAGTGACTTGAGTCATGCATATAAAGTTTATTCGAACATTTCTAAACCAAATAGAAAATGGACATACTGTATTCTTCTGCATTGTCATCTGAACTCTTTTAAATAACTTAAATTTCAGCTGTTCACCATGTATAGTTTTCTTTTAAAGAGACCAGCAAACTGCAGGGATCAGAAATATATTCCAAAAGCCTATTGTTTTTATGCCTCTGAGGTACTTTTTTGTTCCTATCAATGTACCATGTCAGGCCCAAATAGTCCTATTCTGTTTCCTGACAAACTGTGATGCAGGGAATTTGAAGTGGTGTACTTTGGTTTTCAACAGTTTGGCCCCATGTGGGAAGAGAATGGACGTCTTGTTGGTTCAGGGAATACAAGACATGGCATTGTAATAATAGTCCTCAATACACTGAACTTTTCATTGGGGTGAGAAAACACCTCATTACTCAAATTGATTTAAATTTTTTTTTTAATCATATTGTATGAGCATTAAACCACAGTCAAAGCCACAACAAAGTCCTTCCCCACAGGAACAGTGGTTTCTTTCGTTCTTAAGTACACACCTAACACCAACCATTTAAAAGCCTGCAAATATGAAATTTGGCATATTAAATAAATGACTATATCAGGAAGTAATGAGGCCCAACTTCTCCAGTCAAAGATAATATGCTGCATAGTGAGACAGCAATGAAAAATTAAATGGCAGCCTCTACATGTTTCAATCTGTACAGTGGTGCCCCGCAAGACAATGTTAATTCGTGCCATTGAAATAGCTGTCTTGTGAAAACATTGTCTTGCGAAAAGCGTTTCCCCATTGGAATGCATTGAAACACGTTTAATGCATTCCAACAGGGAAAAATCGTCATCGTCTAGCAAAAATTGCCCCTAGGGAAGCCATTTTGTGAAGCCGACAATCAGCTGTAAAGATCGTCGTCTTGTGAAAAAATGGTCCACGAATCACGGACCAAATAGTTGTCCAGCGAAATTCCCCCATAGGAACCACCGTTTTGCAAAGCAAAATGGCGGTCGCAAAACCTCATCATCATGCGGATTTGTCGTTTTGAGGGGTAATCGTCTTGCGAGGTACCACTGTATTTGTTTACTGGATGCAGGCCACATTGTTGTATCATTTTGGCTTGACTGCCCATCAATACTCACCTGTATTGAACACATAGAGGTCATCAACAGCTTTTCCACACTGTATGCCACCATATATGTAGATGTTTTCACCTACTACAGCTGAGCTATGTTTGAGAGTCTGAGGTGCAATACCATTGGTTGTTATCTTCTCCCAAGTTAAAGAACCTTAAGAAAAGGAAATAATTGTGAATTAGTTCCCACTTGTTTCTCAATGTGCTGGCAGGGAAATATACTCCCTTATTCTCCCTCTTCTTTAGAATACAACGCAAAGTTCACCTTTAAAAGGTTCTATAAAGTAGATATGTGCTTTAGATCCTTGCATGTCTCCCATAAATTGGATATTTTAAAGATTTATTTATATCTATTTATTTGCATAACTTACAGCTCACCTTTCTCCCAAGAGTGACCCAACATAGCTTAAACATAATTTTAAAAGCAAAAGTAAATAAATTATAACATAAAAATTAAACACATTCATAATTGTTGCTATGTGCCGTCAATTCATCTCTGACCTATGGCAACCTTATGAATGAGCAATCTTCAAAATTCCCCATCCTCAACTGCCCAGCTCAGGTCTTGTACACTCAATTTAGGGACTCAGTCCATTTCATATTTGGTCTTTCTCTTTTCCTGCTGCCTTCCACCTTTCCCAGCATCATTGTCTTTTCCAGACAGTCCTGCCTTCGCATGATGTGCCCAAAGGAGGACAACCTCAGTTTCAACCTTTTATTTCCAGAGATAGTTCAGGTTGAATTTGCTCTACGACCCGCTTGTTTGTCTTTTTGAATGACCGAAGTATCCACAAAGCTCTCCTCCAGCACCACATTTCAAACCAATCATTTCCCCCCCCCCATCAGCTTTCCTTAGTGTCTAGCTTTCACACCCATAAATGGTGATCGGAAATACAAGTTCTAAATAAAATCACTTTAAAATAACTTAAAGATAAATTTAAAAGATTCAAAAAACAAAACAAAACCAATAATAATTAGGTGCCATCAAGTCAAGCCTGACTTATGGCAACCCTTTTCAGGGTTTTCTAGGTACCATGTTCCCCAAAAATCAGACAGGGTCTTATATTAATTTTTGCTCCAAAATGCATTAGGGCTTATTTTCAGGGGATGTTTTTTTTTCATGTACAACAATCTACATTTATTTAAATACAGTCATGTCATCTTCTTCTGGTTGCTGCCGAATGGCGGAGGGCGGGATTTCACTTAACTAGGGCTTATTTTTGGAGTAGAGCTGATATTATGAGCACCCTGAAAAATCATACTAGGGCTTATTTTCAGGTTAGGTCTTATTTTCGGGGAAACAAGGTATACGTATAGTACTCAGAAGTAGTTTACTGTTCCCTTTTTCTACGTGGCCTCTTGTGCAGCTTGCCCAAGGCTATAGAAGCTGCCTTCCCCCCCCCCCCCCCCAAGATGCATACTGGGGAATCAAATTCTCAGTCTCAGACTTTGCAGGCAGACACCTAACTCACAGAGCTATCCAGCTAGTCTCCCATTAAAACTCCTTTCTGGCAGCAATTTAGTTATTAAAAGCCTGCTTAAAAAGAAAGGTCTTTGCCTGCTGGCAGAATGACAGCAAAGAGGGAGCCAGCCTGGTCTCTCATGGAGAGAAGTTTCACAACCTGAGAGCGGCCAACAAAAAAACCTCGGTCTTGTTTCCACACAAAGTGTGTTTATGAGGATCGCAGAGCTGAGAGAAACGCCTCCCCTTAAGATCTTAAAAACTGGGGAAGGCTCATACTGTAAGTCACTGCTGGTAAAAAATGTTGAAATCATGCTCTTGAAATGAGAGCCATTTGGATGAGTCTGAGAGATTCTCTAAAATCCTCTTTAAACCATCCACACTTAGAACACAGCACAGGTCTGGGGAAATGAACATTTGCCCTTCAGAAAGTATTTGTTTTTTACTGTAAAAAAACATGTAACTATCAAAAAAATAAGGCTGTGTGCACTGAAGTGTTTTACCTTCTGGAACTAATCAGTCTGAAGTAGGATTTAAAATATGGCGCATTATGAACTGGCATTCAGCACTGAGTAAGCCTTTGATTTGGAATGTTCTCAGCAGGGACTCTAACTAAGGAGCCAAATCACCTTCACCAAGGGAAGATATATATGAAAAGGAGCTGTTTTCAATACACTGCATTCCTGTACCTTCTGTAGGTGCCACAGGAAAGCAAGCCTCAGAGCTCCATGGCAATAGACTTAATCAAATGCTATTCATGGTTCATACGTTCAACCATGGCATAATATATCTGTGCAAAATTAGCTCCAGTTGTCCAGGAACAGAATATAAAATAAAGGTACCAGAAGAATATTATAAACCATGGAGGACAAGTCAGATGCCTAATAAGAGTGCTCACTGGAAGGACAGATCCTGAAGCTGAGGCTCCAGTCCTTTTCCATCTCATGAGAAGAAAAGACTCCCTGGAAAAGCCCCTGATGTTGGGAAAGTGTGATGGCAAGAGGAGAAGGGGACGACCAAGGATGAGATGGCTGGACAGTGTCTGCGAAGCAACCAACATGAATTTGACACAACTCCGGGAGGCAGTAGAAGATAGGAGGGCCTGGCGTGCTCTGGTCCATGGGGTCACGAAGAGTTGGACACGACTAAACGACTAAACGAACGAACGAACGAACGAACGAACGAAGCTTTTTAGTTCAACATTTATAATTTTCGAAGGGATTACAGCTGTAACCAAAGTTAGTTAAATTCCCAAGCACTGTTGAGGTAAAGATACTACTGCTAAGACAAGTTTGCTACTTTCAGGCCAGGATGGCATCATCAGATGCCATTGTTATAAGCTGACATGGTTGATTCTAAGCAGTAATAAATTAAGATAACAAATGCTACTTATGTAACACCAGCGAGAGCCCTTTTGACTTGCTATTAACTAAATGAACTATAAATCCCTGGCAATCTAATTTTATATATTTTACTCACCAAGATCAAATGTATAGATTCCTGGAAGGCAGCATTCAGCATTCTTGCTTGAACAACCTCCAAATAAATATATCTTGCCTTTTACTATGCTGTAAAGCAAAACTGAAATGTTAATAAAGAGACATTAAATATTTTCCCCAGTGCTTAGAATCTGGTATAGAAGAATATACACTTTGTTTCACAAGGGACCTTATGACGCTCTTATGTCCTTCTGTATCTACAATATAGATTGAGTGGGCATCCTTTCTGCTTTCCAGAGCTGCATAGGGTAGTGAAGTGATGGTGAACCTTTTTGAGCCTGAGTGCCCAAACTGCAACGCAAAATCAACTTATTTATTTCAAAGTGCCCATACTGCAATTAAAACCTGAATGCTGAGGTTTTAGTTTAGAGAAAATAACTGCTCCTGCACTGCAAGGGTTAAATGCTTGCCCCCCCCCAATGGGCGGTATTAACAAAGAAATACTTACTGGTCCTCCAATCCCCCACTGGGTTAGACCAGTAATGGTCGCCATTGCACCCCTCTGCTAGACCACTGCACCAGCAGAGGGGAGTGCCAAAATCCGGGATTGGAGGGTGGGTAAGTATTTCTCTATGGCAACTAATGGCTCGTGTGCACACAGAGAGGACTCTGTGTGTCAGCTGTGGCATGCATGCCATAGGTTTGCCATCACATAATGGGACTTCTTTGTAAATGCTCTCCTGCTGCCCAATCAAATAGAGCCAAACACAGTTGAAGAACATGCCAGAGGGTGCTCTTTTCAGCTGTTTCCAAATCTTAGTCAGCTGGGAGATGGAGCAGTAAGGAAGACAGTTGGGAGATGTATATGATCTGCACCGGGCTGTCCCAAGGCATGACACAGGACAGCAAATATCCCACTCCAAAAAAATGAGCACATTAATTATAGTGGTTCCTAAGGCAAAAATCCCACAAGTGCTCCACTTCTGGCTTTTCAATAAAAATACAATAACAACATATTTGATTATCAACAATTTGCAGTGAATTGAGTAAATTAATCAGTATACCAAAAAGTACTATAAATGAATCCAGTAAACCTTTGCCCCTCCAGATGTTTCAGAACGTAACTCCAAAACATCTGGAGGATAAAATATATTCTCCACTCCAGGTCTATCCTTACCTCTCCCCATTAAAAAGTCCTAAATGTGACTCAAAAGAAGCAAGATCAGCCAGAAGCCATTGACATTAAATCTTATCCTAGGTGTTGGGATATGGCGGGATCTACATTCCAGCCATTACGAAGTTAACATGCTTGTCTTAACTGAAGTGGACCTCACCTGGATGTATGACCTACTTTAGAGCCAATGAGTTCTGTCTCTCCTCTTGGTAAGGCTCTGCAAAAGGGTTAATTGCTTTTCCCTGACCCAGAGACACAACACACTGATGCAGATCAACAGAACAAGGCAGAGACTGCGCTTGCCATGGGTGCTGCCTGAGCTGCCACCAGCCTACTTGCTTTTACTATTTTGGAATGTTTTGTTATGTCGTTTTAGTAGTTTGTTGTTTTACTAGGAATGTCCTGTTTATTCTTTCCTAAGAGTCTTAGATAGCAATTATTACTTTTTACTTCACTTGCATCTCTGTGCCTTTAATATTTCCCATACTAGAAAAAACAGCTGATGAACAGCGGCAAATAATAAATAGGGCTGATTTATCAATGGAATCCAGTTTTGACAACTGGAAGTGGCAGATGTCAAGGCCTGGTGAGATATTTCAGTGTGTAGTTGTTTACTTCATGGATAAGGGTCATTCCTCTATGTTAGTGCAAACTCCCACCCCAAGATATGTTTGCAGTGGTGTGATGAAGATCACACAGTCTGCTTTAGGGAACTGATGATGCAGTGAGAACTGCCATGGGGAGCTATTTACAATACAGAATTTTTTTTTCAATGACAGCTTCCAGAATCTCCTGCTGGGATGTCTAGTCTGACCATGGCATTCTGTCATAGTTATTCAAGACTAGGTCTCCTGAGTCCTCGTTCTCTCTCTCTCTCTTTCCCTCTCCATGTATGTACCTGTGTTAAGGGTATGTGCATTAAGGGTGTAGTTAGACAGCTGGAAAGGTGTGCACCTGAACATATCAGAAAGATTCACGTAAATGGAGAAATCCCCTTAAAGCAGCCCTTCAATCTGTCAGGGAATTCCTCCAGTCTGGTCCCAAAAATTAATAGCCCTATAGCTCCAGCATGAGCTCTGATTGGAGTCAGGCTAGAGCACATTTTCCTACACATCATGTGATTGCTAGGAAACAGATCACCCTGGACAACTCCACAAGAGATATGGAATGCAATTTATTTCCCTGCATGATCACACCCTAATACATTTTTCAATAGTAGGAGACATTCTGTTGGATAAAACAAAACGTATGTTCCAATAAATCATCTATCTAAAGATACAAATGTAAGCATTCATGTAAAGAGAAACACACTGTTGTTTTTGGGATCAGTGAACCTTTTGGAGGAGATTGTCAGGTCAGAGAGTCTGATGCCTGAACATTTTCCTAACAGCTCTGCAGAACTTTATAGACCACTAGGGAAAAATCAGAAGCCCGTGTTAATCACAGCTGGTATTTATCCCTCAAAAGAGTTAATGAAATCAGACAATCATTTCCAATCATATCAAAATTCATTTGGGTGTCAAAGTTTTTTCATTCTTGCAATAATTCCAGGCAACATCAGATTGTCGAATTATACAAGCTTTATTTATCTACTTTGCTTCTATGTTCCATAAGCACAAAATAAAACCCCTTCAAAGTTGTTATAAAATTATAAAAGGCTTGCAGCTATGGAAAAATCTGTAGGGACAGATGCTTAAAAATATATGCAAACTAAAGTTAACTTACAGGCAAATACTTAAGTCAGAATTCAATCCAAAACACAGGAGCAGAAAAAATACAATAAAAATATGTAAAAAGAATGTTTCAGTTACATTTCTAAAATGCAAGAGCTTATAACCTCGAAAGGCACATTGAAAAAGCAGAGAATACAACTCTAAAACACATAATTTCAAAATAAAAAGCATTATAACTTTGAGCAAAGCCTGTAAGCATATTATAAATGACACATAGAAAATTATTCTAAGTGTTCACCCAGCCAAACCAGTTTGGATCTTCCCTTCTGCTAGGCTTATAACTACAGGATCCTGAATCACCAGGACATTTTGATAATCAAAATTTTTATCACATGTACTACTTCTAATCTTATAGCTCCTGCAAATCAGAATCTGACAAGCTGCCTCCATGGTGATAAGCATCATTTTTTTCAGAGCCTATAGATTTCAGTAGGTCAAAACTTACAGGGGTCTAGTAAAATACAGCAAAGCAAATCACAGGATCTGAAAAACCTTGGATCTGTCATGTTAATACTTTATATATTAAAAAACTGTTATTGGAATACACTTTTGACCCACTCCTTTGCTTACGGGTCTCATTTGTAAACATGTTCAACTGACAGGAATGTTATTATATAGTGACCTTGCTTCTAGACACAGCTGGAGAGCTGTCTAATTGTTTTGCAGTGGCTTTTAGTAAACTGCAGTTCAAACCTCATTTTAAAAATACTATGTATATTTCCATTTCTGCTTGTTCTACACTTTTCTTAATTATTTTAACACTCTACATATTCAAAATTTCACATCGTGACAGGATGGTGTGAAATTCTCTATGTGGCGTTGACAGCTGTCAGCTCACAAATGTTTGTAAAACTTTACACATTCTCATTTGTGCCATGATGAAGCTGGCAAAGATATGCATTTGATTTTCAAACACTCAAACCAAGAAACAACCAAAAATTGTAAAAAAAAAGTTTTTAAAACTTTAAATGGAAGAAAAATAAATAAATTGCCCAGTGCTAGAATATCCATAAGTGAAATATTGCCCAGTTAAGAAATGTTTTTCCTATATATTTTTTAATTGTGCAAGGAAATGAATCTATTGTAGAGGCAGTCATATAGTCAAAAGCCATAACTGGCTTTTGAAGAAGAGAAAAGGATTCATTTATTCTTCCTTAGAAAAAAGTAAATAGTTGATTTTCAGAATATTTCAATATCTATATATTACAAAGATACTGTATGTACTTATTAAAATTGCACATACAAGCCCCTTTATAGACCTGATACAACTGCTTCCTCACCTCCTTACTATGCTGCTAGATTCCAAGCATCACACCTGTGTCACGGGAATTACATTTTGACACTTTTCAGCTCTAGAGCTAAAGCACTGCAATGTTTGTTGTTGAAAATAGTGAAGATCCTTTTATTATACAGCAGTAAATACCTACCGTTGATTATCTAGAAAGTCCAAAGAAGGACAGTATATGAGGAAAGATCTTTTAAACTTGTTATACTAGAGTGGAATTAGGAAGAAGTTGGAAGTGATCTCAGAGAGAGAAAAGGTGAAAGGAAGCCTAACCGTCTCAATGTAGATGGGGAAAAATGAGAGGGGGAAACGTGTGGGACTATTTATCTGCTTCTTTCCTCCTTACCGCAACTGGTGCACATCGCTGGCTACCTGTTTTAGGGGTCTCTTCCAGCACCTCTTTCATCAACATTGCAACAAACTACAGGTTAGATTTAGCCATGAGAGCCCAAAACCTGAATGCCTAAGTCCAATCGTAGGCACTACTGCATTGATCTACAGTTACATATTCAGTGCCCTGTCTGTGAATGGAGAATACTGTACCAGACTTCTAAATCAGGCTCAGGTTTTTTTTAATGTATTGTATATTTCCTTCTTTAAACAGCAGTTAACTATTATTTCTTTGTGTTGGACTTGGTGCCTTAATTGCAACTGACAATGCAAACAGACTTCTGTGTCTCTCTTTATTATTTCCTTCCCCTAGCCTTTGCTGTTGCTCTTGTTTTACAAAATTGATATATAACTAAAGTGGTATCCATAAGGGCCACTGCCTGCATGGAAGGTAGCAGCATAAATCAGAGGCAATGTGAAAGACGTTTTTAGGGAATTGAACTGTTTAACATATGGGTTCAGTTAAATATGCATACGAGGGTGGACACAGTGAGTGATGTATGTTGTGTAAAATGGGGACATGGTGACTTGATCCTCTTTTCCTGAGTTTGTGAAGTTCTATCCCTGTGAGCCACCCCATGGTGAATATAAAGATGTGCAGCTGGAGTCTATGCACATTTAACTGGGCAGGTGTAAAGTTTTAATGAAACTCATCGTACTTCCAGACAAGAGTTTGGAAATGTAATGTTCCCCCAGGAATTTTAAGTCTCAGAATCTTCCAGCCAGCATGGCCATTAAAAACTGATAAATGTTGTTCTGTGGGGCTTGTCTATGCTGTTCATTTTAGAGCAGGCTGGTATGGGCATGATAGGGTTGCTTGGGACTAGGTGGAAGGGGAATATGCCATTTAGAGTGATCCTCACATCCAAATGGCATATCAGAGCTCAAGTGGCCCTATTTGGTCCAGCTCTTTCTATTTTGAATTTCTGGATTATTGGAAATTCAAAACAGATGCTGGGAGGCTCGCTTTTGGTTCATTCCCAGCATTCACATGGCCTGGAAATGGATCACGCCAGAGACATTTTTCCTGCACCAAAAAAGCAGAAGCCTCAGAAAGATGTGGGAAGGGAGGCTCTGTGGATGGTCTGGTTCACTCCAGCAGTTACATCATATGATCACCAGGAAAAAAAACAATGAACCAAGCTGTTCCTGAAGTGTACCAAAATGTGAGACAAATATCTGTCTAAATACTCTCACAGTTCTCATTGATTATTGATATGCTGATGTTCTAATAGTCATTGGCAACCTTGTTAATGTTTTAAGGAAGGTGGTACAGAATTGCACATGGAAGTCTACACCTCAGACCAGGAAGGGCAACCTCTGTGCACCTGGGAGCCAAATTTCTGCTCCTAGATTCCCCTGTGGGCTGCATAACTCCTATACATAGACATTTTTAGCACCCTTTTGGGGGGGGGGGGAAACACAGGAAGTATGTGGACAGGCATTTTCATTTTCATTTTTTAGATTTTTGGGAGGGAGGGACTTAGAGAAGCCATGCCAGAGATGATAGTGTAAAACCTCCAGGAGCAAAAATTGTTTGCTTGTTTGCTTGTTTTTTTAGAAAACAAGGGACAGAAACTTTTGACCCAAAAAGTCAAAAGGGAGGGAACTATCAAATAGTTTTGAGGGCTGCAAAGTCAGCCTAGCCTTACACTAGACTGACTTTTTCACTGAATATCATTACCTTCTACAACTCCATGTTTTTCTGTTTGATTGGTTGGTGTACTCATATAAGCTGTAGCTGTTTTAAAATTAAGAACTTTTGAAAGTGGAGGTATCAGGGTTTTAATTTGTACATGTATAGAGTGTTAAAATACAGTGGTACCTCACATAACGATGTTAATTGGTTCAAAAAAAAAGCGTTATGTGAAAACATTGTTATGTGAAGCACCATTTCCCATAGGAATGCATTGAAAACCGGTTAATCCGTTCCAATTGAAATGGATTATCCGGTTTTCTCCCTCCCCCCGCGGCTTGGATCTGACCCATGGCGGCTACCTCAGCCATGGCCGGACTCCCTAGAGTCCGGCCATGGCTGGGGTAGCCGCCGCGGCTCGGATCCAAGCCGCGGGGGGAGGGTGGTGGGATTGGAATGCCTTTCAGGCATCCCGGGCTTGGATCCCACCCGCCGCCGGTTACCCAAGGGTAACTGGCGGCGGGTGGGATCCAAGCCTGGGATGCCTGAAAGGCATCCCAATCCCACCACCCTCCCAGTCTCCCCCCACGGCTTGGATCCAAGCCGTGGGGGGAGTCTGGGTGCGGACACCCCCCCATCCTGCAGCCGCTGCTTCAAGCCTCCCCGTGTCGCTTTCCCCAGCCGTTCTCGGACTTCCAGGCATTCGAGAACGGCTGAGGTAGGCGGCGTGGGGAGGCTACCGGCATCGGGGACAGGGTGGGGGGGATCGGGAAGGCTTGAAGCCTCCCCGCGCCGCTTACCCAGGCCATTTTCGGACTTCTGGAAGTCCGAGAACGGCCTGGGTAAGCGGCGCGGGTAGGCTTCAAGCCTTCCCAATCCCCCCCTGTCCCCGCCGCTTAAAGCCTCCTTGCGCTGCCTACCCCGGCCATTCTCAGACACCTAGGTGTCCGAGAACAGCCTGGGTAGGCGGCGCGGGGAGGCTACCGGCATCGGAGACAGGGTGGGGGGATCGGGAAGGCTTGAAGCCTACCCGCGCCGCTTACCCAGGCCGTTTTCGGACTTCCAGAAGTCCGAAAACGGCCTGGGTAAGCGGCGCGGGTAGGCTTCAAGCCTTCCTGATCCCCCCCACCCTGTCCCCGATGCTTGAAGCCTCCCCGCGCCGCTTTCCCAGCCGTTCTCGGACACCTAGGTGTCTGAGAACAGCCGGGGGAGGCGGCGCGGGGAGGCTGCCGGCTGCGGGGACAGGATGGGTGTCCGGAAGCCTTCCAGGCAAAGGCCTGGAAGCCTTCGACACCCCCATACCCTTCCCCCGCCGCCGCTGAGAGCCTTCCGAGCTCTCAAAGGGCTTTCTCCAATATCGGAGGGGGCCCTTTGAGAGCTCGGAAGGGAATTGTCCGCAGGGGACGGTGGCTTCTGGGTCCTTCCGAGTACGCAGTCCACTGCCCACATTTTCCCCCAGCTGAGCGGCAGGGTTTCAAAGCTCCCGCCGCTCAGCTGGGGGAAAATGGTGCCTATGGGGAAAAATCGCAAAGCGATTTTTCCCCATAGGTAAGATCGTAGTGCGATCGCAAAAGCGATGGCAAAAAAGCCATCGCTATGCGATTTCTTCGTTAAACGGGGCGCTCGTTATACGAGGCACCACTGTAATAAAGGGGGTATATAAGAACTAGCCCTGAAAAATGTGCTTTTAAAATTAAGGCTTGAATAATAGTTTACTGCAGTCATTTCAAAACAATTAGTCAGCTCTCCAGCCAAGCAAGGCTACTGTACAATAACAATCTTGACAGCAGAACTGTTTATGTTGCAATGTGTAGATATAGTTTGCAGGTCCTACAGCTTCAACTTTTGGTTGTTCCAATATCTTGGAGCTTCAATAGTCTGGCATTCCAGGACCTTGCCATGATAATATCCAGGTGTTCCAGGACTCTGGTGCAACAAGTCTTTATTCCTCCTAAGCCAGTGTTTTCCAAGTTGGAACCTCCTTTTATAATAGCCAAGTAACATGTGATCCCACTGCCACATTTGCCAAAAAAAAAAAAACCACAACCCTACATTTTAATGGGGTAAACACATTAAAATAGATTATGTTCATAATATAATTCTAACCTAATATATTAATGTTTAATACCTAATGAGGGAGGTTGTAAATCTGCCTCTACCAGATAAAATTTGAGGGGAAAAGTCAATACACTTTGAGTTAATTTACTGTTTGGGGCATGGAAACAACCTTCCCTTCATGTCTCCTTCCCCACAAAAAAGCCCCCCTCAGTGAGGTTTCCCTCCCCCTCAAACTCCCCAATGTCCCCTGGTTCTCCTCCCTCACCTTTTTGCCCCTCTTGCCCTCCTCCTCCATGATTCAGACCGGGCCTCGAGGCATCTCCTCTCCTAGGTCCCTTCTCCCTTCACTGTGCTGCCATTGTCACACCCAGAAGAGTGGGAGACTCAAGTGGAGAGAAAGATGGTACTACAGCAGCAGAAGCAACTGTTCAATCCTGCCACAGTCTTGGGCATCAGCATTCCCAGCGTGCACTGCGTGTTCGCCTCACTCAGGCCTCTTTGAGCCAGGCTAATGCTCGGGTCAAAAGGGCTGACATCAATCCTCAAAAATGGATGTGAAGGAGCAGAGAAAAACAAGTGAGAACGGCTGTTCTGGAGGAGATGGTTTGCCGGCATAAAAGGAAAAAAAACACCCAAAGGGATACAGAAATGACTAAGAACATTAGGTTGCCCGGAATTCTGGTTCAGATTAAATTTATCTGTGGGCCAAGAGGATTAAGATAAAACAGCATTGTGGACACCATATTTAATATAATAAATATAAAAATAATTGCTACTAAAAATAACTGTGATGCCCAGTACTAACCAATTGTTCCCTCCTGCTTCTGATTTCAAAGACAGCCCTCCTTCTCCGCTGAGAGTTTTTCCTCTCTCTCTCTCTCTCTCTCTCTCTGTCGAGTCTGTTGAAGTTTGTTGCTGAAAGCAGTCATGTTTGTGAGTTTGCTGTTAGATCTGTTCAATTATAATTAATACAATATTTTATTCTTTCTCCTACTAATATCTCAGAGTGAGTTACTGAGATTGTACTGTAAGTGACAGCTGATGGACTAAGCTGGGGAACTTGAAGCTCTTCTGCTATCTGAATCCTTGCACTTCTGCTGTGCAGATAGAGGAATCTAACAAAAAATGCAAATCTGGGCAACAAAATAAAGCTTGTAGAATTAGACAAGCTGAGATTGCCTGGAAGCACTGCAAATATGAAAATATGTATACCTTGATATTGGATGAATTTTGGAATTGATTGTCTGATTTCATTCTGGCATTGACCCTTTTTGGGGATAAACTTCAGCTGTAATTATTTTCCCCTATATAATTCTGTAGGTCTCTTAGGGGTATGTTTAGACACCAGAATCCCTGGCCTGACAAAGGGACCTCATGCATGCAATTAGAGGGCAGTGAACAGTAAGGAAAAAGTTGGAAGGAACCCTGGGAAATCAATGGTCTTAAGTGGAGCATGATGATGCCAAATGAAACTGTCAAAATATTCAGTGAATGAGGCAGAGTGATGGCTTACTTGAGGTCCCCTTCGCAGGTTCCCTCAACCTCACTTCCAGATTCACAATAATTTTCCCTTGAGAAGATCACCCAAACTATGTCTATCCCTTCTTGTACCTTACCTCCAAAGCAGAATTAGTAATTTATGTATTCTATAAAATATTTGTCTTGCCAAAGTGCTTCCTTACCAAAGTGAGTGTCCTTGTCTTGAAGAAGGAATATGTCCATCCTGTGGTATTCTTTCCCAAGTCAAATCAGCAGGTGTAACTGAAAATGAGAATATTTTGAATATTTATTGTGGGGTATGGACCCACACCTACATCGGACAAATTCAAGGACTGGTATTGGTAAATTAATGAAAATTTCCAAACCCATAGCAGTTTGGTCATATGTGGTTAGTTCTTATTGTTACTATCACTGCTTTTCTTTGTATATTGAAGTTTTACCATTCCATGTATTCCTTTTATTGTGCTACTTTGAAAAAAATATTGGATTAAATATCTAATATTTTGGGGAAATACTCAAATTGTCAGGTCTGTCTGGCAGGTAGGTTCATCTCATTTTAGACAACAGGAAGTGACATTATCACTGCAGTCAGTTCCTCTGTACACCAAGAAAGTTTTTGGAAGACTTTGGAAAGACTACTTATCTGTACAACAACTCCCAGAATCCTACAGCTAGTCTGGCTCTTGGCCATGCATCAGCTGTTGGATGCTGGGAACTATATTCCACCATAAGGATTTTTCTCCTGAGCTCTGAGAGGCACATCAGACAAAAACAAACAAGCAAACAAAAGGAGAGAGAAAAAATATTGAGGCACTTTAAAGACTAACTTGAGGATGCAATACAAACTGAATTTCTGCAGGAAATACCTCAAGTATGAACATTGGTAGTTTTGCACAATTTATGGGAGGATTTAAATTAGCAGGGAAAAGTCTGAACCACATTTATTTGACAGAAGCATGTGTCTGAAACAATATACACATATAATTAACCTTGCATAAAATCAGTAGGTGGCATCACCATATCTCCTTCTGAATTTATTTCCTTATTTAATAGAATTTATAAAACCTTCTATGTCATTTCATAATGAGATGCAGTATATGAAAACAACCAAATAGAATAAATATATATTTTTTAAAAACCCTCAAATAAATTAACTGATAGCTGAAATTTATCATTTGGGGAAAATTTATGGAAATGGCTGTGAAGAATAATTAATAGTAGTAGGTGTTTTCATATCTACAAAAAGAGCACTCAGGTTTTGTACTTCTTCATTAGCCCACTAACATCCAGTGTTGGATATAGACCTCCCTTTTTGAATTCCATAAATTTATGTTGTGGTGTATTCTAATTCATGCCACTCTTGCTGATCGTTTAAAATCAAACCAGGATGGGTGAAGAAAAATAGCCATGTGGCCACACACACAAAATAATCTCAAGTCACTCTAGTCTTATTCTCTGTATCAAAAACAGTTCCGAACAGGTAGCAGTGTTTGTGTTCGTCTGTTGCATCAAAACCAACCAAGAGTCCTGTCATGCTGCAATGATTTGGTCTTTAAGATGCTACAGGACTGCCTGTTATTCTCTGTTTGGTTTAGAATGTGCTTCCTCAGTTTTATGGTGATAGCCCCTTTTTTGCATTACAAATGACTGGCCCCATTATAGTGAATTATGTACAACTCTAAAGGGAGGAATAAACCCAGGAACAAGCTGCCTGCAAGAAAAGATTAATAGCATCTCACTTGTCAACATGTAGAAGTCATTGAAATATGTTGGCTGATCATCCTGGGGGAAAGAGAGAGAGAGAGAAAGAGAGAGATTGAAGTTGATATTTTTATTTACATGGCATCAGTACTATCATCTAGATAGGGAAAGCTTTTAAAATAAAATTCAAGTTTAAGCTATCTCAAGTGACTACTACAAAAATATAATAGCTGAATAGTTATGCAAAGAAAAATGGCAATGTCTTTCAGGTGCACATTAGTAGACAATAACTGGAATGCAGTAATTCTTAAGTAAATACTTTTACACAGTGGAAAAACAAACAGCAGTATCTAAGGCATGGCACTTATGTTACAACAACAAAAGGTTGAATAGTAATTAAATTAACAAGGGAAAATACATGAAATGGCTGGTACTTACAGCAGTGTTATGAAAGGCACATCCTCCAAATATAAATGCAATATTTCCTGCAATCGCAAGTGCATGCCCATGTCTAAAGCACAACATGATATAATGGTGAGTAATTTAGGATATTGAAATAGCAGTGACTTTTTTCACCCACACTTGATTCTGGCCTCTCTACTATAGGTATTAGTAGTGATTTCTGATAATTAGTCTAACATGATAGGGTTTTCAAGGTTTGTGAGATGTTCAATGAATGGCCAGCGAGTTTCAATGGCCAAACAGGGATTTGAATCCAGGTCTCATGAATCTGACATCCCATCCATTACACCACTCTGGCTCTGAAACTTTGTGTGAATTAATATAGCTCTTTTAATACACCACAAGGTCGAGTTAAATCCAATTTCTAGTCCCAATAGTACTGTAGCTTCTATTATAAAATTATCCAATGGATTGTTACTACAGATGGACATGAACCACTTAGCGGTTTGTACCAGTTCGTTTCCCAGACAAACATGTGTCCAGCACCCACCTCCCAGCCCTGCCTTCTCTAGTTGGCACCCACTCAGAAGCAATAATACAGAACACAGATTATGAAGGATGGTAGCATTTGTGCCAGAAGCACTGCCTTGTTTCACCAAAATAGAATGACTTCAGTGCCCTCCATTAGAAGTTCATCAGTTTTGCCTTTGATATCAAAAATAATAAATTAAAGGAAATTGTGCCCATTTCAATATGTACTGTACTTGCTTGTGAAGGACTGAGGCCCATTAAATCAAATGTGACTTACGGTACATCTTGGTGTAGATGCACAGGAGTGCTTAGCAATCTTTACATTTCATTTATTGGTTTTGTTTCTAAATTTGGAAACATGAATGTTGCTACGTAGTAGAGGAAAACACACAGACCTCAAAGTGCCCCCCCCATTAGAAGAACAAGGAGGAGGAGCTGTATGAAAATGGGGGAAGCATTATTTCTATGTGCTCCTTTGGAATTGTTAAGATGACCTGATGCGAGAAGGAAAAATAGTGCCCTAGCAGTTTTAGTATCTCTGTAAATGCAGGAATTTCATTACAGTATACAAGTTATATTTGCTAAAATTTACTTTTCTACACTACTATTACAACTACAGAAGCCCTGTCCTCTTTTACACTGGCCATCTTAGGTTGCTTTTCCATTTCATTACAAGCCTGTGGCTTTTGCTTCTGGCTGTACTGGTCAGTGGTGGCCTATGAAATTTTATAACGAATTAAATAACTATCAGTTTCCTGCTCTTTCATGAGACCCATAATCTGCTGCTTGAGGCTGCCATCTCACTCTACCTAATGGTAGAACAGGCTTGTGATTTTGATTAGTTATCTTGCATTTGGTGGGCTTTGTTTTGTGACTTTGTTTTGTGACTGGAAGGTAGACACAGCCTTAATTAGCAAGTCTAAAGTCTAAGGCATTTTCTCAGAGAAAATCCTGTTGTGGGAGGGGCAACTGGTTAGGAGGAAATATGCATTTCCTTTAACAGATACTTTGATCCTCATTCTACTTTTCCTCCAGAACTGTTATGTTTTCTCATGGAAGGCTTATGCTACCAAACACAGAAAGGGGGTTAGAAAAAAAGAACTTTAGAGCCCTGTTCAGTTGTCATCAAGCCAGTTGTTACCAGCATACTTAGAAAGTATGTCCACAAGGAAAACATGTCTGAAGAGAAACAAGTCCTGATCTCATGAAGGCAATATGTTTGAGCAAAACCTAGAGTTTACATGAGAACAGGAGTCCCTCATCTTCAGACACATTACTCTCCAGATGGAGAAAGCAACAGAGGGAAGAGGCTAGTTGTGATTGTGATAACAATCAGCTGGATGACTACTGAGTAGGGTTTAGGAGTGATTCCAGGGTTATATTTGCTGGGTGAGGACAGGTGAAGGTAAAGATAAAGGTTCCCCCTGACATTTTTAGTCCATTCATTTCCAACTCTAGGGGGTGGTGTCCATCCCGTTTTCAAGCCGTAGAGCCAGCGCTTGTCTGAAGACAGTTTCCGTTGTCACGTGGCCAGCGTGACTAGGGAACGCCGTTTTTACCTTCCCACCGAGGTGGTACCTATTTATCTACTCGCATTTACATGCTTTCGAACTGCTAGGTTGGCGAGGAGCTTGGACAAAGTGACGAGAGCTCACTCTGTCGCGTGGATTCAATCTTACGACTGCTGGTCTTCTGACCCTGCAGCACCGGCTTCTGCGGTTTAGCCCACAGCGCCAACACGTCCCTTGAGGACAAGATCATTGTTAAATGTGCACTGGCATAAATGCATTCTGCCAGGATAGAGATTATCATTGCACAGATATTACAAAACACATGCACACTATATATGTAGAACAGATGTGGTCTTTCACATCGTTTTTCAAAACAGCTGTACAGTAAATAAATAAATAAATAAATAAATAAATAAATAAATAAATAAATAAATAAATAAATAAATAAATAAATAAATAAATAAATAAATAAAACAAAACACAACAACCACTTTTAAGGTAAAATTTACAATCTCTTAAACAGAGCTGGCAGAAAATATTTAAGCTATTATATGTGAAAATAACATGGCCATACTGACAGACTTTTACTCAGAACAGACTAAATAATGTGAAACTTAGTATATATCTTATGTGAAGCATATCCTGTTTATAGCTATGTTTTGTGGTTGTGCAAAAAAATAGCTGGTGTTCTCTAGAAAATAAACAAATATAACAATGTAATGAGTATTTTTATATTACATGTTGTTAAAATACAAACATTATGCAAGACAAAAGCTCATCAGCTCTATAAGGATGACATACCTAGGATTTGGAGGTTCCCCAGTCACTTCTTTCCTAATCCAATGTCCACTTGCTAATGCCATCTTAGAACTGGTAAAAAGATTTTATCAACAGAAAAAAGGTGTAATTTGTCTTGCTATGACAGATTTTTCGCAAGATTTTTAAATGGTTATTTATTTTGTATGGGACCCAAACTGCCTAATGTGCAAATGGAAAACACTCCATTCGGATGGCGGTGGAAAAGAGTGTCAGTTCTGCTTTTCCACTGCAAATCTTCTTAAGGTGTTTACCCAAAGTTTCAGGAACAGGTTTTAGAGGACATAATGACCTGTAGTAAGACACAGGGGATCACAGATGTTCAACTGCACATGAAGCAATCCTGTGGGGTTGCAGCCTGTTGCCCATCAATATTATCATGTTTATAAAAATGGTAAACTTAACAGTTCTATCATTATTGCAAGCCCTTTGAATGCTACTTCATTTTAAAAAAGTGCAAATAATAATACACAGCATGAGTCACAATCCCCTGCCCTCCCCCAACTTTATTCTCATCATGTTTCACTCACCTGGAGTGCCTCAATATTTCATTACAAGCTCAGGAAACAGTGTCCCTCCAAGCTCAACAAGCCGTCAAATATTAATTCTGCTGTAATTTATTCACTGGCTTCATCAGTGCTACCTTGATAACAGTTGCTATGACACCGGAATACACAGAGAGGAAGGCAGAACTCAAAGTCCCCCTTCTTATTTCACATTACTTCCGGGTTACTTGAAGTCATGGCAACACAAGCAGAGACAGATCTCATACTGTATATCCCTCCTATGCAATGTATAATGTTTCCGTCACTATGCTTGGAAAAACCAGGCGGATTTCTTAAGAGTCATAATACAGTCATTAATAACAGACTAAGAACAGAATGATACTTAGTGTGGTGTGACAGACTAGGACTTAGGAGAGCAGGGTTTGAATCCCCACTTGGCCATGGAAACCCACTGGGTGTATATACAGAATGGGTAGAACAGCTCTTTAAATATCTTTAAATATCTTGTTTCAAAATCCTCCCTTTGCACCGCCCCTTCTCCACTACTACTACTACTACTACTACTACTGCTGCTGCTGCTGCTGCTGCTACTACTACTACTACTACTACTACTACTACTACTACTACTACTTCTTCTTCTTCTTCTTCTTCTTCTTCTTCTTCTGGTCTCTTAGAGCATAAAGGCATTTTTGTTGCTTATGTTTTTCAACAGGAAATGCAAAACAAAACAAAAGCAGATTAAAAAAAGGAAAGAAAAAATAAAAATAAAAAGAAAGCTACAGTATTGTGGCACCTTAAAGACTAACTGCTATATTTTAATGTAATTTTTCTTGGAAAATGACCACTTTATCAGACATAAGAGTTAGAATATAGAGACTACATGAGAAAGGGACAATGGTGTTTGGCTGCATTTCATACCTAGTTATGGTTTACTGTTTATTTAATGACCACTCTTTGGTATTCAGTTCTTTTGAAGCCTGGTTCTGTTTTGTTATAGTTCAATTCTTCAAAACCTCTGGTTTATGAATGTGAGATATTGTGTTTCTGTACCTCTGATTAAAAAATCCAGGAAATGTCCCAATATTGCTGCACAATATCGTGCCCACTGAGCCAGCAGGAAAAAGGATGCCAAGCTTTACATAGCAAAGGGCAGCCTGAATGTTAGCAATATCAATGGCAGCACTCAAAATGATCTACAGGATACCCTCTTCTGCTAACTACCATTCACACTTGTTGAAAAGGGAGTCAGCTTTTAGGATTTCCCCTTGCATGGTGTCACTTTGTGAATGGCAGCGTTACTGGGGGACTCTTGTTCAACACCTTGACTATTAGTCTATGGAGTGTCTCGGGGTTTCATGATTCGCCATACTATTTCACATGTACATGAAAAACCTGAAAGAGGCTGTTGAGAATTTTATGGTCTGGTACCACCAGGGTGCTGACGACACCCAACAACATCTGCTTTTCAAGATCTTCCAGGAGATTCTTCTCTCAGTCTATTAGGTCCCCGTGTGTGGTCATCCAGACTTTTAAAACAGTCTTTATACCACACCGTGCAGAATATTATACTTGCAGCCACACAAACATTTTCTTGCATCAGTTATGTTTTTCTAGCCCCTTAGTACCAAGCTCATCATTTATTTCTTTTGTTATGGAAAACCACTGTATTTAAATGACTCTTTCTTTATTATGTCACTTGTATCTTTTTTGGTGCTAATCTCATTTCAACATGAGCAACTCCATCATCATATTCCTCTCATCTCAAATCACACTGAATTAAACTGGTGTATATGTCCCGCAGATTTATTTTTAATAGTATTACTCCTTGCCCTTAGAGAAATGTAGCACTACTTATTATTGTCTGTCATAATACATGGAGCGAAAACATTAGACCAGCCACAAGAATGGAGTTTTTTGGATGCAGGCCAGTGCATGATTTTGCATTTACATCCAGCCTTTTGACTGCACATTTTAATTTCCCCCCCAAATATGAGTCACAGCTTCAGCTATGGAATCATAATGGTAACATTTAGGAGATTAAGGTGCAGTTGTAAAATTAATTTCATTCTTAAATATTGGAAAATATCATTGTGTTGTTATGCTGAAGCAAGAGAAAGCTGACGTTTGCAACAAAAATAAAACTAAATGTTAGCTCTAATTAACATAAGTGTTAATCAAAGCAGTGGTCAGGGTTCTCTCCTAAATGGAGACCACTGTTCTCTGTGTAATGGAGTAATATTTATCACATGACTTTCCTCTGTGGATCCTCTAATTCAGCTGACCCCTGTGGGTGATCATGGAACAAAGGAAGGCTAATCGTAACCAGGATTGGCTGAAATAACCTTTGATCTTATGCTCTACCTCTAAGCGAAAGGGCAGAATAAGGGGTTACCCCACGTGCTGGCAGCTGCCACTTCCTGCCAGGAGTGTGTGCACATCACTGGAACAGAATGCAGCTACAACTTTCAAGCAGAAGTTTCTCACATATCCCCTTTTTCTTGTTTGTTAAGCAAAGGCACATATTCTTTCATATATTTGCGAACTACATATAAATCTTTTCAGCGAAGGCCTGAGGGCGAAGCTTTGAGACAGGTAGTTATTATGGAAAAGAAGATTGGTATACTTTGAATAAAACAACAGCAACTTATAAGGAGTATGAGGAGCATAATTCCAAGAATGAGAACACAACACAACAGTGTCATGGAGTTGGCATTCAGCTGTGAGATAATGACTGCTAGAAAAGTTTCAGGAGTATCTTGGATGTGATGCTGATTTAGAGGCTTTTTTGCATCAGCACTCAACTTCTTTATCATCCCCCAAATAAATTTGGACTGCGTGCCTTCAGGTCGGGCCAGGTGTTTCTGGTGACACGCAGTCATCTGGTCCCGCTCCAGAGCCATCGCTGGGTTGAAATCCGGAATCGGGTTTTGCAGGTTGGATGCCAACTCATTCTTCCCATGATATGGTCTCACACACTGAGCCAGGATCCACAAAGGACCTGTGGGAGTAAGCACAGCAGCGTAGCCATGCCCCCATGTTAGTAAAGGGGCTGGACCCTCCCACTGAGGGTCAGGAGACTGCTTATAAGTCACCAGCGGCCACTCCGTGAGGATTTCTTTACAAAAGTGTTTCTCTACTCGTAACAACTCATGCTGACCTGTAGATACAGTTAAATGATTTAATATGAATAATGCTATTGATATTACATCGGGAACATCTTGGGGCTTAATCCCTCTGTTTTTTGTTTGTTTTGAAAGGAGAAATTTAAATGAGTGGTGTGGTTGTTCTACAATAGCCTGTCCTGTGCAATTATAAGGAATACCATGGGAAAGTCGAACGTCCCATTCATTGCAGAAAGTGGTAAAGGCATGAGAAGTAAACAATGTATGTAAACAATGTTGTATGAGATGGCGAGAGGTCTTGCCACAAAGAGGGGTAGCCCAAATGTATCCTGAATAAGTATCAATAGTTAGACGAACATAAGAAAGAGGAGCAAGAGTGGGAACATGAGTGACATTCATTTGCCAAAGCTGATTGGCATCCATTCCTTTTGGGTTAACAGCATCAAACGGAAAGGAAATGGGAGACATGAAACAGGAAGAGCAAGAGGAGATGATGTCTTGAGCTGAGAAAGTGGAATAGAAAATTGCTTATGGATTTGTTTAGCACTCTAATGAAAAAAGGAACGGCTGTCAATAGGATGGAAAAGAGGGGACACAAGGAATGAAGAACAGAGTCAGGACAATGATTTCCCTCTGAGATAGCATCTTGAAATCCAGTATGAGATTGGATGTGAGCTGTTCTCGACATTGTACATTTAAAAACAGTCCTTTAATGGAAATTTTAAAAAGAAATATAAAACCTAACCACAACAAACAAACAAAAATAGACAACATAAGATCCAAATGGTGCAACATAACTCATAGGGCAATCCTATATATCAGGGGTCCCAACCCTTGGTCCGCAGCCTGGTAGAGGACTGTGACTCTGGCAGGACTGGGCTGAGGAGACAGATCTACTGCATTCCTCCACACACTCCCCTGCCCCCTGTGCATGCATGTGAGGATGCCCTGCCCCCTGCGACCATGCCCCACCTACCTGCGGGCATGCCCCCACCCCCCACACATGTGCTAGTGCACCCCACCCCATGAGCATGCCCAATGCCCCCCATGCATGTGTGCAAGCGTGCTCCTGCCCCCGTGAGCACCCCCACCCCCATGTATGCACGTGAGTGCCCCCCTGCCCCACATCCCCGTGAGCCTGGGGGGTGCCCCCCTGCATACAAATCCCACTCCCCTGGTCTACAATTGGGGAAAGTTTGGGAACCACTACTATTCTCTTAGTGCTATTTTCTTGTTGAAATGGTGGAGGATACTTGCCGACAGATACTCATAGTATTTGGTAGAGCAACAGGCATTACACAAGTAGGCAGAACCAGGGCTGCTATGCAGAATCAAAAACAAAAGTGGGTATTTACACTGAGTCAAGCAAAAATTCAGATATGGGAATACAGGTTAGGCCCTAGGTCTCTATCTCTCGTTAGGAGGTAGGCAGGAATGGAGTGGCTAGAGTGGCCTGAGCATGTGTTGGGGAGGACTAGCTGCCTTATAGCTCAGGTTATGCAAATCACATGGCAAACACCCTAAGAGATGTATTGTAAGTTATGAATTATTCATAGTATATGTTAATGTGGTTAAGAGGTGGGGCCAAGGAATGTTAAAAGGCGGAGCCTGAGAGGAGGAGTTAAGTCAATTCAGTTGAGTTGAATCAGAGTTGGTGTTAGGAATCAGAGAGAGAAGGAGGGGTCTGAGGAGTGAATAGTCTGAGTGAGAACTGTAGTAATTAATATAGAAGATTAATATTGAAGCTTAATGAAACTTAAAGAATGTGCTTATGAATTGCTCCAGAAACCAACTGTAATCAATAAACCTGTTATATTAAAAAGTCAGTACTGAATGGACCTTCATCTTTTCTAAGTAAAGTACGTTGATAAGGAGATCAACTGGTGGCAGTGTGTCAAGAGGTTTTGGTTTGCCTTTGTGAGCTCTGTGTTTGGGGAGACAAACAGTGGCCACGAGGGTGAATGTCACAATTGGTGTCCAGCGGTGGAATATGAAGCAATCCAGTAAAGTCAGAGTTTTGAAGGTAAAATTTTTTTGAGTCGTTGATACCTTTTTAGTTAGAGGTCTGTGGTGAAGAAGTGGGTGGCCTGCTAGAACTTTTGTGGAAAAGCTTAGTGGTGGGGCTTCTGATCCCAGATCTGGGGGAGCTAAAGTTAGGCAACGACTCTGAAGGAAAAATTCCTTTTATTTACCTCAGAATTTGAGAGACCTTGTGGCTAGCTTAAAATCCAAGGCTCTGAGAGTTAAGGGAGCACTTGTGGATAAAAGCGGAAGCCAGAGGTCAGAGCAGATCTGAGGGGATAGAAAAATCAAAGCAGAGGCTTGAGATATAAAATTATTTCAGTGACTGGAATTGCAAGCAGAAAGACAGGTCCTTTAAAAAATCAGTACAAACATTCAAGACTAATTATCTCAGAAGTAAACACACACCCCAAATGTAGCCAAAAGGGGAGTTGTGAGGCAGAGAGTTTACCTCAAGAATTGTAGGGAAATGGAGACCCTTTAACTCCAATGGAACAGGAGGAAATTGATGAGGGTGCCTCAGAGACACAAAAGGAATTAAGCTCACAAGAGTTTGAAAAATGAAAACTGGAAGAGGAGTATAGACTCAGAGAGAAAGCTCAGGAACTACAGCTCAAGGAATTAGAGATGAGAGAAAAAGCTGAGCAAGAGGCCAGACAAATAGAGTTATGACAAAAAGAAAGGGAATTAAGACAAAGAGAAATGGAATTTAAAATACAGATGAAACAATTAGAATTAGCTTCTCAAAATAACAATAATAACAGTGCTTTAAAAGGCAAAACTGTGACAGCAATAAGAGACCTTTCAACAAAAATTACAACAGTAAAATGTCAGGGAAAGAAGGCCAGAGTAGTGCCTCACCTGAGTTGCCAAGGCCTAGCCCGCGGAAGCAAATGAACCCTGAGGAAAAGTTTAATAGGTCTCCTCAGAGTGAGAGAAGGACTTTTAAACAGTGTTATAACTGCGGAGAGTTTGGGCATTGTGACGTTCCCCTCTATGAAGCACCTACTTTTTTGAACCCTCACAAAGGTTCCCTCACTGCCACCAGTGGATTACCTCTGTCCACAATATAAAAGACGTCCAAACACTTGTTTGGTAAATGCAAACAGAACTTATTTATTGAAGTGTAGCGAAGTTAATAATAATCACAGGTGTTCTTCGGATGATTAGTGTACACAATCAAATCAGTCACAGGTCTCTCTATACATACTTTCTTCTTGCCATATAATTAATTACTACCTTCCCTATCTATTTATCTTAACCAGTCTGTAACTCAATCGCTATCTCTTCTGCCTCTGACACTGACTAACTCACTCCTGACTCTCTCTCACTCTTGACCAACTCTCCTCCTCTCAAGCTCCAACTTTTTAACCTTTCTGTCGGCTCCGCCTCTCCACCACATTTACATAGACATCAATAATACATGACTTATTTTGCATAACAAGGCGTGAACGCTACAAGCATATTCAGTCAAATTGTACTAAAAACAAGAATAAAAATGGAAAAGATGATGGACAGACCAAAAAAGTATACTGCTTAAAAACTGTAGAAGCCACTGAGGGAAGTTGTAACAGTGGTTCTGTCTCCATGGCAACTAGCATGATAGAAAATTCTGATCTGCCACTAGCCAAGGTAATTCAGTGTTTTCTTGTAAAGACATAAGATATTTTAGTACAAAACCCTGGTGAAAGGATTCTTATTAATGAGAAGTCTTAAGTGGGAGTGGTTGATACCTGCTCCAACATAACCCTGTGCTATCCAGATGTGGTTCCTAAAGAACAAATACTTCCAAACCAAACTGCTAAAATCAAGGGAATAAGTTCTACTCCAGTGACTTTACCTATGGCTAAAGTAAAGATGACTATAGAGATTGGGTCGGAATTTGGGATGTGGCAATTTCAGATCAAATTCCAGTATCTTGTTTAATTGGGCTAGATCTCATTAAGCATGTGCAGAGTGCTTTTGGAGTAACATGTTCCCTGGGAGAGCAGTTAACAATCCCTGAGGGAAGAATGGAATCCCTAACCTCTGAATCAAACAAGAGATGCCCCAGGTTAGAGAAGAACCCTGAGGTAGCGGAAATGGCTGATGAGGTTATATTGAAAACCCCTAATGGTACTTCCTGTATTGGTGAACAGAAGGAAGATAGTACTTTAAATGATTGTATTACAAAAGCTAGCGAGAATCCCATTCCACTGACCCCTGAACACCTGGAAAGGTCTATAACTGATAAAGACCTGATTTATAGAGAAGGGTTAAACTTGATAGAGCATGTTAAGAGCATGTTGTACTTACACGCTCACAAGGGGGCCAGAAATTACCCACTGAAGCAGAAATGGATACTGTAGGAGAGGGAAGCCTGGAAGGAGAACAATTCCTGGATAGTCAATTTAATAGCTGTTCAGAAACTGATCTCATGCTGGAAGTGTAAAAAGAATGCAGGAACTTATTATCATATGTGGTGGACATGCGAAAAAGTCAAAAATTACTGGACACAGATATTGGATGTAGTAAAAGAAATTACCCAGCAGAAATTAGATATAAAACCTGAAATGGCATTATTGAATGTCATATCAGGCATTAATGATAATAAATTGAAGCATTGTATTATATATACACTCACAGCAGCTAGACTACTCTGGGCCCAAAAATAGAAAACCGAAGAGGTTCCAACGATAGAAAAGCTATTAAAGACATAGCAGAACTGGACACCCTATCAGAAGCACTACGGGAACAACCAAGAGACTATGTAAAACAAAGCTGGGAACTAATATATTCTTGGGCCCAGAAGAAGACAGGAGTGTAGGGCAAAGTTTATGATGTATGTATATCTAATTAGCACATACTGGAAATGAAATCGGGGGGAGCAGATAGGTTTACGAAGCTGGAGTCTCGGACTCCAAAGGGGGGGTGGGGTTAGTTTTAGGAGTTAGTTCTTTTTCCTTTTCTTTTTTCTCTTTCTTTGTTTTCTTGTCTCTATTTGCTTTGTCTGCATTCTGTGTGAATAAAAAAAATTTAAAAAAGAAACTGATCTCATGCTTTTAAAGAACTCTAATAAAAATAGTTTTGCCCAGGAGCAGAAGGAGGACACTAGCTTGGTGGGTTGCTTTGAAGCGGCCAGTACCCCCACTTTATTGTCTCCTGAGTGCCCTGAGGGACTTTGCTGAGATAAGGATCTTTTGTAGAAAGAGAAGTCCTTAGAAGAGGCAGAGCCAAGCTTGGGAAGTACTCCTGAAAAGGAGAAAAACTTGTATGAGGCCCAGGAAAGATCCTTCTGTCCTGAGGACAAAGTAGTGGAATTGAGATCTATAGAGCGGAGCAAATTGCCTTTGGCAGGGTCAGAACCTATAGATGTGTTGCACCAGCACTGGAGGGAAAAGTCTCGTAGCTCTGCAGCTGAAATAGACCCTAAAACCTTGCAAGGCAAACCTCTACCTAGATTATCAATGAATAAAGAAACAGAACCAGAGGAGAACCTCTGTGCATCTAAAATAAACCAAGTGTTTGAGAGTGCACTTAAAGGAAACCTGCCTGTGAGTTTGGAGATGACCCATGGTAGTACTTCCCCACATAGGGAAAACTTTGCAATGAAAGTACCTGTGGGTGAATTTGGGTGTGAGGAAGAAGGCGTAAGCCCTGACTTCTTAAAGAGGGACACATCCAGAGATGTTCGGGAGGAGGAGAGGGAACTGCCTACCCATTCCCCAGCTGAGAAAGTGAACCCCTAAGCCAGAATGAAAGCAGGCTTCACTAAGAAACGGCAAGGAGAGGATGTCCAGTGGACAACAGAGGGCCCTATGACTGCTAGTTGGCTGAAGATAAGATGGAAGGAGATAGAGATCATCAGAGGAACCCCTGAGTGCCAGCATTTGTGTGACCAACTGAAGGAGGCGGTAACGACTGGACCAGACCACAGCGTACCTGACTACAGCAGGGAGTTCACCATCCTCACAGATACATCGAGTGTTGGACTTGGAGAGGCGCTGTGTGAAGATGACAACGGGAGTGTGCAAGATTTGGACTTTGTAATTCACAGCATAAAAGGGACTCAGAGTGTGGATGCTGGTACCTTGCCTCGAAGGCCAAATGACTAATGGGGGAAAAAACCTGAATGGAGTAACCATTTAATTTATGTAACATTTTCATGAATATGTTATATTTCTGTAGGATTGTAATATTAAATGTTGTTAATATAAATTAAAAGGTAAAGTATGTAATGGAACTGCATTGGAATGTTTAGAGTGAAAAGATCTTGTGGTTGATATATAAGATGTTGTATTGCTTGCAGAATGTTGCCAGAGGGTAATTAGAGTTTTTATTCACTGAGGCCTGTTTGTTTAGGATGGAAAACGTGTTTCCCCTCCCAAACAAACATATTTAAAGGGGGAGGTATGTGGCAAACACCCTAAGAGATGTATTCTAAGTTATGAATTATTCATGGTATATGTTAATGGGGTTAAGAGGTAGGGCTGAGAGAGATGTTAAAAGGCGGCGCCTGAGAGGAGGAATTAAGTCGAGTCAATTGAGTTGAGTCAGATGAGATGTAAATAAGCAGCGGCTCCAGAAGAAGGAGTGGATGGACCATCTTCTAATGTTGATCAGAAACGATCAAGAAAAAGTATCATGCTGATGTAGGGAAGTTGTTTTTTTTATTAAAGAAAGGGGAGAGGAAACACAGTACAGTACATTTTTTAGGACCCAACAAAAAGCTATATTGTCTTGTTTGGTGTGCATGCAAAGTTTGCCTGTAGAAAAGGGGATGCTAAAATGGAAAATTAGTTCTTGAAAAGAGAGAGGGGGGAAAAGGTGACAGTGAGAATAATGAGGCCAAACCCTGCATAATGAAGATGCTTCCAGACAAGGCTTTTGACACACTGTTACTGTTACAGACAGCTATGACATCACCTGCCCGTCACTGCTGAAGCTGTGTATCATCTACCAATGGTGTGATGGAGGGTGGGACAGAAGGGGTGGAGCTGTTGTATATAAGGGGAGTGAATGGTGTGAGAGATTCAGATAGGGCCAGATAGGGCTTAGAGATAGGGTTGATATAGGGAGATAGGGCTTGGAGATACTGAGAGATAAGAACTGTGCTACATAGTGAGGGTCTGTGAGAGTGTGTGTGTTGTTATATTATTATAGTGATTGCTTTATTATTTATATTCAAGTGATTTGCCATTCCTTTTGTTTGTACACAATAAACCTAAGTTTTTATTTTGAAATCACACTTTGGCCTGAAGCTTTATTTGAGGGAATGGTTGGTGGCAGTGGAAACGAAGAGTGATTGAGTGTGACATAACAGCCCCTTCGTGAGGTATAAGGTGGCTGTTACAGTTACCTTGCCTGTTGATAGAGCTTAATGGAGTGGGGGGGGCAGCCCAGATGGTGCTTTTTTTCCACTTGCACTTTCCTTCCACATTTTCCCACTTGTATCTTTTTCTCTTCCTTCAGAAAAAATGCTTTTGAGAGCTGCTGCTGCTCCTGAGGCAGCTCCCAATCTGAGGAGGGCAGGACAAACTATTCCCCTTATTCAGACTAGGTAGACAACTAACAGTGAGTGTCCTTCCCCTCAACATTTTCTTTTTGCTAGGGAAAGATTGCATAAGCAATAGGAGAATACATGGGGTATATATTGAAGATAACATATGTAATTTTTTTTTTTTAACTTGCTGTGTACAATTTTGTTTCAGGCAGGGTAAGTGTGCAGAAAAGGTCTAGTCTGGAAGGACCATCAGTTTCTAGCTCTTCTATCATACATTCTATATTCAGTACAGTTTGTGCCCCGTTTCATTGCATCACCTTGCACAATATTGACAAACCACTGGCAGAGATTCTAACAGAAACAAAGATTTGTGCAATAACTATGTGTTTTCATAGCAGATTCCATGTTTGAAAATATTCTGAATCTTCTTTCTCTTTAATTTTCAACGTAAGACTGTCCATTTCTGCACAGTCCAAAATCTTCTTAATTATTTCTTCATCTGTAGGTATTCTTTCATTTTTCCAATTTTGCGCCAGTACAATCCTCCTTGCTAGGACTTTTTAAGTGTAGAGTACTCAGTAGTGATTTGCCACCGCCTTTTCCCGGTGTGTGTGTGTGCGTGCGCGCCCTGGGACTGTGCAACTTTCCCTCAAGGCAAGAAGATCATGTTGGCCCTTCTATAAGGCAGACCGGGGGAATTGAGCTCCCATCCTCACTAAGCTATCTGCAAACATAATATAATTAGAAATATAATAGAAAGTGGTTTCCTTAGTGCTTAAAATGAATGGCCAAAAGAGAACTTGGAAGGCGCCCCCCCAAACTTGACGCCTAATAAAGAAATTTTAACAACTCCATTTTGAAAGCGGGCCCCTCCCAGCCGGAAATGTTTCCACCCAAAACAATAGTACAATAAAATGACAATACCTTACCTATGCCCCCCCGTCAGCCTAGCTTTGCGGGAGCCCCGCCTCCCTGTGTGACGTAGTTTCCGGTGTGAAGTCCCTTGCAAAGGGCAGGTCTCGGGGAAGTCACGTGTGCCAGGAGGCTTCTTCGGAGAGCGCGGAGGAACGGCGGCGCCGCAGCAGAGGCTTTTCCCGTCTGCCGCCTTCCCTTTCCCGCGCGCCTCGCCGGGTCTCCGCGACGGTGGCAGCAGATGAAGGAGCCGGCGGGAGGCCGCCTGGAGCCCCTGCCTCGCCGCCGCCACCGCCTCCTCCTCCTCCGGGGAAGGATGGCGGTGCAATGAGTCCCGAGCCGGAGCCGCCGCCGCCGCCGCCGCCGCTGCTTCTTCCTCCTCTGGCAGCTTCGGCCCGGGAAGCGGAGGTGGTGGCCTTGACAGTGGCGGCTGTGGTGGAAGGCGAAGCGGCGGCGGTGGCGGCGGCTGCAGCGAGTGGCGGCAAAAAGTGGGGCAGCCGCATCATGCTGGTGAGGAGGATCGGCTTCAAGCCGGGTGGAGGCACCGCCTCGGTGAGTGGCCGGGCAAGAGAGGGAGTGGGGGTCCCCCCCTCCGGTCCCCCCCCACCTGTCCTCCCTGCCGCCTTCCGGAGCCTTCGGCCGCGGGTAGCGCAGCTGGCAGGCGCTGCTGGCCTTGGCTGCTCTGCAGCTTCCCCGGGAGCCGCGAAGGGGGTGCCTTGTCGCCCCCCTCCCTTAAGCGCTGACCAGCTCAAGCAAGCCTTGGAAGGCCCTGGTCCGCGGGGGCCGCCCTTTCCGTTCGTGCATCCCGCGGGGTTGGTGGGTGGGTGGGGGCTGGTAGGAGGCATCGGGGCTGGTGGACGTGCGCTCCATCATCCTCTGAACCTTTAGGCTTGTTCAAGACTGAAGGTGGTTTGCTTTGGGACATCCGATAGGGGCGATTGGCGTGGATACATCCGATGAAGTAGACTCAGGTCCAAGGAATCGTGTGGGACTTGTGTCCCACGTTTCCTCCTTTTTTCCTCTTCTAAGAGACTAGCATCGAATTCTTCGGTCCGTCCGTCCTTGTTGGTTATTTTATATATTTTAAGGCTTGACCCTGGCATACAAAACAGACTGTATTTATCCTTAATACAGACTGAGCCTTGATATGTACATACACGGTACCTACAGAAGGTCTTTTAGGGTTTCTAAAAGTCTCTGCTTTTCTGTCTTCTTTAAGAACTTCCTTAATGGAGAGTGCCAAATTATTTCTTTCGAAGAGCTAACACTGCAATTAAACCTAAATTGAAACTTTACAATGGCACTTTTCTCGTAAAGTTATGTGATTCCTGAAATCTTACATCATGTCTTTGCAAGTCAGGCTACTTTTTAAAAAAATGTGTTTCATTGTTGCTATACATGCTGTCTCCTGTTATCTAGTGTAATAGGTATGCCCTGCTATTTTCTAAAATTTGTTTCATTTCCACATTTTGCTGTTAGATGTTCTGCTTTTCTAGGCTCTCCTTAAGGTAAATTGTTTTAAGAGCATTTAGTGTTAACCACCCCATGATAGTTGTCCATCTTACTTCAGACCAAATCTCTGCCTCCTCCCTGGGCCTTTGCAATAGTTCATGAAAGACACAATTGGTTGAGATCCTGTGACAAAGCTCTGCATGTGCAGTGGTGATTATGTCATTGTTGACAAATCACCACAAATTAAAGCTTCCTTTGGCAATTTTGGGGTGCATGTGACTTAACTGCATTATCTACAAGTCACATGCACCTTGATTTGCCTTTTATCAGCAGCAGTTCGATGCTGTTGATACCACAACATTGCACACACAGAATTGCATAACAGGGTTTCAAGAATGGTTCTACTTTGGTTGGTTGACTGTGATATAGCATCAGTAGTATTAGGAGTATAGGCTGACATTTTCCAGGAGTGGCAGAAATTCCCTTGAAGTGTAGAAACTGAGAGGCAGTCTCATTAGCACATTGTTAATGAACTTCAAATGAATGTGTCTTGGAGTTAATTCCTATGCCACCTCTGTGGTGTGGAGTCCATTAGGATTGTGTAAAAGCTGCTCATGCAGCTTATTGTGATTTTGATATTGAATATATTGCGTTAGTTGCAGCAGAGATGTGGAATACTTTCATGTACACTCTGGGCATTTTTGATGACAGTAACAGAATCAGAAACAGGTTACTCGGGGTACTTCCAGAGATATGTGCCTCATACTATCTATTCAGCTATACGCCCAAATGGTACAGACAATTTATCTTGTGTCACTGTGCGGCTGACCTAAGTCAGTGATGGTGAACCTTTTTGAGCCCGAGTGCCCAAACTGCAATACAAAACCAAATTATTTCTTTCGAAGTGCTAACACTGTGATTAAACCTGAATACTGAGGTTTTAGTTTAGAAAAAACAACTCAATGAACTAATGAACACATTTTCTCTTAAAATAAATACACAATAACAGAGTTCCTCTTACGGAACTCTAAAAATCTATTCCTAAAATTCTCCTTTGCAGCTGCTTGTAGATTTCCTAATGGCATGTAGGATTGTCCGTAAATGTTGTAGAATTTTCCAAATGCATTTTTACATTTGGAAAATATTTCAGCTACCCATTTTCAAGTTCTCTCTCAAAAACCTGCAGTTTTCTCTCAAATGTTCTGATCTCACAAAACATCCTTTCTCCTATTTTGCAGTTTTTTGTTCAGTACATTGAAGCGTGCTGTAAAATATGTAAGAAGCATGAGGTTGGTAAGCAAGGCCATATCAGTGAGCTGTGAATATTCTTACTCCTTTTCAGTCATAAACAACCTAGTTTCATCCAAGCAGGCTACAAATCTCTCCAGGACTTGACCTCTGCTCAGCCACCAGACATTATTGTACTTAAGTAAAGTCTTATACTGTGCCTGGATCCCATCAAGAAGTGCTTGAAACTGTCAAAAATTAAGAGCACAAGCCATGTTGTAATTCACCATTTTTGTGACATCTCTGAGGATATTGTCTAATTTTTTGCTGTTTTCCCTGGCACAAAGAGTTTCTTGATGTATAATACAATGAAACTGCTTGACCAGATGTTTTACGTCTTTAACAAAGAACTGTATGAAATCAGATGTAACCCCCACCATGCAAAGTGCCCCGTCACTAGTAACTGCAACTACTTTTTCTGCTCTTATATCTTATGACAAAAAAGCCTCCATCACAGCATTGTAGATACAGTGGTGCCCCGCTTGACAACAATAATCCATTCCAGGAAAATCGCTGTTGAGTGAAATCGTTGTCAAGCAAAAAAGTCCCCATTGGAATGCATTGAAAACCGTTCAATGCGTTCCAGTGGGGGAAATACCTCATCGTCCAGCGAAGATTGCCCATAGAGAACCGCCAGTCAGCTGTTCTAATTTGCTGTAATGCGAAGCTTCTGTCCGGAAAGCAGCCATTTTGAGAAGGGAGGGACGCCATTTTGCAGAGCCAGAAAAAACATCATTTTGCGAACAAACGGTTCGCGAAGCAGGCTCCTAATCAACATAATGCGAAAAAACCCCATTGGAATCATCGTTTTGCGATCGCAATAGCGATCGCAAAAATGTCAGCATCAAGCAATTTCGATGTCATGTGAGGTAAGCATCAAACAGGGCACCACTGTATCTTTCCCTTGTGTTCCTCCAGGCAAAGACAACAGTTTCAGCAGCTCTTCTCTCATGATGTTGCCAGCAGCATAACGCAAAGTTACTGCTGTGTATGTGTTGGTATCCTTCAGTCTCAAGAGACTATGGTTGCATGCTCTGAATAGAGGTCTTGGAATAGCATTTAGTTTGTCTGAGAAGGCCAATTCAAGAATGACAATCCCTTCCACACTGAAGACAAATACAATCTGTCCCCTATCCAGCTCCCTGATTTTGCTGGTTTTGGGACTGCCTCTTTGCCTCGGCTTGCTGGACAACTATCTCTTCAAATTGGGAGAGGCTGTGATGCATCGCCTGCCTCCAGACTGAATAGTCAGATGTCAAGGTTTCCCATCTGTTGAGGTCCATTCCTAACTTTGGAAGATTCCTTTTTTCATGGTTTTATGAAAGAGTCAGACTCACTCACTCACACACACAAACACACACACACACACAGACACACACACTTTGGAAGGTTCCTTTTTTCATGGTTTTATGAAGGTCAGTCTCTCAGTCACATAGACACACACACTTTAGAAGGTTCCTTTTTTAAATGGTTTTATGAAAGAGTCTCTCTCTCTCTGTCTCTCTCTCTCTCTCTCTCTCTCTCTCACACACACACACACACACTCTCTCTCTCTCTCTCTCTCTCACACACACACACACACACACTTACACACACTTTGGAAGGTTCCTTTTTCATGGTTTTATGAGTCAGTCTCTCTTGTGCATGCGCACAAACACACCCTCCCTCTCTCCTTCCCTAAATTTTCTACAGTCATTTGCTTCAGCTCACTATGATCCCGTTTCCTCTTAATACATTTAAACAAGCTTGATGAATTCACCTGTCTCCCTCTCTCGCACGTTCCTTCCCGCCTTAATTGGAGCCTTCCCTCCTGCTTCCAGGGGAAGTAGCAATTCACAAGCTGGATTAACTTTGGTGGGCTCTTCTAAAGCAGTAGACAATAAACAGCTTTATCTCTGATCTTCAAAAAAACCTGATTTACCAGTGCCACAACCAAGGAAGGTAGCAGGGAAAGGTGGCTTATGATCCTGAGGTTTGGCTGTGGTGGGGGGAGGGGTAGTGATCTGACGACTTATGGCTTGCATGCCAGTGGAGAGGCCTTTGCGTGCCAGCTGTGGCATACATGCCATTGGTTCGCCATCACTGTCCTAAGTCACTGTTGATTTTTTTTTTTCAAATGAGGGTCTTGATATTTATTTTGATTTGTGGGGAAACTTACAATATGATGCCAGTTTAGCAAATATAGTGCTTATCTGTGTTTGCAGATTGTGTTGTCGTATACAGCCAATACAAGTTGCACAGTTGAATTTTGGTATACTTGAAAGCACTCTTCTGCTGTCATTTGGTCTAAACTGGTCTTAATCTGAGAACAGCTGACCCTGCAATGTAGACAGCTTGTATGGTGGGCATGTCTCAAGTCATAAATCATACTATATTACTGCATCACATGTTGCTGTATACTGAAGCATCTTCCAGTGATTTCTTGTGTTCTTCTAATGTTTGTCTTGGCATCAAATACACAATTTGTACCTATGAAGTGCCACTCTGGATGTAATTTTATTAACGCTGGAAGAGAAAGTATAGGGTAGTTCGTCCTAATTGCACTTGGTTCTTGCAGATCACCTTGACAATTGAATCTGGCAGACTGCTTGCATGAAATAAATTGTTGCTTGCCTTGCATGTTTAACTGTAAGGCACTGTAGGTGTGTCAGTTGCCAAGTATTAGAAATGAAATTAAGAAGCATAGTTGCAGTGAGTTTTTCGTTAAAACTGTCATACAGACTGCCTGCAGTATATTACAGTCAAGGGTAACTTGTCTGCTATGACTGTTGGGGTTAGAAGCAAAGGGAAGTAACAACAGCATGCCATTTTTTCAGGGTGTTTCAGAATACAAAGGAAAAGAGCCAAGAGCCTAGGTGAGGAATCTGTCACCCTCTAGATGTTGGATTCCAGCTGTCACCAGGTTCATTGGTCAGGATATCTGGAGGGAAAGGGCACAGGTTATCCACCCCTGTTCTAATGTGTTAGAAATCATACAGTATATGGACTGTTTCCTCTCTTGAGAAGTGTATTTTGTTGTTATTGTTGTTTTTAGCAGGCCTGTGTGGATCATTTGAGATCTAGGCATCAAAACAAAAAGGCAAGGGGATAATCTGGGTTGAGTCCATTACGTTATGATGTGAACGATAATCCCAATCTCTGAGAGAGAAATGTCATTTGTTAGCATAAAGATGGATGTGGGCTCTGCGACATCCTTTTTTTCCTAAAATGCAGTCACGAAGAAGATTTGGCTTTAAATAATATTTGTTACTCTGCCAAAGTTGTTTCTTGATTCTTTCAGTATTAGTTTCAGTCAGCGAAGAATTCATTGTGGATAACTTTTATGAAGAAAATGAAAATGAGAAACATTGTATTTGAGAGGAATTGTATTAGTGAACAATCTTGTCATAAAGGAAGAACTTGAAAATTGTTTCTGTGTGTGAAAAAAGCTTCATATATTAGGAAAGTTGGTACAACTATTATTTTGTCTTTGTTACAGTTCTAATTAAAAGGTTAGGGTGCCAACCCACATTGTCAAAATGAAGCTTTCCACTGTAATCTGCATTATATGGTTAATTTCCATAACAATCAGAGTTTCAATGCAAAATTTCATCTTCAAAGGTAAATACCTCTGTGAAATTTGATTATATTCTTTTTAAAAAAAACTTTTTAGCATGTTAACTAAGATAAGAAGAGGGGAAGACATAAGCACAGTAGAGAAATTGTGTGCACAAGATAAATTGTTGCCTTTCTGTTACCTGGCTGAAACACTAGCCCTTCCCCCTCCTTTTGCTTCCCTTAGTGGCCATCTAACACGTATGCAGATGAAGACAAAGTGAATTGTCACCACCACCATGTGAGAGAGGCAGGGTGGATGAAATCAATTATTTTTTTAAAAATTGATAAAAGTCACAATTTAAATCACATTTTAAATTTAAAAAATGAATTTTTAATTTACATTGTCAAACTGATTATTTAAATTGTGATTTAAATCAAATCCACCTTCAGAGTGAGAACTTAAGCTTGTCAGAGATCTGGCATGTGTGTGAATTTTCTTTTGCAAAGTAAGATTGTCAGTTTATTTAGTAGAATTAGGAAGAAGAGTAGATTGTCAGACCTAGGGGTCGGTTTTGAGAACAGTATTCTGAAAAGAGGAATATAATAGGGCCAATCGTGTTAATAGAGAGGTGTACTTTTAAAAATTAAATATTTGAATATAATAGTTATAGATTGCCATGTTGATTCTGACTTACTGCAGCTTTCCCAGGGTTTTTAGGTATAAGGTACTTAGAAGTAGTTTACTGCTCTTTCCTTTTGGTGTTGCTCTGGGTGGCAGGCCATGTAACCCCATTGTTGATACATTCTCCAAATGATTTCAGCTGGCTGCTCTCCTGTGAGACACAGTGGGGATTCAGATATGTGGCCCTCAGCTCTGCACTTAGGTCTTCCAACCCAATAAACTATACCAGCATATATTTTAAAGTTTACACAGTTTTCCCCCCCAAACCATTTAGGGCTGTTACTTAAATTCTGATTGAAATCCAGATTGTGTTAGCAGAATTCTGTGTGTAACTAGACTTTGTTCTGTACAGTGGTGCCCCGCATAGCGCCGATAATCCGTTCCGAAAAAATAGTCACTATACGGATTTGCTGCTGTGCGGGGCAAAAAAGCACATAGGAACGTATTAAAACACGTTTAATGCGTTCCTATGGGGAAAAAACTCACCATTCTGCGAAAATCCTCCATCTGGCCGCCATTTTCGCTGCCCGGTAAGCGAGGAAAGGGTGCGAAAAAACTGTGGGTGGCCATTTTATTTACCCAGTGGCCATTTTGGAACAGCCGATCAGTTGTTTTTAAAACATTGCTATGCGAAAATCGGTAAGCGAAACACTTACTGATCATTGCAAAGCGATGTGTTGCCATCGCAAAAACCTCATCGCTATGCGGATTCATCGTTAAATGAATCGCTCGTTATGCAGGGCTCCACTGTATATCATGTCGCTCCTAGTGATATCAAACCTAAAGGTGGCCTAGCCCTTCAGGGTGGATTATGAAGATGTCAGTAGAGGAGGGGAGATCTCCCCATCTTAACAGGAAGCAACATTCTGTCAGCAGGTTAATATAGTTGGGGAGTAACCTTTTAATACACATAACTTGATGTAATTGCTGCAGCAGATTTGTATCATCAGGTTAGGCTGGAATGTGCTTAAAATTTAACATAAAGATAACTCATGGATTGTTGATGAAATTTCAAACTGCTTTCTCTTTGAGGTAGCTTACAATTTGTAGAATATACTTCCCTTGCTTCCACTCAAGTGCTTCTGTACTAGATTAAATAACCTGAAAGCTTAGTTAATAGCATATATGGTGTATAAAAACATCTGCCATTGGCACAGATACCAAAAAAATGTTTTTATCATACAAATTTTGATGTATTTTATGCATCAAAGCATTTAATTTTATGAGAAGAAAAACACTGAATATCATATAGGTGGTCTGTGGTGCTGCAGAGCATCATGTCATTATTGTTGACTGCAGCATTCTGTATGCACAGGAAGAGACTATACTGTAGATTACTAGAGATGGAGTTTGTCATTGTTGATAAGGGGAGAATGTTACAGCCGAAAGGAAACATTTTGCAAGCCATTCATAGGCAAAACTATGTTCATGTTCAGTACATGATTAGAAGAACTGGACTTTGTTCAGTTTCACAGGATAGAGTGTGTAGTAAGCTATACTTAATTTGCTAGTATTTGTTGGTTTTTTTTATTACATCTGTGTCCCTTTTTTCTTCTGCAAAGCTCAAAATGATATATGGTTATCCCTTTCTTTCCCTGTGATCCCCACAGCAACCCTGCAAGATGGAGAGAGTAGATGTACAATGATAAATCCTTTTCTAGGCTGGTCCTTTAACCCAGCAGTTACCATGGCTGGGTTGCTGAATATTGTTGTATGGTCGTGCCAAGAAACCAGGACAATTTGCCATGGTGCCTCTGGCTTCTGAGAGTTGAAGTCCAACAATACAGTGGTGCCTCGCTTACCAATGTTAATTCGTTCCGCAAAAATCGCTGCAGAACGAAAATGTCGCGATGTGATATTAAAAGGCCCATAGAAACTCATTGAAACCCCTTCAATGCCTTCCTATGGGCTTAAAACTCACCATTGAGCGAAGATCCTCCATAGCGCTGCCATTTTCGGTGCCTCTAAAGCGAGGAATCTGTCCCAAAAAACAGGGGGCGGCCATGTTTTTTTCCTGGTGGCCATTCAGCTGTGCGAAAATGGGGGCTTTGCGATGATCGCTTCCCTGCGATCATCGCAAAGCGAAACTACCCCATAGAGAACATTGCAAAGCGATTGCTTTTGCGATCGCAAAAACAGCGTCGCTAAGCAATTTCGTTGCTAAACGGAGCGATCGCTAAGCGAGGCACCACTGTATGTAGTGGTCCAAGTTTGGGGATCACTGCTCTAATCCAGCCTGCCTCATTCAAGTTGCCCCCAGTTATGTTATACTACAGTTCTCTTTCTCGTCCTTCTGTCATCAGAAAAAGATCTTCCTTGTCAGCCTGGCTTTATAGGTGAGGTGTCTCAGGAGTGCTATATTTTTTGAATTCAGAATTATTTAAAAGTGTTTTAAAATGCCTTTTAATTATAGTTTTAATATTAATACATGTTTAATTGCTTTCAATATAGTTTTTTATGGCATTTCTAAATTGTAGTTATTGTATAGTTTAATTGTTGTGAGCTGCCTTGAGTTTCCTTTGGGGAGAAAGGTGGTGCATGAATATGTAAACAAATAAGAAAATTCCATCACTCTAGCTAGCAGGGTCATATGAAGCAATACCGCACTGACTCTGACATTAATGACTATTTCATTAATTTAGTGGCTAAAATCATGTTATCTAGTGTAGTAAATTGCAACTGGGGTAGCCCCATTGGATCAGTTGACTAACCAAATTCCAGTTTCCTGGCTGCAACGTAATAAGCAACAGGATTTCAGCCAATGAATGGGATAAAGGAAATCTGCTCAGGAAGCTGAATAGTACACTCTGTAAGCTAACTGAGCAGATGCTTGAAATAATTACTCTAGTACATCCTTCTTGGAAATAGGTCCTGCTGAGATTAATGTAACTTGCTGAAGGTAAATATGCTTATTATTAAAGCCTGAGTATTTTCACTTTCTAAAAATATCATTGAATGTTTGAGCAAGTTTCTTGAAGAAATGAAATACTTTCTATTAATATGCATTTTCTTCCTATTAACTCCCAAAGATCCAGGGGAATTTTCTTTATATCTTGAGGGTTTTCCAAAATCTGACTGTGTTTAGATAACTGTGCATAGCTTTTATTTGGTTGAAGCTCAGTTACATTTGGATGATATACTAGAATTTTTACATCTATAAGGATGTAATTGATTGGTTAAGGAAATTATTTTGAACTGAGAGAGTATGTTTAATTATAAATTTTGAGAAACATAGCGAGTTTGGATGTGTTATTACTGTAGTAATTGGCATATCCTCTGTAATTGTTCTCTAAATTTAGCATATGATTTGGCAAAGAGCCGTTAGCTGCATATTCAGTTTAAAATACAGTGCTCTCTCCTAACAGTTAAAACATTTTCAGAAGTGAGTTTCTAAAAATTGAACTATGTTAATATAAATATTTTTTTTCTTAACAGCAAGGCATTGGCCGACCAAGTGTGTACCATGCTGTTATTGTCATCTTCCTTGAATTTTTTGCTTGGGGGCTGCTCACAACACCCATGCTTACAGTAAGTTTTCTAACCTGGAGATTTTAATTACAGTTGATGTCTTTAGCTTGTATTTATAACTCAACAATATTTTAGAGATCTGTTCATACTGATCTGGATAGATCTGTACTGGAATTATGCTCAAAGACCTAGGTCTGTGTTTGCAAAACTGTTCTGTCTTTTATATGTTGCTATGTATATTGCATGAAGTCTGGAGAAAGCTGTAGTAATCATCCAGAGGGAGAGTTAAAACAGCATCCATTACACTTGGCTGCATCAGAGGGAGAAGTGAGCCTATGAAGCTCTTGCCTATCAACTTATCTGGGAGTTGCTGCTATTTTGTTCCTTTCCCTTCAGATTATCCAAAGTTGCTATTCCACCTATATGCTATATAATATTCAAGAGCTGTTACATAGAGTTATTAATTTTTCCTTTCCCTACCTTTTGCAGTGCACTGATCAGATGGCTCAACAGAAAGCACAGTCAATACATTGCCAAAAATAATACATAAAGGTAGTCAGCTGATACAATAAGGAAGTGTGTGAGAAAAAGCAAAATGTGCTTCTTATAGAATGCCCCATTGTGCTTAAAGCGCTCTCTGGGTGGTTTACAATTTAAATATGGTGGCTACACATTGCCCCCCACCCCAAGCTGGGTATTCAGTTTACTGACTTCCGATGGATGGAAGGTTGAGTGAAACCTCCAGGATTGAACTCAGGTCATGAGCAGAGTCTTTACTGCAGTACTGTAGAACAAGCTGGCCAGAGATAAATTGGTTCATGTAATACACAGGAAGTTTTAGAATTCTGCCTGCCAGGAGTGGAACAATGAGCTAGTATGTATTGCCCCATCCTTCCCATGCTAAGTGGGAATGACTAAAGCAGGGGCCAGGGAACTTTCTTACCTTCCCCCCCCCCCCAATTTATATACGTTGACATTACCCCCCCTTGGCTCTTGCCGTCCACGGCTGACCCCCCCTGCCTCTGCGCTCACCCGGGACCTGTGGCCACCACCCAGGCAGCCAGTCTGGAGCCACCCCACCGCTGGGAAAGCGCGTCCTTGGCAAGGGGAGGCGGGCGCCATGGGGCCAGCTCAGGTAAGGCGGGGTGGGAAGGGGGCCTCCTCACCGGCGCACTAGGCGGGTGGGTGCGGCCAGGAAGGAGAGCCTTGGTCAGGGCTCCACTGGGCAAAGAGTCCAGCTGGCCTGGTACGCCGCCCTCCCCTGCACTTTGGAGGTGAGGAGGGCAGGCGAGTGCCCTGTGCAGTTCCTCTCCAGAGCTCGCTCTCCCCACGACAGAACAGCCACCTACACATAGCATCATTGGAAATAAAATGGCTGGGGGTAAAATGCCTGCCGCAACTGTCCTCATTACCCCCAGGATTTTAATTTTTACCCCATTTGGGGTAATTTACCCCTGTTCCCTGACCACTGGACTAAAGAGAACAGGGAGCTTCTGTCTGTGGTTGGTTTGTTGTAAATCAGAACTTGACTCTGACTTGTCTGGGTTCATGTTTCACACATCACAGTAGACAAAACATGAATGAAAAATGTAGCATATTCAAACAATGGAATTAATTAAGTAGTATATACTGGTATGCTGTGTTATCCCAGTTAAGGTAAGGAATGCTAAAGAATTATATCTTATTGTGGTATCTGAATATGCCTAGTAAGAGTCAAGATGGAGCTTGGAGCTAGGCTATTCATGGTGTGGGTGGAGTTACCCAGCACTTTGAACTAGCTCTTTCATGCTTCCATTTTTCACAAGGTTAAATGAGTCTTCCAAAACAAAAGTAATAATTTAAAAAATCATTTTGCTCTAAGGTTGAGCCCTGCTAAAATGTTACAGAACACTTTTCCGTAGTGTTAGATGACTCCAGTGTCATTTTCCAGATGGGGGTGTGAACTTACACCTAGGCTGGTTCACTGAGCATGGTCATTTCAATATCAGCCACCAATTGTAACTCGGTTATTGTGTGGGAAATGTTTTTTTTCTCTGAGATTTAAAATATAAATCAGCAAAAGATTGGTTAAGTAGTAATTGATTCATAAAAGTAAGCATCGTAACCCTTTTTTAAAATTTCTGAGATACTATTATTCCTCTCTGCCTAATCTTTATCTCATTGAACCGCCTCCTAATTTTGGTTTCAAAATTCAAATTGCAATTGAAAAATATAAATAAAAACAATTTAGTGAAGAATGATTTTTAAATTAAAGATAAACACGGTTTTCTTGAGAAATCTTCAATTGTAGTAATGACACTGCAGAATTTTGTTTAAGCAGATAAAATGGTTTGCATTTGTGAAAGCTTCATACTTTTATTATCCTCTTGGCAGTTCTTTGTGCACATGGGACAAGGCAGATTGCCCCCTTTGGGAGCCAGTGATTTGGATGATTATATAATGTACTGATTAAATTTGGTTTTCCCAGAGCAAGATAAGCATCCAAGAAACTGTGATGTAAATAAAAAGTTAAATGAAATATATAACTTGGATTTTAAATCTTCAGTTTTAATATTGCTTCTGTCAGGGTGGTTAAATATGAATGATTTTTTTTTTAAAAAAAAATCAAATTCATTTAATAATGATTTAAATTACAGTTTCAATTTTAAAAAAATATTTATACAGTAGTGTCAAAATCTGATTTATTTAGATTGGCTTCTTTGATTTTTGCTTTTGGTTGTATAGTATTGCTAAACATTGGAAGATTTTTTTGGATCAGAATCAACTTACCCATCCTCTGTTCTGCATAAATTGTGAAGTGGAAAGTGTTTCAGTTACAGAATGCAGAATATATAAAGTGGAACTTGATGCAGCTCCCTTGACTTAAGGTTTCTTGGGGTTTATTTGGAATATAACAATTTGCTGACTCCTCCAATTAATTCCAAATTTCTTTTTGCCCTCGCATGTCACTCCTTTCTAATCAGTTGTTCTCATGTCAGGTTTACAAATACAGTGGTGCCTCGCCTGACGATGTTAATTCGTTCCAGCGAAATCGCTGTAGAGTGAAAACATACTAAAGCGGGAAAAAAAGCCCATTGAAATGCATTGAAACCCGTTCAATGCGTTCCAATGGGCTGAAAACTCACCGTTCAGCAAATATCCTCTATAGGGGTGGCCATTTTCGGGTGCCTGTATAGCGAAAAATGGCTCCTAAAAACAGCGGAGAGCCATTTTGTACACCAGGCGGCCATTTTGAAACCCAATGATCAGCTGTTTTTAGATTGTCGTAATGCAAAAATCGGTTCCCGAGGCAGGGAACCGATCATTGCGAAGCGGATTTTTCCCATTTAAACCATCATTTTGCCATCGCTTAAGCAAGGCAATCGTTAAGCGAGGCATCACTGTAACTTCTAGATTTGAAGTACAGGTGTGATGTGTGTATAATTAAGGCTTAGGGGGGCCCAAAGAACTCTGTCCATGCATCAGGAGCTTCAGTTTCTTGTACAGATATCACTTCCTCACTATTTAGATGCTTCCCATAGAGGTAAACTGAATTTTGGGATGCAGAACTGTTATAGGAACAGAAGCACACTACGTTCATGGTGATTCCTTGTGATGTTTCAGGTCCTCGTTAGAGATGGTGCACTGAAAAGTTAAATAACATTCAAAAAAATACAAATTCTGCAGTTTTCCTATTTTTCCAGCATCCTTACTGTAGTTACTACAGTTATCATAAATGTATTTTAAAGGCTGGAACATGCAAAAAAGTCTCAGGTTGCAGTTGGAAAAAAAATTCAGCTTGCAGATTGTATGAAGAAGCATAACTTTGCTAATCCCCCCCTCCCGAACCAGATAATGTGTTTCTTTTTTATTTATTCAATCACATCTGTTGTATTCCTGGACACATGAAGTATAGGAAAAATATATTTAAAGAAATAGCTGCTTCATTGCTAAATGGAGAAATTTTAAGGTGAAATTTTAGAGCTGTTTGAAATAGTAGAGCCAGTTTTGGCAACTGCTCAGAATATGCTACTGTGGGCCTTGGATGTTTATATAAAATGGTGATTGAATGATACATATATTTGGCCAGAATGAGTTCTGTGACAGTCTGGACGGTTCTGTCATTACAGCGCATTGGATCCAGACTTGCAGTTGATGCAGTTCTGCTCATGCTAGAGGAAGGGAACAGGATGATCTCTATCATAGAGAGATCCACCTGAGCAGAGTGTCACTTGCAGCAAAGCTAGAGAAGGGGGGGATTTGAGAAACATTGCTCCCCTTCTTCCTACTGTGGGAGACCTCCACTAAAATCCCATTTCCTTCCATAAAGGGACGAAACCCTCCTATTTGCAGAGAGGCATGTCTGGATTCACTCCCATGCATTTCTTTTACTATACGCTTCTTTGAATTGGTAGTCAGTTTTACTAATGTATATTTCTTTTTAGGTTTTACACGAAACATTTCCTCAGCATACGTTTCTAATGAACGGCCTCATTCAGGGGGTTAAGGTAAGAATGCTTTAAAGAGTGTCCCAAATGCCACCCCTTTGCATTTGAATAGTTGAGTAGCCCAATGGACAGAGTACTACGATGTTTCTGAACTCTCCTTGTTACCTTGTGTAACAGGAATAACATCAAAGCAGGTAATGGGCATGAAGATTCTGAACTGAGAACACGTGTCACAAAAACATTTTATGTTACTAAGGGTGTGGTTCTACACGTATTTTTTACCTATGAGTTCATTGGGGCTTAATTGAGATTAGCTTTACCCCAGAGTGCAACTCAAACTTGCCATTTGGCCATAAAGCTGATTAGGTGCTGATTGGGTCGAGTAATGGTCTGGCCTACCTTTCAGGGACATCATAAGTATGGAGTGTGATGAGGGAAAGCAGTTTGTATTGCCATGAACTCATTGGAAAAAGGTGGCCTATGGATAGTTCAGTGAGTTGGATACCTGGCTGCAGAGCCAGAGATCAGGGGTGCAGTTCTCCGCTGTGCATTGCAGGAGAAGAGCCAGCCTGTATAGCCTTGGACAAGTAGCACAGGTCCAGAGTATTCCCAAAAGAAAGTAAAGGTAAACTATTTCTGTGTATTCTGCAGCTAGAAAATCCTGGAATGCTTCATCTTAAGTGAGAATTAATTTGATAGCATAAAATTATTATTATTATTCATTTAATTAAATATAAATTGGTGCAAAAAGATAGTGCAAGAGATGTGTCTGGAGAGATTCTACTTAGTACTCTTCCCCCATAATTCCAACCCTGGCATTTAGGTTTTTGGATGTCTCATCAGTGTGTGATTTTTAGGTTCTTGTGCAAAAGCCTTGCAATTTTTCAACACTAAGAAAGGCTTTGTGGAAGAGTAAAGTTAAGGATACGAAAACTTGGGAATGAGGAATTACTTCAGAATCTCATTCTGTTGATATGATGATCACCCTGAGTCGAATTCTGTTTAGGGAGCTACTTCTCTGTGGAAGAGATGGGTTGCGGTAGTGATTTCCCCTCATTTGCCTCTTCACCCATGACCCTCCTGAAACTGCACTTCAAAGGCTTGGTGAATACTCTAGAACAGGGGTCTCCAAACTACGGCCTACGGGCCATGTCTGACCCACATTGCCATTTTGTCCAGCCTGTTGCCTTCAGCCCAAGCATGAGGGGGCGTGTGTACGTGTGGGCATCTGTCCATGAGGGCTGATAGGGATCTGTGTGTGTGTGGGGCATGTGGGTATTTGTTCCGTGGGGATGGCATGGGGCATGCGTGCGTGTGGGAGTGGTTGGTTGGGGCGGTGGCCAGTGTGCGTGTGTGTGTGTGTGGACTCCTGTTCCTTCAGCCCTCGAAACTTTGAAAATATCGAGTGTGGCCCTCACTGTAAAATGTTTGGAGGCCCCTGCTCTAGAACAATTGAGGAATGGTGCAGGAGAAGGATTAGCATAAAATGTCTTCCTTTCCCTTTCAACTAGATTATGGCTTTTTCCTTGGCTAGAGAAGACTGCTTTCACTTGTGAAGGGGCAGCTCTTGAGTCAGGCAAATTGGATACCTATGTATAGTGTAGAATGGAAGGCAGAAGACAGCAGTTCATGAACAGCCTTAATCTGTTGGAATATTCCTGTTATCTTGCTAGGAAAGATACAACTGTGGATATAGTTTCTTTCACGCCAGCCGAATGGCAGTTGCCTGCTGGTAGGAGCTCACATTTAAAGGGTTCTTTCGTTGCTGATCCCCATCTGCTGGGATCTGATTGCTGGGAAGAAAGCAGCAGTTTGCTTTGACAGGGATCATTCCAAGGATCTTTACAGCTGCGTATGTAGATACACGGCATCTTTAATCTTGCTGGTACCAATAATGAGAGTCATCAATTGAGCATTGATTGGAAACTATGTTTAATAATCTGGGCTTGCATTCTGGAGAGACTGTGTGGAAGTAGAATTAAGAAACTAGAAGTAAAATTAAGAAACCAGCACCATTCTTTTGTACAAACATTGCCTAATTCAAAGAGATACAACATCCTGATAGCTATGAGCACAGTTTTAACAGTTTCATTAGGCTTAACAGTTTCATTTTAAGTCCTGCAGAAGCTTCAAGCAACACCTGCTTTCTTCCCTTTTTTAGCAGTACAAATTTCTGCTGTGTCCCTACAGCCCAGCCTAAAAGAATCAGGTTTTTAGGCTTCACAAATTATGTCTAAAGATTTGTTTTGAGTGGTATGAAAGAGGAACAGTGATTCCATTCAAACTTGAAATGCTATCACAAATAGTTGTACAAATATTAATCAGAGGGATAGGCAAGTGAAATCAGTCTGAATGGAGAGGACATATGCATTTCCTGCTTGCAACTCACAGTGTATTAAAACTTTTAATATATGATAGCTTTATGCCATGTATAAGCTTTTATAACAAATGGCTTTTGCTCTCTGATGGTTAAACAGAGATGATGTGGCAACTTATTCAGTATGGGTGGTGACCTCTGCATATTGGAGGAATCACTAGAGGTTTGTCAATATAGTTTATAAATATACTGTGTCACTTGTCACCAGCACAGTTATCTGGTACAAAAGATGCTTGGGTGAAGTATACCTGAGTAATGAGGGGCTATTCTGCACAAAAAACATACAAATTCTCTCTTCAGAATAAACTGAGCAGAACTACCCAATGTTTGCATGTTTGGATATGTTGAAACACTTTAAGCAATGTTTGGAAATTGGATGAGTGGCTGGAAAACAGGGACAGTATATTTGATCATGATCTTCCATGAATGGATTGGTGCTGTGCCCTCTAGGGCAGTGGTCCCCAAATTTGGATCTCCAGATGTTCTTGGACTTCAACTCCCAGAAATCCTGGCCAGCAGAGGTGGTGGTGAAGGCTTCTGGGAGTTGTAGTCCAATAACATATGGAGGCCCAAGGTTGGGGACCACTGCTCTAGGGCACATAGGTCACTGTCATAGATACCTAGTCAGCTTGCAGTAACATTTACTTTGCAGAGTTAAAGAACACTGAATAGTTTTGAGAATGATTCTAGGCTAAAAGGAGGAGACAGTTTTCATGACAAGTCAGACTCCTGATGTTGTGAGGATCCATTAGATAAATGCAGATAAGTGTCAGATAGCTGTCATTGCTATATATTAGTGTGGATAATACTTGGAATTCTAAAACACAAATGCATCAGTATGTAGCATTGAAATGTATTTGCTGGCTTCATATGTGTAATTTAACTTGAAACTCTTCAAAATAATCAGTGCACTGGCACTTGGAGAAACCACAGGTATTATGCCACTTAGCATGGGTTTTCTTCCAGACATTTGTGATACTCTGGTATTGCAGCAATGCAGATCTGACAGAAATTGTACTTTAGATGTCTGACTGTTGCTCGCTCTCGCTCTTTCTCTCTCTCTCTCTTTGCTCCAGAATGTAAGGAAATAAACTGCTGCTTTGTCTTTAGGGTGAATGTAGGTTGTTCTGTGTTGAATATATGTTTCGTGTTGACATTCCTAGTTTTGCACTGGTGGGAGGTAGTTCATCTTTTGCCTTCAACTAGAAGATATAGTACATCTCTGTAAGGTAGTTTTTTTTAGAGAAAAGAGGTTGATAGGAAATATGAAAAACTCTTAAGGGTTGAAAGTATTGGAGGTAACCTGTGAATAGCGGGAAATAAAATGTCTTAATACTGTATACTGGAATGGCAGAGTTCAGTGAAAAGCTGGAATAGGAGCAGATATTGTTTAAAGCTGCAAAATGAGATGTTGAAAATTATGTTTCAAAAGTCTGTTCATCACACAGACTAGGCTTTTATAAAGAGAAGTTCTTGGTGTTGGGAATCTGCCTTATTGGGGGTGGCTGCAAATCCCAGGTTTTCCCCAAGAATTAATTCCCCAGGCAGAGTTCTGAGAGTTCCAGCCCACAAATATTCACCTCTAGGCACCTTCACTTCACTCATCCCTTGGCTTCTTACTTTTACCTGTTTAAGCTAGCTACTGTCCTGTGCTACACGCATTTGAATAATTGCGGCTGATATTACTTTGTATAGATGTACTGCATTTTTCTGTTTATAAGATGACCCAGTGTATAAGACAACTCCCTTTTCTAGCCCCCAAATTAGAAAATTTGAAAATTTGCGCGCTCACACCCCTTTGGTCCTGAAGCCCTTTCATGGTTGCTTCAGGATCAGAGGCGTGCGATCCTGCCGCCCTTTCACAGCTGCTTTACCCTGTGGCTTTGCAAAAGGCAGGGAAAGCTGGTGCCTTCCATATATAAAACGACCCTCAAATTTTTGTCTAATTATTTAAGCAAAAAGTGTCATTTTATACACGGAAAATATGGTAAGTTTAATTTTTAAGCATATGTTACATGTTTCTTCTTAAAACTTTATAAGCTACCCTGGGAATCTGAAGGATGGGATAAATACTATTTGGAATGCAAGAAATTTTGCCATGGAGGGCATGGGGAAAAATAAACTAATTTGCGAGTAACTCAGACTTGTTTTTTTTAATGAATAATTCCCAAATTGGGTGCAGGTTGGGATGTTTCCCATCTTTTGCTTCAGTTTACCAATTTTTCCTCTATTGTTATTTTACTTTTCTCCATGCTGCTATCTGTGGCTTCATTGTACTGCATTCTTCATTCTGTTGAGGTGGATCCTCCCATTGGAATGAACAATTCATCTACTTGTTTAGCATAGTTCACATTTGCTGCTGCCATGGAAACGGCCTTCCCTTGCTGTCCTTGGGTATGGCCAGATTTCAAAAGAACTGTTTCAGCCTTCCTTGCAATGTGGCTGGCTGGGTAGCTTGCCTTGTGAGTTTATAGCAAACACTGCCTCTATTCCAAGTCTTGTTTTCTTTGATCCATTTAAATTGTGCTTTGTAAGTGAGTAACACCCCTGGTAATGTAACAATGCTGGATAATTTATCAGATATATGTATATGTAAAAGACCAATGCATTTAAAAATCTATTGTTTCTTTCTTAGGGTTTTTTATCCTTCATGAGTGCGCCACTAATTGGTGCTCTGTCTGATGTCTGGGGAAGAAAGTCTTTCCTTCTGGTTACAGTTTTCTTCACTTGTGTCCCAATTCCATTAATGAAGATAAGTCCATGGTAAGTGGCACAAATGACAGTAGGGGTTTTTAGTGTACTAAGGAAACTAGAAGTGATTTTAGAACGATATAGTGAACTAGAGTGATTTATCCTAAGGCTCTTGTAATTGGGAAGACCCTTTTAATTGGGTATGTTCAACATTATCTTCTTAATTAAAGGCGATAAAGTAACTTAAGTTGGTGTTTTTCACAGTTTTAGAATTACAGAAAGTTTTTTTTTCACGTTTACATTACAACAATTGTATCTTCATTTTGCAGGTGGTATTTTGCTATGATTTCTGTATCTGGGATTTTTGCTGTGACCTTCTCTGTGATATTTGCTTATGTGGCAGACATAACACAAGAGCACGAGAGAAGCACTGCTTATGGACTGGTAAGAATTTTTTTTAAGTTCTTTCCCATCATTCTAGGACTCAATGGCTTACTAGTGGGGTGCAGTGGTGTAGTATAAATCGTGATTTAAATTGGCAAGGGAAAAATTCCAGTTTAATTTTGATAATTTCCTTCTCAATACCTGGCATACTAGAATGCAAATTTAATTGCTAGATTATGTTAATTCACAGCTCAGTAGCGCAGTTTGCAGACTCTTGGATGGTATGGTATTTAGGGTCTCTTTATTAATATAGGAAAAAAAATGCTGCATAGGGTAACCCTTATCTGTTTCAAACCATATCTGCTTAATCTGTATTATTTAATTAATTAATATACCGCCTCTCTGGCAACCCAGGCCACTCTGGGCAGTTTGCACAGTACAATAAAACAGAGAATAAAGACAAAACAATAGAGTAACAGGACAATAGTATAATCAATACAATATAGACAAATGAAAATAATATCAGTAAGACATTAAAATAAAAATAAGGAAAGCATGGCGGGGGTTGAACATTAGTGATTATCTGGATATTTTAGCACTGTTGTATCAGGGTATAGTAGAGTCTGGGAAGATCTGTATAAATAAAACTGTTTTTAATAATCACCTAAAAGTTCCCAATGAAGGCGCCAGCCAGATTTCAGGTGGAAGAGCGTTCCACAATTGCTGGGCTATCGCCGAGAAGGCCCGGTTTCTGATCACTGATTTCCGAGCCTCTCTCGGGGTCAAAACTCAACCACCCAGCCTGGGAAAATCTTACGGGATGGGCAGATCTGGTTGAAAGGAGGCGTTCTGCCAGATAACGAAGTCCCAAAACATTTAGGGCTTTGTATGTTAACACCATTACCTTGAAGTTGGCACAGAAATGAACAGGTAGCTAGTGTAGGGCGGCCATGTTTGGGGAGATATGTTAATGTCCTCTCAGGAAACCAGGTCCTGCACTGGGCAGTCAGCTGTGTCATGTGTAATACAGTGGTGCCTCGCATTACGATGTTAATTCGTTCCAGCGAAATCGCTGTAGAATGACAACATCGTAAAGCAATTTTAAAAAGCCCATAGAAATGCATTAAAACACGGTTAATGCGTTCCTATGGGCTGGAAACTCACCAGCGAAGATCCTCCATAGTGCGGCCATTTTAGCTGCCTGTGCAGCGAGGAATCCGTCCCAGAAAACAGCGGGCAGCCATTTTGTTTACCCGCTGGCCATTTTGAAACTGCCAATCAGCTGTTAAAAGATCATCGCTTTGCGAGAATCAGTTCCTGAAGCAGGGAACCGATCATCGAAAAGCGAAATTCCCCCATAGGGAACATCGTTTTGTGATCGCTTTTGCGATCACAAAAACATCGACGTCAAGCGGTTTCATCATTAAACGGAGTGCCCGTCTTGCGGAGCACCACTGTATATCTTCTCTTAAGATAGTGAGCTGGATGAGGTTATATACTGGATTGCTTGCAGCTCAGATTCTTTAGATCAGGAGGGAAATGATACCCATTCTAAACAAGGAGCGGGTATCAGGATTTAAGGTTAAGCTGTAATTGAGCATCTGTAGTTGGTATTGGTAGCTGGTACTGACCAAAGTCTGGGAGGCAGTGGAAGACAGGAGGGCCTGACGTGCTCTGGTCCATGGGGTCACAAAGAATCGGACATGGCTTAATGACTAAACAGCAAACAGCAGCTGGTACTGGTGTTCCTCTTTGCAATTTTTCCACCAAATGAAGATTTGGATTTTTTAGAGTGTGCAAGCCCCTCCCTCTTTGAATAAAACAGGAAAAAATAGGCAGCTTTCCACAGTTTGCCAAGATAACAGCACTGTGGTCAGTTTCCCACATAGTACATGCTGATTAACTCATTCAGGAGAGTGATTATTGTGTGGTTGCAAAAGATCTAAGTATCCTGTGGCACTTTAAAGACACATATGCAAATTATAGCATAAACTTTCATGTATTTCATTAGAAGCATGAGTATTATGCAGCATTTCAGATATACATGTGACTGAAGGTGGTATTTATAGATAGTGAAGGAAGAGGAGAATTAAATGCTGAAAGTGCTGATTTAACTAAGCTGGTAATTCACCAAACAGTTGCTAGTAGTGCAAACATCATTGTAATGGATGAGCCAGTTAATCCATTATCTTGCATTTGTGTACAAAAGGTATGTGGAGAGGACATTGCTTCTCTGTCTTTTGAATCTGCCTTCATGATGATTGGGAGTTTCCAGGAACTTGCTTCCAAAGACACTTGTTACAACTTGTCTCTCAAGTGATGTGTTGTAGAAGTCTTTTTCCTCCTAGGGAAAAAAACAAGTGGTGCTTAGTAGAGAACTCTTTTGATTCATTTCAAATCTGTGGGAGGTTTTCTTTTCCCCTTTGATAAAAGTATCCTCCAGCTATTCCTGCTCTTGAAGAGAAGCAGCAAGAGGACTTCAGCACAGCAGTTACCTAGTAGTAGAATGTGGTGTGATATCTGGATGTCTGGCCCTTTTAAAAAGGTGGTCCTACTGAATGCTTATTATGATGGTTTGTGAAGCAGATCTAATTGCGAAGATATAGTAATGTGCTTTTGATGTGTCAAAATGCTGTAGAATCATTTCCCTTGCTGCTTCATTAGTACATAAGCACCATGGCAACAGCTACAAAATAGAATACTTAGATGTCTGAAAAACACCTTGATAAAATGTATTGATGGTATCTTGAGCTTGTAGAAAAGGAGAAGGAGTTATTTTATGATACTGTATTTCACATTGTTGCCTTCAGGCTTTTAGAATATTCCAAGTAACTCCCATATTTCTGCCTTTATTGAGTGTTCTTTTTGATTCACAGATAGTTTCATCAAATGTTCAGACCTGAAACAAACAATATTTCTTTCTTTCTGTCATGATAGGGTCTGTGGCATTGAAATCTTTCTGTGTTATTTCAAAAAAGATATGTACTGTTAAGAAAGTCATATAAACTCATTGTTAGGAAAGGAGATAAAGCTGAGTCACAAAGCCTCAGAGCATGTTTCTTATTCTTGTCTCTGTCTCCATCTGCATGAACATTAAAGGGCTACTGATAAAAAGAAAAGAGAGATAGTAATGCTAGTCTCAAGTAGCTCCTATGACTAAGCTCTGTTTAAAAAGTGTAGTGGTATGGCACTTTCATATACTGTATTTCTGTAGTCACAATTAGTGCCTAGATGAGTGGAAAACTGTAGAAATGCAGCATTCTCACCCTCTTCAAGAAAACATTGAGGTGTTCTCACTGTTGTTGAGGGTGTTAAGAGTATGTATAACTCAGCAAGCTATACTAAGAAAATTGCAATCCGTAGTACCATGGCACAGTGAGGAGAAAGTGAGGAAATTGAAAACAAAGGGAGAAATTCTAATTTTGAAAAGAGGATAGAGAGATAGATGTTCATAGGAAATTAAAATGAAAGACAAATCCAGTATAAAGAACAGAAAAGAGGTAGATATGATTGGATCCATGTGCTGAGTAAAAAGAAGCAGGTGGCAGAGTTATGAGCAGAAGAAAGTTGAACATAGGTAGAAGTAAAAAAAATAGTATTACTGTACAGTAATATGTTTTAAGAGTGATTATGGTGGTGAAAATGCCAGAAATACTAAAGAATTGAAATTGTCAAGCATAGGTATGGAGTTAAATTTAAAAGAGATGGATTGAGTTTCATGCCCAAATTATCATCGCTGTGAAAGTGCTTAACATTTTAATTCAAATATGACACCAAAAGAAAAAGAGAGAAATGAAAAAAGAATGAATGAAAATATTATAGGGCCGCCTGTGTTAAGGCTGGGCCTAATGAATTGCATTCCTCTGTTACAACCTTAAATTGAATATGGTGCTGGCAGTGGGTTCTATGTCTTAGGTTCTGAAAGGAACTCAACAGATCTGAAAGTAAGGAATGTAGGAAAGATTTGAGGTAGAAATGTTTAGAGGATTTCCTCAGTGCTGTTCATCCATTTTGATAGGTAGCATCTGTTTCTTTGTAGACTTTGTAGTAGTTAAGTTGTTGGGTGATTTCTCTGATTTTGCTGCATCTTTCAGGAAATAGTTGTGTATATGTCATCTCCCTGACATAGTAAAGGCTCTGTGTGTGTGTGTGTGTGTGTGTGTGTGTGTGTGTGTGTGTGTGTGTGTGTGTGTGTGTGTGTGTGTGTGTGTGTGTGTGTGTGTGTGTGTGTGTGTGTGTATATATATATATATATATATATATATATATATATATATATAATAAAAATATGGTTTTGAAGCATCCTATAAAAGCTAATCCTGAGTCTGTTTAGTAGAAACATATGTTGTCCTCCTAGAGGTTTTAATGTGGGATAGTTTGGTTGTTGGGAGAAGAGAGTTATTATGTTCATGTTAGTTGGGGAAAGACTGAGGACAAGTGATGAAAATAGGAGATGCTGTATTCATAGTACTTTAAATATATGCATGATGCATTGTTATACTGAGTTGTCTACATATTTCTTAATTATCCTAAACATGATAAGTCTGTTGTTAGTAAACTCCATCCCTGTGCTTGGGGGAAGTCCAGATGTAGAAACATTGTTAGTGTTGGAGTCTGACACATGACTCCTACACAAACCCACTTCTCTCCTTTGGAAATATAAATATTGGGCAAGTGAATAATTGTGCAACAAACAACATCCACTTCCACTTTAAAAAACTGGTGTTTTTAATCTCTCTTAGGGAAAAAGTCTCTGTAAGAAAGAAATCATGAGAAGAAGCTTGTGGGAGGGAGGAATTAGGAGTTCCGTTTGAGTCTACTACACAAAGGTGCTTTTGGTTGGAGACTGCCCTGATTATAGCAATTTATCTTCTGAGTTCTTTTTTGTTTCAGAGACTTACAAAGGCTACAAGAATTTGTGGCACCGATGCTGAAACTTGGATGAAAGCTGAACCCGCTCACTGACCCTAAATATAGGGAAAAAAATGCCACAATTTAGCTCCACACCAGGAGAACACAGCATCATATTATGTCCATTGGCGTTGTGCTGGTGGTAACACAATGTTAGTCTTTGTCCTGTGTATTCTTTAACCAACTAAAAGGAAACATTCTTCTCCTATGGCAGAGCTCTGGACTAATTGACCTTTAAGGTTATCTCCAACTTTGTCTTTTCATGTGGCTGGTGTTGGTGGGTGGTTGCGGTTGGGGGGCTGTTTGTTTCAGTTGCCTGTGTGCTTTTGTGGCTCTGTTGTCTGAATTCCAGTGAGTGAAAATCTTGGAGTCAGGTCCCACTACTCTGCTACTGACTGCTTCTGGGCAGCGGTGTAGCTTCAATGAACAGCCTGGTGTACCATATTGATATTGCTTCAATAGTGAATGTGGCCCTCAAAAGCTACAGTTTCCTTGTGCTCTGGAGCATGAATGAACTTGGAGAGTCACTAACATGTAGAGTGTTTGTTTTCTGTGCCTCACTGATAGAGTATCAGTCTTGCATGCAGAAGGCCCCAAGGGTCAATGTCTCCAGGTAAGGTTAGCGAAGAAGTCTACCTGAACTGCAGGAGAATTGTAGATATTCAGTATGGATGGGATTTGTGGACCAGTCAATGTAAGGCAGCTTCCTAATTCTCCTTCTGCCTGAAATTGCCAGGAGTCATTAAGGCAAAAGGGAGGCAGAGCCAGCTGTGCACATACGGCATAAAGTGTAGTTTCTTGGCTTGATTAAGCTGTGCAGCCCTGATTCCTTTCCTGGGGGAGCCTCACTGCTGATGTCTGGAGCTTTTGGTGCTTCTATTGTCAGAAGCATATTTGCATTGAAATACAAGGGGTGAGCTATGTGGCCTATAAAGGTATCACCTATTGTAAACATAATTGCAGTGGGTCTCATAGGGAGGCTCCCAGAGGCATCTGGTGCGGCCACTGTGGGATACTGGAAGCTGGACTAGACGGGCCCTTGGCCTGATCCAGCAGGACTCTTCTTATGTTCTTATGAGGCATTTCAAGAGTCATGGTGTAGACTTAAGAATGGAACTTGGGAGATCCCAGGCTCTTCAGGTGTCATCTGGGAAAGCATGTTCACCTAAACATAAGGTCAGTGGCAAAATTAGAGTAGATATTCTCCAAATCAGCTTTGTGGCTGTCAGTGCCAGTTTTTGAGCAGCAGCTGGTTGTCTAAGACGGGGACAGTTTACGAGCTTGAGAGAAATGCAAGTTTCTGTGCAATCTGCTGGTTCTTCACATAAATCACATGCGTGATCTTTGGGCACAAGTCTCTATTTGCCTCTCACTGGAGGGGAGGATAACCTGTCCCTGGATTGTGGGTTTAAATGGATGAAAAATTAAGACTATTTTCTATTCTGATTCCAGAAAAAAAATAGTTATCTTGTTCATTACATTTATTTGCACCTTTCCTCCAGAGAGTTTCCAGCAGTGTAGGTAGCTCTCCTCTTCTCCAGTTTATCCCAACACCAGGTAGGTCAGTTTGAGAGAGAGTGACATACTCAGGGTTATAAAATGCATGCCATTGCTCAGAGGGATTTGAACCAAAGTGTTACCAGTCTGTAGTCAAGTGCTAATCACTGCATCACATTGGCTATACAGTAGAACTGCCATATCTGCAGAAAAATAGGTTCCAAGCCTGCACTCACCATGGATGCTGAAAAGCGCAGATATCAAAACCCTATACAGCGGTGCTTTGCCTCGCATGTTTCACAAGATGGTTTCCCCCCACTGGAACACACATTAATTACTTAAGACCTACATTTATCCTAAAAAAGTGGGGGAGAAAGTGTATGCTGCTGGCTTTCCAAGGTCTGCCTCCTGAAAAAATAGCAACATACACTTTCTGCCCCACTTTTTTAGAGAGGCTCCCAGAGGCATCTGGTGGGACCACTGTGGGATACCAGAAGCTGGTCTAGATAAAAAAAAGTAGATCTTATGTAATTAACGTGTTTCAATGGGAGAAAAAACCATCTTGCAAAACATTGCCAATGGGGCTATGGTTGCAAATTTAAATGATAGAGGATGGTGAAAACAGCCAGGAACCAAAGGGTAAAGAGATTGTAAAAACACAAGGGCAGTCCCCTATTAACATAAATTTTGCAGTTGAGTTCCCCACATTTGGGGAAATCATAGAGATCAGCAGCACACCCAAAGTGCAATGGATGAGCCTCCCTCTGGGAAAACCACTTTTATGACATGGTATTTCCCCTACAAGGTATGAGCTAGAATGGCCCTTGCAACTCCTACCCCCTTCTGTCCCCTGACACCCCAATGCATGGTGACCCCCTGGCTGCACCTCCTACTCAGTTCGGGGCTGCACAGCCCCAGTCCTGCCAGAGGCCAGAGAGCTCCTCGGTGTTTTGGGGTGCCCTGTGGGACCCCCATCAGGGGCTAGATGTTCCTCCCACAATCCTCTAGTGCACAGGTAGGAGGTAGGAGAGGCAAGGGCCATTCCAACTCATACCTTGTAGGGGAAATACCATGTCATAAAAATGGTTTTCCCAAGGGGAGGCTCATCCATTGCACTTTGGGTGTGCTGCTGATCCCTATGATTTCCCCAAATGTGGGGAACTCAACTGCATAATTTGTGTTAATGAGGGATTGCCCTTGTGATTTCCCCGGTTTTCCTAAATTCCTTTTTATTTCTTTTTCTTCTCATCAGGACCTATTGCAAAGGCAGCAAGTCCTGGTGATGTCCTATATTGCTTTCCTCTTTTTCTCCCCTGTGGTAAAGGATCAGGGCAAAAGGAGTCACCATTATCAGGAACCGGGGGCTGCTTTGACTCCTTTCACTCTCTTTGCTAGCGAGAGAAAGAGGGGGAAGGCCATCTGAGACCCACTGCATTTCCAAAGGCAGTGCAGGTGAGGGGATTGCTTTTCCCCAATATGGTATGGGGAACTGTGTTTTGCAAGATGTTGTCTTCTGCTGGGTTTCGCAAGACAGCGATTTCCATGGAATGAATTAAAATTGTCTTTGTGAGGCACCACTGTATATAGCATAGTCTCTGGTTCCCTCTAGTTTTGGTAATGCACCTTGGAAATGCATATTTCTGGGAGAGGGGTCTTATATCATGTTTTCAGGCAGCGAATAGTGAAACTCTGAGTTCCGATCCCATGTATATGGCAGTCCTACTGTACTTAGTACATGCACAAAGAGACTGTGCTATTAGATATAAGTAAAGACATTTAAACTTCAAAGTGATGACATTGTTTGGCATGCATATATTCTCTGTACTTTACAAGTAGTTCTCTTAAACTGGGATCAATAATTTTTTTGCAAGTGGTTTGAAATAACTTATCTTTCTTTGCCATTTTGTCACATCAGTAGGGGGACTGATTGATATTTTTTTTTCTCCGTAGCCAATTAGCATTCCAAATAGTTTCATTGCATTTGGTATTACTCAGATGTCTTTATCCTTAGGTATCTGCCACATTTGCAGCAAGTTTGGTAACTAGTCCTGCAATTGGAGCACACCTGTCTACTCTGTATGGTGATAATTTGGTGGTGTTAGTTGCAACAGTAGTGGCTGTTGCAGATATCTGTTTCATTTTGCTGGCTGTACCGGAATCTCTGCCTGAAAAAATGAGGCCACCTTCATGGGGAGCCCTTATATCATGGGAACAAGCAGATCCTTTTGCAGTAAGTTACTGTTTTGTGTTCATTTTCCTTTACTGTTAAAGAGTGATGTGCTTTAGTTTGTTGAAGATAATAAATGAGCAGGTTCATTTTCAGCAAAACGTAATTTTAATCCACTGACTAAATCAGAATCGCATCTTGCATGCCTGCAGTACTCTTCCAACCCTCACATGTGGGTGGAAACAGCTCTGAGCTGCCAGAGGCAACAGGCTTGAAGTTTGTATACAGTACATAGTTTTTTGGAACCCGGTTCTTCCACTCTACAAGGATCTGAGCTGATCCCAGGGCTGCTATTTGTAGTTCAAATGGGAAACTAGTTGATTATTGTGGTTATGTTGGTAGAGTCCTAATTATGGTAAAATCCTGAGGAACCTTGCACTGCTTAGTACAGCGTTTTGTTTCAGTGCTGAGTCATGCAGTGAGGAATGCAGGGCTGCCCAGACAAATCTAGGCACCATGTGGAGACAGGGAAGCTACAGAGAAAATGAGAGACCTCAGGCCCTCTTGGCTTGTGTTCTTCAGTATCATTTACCTGATCCTGATGTGTAATTCAGAAGAGATCGTGCCTGCCATCTTCACTAGTGTATTATGGAAGACAATAAAACAGAGAGGCACAACATTATCCGCAGCTGCTACAGGCTGGGTTTACTGGCTAGGAGTAGCGGGACCTCCATGAGTGAGTAGAAGATCCTCTTTTTAGTCTAAAGGGGCTTTGCAGAGGATAGTGGCACCACTATAGAAGGATGCGGTTCATTTTTGTTTAGGTGACACAACAGAGAAAAGAAGTTACTTTGTTGAAATTTAATCCTTTCCAGCTCCTTCCAGCTCACAGTGGTTTTCTTCAATCTTTTGACAGTCTCTAAGAAAAGTTGGGAAAGATTCTACCATCTTGCTGACTTGCATTACCGTCTTTCTTTCTTACCTGCCAGAGGCTGGCCAGTATTCAAGCTTTTTTCTGTATTTGAGACAAGTGAGTACATTTGGGATATTTTGTTTATGCTTTTTTTCCTAAACTGTCCAATAGACCCCGATGTGTTCTTAAATTCAGAATGCACCCAGGGAGCAATTGAAGCTTTAAAGTATCATAATTATGAAGAATAAATCACCATTATACCCTACAGTTACAGCAGTCTTTATCAAAGAGTCAGTCATCAGTAAAACTGCAAATATTGTGAAGTAGTAGTTAGCCAAAATGGAGGCTTCATGGCTAATTGTATTGCAGTGAGATAATCCCACTGGCTTTTCATACAGTGCCCTATTATTGCCCCTCTCATTGGCCATCAGTGCCACCCAAGCTACTTTCGGCAACACAGGAGGTTCAGCTTTGGTTTCTTTTCAGCTGAAAAAAAAGGAGAAAGGTTCCTTTCGGCTGGCCTGGTACAAGGACCTTAAGGGTATGATCATAGGCACCCATGGCAGGCAATATTATGTTCATCATATTTTGAAAGGCTGACACACATTCTGAGTTTTAAAATTGCAAGACTTTTCACCCCACTTACAGACAGAACTCTTCCATGCACGTCCTACTGAACAGAACAAAATACTACCGTATCCAAGATGTGTGTTTGTTCACTGTTTGAAAGCACTTGCAGTTATCCCAGAATTGTTAAATTCCATTTTTTAAAGAGAGAGCAAGCTGGAAACAAGTTCTCATCATTGTTAGGCACAAGCAAAAGTTTCAGAAAATACCAAGCCTTCTAATAAGTGTGTATGGTATGTTCCAGATAAACAAAGTAAATAGAAAGTCAAATCTCCTTTTTCAAAAGATATTTAATACATATGCAGGATCCTAAGCTAGAAGCAGAGAACAGCATGAAGGTGACTTAAATAAGGTGCTAATACATATAATTAACTTGAAGGGAAAGATACTTATGTGAGTACAGCTGTCATGGCCTGCTTTAGAACTACAGCAGGTATGAAGGATTGGAAGAGAGGAGGAGAAAGCAGACAAACTTACAGGCTTATTTTTAGTTCTGAAGGAGGGGACTAAGCTTCCTGTGTCTGGTACATCTCTAGTCCAGGGCAAAAGAGTCTACTGTTCATTATGTTGTTTCTCAGAGGCAGAAGGTGAATTCTAACAGCCCTTGTTCCATGGCTAATGATAGTGTGTGCTGATTTTCTCTTCTAAAGTCTCAGAACAACCAGAAAGAGTAGATTCTGGTTGGTGATGTAGAAGTTAAGTTAGAGGAAACAAAAAAAATGAATAGGAAGTGATGAAGGGGTGTGAAAGGAATGGGACACATGTTTGTAGGGTAAAAAGTAGATATAAGGAGCAGTCAATGATATCTCTCCAGTAGCCTGTACAAGATAAAAGAGGATATGACATAACCATTTGAAGAAAACTTAACAGTTTACCAGTGACTGGTTGCCCTTTGTCAAATTAGAATTAGATTAAGGTAGAGTATATTTCGCTTCAGTTTTCATTTAAGGCCACGCATCTGGCAGTCTTTTGACAGCTGGAAGATTCCAGCCACCTCCCATCCAGTAAATATTGTACAGTAGTTGAATATCATTTTAGGAGAAACATGACTTAAATGTTCACATTATTTTAGTGGAACTATAGATGTGTGCTGATGATTCTCCTTATCTCCAGCTAGGGAGCTACGTTTATAATCTCATACAAAGTGTGACACATCTTACAGGCTATATCATTAAGCAATCTGTTGTAACTTTTGTATTCTCAAAGGCTTTCACGGCCAGGATCTGATGGTTGTTGTGGGTTATTCGGTTTCTTTGGCCATGTTCTGAAGGTTGTTCTTCCTGACGTTTCGCCAGTCTCTCTGGCCGGCATCTTCAGAGGACATGGACAGAGTTCCTACTCCAGTCGTCTGAAGATGCTGGCCACAGAGGCTGGCGAAACGTCAGGAAGAACAACCTTCAGAACATGGCCAAAGAACCCCAAAAAACCCACAAAAACCATGTTGTAACTTTTGTTTTACTAAACATTGACTTACTGCCTGTACTTAATCTCAACTCTTTTCTACATACTTATAGTTTATATGTAATCTCAGTTCTTTTGAATCACGTTAAGTTCTGTGGTCAAAGCCTCTGAAACCACTTTTGTCCAGCTAGCATTTCAGATCAGTTCTTATGAGAGAAATAATCTTTTTCCTACTTGCTTAGTTTTATAAGTTGACCTATGATGCTAACCATGTTACACATCTGCTGGAAATAGCAGCTATCTTTAAGCTTCATATACAAATTGTTTTCCTATTTGCGTTTTTCTACAGGTGATAAAATTTGAATATGCCAGCATTGCAGCATTTATAGCTGTGATTGGAATTCTGTCTATTGTTGCACAGGTAAGATACTTGTGGTAAGATCTTAGAAACATAACTTTTGAAGAGTATTTATAGCAAAAGACAAAGAAGTGCTTGCACTAATGGGGTGGTAAATAAATGAATATTACCAGTTAGTCTTCAAAATTAAGTATATGTGACACAAATGTTTGTGTAGAGTCTAAATAAAGAGTGGGATTTCTGACATTCAAGGACTCCCATAATTTGTCAAAACACTCCCCCCAGGCTGATTTATGGAACTGGGAACCCTCAGACTAGCAGGAGATAGAGCCGCTTCCTCATCTCCCTCTACTTGGACTGCTTCTTCAAACAGTTAGAAAGATGCCCCACAGCACTGTGAGCATCATGAGGATTCCCTGTGACTCACAAAAGTGCACAGAGGGAGGGATGGGTTCTGACACAGCCTGCCTCCTTCTAACAGTTTGAAGCAGCAACATGGGAATGACATGCCAATGAGGGGGTCTGTCTGCCTCCTGCCAGCTTGGGGGCTCCCAGTCTCATAATTTCTCCTGGGGTGTGCATGTTTCCCACTGAATTGTGGGAGTCCTTGAAATCCAAAAATCCCATCCCATTCTTAGTCTAAAATACAGCTGCTGGGACAAGGGGCTTGGGTATGTTTATTTATTGTGAAAATTGGTACCATACATTGTTTAAAATAGCTCATAAACACCAGTGCTACATGATACTAAAAGCAGCGGATTATATTCTCATTCTAAAGTAATTTTAAAATCACATATTTAGAATTTTTTTAAAAAGTAACTTAAAAATAGCATTTGGTTTAAACAAAATTATCAAAGCTTAGGGGAAAGAAAGGCGTTTTGAAAAAAGATGCTGGGAGAGCATTCCAGATTTGGGAAGCCACCCTTGAGAAATTCTCTCCCTTCCATTTCATATGGATCATTAAACAGACCTTGCATGTTGTACAATGCTTACTTTGATACTGGAGAGATGCTGTGGATTTCCAACATTGGCAGGAAGTTGTATGAGTCGCTTTTGATGTCACTTTCAGTTCTATGTATCTGTAGCATAAATTATTTTTTTTACTAAATACAGTCATAGCCAAAAATTGCAAAATCTGTCAGAAAATGCAACCCTTCTCTCAGAAAATTGTGGCAGTTGCAAATGTTTTGGTATTCACATGTTCATTTCTTTAGTTTGTGTTGGAACAACACAAAAAACAGAGAAGAAAAGTCAAATCTGATATAATCCCACACAGAAACATAAAAATGCACTGGCCAAAATTATTGGCACCCTTAACATAATATCTGGTTGCATCCCCTTTTGGCAAAAATAACTGAAATCAGTCGCTTCCTGTGACCATGAATGAGTTTCTTACACCTTTCTACTGGCATTTTGGACCACTCTTCTTTTGCAAACTTGCTTCTTCAGATTTGAAAGACGCCTTCTCCCAACTACTGTTTTGAGATCTCTCCACAGGTGTTCTATGTGATTCAGATCTGGACTCACTGCTGGCCATTTCAGAACTCTCCAGCACTTTGTTTGTAACCATTTCTGAGTGCTTTTTGAAGTGTGTTTCAATTCATTGTCCTGCTGGAAGACCCATGACCTCTGGTGGAGACGCAGCTTTCTGATACTGGCCACTATGGTGCATCCCCAAAATTCTTTGGTAATCATCAGATTTCATGATGCTGTTCCCATAGTCAATGCATCCAGTGCCAGAAGCAGCAAAGCAACCCCAAAACCATGTTTGACTGTAGGGACTGTGTTCTTTTCTTTGAATTCCTCATTTCTTTTTCTTTAAACAGTGCCATGATGTCATTGACCAAAAAGCTCTACTTTTGTATCATCTGTCCACCATATGTTCTCCCAGAAGGATTGTGGGTTTGTCACATCAGTTTTGGCATACTCCAGTCTTGCTTTTTTTTATGCCTTTGTGTCAGCAGTGGTGTCCTCCTGGGTCTCCTACCATAGTGTCCCTTTTCATTCAGATGGCGTCTGATCGTGTGAGCTGACACTGTTGTACCCTGTGTCTGCAGATCAGCTTGAATTTATTTAGAAGTTAATCTGGGTTCTGTATCCACCATTTGAACAACCCTTCGTTGTAATATTTCAGTAATTTTGCTCTTCTGTCCCCATCCAGGGGGGTTAGCTACAGTGCATGTAAACCTCTTGATGATACTGCGCACAGTGGACACAGGAACATTAAGATCTCTGGAGATGGACTTGTAGCCTTGAGATTGTCAATGTTTTTCCACATTTTTTCTCTCTCAAATCCACAGACAATTCTTTACACTTCATTCTTTTCTCCAAGCTCAGTGTCACACACAACACAAAGGTTGGGTCAACTTTTCTCCATCTTAACTAGTTGCAAGTGTGATTACTATATTGTCCATACCTCTTACTTGTGACAGCTGTGTCTAAATACAAATTAAAGGAGCATCACATGCTTGAAAAGCAATTATTTCCTACAATTTAGACAGGGTGCCAATAAGTTTGGCCAGTGCATTTTTGGGTTTTTGTGTGGGATTGTATCAGATTTGACTTTTCTTCTCTGTTTTTGTGTGTGCGTGTTGTTCTAACGCAAAACAAAGAAATGAACATGTGAGTACCAAAACATTTGCAACTGCAACAATTTTCTGAGAAAAGGGTTGCATTTTTGACAGAATTGCAAGGGTGCCAATATTTTTGGACATGATTGTACCTGTCTTGTGGTTTTCCACTTGGGCTGAAAGCTGAACTCGGTTTCTCTTTGATTGGAGAGGACTTAAAGAAATTGACCTTTGTGAGATAAAGTACATGGCTGTCATGAAGGGATAGATAGCTGCAGAATTTAAAGAAATGTAAGGAAATGGGATGTGAAGAAGGATCGAAAATAAATTTATGTTAACCAAAGTAATCTATGTTGCAGTCTGCAAGATGCTTTAAAAAGTGTGCCTGTCTTTGAAGGAAAAGTTTAAATAATATGCAGATAAACATTCTCTTTATAAGTTGACCCATGACACTAACCATCATACACATTTGTATTCCATCTATGTGGCATTCTTATCTCCAAAGACACCCAAAACTGTGCACAAAACTATACATATATAGCACACACAATAATAAAATACTTCACATAAAGTAAAAATGGGTATCTATGAAAAATGCACAAACGTGTTAGTAAACAGAAAATAATGTTAAACATATGTTAAAAATATGTATTCAAATATACATGAATGCCCTGGCAGAAGGGGCAAAAAAGACAAAAGTCCCTTTTGGTACAAGGATGGAAAGAAAATGCAAGTGGAATGTGGAGAAATGCATTAGAGTCAAAACTAAGATTTTAATATTTACATAATATATGTGAAATGAAATAGTATCAATAGGGGTTGTTAGAAGGAAAGGTATAAATAAACATTGTTACAACAGTGCTTCTGGTTGTTTTGGAAAGAGCTACTATAACCATAAAAAAATAAATTAACGAGATAGAAGTGTTTAGTGGAATCTGCCTCATTCATAGCCTCATCTGGTGGAATCAGGAAAGTTCCTAAATCGTTTCACTCTTAAGTTGTCAAATTGTCTTGGAGTTATGGCGACCTTATGAATGAGTAACTTCTGAAATGTCCTCTCATGAATAGCTCTGCCTAGCTTTTGCAAACTGGCGACTGTGTTTCCTTTCTTCTTATAATACTTTCTTATCTTAAGACCTAGCTTGTTTCAAGACTCTTGTCAGAAAGTGCATGAAGCAAAGAAGTTGTTACACAAATAGTGTGATTCATTTGAGAAATATTTTGCTTCTGAAACGATATATGAGACCTTTTAAAAACAAGATTTTTGTTAAAATGCCAAGATTCTGATGTCGTACTGATTTATTTATTTATTATTTGTTTGTTTTTTAAAAATCAACCATAATATGTTGTTTCTTTTTGTAGACTGTCTTTCTCAGCATCCTAATGAAGTCTATAGGGAACAAAAACACAGTGCTTCTTGGCCTCGGGTTTCAAATGTTCCAGCTGGCGTGGTATGGTTTCGGTTCTCAGCCTTGGTAGGTGTAGTGCTCTTTGTACAAATAAATCTGGCAGCTGGGTCTTTGTTGGATGCACTGCACTTTCAATTATTGTAGGCCACGTTTGATGCCCATGATGCTGAATGAAAGGTTCATTTACTTCCTATAAGTAAATCTTCAGTGGGCTGGCTCCTGTGAGTTTCATACATCAGCTGAAGTGCAGTCTTGTAACGTACAACAGCAAATTGCTCTTAATTAAGCTCCTTGTGGCATGATGAGGAAATATAAGCCTTGACTCGTCAACTAGTGGTGTTTCACCTCTGAGGTTTATGCCATTACAGTTACATTTCATGAACAAGTCATAGGATTCTGGCCAGTGTGTTTAAATATTCTCACTTTAAAGGGGTTTTGGTCTGGGTGGCTTCTAAAGTTAGCGTTTCTCACTGAAGCCCACAGTCAAGTAGATAAAGAGAAAAATCATGCCTTCTGCAGCTCAAGTGGTAGCAGTAGATGGTTATTTGAGGAAAATTGGGATGCAGTAATCTCTGTTTTGGAAGTTTTAGTCATTTTAAAGCACTTTGCTAACATTTTAAACCTTTTATGTGGGAAAGGATTAAGAGCATGGCTACAGATTATGCTCGTAGTCACTTTAGCTCTTCACATCCCCACAGTGTTTCACATGTGAGCCGTAACACATTGTAGCATTTGCCACATAAAATGGGACTACCACCGAACAGCTGTCCCTGCACGTATGTGGAGAAACGTGCTGATTGAGGCACCTTGTACATGGGTTAGGTAATTTCCAAATATTGCGGTTAGAAGTACTTCCCGTGGGGATACAAGTCCTCACATCAACAATATCACATTGCCTCGCTCTAAATGTAATCCTACCAGTAAGATACAGTATCAGCTGAGGGCTGTTTTTTTGTTTCTGAACAGTGTCTTTATTTCAGATTATATAATGACATTGATTTATGTCTTGTTAGGATGATGTGGGCAGCAGGAGCTGTAGCCGCCATGTCGAGCATTACTTTCCCAGCAATCAGTGCTCTTGTGTCACGAAATGCAGACTCGGACCAACAAGGTGAATACTTGTAGAAAATTCATTTTTCTAGAAAACTGTTCCATAAAGCCATTCTCTTTCAAAAACCAACATGCCCAGATACCTTTGTACTGTAACAAAACATCTGCGTTTGGAAAGCAACACATTCTGTATCTTATATGTTCCTGTATATATGTAACAGAAAGCCAACCTATATGTACTCTCTTTCCAAGGATCACATTTGAAAAAGGTAATCCATGGGTTAGAGGAATCTCTCTTTACGTGAAGGGCCACATCTCTCTCATAGATAATGCATAAATGGCACACCCTGGAGTTTGTGGGGCTTGGATCAAAAGACTACACTCTGGATCCAGATTTGCCATGAACCGGATTTTGTCCACTGGTGGTCTGTTGTCCATCCCTGTTGTAGTCAGTGCAGCCATATCTTCCTGTGATGACTTGTTTCACAATTTTGTAAAAAGAGGGAAGTGAACCTCCCTTTCACACTTTGTTTAGATAAGCATAAATCTGTTTATCAGCTGGTACTGTTTTTGGGCATCAGTGTCTGTTTCCCAGGAATGACTAACTGTGACACTGATGATTCCGCTGTGGGAGGCAAATGACTAGCTAATCTTCAGCTTCTGAAATCTTTCTCCTGTTAAGAGCAGGATGTGCTCTCAAGAGATGACTGGGAACTAAAATCATATTTAGTATGGTCAGCCCTGCAGGGTCAGCATGATTATTGAATAAAACAATTCGCAGGTCAAAGAGAGTTGCAGACTTCACTTATCTGTGTGATAGTATCTGAACAGATTATGTAGACTTCAGTCGGTCATTTCCCTTTCTTGTAAGAGGACCACAATTCTTTTGCTGTGCGGTACACCTTGTGGTTCTTGTAGATTGTGGAAGTTACTGCCATCTAGTGGTGATGGAATACCAGAGCATCCTTTTTTTTAATGGAAAGTGCATCATCTAGTCATTTAAGAACTTGGAAACAATGAAACTCCTACTTCTGAGAGCATATTTATGCTATTCCTGTCTACAGTATTTATTTGCAGTCCACCTAATCTCTCTTGAAGGCATGTTTAAATACTTTATCATCTTGAAATAAGGTCAACCTGGTAATTAAGAATCATCAGACTGCAAGTGCGAATTATAATTTTAAATGAATTGGCAAATGGAAATGATGTGGCCTTCATTATTAACTTGCTTCCCTACAGGTGTCGTTCAGGGGATAATAACTGGAATCAGAGGCCTGTGCAATGGTCTTGGCCCTGCTCTTTATGGCTTTATTTTCTTTCTGTTCCATGTGGAGCTAAATGAGTTGGCACCTGTTCAGGATAAAACAGTTATGCAGGATCCAACTGATGAGGTAATTATTAATTGGTGTATTGTTTTAAATTGTTTTTGAGCAATGTAGTCTGTGACCTTTCATTTCTGGTTTGAAAACCTACCATCCTAGCTATATGTCAAAGGAATTTTAGAGGTCTGTGTGGGGTTTTTTCATATAGTGGTAATATTCTATGAGAGAGACATTTCTAGCCCAAATTGCTGCTTAAAGGCTGAAAAACAGTGTTTTTTCAGTCATAGAATCCTGGGCCATGAGGTCTAAGAGATGGAGACATATTTTTCTTGCAGTCTTCTCCTAATGTTTCACTTGGAACAATTCTTGACAGCAGTGTCTTGAATTCCCACCCCTGTTTCAAAACTTGGTGTGATAGGAAGTCAAGTGAGGAAACTTGTGAATTAGATTACTTAATTCTGGTTATAAACTAGGGGTGGGGACCATGAGGCTCTCTAGATGTGGGACTGCAACTTCCATCACCCTTAAGTAGACTAGTCAGGTAGATATAAGAGATGATGAAAGAAGTGGTTCTACATTCCAGATTTCTACAGCTTAAGTGGGAAAAGCTGTACTGGGATATACAGTTGTGTTCAAAATTATTCAGCCCCCAATGCTGTAAAGGGGTTTAGGGACTATAGTGTACATTTGGAATTGTATTCAGAATGAAATCCTACAAGGACGTTTTAAAGAACCAAATGCAACTAAAATAACATCAATTGTTTATGTAATACAGTAGTAAATGTTTCTTTTGTGGTTTCTTCATTGCCACAATTATTCAACCCCTTAAAGACTACCACTCTGAAGAAGAGAGGTTCATTCAGGTGTTTTCGATCAGGTATTGAAAACACCTGTGGATGTCACTGAGCACCAATCAAGCATAATAAGCACCAATTAGGCAGCTTTAAAATGACTGTGATACTCAGCTCCTTCTAGACATTTACTGGTGTGGTTACAAACATGGTGAAGTCAAGAGAATGGTCCAGGAAGACAAGAGAAGAGGTGATTTGTCTTCACAGGAAGGGCAATGGCTATAAGAAGATTGCAAAGAAGTTAAACATACCAAGAGACACCATAGGAAGCATCATTCGCAAATTCAAGGCAAAGGGCACTGTTGAAATGCTACCTGGTCGTGGAAGAAAGAAGATGCTGACTTCGACTGCTGTGCGCTACCTAAAGCGTAGAGTGGTGAAAAGTCCCCGTGTGACTGCTGAGGAACTGAAAAAAGATTTGTCAGATATGGGTATAGAAGTTTCAGCTCAGACAATAAGGCGCACACTGCGTAATGAAGGTCTCCATGCCAGAACCCCCAGGTGCACCCCCTTGCTGTCTCCCAAGAATAAGAAGAGTCGACTGCAGTATGCCAAAAGTCATGTGGGCAAACCACAAAAGTTGTGGGATAGTGTTCTGTGGACTGATGAAACAAAATTAGAACTGTTTGGGCCCATGGATCAACGCTATGTTTGGAGGAGGAAGAACAAGGCATATGACGAAAAGAACACCTTGCCTACTGTGAAGCATGGCGGAGGGTCAATAATGCTTTGGGGCTGTTTTGCTTCTGCAGGTACAGGGAAGCTTCAGCGTGTACAAGGTACCATGAATTCTCTTCAGTACCAGGAGATATTGGATGAAAATGTGATGCAGTCCGTCACACACCTGAGGCTTGGGAGACGTTGGACCTTTCAACAGGACAATGATCCCAAGCATACCTCCAAGTCCACTAGAGCATGGTTGCAGAGGAAAGGCTGGAACATTTTGGAGTGGCCATCGCAGTCACCAGACTTAAATCCGATTGAGAACCTCTGGTGGGACTTAAAGAAAGCAGTTGCAGTGCGCAAGCCTAAGAATTTGACTGAACTGGAGGCTTTTGCCCATGAAGAATGGGCGAAGATACCCGTAGATCGCTGCAAGACACTTGTGTCAAGCTATGCTTCACGTTTAAAAGCTGTTATAACTGTAAAAGGATGTTGTACTAAGTACTAAGATTGAATGTCACTTGGGGGTTGAATAAAAACTAATAATGATGTGAGCACAGAAAAGACATTTGTGGTTATTTCATTATAAACTTAAGGTTATATTTCTCTGACCTACAAGTGCCTCTTTCATGTAAATGTAAGCAAGATGACTGAATGATCAAAATCAATGTCAAAATGGCCAAAACATTCAGTTTCAGTGGGGGCTGAATAATTTTGAACACAACTGTAATCTCAAAAATGATAGAAAGATTTCAGTACGAAACCAAGGCAGACCTTTCAACATCACAGTAATCCAAGTTTTTGCACCAACCACTGATGCCGAAGAGGCTGAAATTGACCAATTCTATGAAGACTTACAACACCGTCTAGAACTGACACCAAAGAAAGATGTTCTTCTCATTCTGGGGGATTGGAATGCTAAAGTAGGGAGTAAAGAGATAAAAGGAACAACAGGTAAGCTTGGCCTTGGAGTTCAAAATGAAGCAGGGCAAAGGCTAATAGAAACTTGTCAAGAGAACAAACTGGTCATCACAAACACTCTTTTTCAACAACACAAGAGGAGACTCTACACATGGACATCACCAGATGGGCAATACTGAAATCAGACTGATTATATTTTCTGCAGCCAAAGATGGAGAAGACCTGGAGCCGATTGTGGCTCTGATCATCAAGTTCTTATTGCAAAATTCAAGCTTAAACTGAAGAGAGTAGGAAAAACCACTGGGTAGTCAGGCATAAGCTAAACCAAATCCCTTATGAATACACAGTGGAAGTGAAGAACAGATATAAGGAACTAGATTTGGTGGGCAGCCTGAAGAACTATGGATGGAGGCCCGTAACACTGTACAGGAGGCAGCAACAAATATCATCCCAAAGAAAAGGAAATGCAAGAAAGCAAAGTGGCTGTCCAACGAGCCCTTACAAAAAGCAGAGAAGAGAAGGGAAACAAAATGCAAGGGAGATAAGGAAAGTTACAGAAAATTGAATGCAAACTTCCAAAGAATAGCAAGGAGACACAAGAGGGCCTTCGTAAAGGAACAGTGCAAAGATATAGGGTAAAATAATAGAAAGGGAAAACCAGAGATTTGTTCAAGAAATTGAAGATATTAAAGGAACATTTTGTGCAGATGGACATGATAAAGGGCAAAAATGGGAGGGACCTAACAGAAGTAGAAAGCACCAAGAAGAGGTGGCGAGAATACACAGAAGAATTATACCAGAAAGATCTGGATGTCTGGGACAACTGAGATAGTGTGGTTGCTGACCTAGAGCCTGACATCCTGGAGAGTGAAGTCAAGTGGGCCTTAGAAAGCATGGCTAACAATAAGGCCAGAGAAGGTGATGGCATTCCAGTTGAACTATTTAAAATCTTAAAAGACAGTGCTGTTAAGGTGCTACACTCAATATGCCAGCAAGTTTGGAAAACTCAGCAGTGGCCAGAGGATTGGAAAAGATCAGTCTACATCCCAATCCCAAAGAACAGCAGTGCCAAAGAATGCTCCAACTACCGTACAATTGCACTCTTCACACACTAGCAAGGTTATGCTCAAAATCCTCCAAGGTAAGCTTCTGCAGTATGTGGACCGAGAACTCTAAGAAGTACAAGCTGGATTTTGAAGGGGCAGAGGAATTAGAGACCAAATTGCTAACATGCACTGGATTATGGAGAAAGCCAGAGAGTTCCAGAAAAAGCATCTACTTCTGCTTCATTGACTAAGCAAAAGCCTTTGACTGTGTGGACGACAGCAAACTATGGCAAGTCCTTAAAGAAATGAGAGTGCTTGACCACCTTATCTATCTCCTGAGAAATCTATATGTGGAACAGAAAGCAACAGTTAGAACTGGATATGGAACAACTGATTGGTTCAAAGTTGGGAAAGGAGTACGACAAGGCTGTATATTGTCTCCCTGCTTATTTAACTTATACAGTGGTGCCTCACTTAAAGACGATAATCCGTTCCAGGAAAATCGCCGTTAAGCAAAAACATCGTAAAGTGAAATTAAAAACCCCATTGAAATCATTGAAACCCTTTTCAGTGCGTTCCAATGGAGTAAAAACGCACCCTCCAGCGAAGCTCCTCCATATGGTGGCCATTTTTGCTGCCTGTATAGCGAGGAATCCATCCTAAAACACAGCAGGGAGCCATTTTAAGCACCCGGTGGCCATTTTGAAAACCCATTTTGATTGTCGTAAAGCGAAAATCGGTTCCCGAAGTAGGGAACCGATCATCGCTAAGCGAAATTCCCTCATTTTGACCATCGTTTTGCGATCGCAATTGCAATTGCAAAAACATCATCGTAAAGTGGATTCGTCGTAATGCGGGGCAGTTGTTAAGCGAGGCACCACTGTATGCAGAATACATCATGCAAAGGGTTGGACTGGAGGAATCTGAAGATGGAATTAAAATTGCCGGAAGAAATACCAACAACCTCAGATATGCAGATGATACCACTCTGATGGCAGAAAGTGAGGAGGAATTAAAGAACCTCTTAATGAGGGTGAAAGAGGAGAGCGTAAAAATAGTCTGAAGTTCAAAAAAACAAAAAACAAACCTAAGATCATGGCCACTGGTCCCATCACCTCCTGGCAAATAGAAGGGGAAGATACGGAGGCAGTGACAGATTTTACCTTCTTGGGCTCCATGATCACTGTAGATGGTGACAGCAGCCATGAAATTAAAAGACGTCTGCTTCTTGGGAGGAAAGCAATGACAAACCTAGGCAGCATTTTAAAAAGAGAGACATCACCTTGCCAACAAAGGTCAACATAGCGAAAGATATGGTTTTTCCAGTAGCGATGTATGGAAGTGAGAGCTGGACCATAAAGAAGGCTGACCACTGAAGAATTGATGCTTTCAAATTGTGGTGCTGGAGGAGACTCTTGAGAGTCCCCTGCAAGGAGAACAAACATATCCATTCTAAAGGAAATCAACCGTGAGTGCTCACTGGAAGGACAGATACTGAAGCTGAGGCTCCAATACATTGGCCATCTCATGAGAAGAGAAGACTCCCTGGAAAAGACCCTGATGTTGGGAAAGTGTGAATGCAAGAGGAGACGGCAAGAGGTTTTTTTAAGAGCCAGTTAAAGACTTGGCTCTTTAGACAGGCCTTCCCTCCTGTCAATACTTGACTTTACTTTCTACTTAATCTTTTGTTTCATATTTTCCATCTTGATTAATACTAATATTGTCAAAGTAAATCATTGTTTTAATTGTTTTTATGAATAATTTTATCGTGAGCCGCCCTGTCTTGAAGGGCAGGATAAAAATCAAATAAATAAATAAATGGGGACGACAGAGGACAAGATGGTTGGACAATGTCATCGAAACTACCAACATGAATTTGACCCAACTCCGGGAGGCAGTGGAAGACGGGGGGCTGGTGTGCTCTGGTCCATGGCATCACGAAGAGTCAGACATGACTTAACGACTAAACAACAACAACAGCTTAATTTGAGGAGGTCCATTTCGAAATGTACATACCGTATCTTCTCAAGAAATAAATGAATGTAGTGTAGTGTAGGACATTTTTTTCTGTTTATTCGTATTAAACCCCTTCTGGTTGCTGGTCAGTTGGATTTCTATAAGAATTATTTTGAAGCTTATTCCAGACATGATTTTGTTATTGTTTTGTATGAGTCTTCTTGCATTTTTATTCTGTCAGAAAATCTGAAACTTCTGCTATGCAGAAGGATTTTTTTTTTCACAGTACCAAAAAAGTGTCTTTCCTGAGATTGCATTCAGGCTCATGAAAAAAAAATCATTCCAAAGTAAGCAACTATTTTCCTGGGAGAGTGAAAGCTTTGATGGAGGAGAATATTGAGAGTAAATGTTTATTTTTCTGTCTGTATTTGTCATAAATAGACGATTCATTGTCTCTCCTTGTCACCACAGTGCATCTGTTTTATATAGAATTTCCTCTTTGCCCATGTGCTTAGGCTGCTTTATAATGGGATTGTTAGAATTCTCAAACATTTATGGTTGAGTCAGTGCTTCTGTTTGTAGGCCTATATCTTTAATAATTTACAGTTTGTGATCATCACACCCCTGAAGCCTATTGTTACTGCTTTCTTGGGAAAAACATTTTACAAGTATCTGAAGATTGATACTTTGTTCATCAGGCCTACCATAAAATTAATCCCATTAGACATTCAGACTCACTGTGGCCTGAATAAATGTACTTTTTCTACCGTACTATTCTCATTTGTTCATTAGCATTTCTGAGTCCTTTTGGGAAATGAGATATAAATTATCACCAATGGCAGGCTCTGCATTTCCTTCTTGTTGCTTTCTGTTCCTTTGATAATGTTTTTAAAAAGTTGATAATATGTTTTTTGTTTTGAATTAACTGGTGATTGATGCTGCTGTTTGTATATTCAGTTGTTCATTGTGTATACTTTACTGTGCGGTTTTAGACCATAGGGAGGGGAACAGTCATCCCTTACCATACTCCTCCTGTCGTCCCTTCCAGAATACCTGAGTCATGGAGAAATCTTTTTAAAAGTTTGTAAACCACCTTGAGTGCTATTGGAATGGCAGGGTATAAATGTATTAATCAGTTTGCATCCCAGTTCCCCTCACACTAGGATTGTCCTAAAACGCATCATGGTGTCTGCAGCTGGTGCAGAGGCAAAAATACAGGATGGTGTTCCTGTAGTGTTGCTTGCTTCTGGTACCTTGCTGAGTAGAGGATTCTCTGCCCCAAACATACCGTATTTGCCAGCGCACAAGGCGACCTGCCGTATAAGACGACCCCCCCAACAGGAGGAGGAGGAAGAGGGGAAACGGGGGGGTGACGGCGGGCGAGCGAGCGCCGGCTGGCTCAGCGGCGCGGGGCAGCGGGCAGTCCAGTGGCAGCTCAGGCATGGCAGCGAGACGGCGAGGAAGAGCAAGAGGCTGAGGAGGAAAAGGGAAACGGTTGGGGGCAGGCAGGTGAGCGTGCTGGCTCATCAGTGAGAGGGAGAGGAAGAAGGCAAGAGGCTGAGGAGGAGGAGGAAAAGGGAAACGGGTGGGGGGCGGGCGAGCGAGCGCGCTGGCTCAGCAGCGAGAGGGAGAGGAAGAAGGCAAGAGGCTGAGGAGGAGGAGGAAAAGGGAAACGGGCAGGGGGTGAGTGAGTGTGCGGCTGGCACAGCGGCAGCGGCGCGGGGCAGCGGGCAGCCCGGCGGCAGGCTCTGGCTGCTCAGGCATGGCAGGCTGCGCTTCCCTACCTCCATACAGACTGAATGCCTGCCTGCCCGCCTGCCCGCCTGCCTTCCTCCCCGGCCAGCACAGCCCCACGTCATTCAGTGCACCCGGCATACAAGACGACCCCCGTACTTGGAGGCATGTTTTTTGGGCCCAAAAAGTCGTCTTACAGGCTGGCAAATACGGTATATTGTGGTTATGTGCTGCCTCTATTTTGCAAGGCTTCATCAGGGATGAGACCTATAAATTGTGTTTCTTGACTGAATTTAAATTGGCTTGCCAGTTTAATAAGGTGACCAAGAGAACTGTCTTGGCAACATCTGCAAATGGCCATAAATAACTTGGATGCAGTTTTGTTATATTTCTGAAATTCTTCTGTGAATAGCTGATTTCTCTCTCTCTCTCTCTCCACCTCCCCCACAGAGTTCCATTATACCTGGTCCGCCTTTCCTGTTTGGAGCATGTGCAGTCCTTCTAGCTTTTCTGGTTGCCTTATTCATTCCTGAGCATAGTAAAGCCAGCAGTACCAGGAAGCACAGCAACAGCATCAGCAGTATCCAGAGCAACAACCCAGACCGAGGCAGCGATGAGGACATTGAGCCACTGCTGCAAGATAGCAGCGTATGAAAACTGGATTTTTCCTAATGGCAATGTTGACTGCAAGCAAACAGAATCCATGCACTGAGCTCTGTATTCAGAGCAGGACTTTATCGGAGTGAGCTTTTGATCTATCAAAAGCTTTGCACATTTCACCCACCTAAGGTATATTATGTAGTAGGTGGCCACTGATGGGGGCAGATTTCCACCACTTACTGTGTATTTTGTATAACAGTCTGAAGTTGTTATTTTTATGTATCTGTGCAACTGCTATGAATCCCAATACTGAACTTAGAATATGGAATAGAGTGTCTTGAAAAATACATTATACTACAGTTGAACACTGGGCATCCAAAGTCATTGTGAGCGGACCACGTTTAGTACCGAAGTGGCAAGAGTTCAGATTTATTCCTTTTCATTGGGTACCTACTCCCTTATTAGACCTCATGAGTTTGAGAAGATATTTTATATGAATACATATTACTGATGAATAGAGATCATTATGAAATCTCTCAGTCAGAAACCTATATTTTCTCTTCTTCATGTGTTGTCTGGTAGATTGGATATTGCAAAACTACTTAGATGAAGTGTTACCAGAGAAATTCAAGCATTGTAATGGAGCCTGTTTGCCAGTCCTCCTCTTCCTCCCTCATTCCCAAAGACTTTAAACTTAGATGTGTATAAAAAGGGCTCCAGTTGGAAACAAGAGGAGGAAAAATAATTCCCTGCTGATAGAAGGCATTAGTGATGCTCGCTGAACGGGCTAGCAACCCCAATCTGGCCAGTTCTAGCACAGAAACTAATTAACTGGAAGCTGAGGCAATTTACATTGACTTGTGTGTATTTATTGCATCGTCTGTCACTTTTTAATCTGCCATATGAAGCGCTTCCATCCCTGTTAATTTCACTCCTGCCTTAAGTGCTAGTACACATCTGTTATCACCTATATTTTCAACTGTATTTAGCCCTCATATCAAACTCTGAAGAATCTCATGGAAGTATAATTAAGTAATAATTTTTCCAAAAGAAACATTAAGGATGGTTTAGTTTCTACAGAGCATCATACTATAATTTGTAGAGTCATTTTTATGAAATTGCACAGATTTCTATGTATTTTGCAGCAGTGGAGATGGACCATTACACAAAAATCTAATGAAATACTCTTATGAATGTTTTATATGTATTGAAATATATGTAGATATTTGTAAGAAGTTTTAATTTTTTCCAGATGAGGTACTGTGTAAATCTTGTATTTATAAATGTAATGAGGGTGTTGACAGATATACAGCTTTTATAAAGGATTGTGTAATGACTGAACAAAATTGAAATATATATATTTTGAAACTTGTTCCGCCTTAAGCAAAGATATCAAACCTTTTGTACTATGCAGTTTGGTTTTTAAGTTAATAAGCTTCCTAATGCATAATAAAATTGCAACCTATATTATACATGCTCTAGTTCTCATTTTACTATATACTGTGTATTTTGTTCTCCCCAGTATCAAAGGTGTGTTTGAATAATTGGGCAGAGCATATATTGTTAGGAAGTTGATTATTATATACTGAATTTTGTTTCCTTGCTGCAACCCTTCAATAAATTTAACGTAAAGAGCATTTAGTAATTATAGGATTGATATGTAAAGATGAGCCAGTCATAAATTCTCGGTCATCTTTATATAGCAATTGTTTATTCATCAAGGGAATGTTTTCTTACTTTATAGCTAGCATTAAGTAAACTTGGAGGACCTCCAAGGTGTCAGTGAGCTTTCCCAGGAAAAAAAAACAGACCTTTTGAGATGAAGAGCCTGTATTTCTTAGAGCATAATTATCAGGACACACCCTGCCCCTAGTATTTAGAATGCTGTAGTGTTATTCTGGCTCTCAGTCTGAACAGCACTTCCTCTAAGATGTAAAGGAAGTGTTAACCAGGTCTGGATCTTTCTTACTTATCTCATATTTTTATCCCACCTTTCTTCTTACAAGGACCCAAGGCAGCTTACATTATGAGGGAATGAGGTGCATAATGAAAAGTAAAAAATGTGTGAATGAAATATGTTTTAATGCACACTTTTTCCTGAAGGAGTTTCACAGAATCATACAGTGGTGCCTCGCTTGACGAGGATAATCCGTTCCAACAAAATCACTGTAGAACGAAATCGTTGTCAAGCGAAAGTAAAAATCCCATTGAAATGCATTGAAAACCAGTTCAATGTGTTCCAATGGGCGAAATACCTCAGCGTCCAGCAAAGATCCTCCATAGGGCGGCTGTTTTCCGGTGCCTGTAATGCAAGGAATCCGTCCTAAAACATAGTGGGGACCTATTTTGCACAGTGGGCGGCCATTTTGAAGACCCGACGATCAGCTGTAAAGATCATCGTTAAGCGAAAAATCAGTTCCCAAAGCAGGGAATCATCGTAAAGCAGTTTTCCCTATTAAAACATTGTTTTGGGATCGCAAAAGCGATCACAAAAACTTCATCGTAAAGCGATTTCCTCGTCTAACGAGGTAATCGTCAAGCAGGGCACCACTGTAGTTGGTAGGGATATCTAAGCCCTTCCAGTTCAGGAAACCCACAGCTGTGTGTGACAGATGGCTATGGAACATAGATTTAAAATTTTCAATGAAAGAGAGAGCCTGTCACCTTCCGAAGGAGGTGCCAGTAAGTTCTTCCTATTCTTTTTTAAAAAATCTCCTTTTTTCCTAATTTGAAGCTGTTGGTGGCGGGTATGTCCTAGGGAAGCAGAAAACAAGTTTGCTCTACCATGCATGTGTCAAATGTCAATATTTCAGGATAGCTATCCTATTGTCTTAAATGTTTTGTTCCTTACCTAAGCATGCTCAGCTCCCTCAACGATTCTTCACAGGGCTTGGTATCCATACCCATTAAATATCTGTCACTCTCTGGCAATCTTCCACCTCTCTCTGATAGAGGAAGGAAAAGGCCACTTAGGTTGTGGGTTGTTCCCATTTCTTTGATGGCAGGAGGAAGAGCCATCCCCTCAGTATGTCCAATTTCAGTTTTCTGCTTTGAAGATAAAGGGAGCTCTCAAGGTCCCAGGAGCTCAGATCTTTTTCCTATTTATTAAACTTGTCACATAGCCACTGCCATTTTCAGACGCCTCAGTGCCTGAGGCAGTATTTTCAGCCTCATCACCAGTGAGAGGAATGCATGGCTCCCAAGATGACAGCATTGCTTGAGCAATGTGACACATAGAGGCAGAGCAGAGAGTGCAGAACTCATCCCTTAAGAGCGCTGGTATGGATATAAGCACGACACATAGCAGTGACAGTCACCCTCTGTTTCTCCTCTCAGTAGATAAACAGTCATGCATTTTCTGCAAGGCCAAGATGGATTTCAGGCCTTTTTCATGAAGGTGAAGACCCCATTTTCAAGAATTATAAGAGCTGATCTTCTCCATCAGTCCCTAGCTCATGATCATATGGGAGAAGGAGTGGCACTACCTTGATGTCCCTAGTTATATTAGATTATGGGCAAAAGCTATAAACAGCACTGCTACTTGGTCATGTCATAAAACCCTTCAACCCTAAGCAAGAAAGCTTTCAAGTCCTCCTTAGTCTGATGGCTCAAGGAATGCCTTCCTAGCTAGATGGCTTTCTTAGTCACGAAGCAGCCTACCAGTCCTCAATGGAATCTTAGCTTCCTTTGTTAAATGCATGGCTGCCTTGGGCACTTTCTGAGACAGGACTTCCTGGAGACTTGCTACTCAGGCAGCTCATCATTGGTGCACACCTTCACCACAGGCATAGCAAAACAGATACCTTCTCAATGGAAGGTGCCTTTGACTGGCGTCTTCTGTGGCAAAATGAAGTGTGGGAACAGCAGATCTGTCCTGCAGAAGAATGAAGGAAGGGAGGACATTGGGCATATGGAAGCCATTTTGATAGCCACTCCCTCAGATTCTAATGGTTCCTGCAGATGCATCACATTTGTATATCCCAATGCTACCTGGCGTCCTTCCACTGTTACTGAATTTTCAGTCTTTCTGATATTGTGGAGACCCTCTATAGTGAGTTAAAATTCTATCTGTTCAGACTATTGATTTCCATGAGGTGAGAGCAAGAGAAAGGCACAAGGAGGAGGAGTGGTGAGGCCGGTGTTTTCTCCTCCTATTTTATGTTTCATCTACTGGGCTTTAATAACATCTGAAGAGCTGAAGCCATGGAAGCTGCCAAAATCAGTTCTGAGCTTAGTTAGAACTTTGTTGAAAGCTTTAGAGATTAAAATACAAGAAAATCCAGACTTCTCCATTTTCTATGTTAAAATGTTCCCAGTAGAATCTCAGGAGTACATTAGGTTGTCAGCATATCTGTAAAGGGTTGTTAACATTTCTATTATTACAAAGAAATGGTCATGGGAGAAAATCCTTGCTGAACTAGTGCATCTGTCTGTACTCCTTAACACGTTGTTAAGTCTGACTTTGCCTCAGGCAATGACCTTCAAGTATTGTTAAAACATGAATCTTGAGCATTAACATCTGAGAAGAATGCTCTCATTTCTTTGAAGAAAGAACACATGCATACAGCAAGCCTTTTTGTCTGCATAATAATGCCTTGTGTTTCAATATTGCATGCTGGTCTCCAAAGATTGCTTTTTTTGGGGGGGGGGGGAAGAGGCCTCACATGAAGAAAGGAAAGAAAAAACGGCAAGTAAAATCTTTATAATGGAAAAAAAAAATCAAGCCTTGGTAGCAAATCTTGCTGAAATTAAAATGTGTTGAAGCAATAAAGTGCCAGAGATACAGATTGCATTCCATTCAGTGTTGACAGTCTGGCCTATGTTTTTGAATTCTTATTTTTCCAATTCTGTTCTTTCTCTGTAGTTTCACATGTCCTGTTTGCTTTTCATAAAGATTAATTTTATATTACTGTATACTGTAATACAGTATTACTGTATACATATTGGCTGCAATATGTTTTCTCAAATCATGACCAATGAGTAGCTATCCTGTGTTCTAAATTCTAATACAGTTGCCTATCCACTGCTGTTTGCGTAGCAAAAGCAGTAAAACACATGTTCAAGAAGGCAAGAGTTTTGACATATCTCTAATATTTGCAGAAATATGAAATGCTTACAGCAAAATTTCCCTCAGGAGGGTGGAGTAACATTCCCCCCCCCCAGCTCAGTAACACTCAGTCATGCTCAGGTTGTTGGTGGTGAAGGCCTGAACACTGGCTCCAGGGAGGAATGGAAAGGAGTGGATGGAAAATTTATTCTTTATCAGATTTTTATCAATCTTCCAACAAGCTCAAGCTGATGAACATGTGTAAGATTTTTCCTTTAGCCTACTGTTTTATGAGCAGACAGACGGTCATACTGTCAGTTATTCCCTTGGTATTAGAAAGCTGCTACCAATCCTTTGTCTTCCTTCTCCTGCAACAGACCAGAAGGGAGCTGCTACTGTAGAAAATATATTCACCTTCTTACAAATGAGAAGCTCAATAACAGGACCACAAGTCTGAAGCTTGGCCCCATTTCTCATACATGCACAGAGCAGATGAGACGACAGGCAGAGTGGATTTTATCTAAGAAAGCATGTTTTATTGCCCATTAAGAAAGTGAGTACACGATATTGAAGAAGCAAAAAGATAAACTACAGATGGAATCTCCTCAAAGGGCCCCATCTATGGGCAGAACTTAATTAAAGAATCCCCTTGTGGTCAAAGGGAAGGGCTTCTGCCTAAACGGTAGAGTTTTCACCTTCCTGCTTGCACCACAAGCCTACTATGCTTAATCATAGGAGCCAGATGTGTATGCTGGAACAAATGTTGTGTTCTACCATATACATATTGTGTATGAGCTCATGGGACAAATGTTGCTATTGAGCAAAGAGATGTTGATCTTGCTGTCCCCATACAGTCACATAAGAGAGCAGAATGGGAGTAAAATACATTTTTTTAAAATCCTGTTTTGAATATTTAAAGGAGAATGATCAGCCACTAGTTAGCAGTAAACTAGTTTTTCCGTCCACTTTCTTGCAAAGAAAGAAATTTTGGGTTGGAAAAGTGGGGGACGTCTTATACATGGGGGCGTCTTATACAGGAAAAAATATGATATTTAACAAATCGGCTATTTTAGTCGAAAAAGCCGATCCATTTTTATATTTGTCCCCATCTCTAATTATGACTGCTAAATATGAGAAGAGTGAGTATGCACTTGCCGCACATTCCTACTATTTTTAGTTGTAGGTTGGTGAACAATCATAGATATCTAAATTTGTCTGTTCTGGCAATAGCTGTCCTGGATTTCAGCCGCTGTGCTCTCAATGCCAGGGAATGAATATGAGACTCTTTGAAGGCTCCATTGCTGGGACAAGGCCCCGCCTTAGTGCTGTATTTGCTGAGGTTGTTAAAAAGATAACACTCATTTTTCAATAGCAAATGCAATACCAATCTAATTGAACTATGAAGTTTGTCTATAATTTAGTCTACGTTTGCAGTTTGTTTATAACTTCTACCCTGTTTCCCCTAAAATAAGACCTAACCTGAAAATAAGCCCTAGTATGATTTTTCAGGATGCTTGCAATATAAATAAGCCCCAATTAAGTGAAACTCCGCCCTCCACCATTGTGCAGCAATCAAAATAAGTTGACATGACTGTATTTGAATAAATGTAGATTGTTGTACATTAAAAAATCCCTTGAAAATAAGCCCTAATATGTTTTTGGAGCAAAAATTAATATAAGAAACTGTCTTATTTTCAGGGAAACATGGTACCTTGAAGGTGGAATAATGAACGGCATTCAAATATAATAAATATTCCCATATTCTGCCAACTAGCTGGCATTTATGATTCTGAAATACATTTGTGTGCTTGAAATAAACTCATGTACAATGTATCTGAATTTTAGCATATATACAAGGACTTGCTGCTTTACATTGTATTGCTGAAATGAATTATTGCTAATGGCCATAAGGCGCATCCTATAGAGAAAGGTTTTGAGGTAGCTCATTGTGAATTATTGTGTTTTACAGTCAAGTAGCCACTAGCTGGCAATGTTATACAGCTCTTTCTAGAGATGTACAATTCCTTATGATGGGTGGGTAGGTCCAGAGTTTGTTTTGATTTTAAAAGGTGGAAAAGATATTGGATTTTTGTGCAGTTAGGAATTTTTCAGTATTCCACTAGTGGATTCTTGGTTAACTTGCAAAAAAAAAGGGAAAGACTATTTTATAAAAATGTCTTCAGTATAATGACTAAATGTCTTATTTGTTTATTTGATCTCCTTTTAGAAATTGGCTTAGCACAGAATTAACTAAATATGTACAGATCAAAGCACAAAGAAATTATAATATAACACAATTTAAACAGGTTCATACATTAATACACAACTTAAGGGTCAGGAATGCAGAAGCACTTCAATTTAAATAGTATGGTACAGCATCCACCAATTACAGTATTAAAGAAGATCCCCATATTCTGCCAATAAATTGGCTTCTATTAAAAGCTCTTCTCAGTAAATCCTACCTTACAGGGTTTTTTAAATGGCAAGCATGTAATGCCTTTCTCAAAAACCTCTTCTTATAGGGTTCCTCCTCCCAAGAAATACTCTTTTCAGTAAACCCTATTTTATATCGTTTTTAAAAGCTCTTCTTAGTACCATAAAGATTTTCTTTTTTAGAACAAGTAGAAAATGTATGCAAAATACCCTGAATGCTTCACGTGCTACACACATTTTCAGCATTATTATTTAAATTTGTTTTCTTACAGGTTCCTATAATTAGTACTTACCATATTATTTAAATTACTACCATGTCTCGTAATCTACCCCTGTAGGGCATTAAGCAAAACAACTCATATTAGACATCTATAACCCAAAGCAGCAACTAGTGATAGATTATGGTTGATGAATACACTGTCTATTACAGAAACAGAATAAATATAGGAGCCACATTCAGGTAGAACAGCGACTCTTTGGTTAAGCTTATAGGATGAGTGAATAAGGAGAAGAGCAAGTGAAGTGGGATGGATGATGGAGAAAGGCAAAGGAGACACAACTTCTATCAAACAACCTCTGCCCTGGCGTGACCAGCTGAGTGGGATGACAGTGGCGCTCCAGGCACCATTGGCGGGAACAGTGGGACCTTTGTGGCATCGGGATGCATGACTGAACAGTCCAGTCCTGGGGGCCAAACCCTCATTAGGTCCAGCTGGGATGGGGATGTCTCTATCTCTCCTAATGATCATGTGGATCTTGAAAACAATACTGAATGGAGGAAACGCACGCAAAACCACTCAAGAATGGAAAAATGAAACAGGAGGATATTTTTTTAAAAATCCGCAGTATATGGAGAGTCTTTCTGAGGGCTCTGCTCATGATTCAGAGTAGCTCAAATGTGTCATTCATGAGTTAGCAACCAGAACCTTAGCTTTTATCCCAGAAGAAGGTAGCGATGTAGGAATTCAAAGTGTTGTCCAAAGCCCACAAGGAGGGATCAAACTTTTTTTGCTGGCTGAAGGCCAATTTGGCGCAGTGGATCAAACAGTGGGACAAATACCTGTCTGATCGAGCCCTGTGTCTACTGTATGCAGCTTTGAAATTTTTTTTGTAAATATGTGTGTAAATGTTTTAAAAATTAAAAATGCACAATAAAATTTAAAATTACAAGAAATATGGGGAAAGTATGGCGCTTCGATTTCTTCACAGAAAAAAAGATTTTGTTTCATTCCCATTATGTTCTTTTCTTTAACAGGGATTTAGAATATTAAACTGCATCTCAATACTTTTTCATTGGAGTAATGAAATAGTTCCAACCGCTTACAGAGAAGTTTAATGCACTTCAGTTTAACAGTATAGATTTTAGTGCCATGCTCTCTGAATTACATGTTTAGAAACTCCAAATTATCTCAGTATATAAAAAGGACAAAACCATAGGTTTTTTTTTAAAAAAATGGAATACTTGAAGAAATGATTTGCACAGAGAATAATTTTTCATTAATAGACATTGCAGTTTTGAAACTCAAGGAAAAGCATACCTATCTAATAAAATTGGACAACACAATCACACTTTAGTTTCCTTCTGATTTCAATTATTTGGTGCCATCTTCCTTACTGTTGCCATCACCCTCATTGTCCACCTCAGCCATGGAAACCCCCTCAGCCATGGAAATGCACTGGGGGTTTAGAACTAGTAAAACTATCTCTTTAGTATCTCACTTACTTTGAAGGCTCTATTAGTTGGCTTTGACTTGATGGCATGTAACAACAAAGCAGAATTTGGTTATCCTTTTAGTGCAGAGAAAAGCATGGAGAAATATGTCAAATCTCACTCTTTCCCTTGGGAAAAGAAAAAAAAGATCAATCTGGATGCTTGTTGGATAAAAGAAACAAACAGACAATATTTACTTACACTTCATGGCTTTATTCTTTTTTTGATTTCTCCCTTTTCAAACATGTGTCAGAAGCCTGGTCTCAGAAATCCTGATAATGTTTATTGAAAGTACTTAGCACTGAAACAAATACAACTGCTCTTTTGCAATGCAGAAATACGTTGAATACGTCATTGTATGCTAATTCACTGGAGATACAATGTAAACCCCCCTCCCCTTACTATCTTTAAAACATAGGTCGGGGAACCGGGGTAAATTACCCCAAATGGGGTAAAAGTGAAAATCCTGGGGGTAATGAGCAGGCTACCCCCTCCCTCCCACCCACCCCCCACCCTCTGGAGCCAAAGCTTTAATTGTAAACCACCTTGTCCTGTTACTTCCTTCGTTGCAGCAGGGCACTCCTAAATGCTCTGTTCTGTTAGAGAGATCGGAGAGATAAACCTAATTGGTTACAGGTGGGGATTAGCCCGGGCAATCAGCCAATCCGGGGCTTCTGAATGACTGCTTCCTCCGGAAATGACTGCAAACAAGCAGGAGGAGGGAAAGGAGCAAGCAAGGGAAGGAGGGAAGAAAGAAAGGTGCAAGAGACTGAGGACTTCATCAGGCTTATTTAAATGTATGTAATTGTAGAAAATGGAGGGAGGGAGTGCGCGCGTCCATGCGCACGTGTGTGTGTGTGTGTGAGAGAGAGAGAGAGAGAGACTGACTCAAAACTGAAAATGAACAGGCAGTCAAGCAAAAGAGAAACTGAATTAAGGCGGGGGGGGAAAGGTGGCTTTTTAAGGTGCTGTCTAGGTTTATCATTGCTTTCCTTCCAAGAAGCAGGCATCTTTTAATTTTGTGGCTGCTTTCACCATTTGCAGTGATCATGGAGCCCAAGAACATAAAATCTGTCACTGCCTCCATATCTTCCCCTTCTATTTCCCAAGAGGTGATGGGGCCAGTGGCCATGATCTTTGTTTTTTTGATGTTGAGTTTCAGACCATTTTTTGCACTCTCCTCTTTGACCCTCATTAAGAGGTTCTTTAATTCCTCCTCACTTTCTGCCATCAGAGTGGTATCATCTGCATATCGGAGGTTGTTGATATTTTTTCTGGCAATCTTAATTGCGGCTTGGGTTTCCTCTAGTCCGGCCTTTCACATGATGTATGCATGTAAATTAAATAAGCAGGGGGACAATATACAGCCTTGTCGTACTCCTTTCCCAATTTTGAACCAATCAGTTGTTCCATATCCAGTTCTAACTGTTGCTTCCTGTCTCACATATAGGTTTCTCAGGAGGTAGATAAGGTGGTCAGGCACTCCCATTTCTTTAAGAACTTGCCATAGTTTGCTGTGATCCACACAGTCAAAGGCTTTTGCGTAGTCAATGAAGCAGAAGTAGATGTTTTTCTGGAACTCTCTGGCTTTCTCCATAATCCAGCACGTTAGCAATTTGGTCTCTAGTTCCTCTGCCCCTTCGAAATCCAGCTTGTACTTCTGGGAGTTCTTGGTCCACGTACTGCTGAAGCTTGCCTTGTAGGATTTTGAGCATAACCTTGCTAGCATGTGAAATGAGTGCAATTGTATGGTAGTTGGAGCATTCTTTGGCACTTCCTTTCTTTGGGATTGGTATGTAGACTGATCTTTTCCAATCCTCTGGCCACTGCTGAGTTTTCCATTGATGCTGATAAAAAAAGCACACGGGTCCTTTGATATTGGGCTGTGGCACCAAGGTGGGTGACATGACCTTTAGCCTGGTTTGTTCCTTTTTGCACACCGCACATAGAATGATTAAAGTGGTAGGGAACCCCCCCCCCCCCCAATTCTGTATTGCCTGTCTCTAGCAAGCATGTCATTGCTCGAACCACTCTGGCAGCCACCTCTGCGAACTAGCAAAAATTTAATGCAAATTGCTAAGCACATTGGACGCCTTACTACTCCCTATGCCACACCATGGCTGTAGTGCAATGTGTTCCAGCAAAAATAGTGCACATCTTTATCAAATTTGGTGCATCCTGCTAGTTTGGTACACAGCCTCTGTAGATTGAATAATATTTTTAATTCAAATAATGTATGATTTTTTTCCTTTCGAATCAAGGGGGTAATGTCGGCGTATATAATTTTTTTGCGGGGTAAAAGGTAAAAAAGTTCCCTGACCCCTGCTTTAAAGGAAGCTTGTTTTTTGATTCCTCACATAATAGCTGTGAACATTTGTTGATCTGTGATTCTCCCTCATCCATATTATCTGCCTGACAAGCCTTTACCATGCATGCTCAGTTTGTAGCAAAGTCACTGTTTTTTCCTATTTGAAACACCTCTTTTGAGGATAGTATATTTCAGCCCCTGCAGCCTGGATTCTTTCCAAATTAAAAGAAAGTGGGTGGGGAGAACTATTCTCTTTCAAAATTAGCAAGACTGGTCTTTTCAATTTATATGAGCTGGGAACTTTAGGTTGTCTATTTCTGAACATGTGGGTAAAGCAGTTTCACTTTTTAAAGAATCATAGCTTGAAAACTCTTCCTGCAAACTTCTACAAATTTGGCCCCAAGCAAGGGCAGTCTGCCTGCTACACTTGTGCCAAGTTTGGTGCTGATCCAAAGTCCAGTTTCAAAGTTATAATCTTTTGTTTGGGCTGCTCCCATTTTTAGAATTGCCCTGTAGAATGTTGATTTGATCTGCTGCACAATAACATAGTGGCACTATTGAGCAGCTATAATAGAGTTATCAGCTTGCTGGTTTAGGTCTCAGGTAATAGCTTTGCTTCCCTGGTTCCCAGATATGGAGAGAAATCTCAAGCTGAGCAGACTGGGGGAGGATGCTAATTGAATTTTGCAGCTTTAAATAATGGGCACTCATCTCTGCATGTTCTCAGCTGACATCAGGGCTCATTGGCCCTGCAAGAATGTGGTTGTATGTCCAAAGAGCAAGGGCATATGAAAGCAAGGGCATGTATACACCAGCCAGTCCTACTATGGTCTGAACTGGTGCCTCCTAAACAAAACTAAATCTTTCAGCATTCTGGTTCCTCCAAGTATAAACACAGAGTGAAATTTGGCTTCAGAATAAGAGTGTCTACTCAGTTTATTTGTTACATATGAGACCTTTTGCAACACAATACGGTTAGCTTTTTGCATATGTTAAGCGTTAAATGATTTTAATGAAATTAATTTTTTTATTAATTTAAAATTTATGGAATTGGTGTTTTGAGTATTCTGACATTCTTCTCTGTACCTGCTATATAACTCAAAGCCATCTGAGCATTCCACCTATTTGAAAGCTGTTTGGATTATTATCTCTGGTCCTGAGACTTCAGTCATACCAAATGATTTGTTAGCTGACTGGACTGAAAAGCCCTTTTAATTTTCTCAGTAAAACCCTACTCATTCCAGATTTACATCACTGTTGATTTTTAGGCCTTGAAAATAAATATCTTTCCCAAGTTTATGAATCTATAAACACCACCCACACCACCAAAGAGAGAAAGCAAGTGGTAGTGAGGAGGATAAAAGGTCCACTAAATCCTTGAACATTTATGAAGGTCTTGATATTGGATGGAATATTTATTGTCAAGATTAAAAGGTTTGGCTTCAGATGTGGCCTTTCTAAATCACTGATTTCTTCCTTGTCTAGATATTGAGCTCAAGAGGCCAGTTGAGGGGTGAAAATGCAAGGAAATGGAGCTGAAGCCAAGGCTTGTGTTAATTTAAAAACAATAAAAACTAGCTTACTAAGCAGAAAACACAAAAGATGAGAAAATAATGCTGAGAGTTATGCCTGTGCCTTAAAGTCTGCAAAATGGTAAATTCCGAAGGACAATGCGTGCATCCATTCCATATTCCTTCCATATGCCTCCTGGTTGAAACAATGGCAGATGGTGTCCATTAGAGTTGACGGGTAGAAGGACCCTGGATGAAGCTAGGGGTAATGGGCAGAGCTGGGGCAAATGTAGGCACAGACAGAGCCATTTACTCTTGACTGCCTCAGGCCCACCCCACTCTTTCACTGTGCATCTTTACTGAGGAGTAGAAAAACCCTGCCCCCAAATTAGGAATCTTTCTGCCTGCTGCTGGCTCCCACTTTTCTCCCTCGTAGTGAGTTGGATTCAGGTGGTGTGAGTCTGGTCTGGGACATGTCCTATTTACCCTAAAAGGGCAGCCTCCACTGCTCTGAGGAGAAATGTTCAGGAAATATATATTTTAAAGGCACCTTCTGATAATACCTTCATGTTGCTGAAATCACACAAACGTGCTTTCTTCTCATGCCGTAAATGTCATGTCAGAAGTTCTGATATGAACATACAAACATCTGTGCCCCAACACTCTGTTACCTTTATGGATGGATGAAGAAATGCTTAACTTTTCACATTTCAATGTGAAATTGTGAAATTTAGAACTCTGGGAACCGAACACACGGTTGAACACAATGTAGGACTGGAAATCTGTACACTCCAAAACTAAGATTCTCTCTCTGTCTCCCTGGAAGGCTGAGAACCAAGGAGGTGGGACCTAATTTTTGGTGCACAAGAGTGCAGCAATGACTTTGTGCTGGTGCTGGCAGAGTAAATCAACATTTTATAAGGCAATTCTAAAAGTGGGGATAGCCAAAAAAACAACACTATAACTTTAAAACCAATCAGCACAAAATTTCTTGTAAACCATCTTGACTGCTGACATGGATGTTGTCAACATTTAGGCTGCCCTTTGCTATATAAAGCTCGGCATACTTTTTCCTGCTGGCAACACAGGCACGATATTGTGCAGCAATATTGGGCCATTTCCTGAAATGTTGGATACAGAAGCACAATACTCCACATTCATAAACCAGAGGGTTTTTTTAAAAAAAGAATTAAATATATGAAAAGATATTGTAACCAGGGCCTGCCTCTCTCTCTCTCTCTCTCTCTCTCTCTCTCTCTCTCTCTCTCTCTGTGTGTGTGTGTGTGTGTGTGTGTGTGTGTGTGTGTGTGTGCGTGCGTGCATGAAAGAGAGAGAGAGAGAGAGAGAGAGAGAGAGAGAGAGGGATGCCAACTACACTTTGGTCTTTATGCAGGTTCAGCAAAACTGATTTAAGTTTGTTTTTTAAATACCTGTGTAAATGTGAGATAGACTAAATAGGCAAGCAAAGAATACGTCACTATGGCTGAAGTTCTGTCACTTAGTAGATTAAGTTGAAGGCCCACTGTATATGCAATTGATTCAAATGGGACTACTCTAGTTGTGAGTTACTATGCTGAAGTAAATTTCAACTAGAGTAGGTCCATTTGAATCAGTGGAACATACAAAGGAATTGATTCACCAAATCCCCACTGATTCAATGGACCTACTCTAGTGTGACTTATTGAATATGAATCATTGCAGAGTGTGTAAGAGCAGCTTCCCTTCTGTCACTAATTTCTTAGGGTTGCCTTGACATCTTAGAGCCAGGGTCACCAACCCACGGTCTGCGGCCCCGTACCGGTCCATGGCCTTAGCAGGACTGGGCTGCAGAGGCAGATTTCCTGCCCCCCAACATCCATGCCTCCCCCCCACATGCATGCAGCCCCCCACATACACACACGGACACCCACCCACCCTGCCCACCCATACATGGGTGCTCTGCCCACCCCACGCATGCACACACAGGTGCCCCACCCAACCATGCACATACACTTCCCCCTGCGCGCATGCTAACCTGGTCCGCTGTTCAGAAAACGTTGGGGACCACTATCTTAGAGGATGCAGATAGTCACCATAACTTCCATACTCTGGTGTCTAAACCAAAGCTCAAGTAAAATGTTATATATAACAACATTACCTGTATGTGTGACATCTGCCTCCTGGTTCAATGCTCCTGGGCTCCATCCCATATCCATGTCTGTACTTTTTATGTGTCTAGGGATAGCTTGTGTCCTATGCAATGCAGGGTGTATCAAACCACCCAAAGAGACGCCAAATTCCTCTGTGAACTACCCTCCAAAACTTAATTAGCAATCTCTTTCCAAGTTGGGGTGGGCAGCATTTTGTCTGTTAAAATTGTCTGTTTATTGTCTAAGATTGTCTGTTTATTTTGTCTGTTTATTGTCTTACAGGTGACAACCTATCAGGGACCACTGCCGCTGCTGGACAAAGGAAGCCCATGGCAGGCAGAGCTAGAGCCAAACATCAACCGCCACTTTTGTGTTTTCCCACTTCTCCCTGTGCTCTGTTTCTTTCTCTCTCCCCACCACATGCTTGGGATACAATTTATGAGAAAACCAGTATTTTTCTCTTTTCCTATCCACTCAGTAGGCTGACAAGCTACAGACAGATCACTCCTACCAGACATTTGCACTGCTTGAAAAGGACTTTTGAAGGGATGCTTATGATTGTAAATGACGCAACTCAGCTTAAAATATAGGTATTTTCATGGCCGACCTTGGAATTTTGGCAAATTCAGCTGGTTGCCTAGTTTGCTTTTATGGCTGGCCGCTGAAGATGTCCAGGGTGAACCTGATCCTGTTCTGTTGCAAGGTTTTAAAGTGGTCTGTCATACGTGAGTGTATTTTTCTCTTGGAGGTCAGAACTATTCCTCCTAGACTGAAGGAATATTCAAGAGGTATCTTGTACTGAAAAGATCTGTCAGGTTATTGCCAAGACATTTTCAGAAAGTGCAAAGTATATTGTAGAGGCTTTTCAAATGTTGCGAGCTTTTAAAGCCTAGAGAAGTGTATAAGCCTTCTTTCCACAGATCATATTATGGCAGTATAAATGGGAAGTCTTTCCCTCCATCTGAATTTGGTACCCTGCGGTTACTTTTGAGGGAAGAAGGGAAAAAAGAGATGACTGCTAGCTGTATCTTCACTTAGTTGTTTGACTCATGCTGCAGAAAGAATGAAAGAAAAGCCTACATTTCTGCAGGCCTTTTTCTGAGTATCTGTATAGTCGGATATACACTCCACTTTTGGAATATGGTACTTTTTTGGGGGGGGGAAATGCTGCCTTGGGCTGTTTGGTAGCTTTATACCGTGATTATGAGCACTGTCGCATAAAAAAGTTTCTGGGACATTTTTGTTGCTGTGGGGGATGGGTAGGAGGACTAGTACTGGACACTATTTAACAGCAAGTATTCTGTTGCGCACTACACTGGATTATAAAATATTTTTCCAGAACTATTTACTAGTTACTGTAACTAATTACTTCTAGGGTTAGGAAGATGTAACACCGTAATTATGCACTAACTGCTTGATTTATTCTCATTACTCGCGAATGTTGCATTTAAATAGATTTTAAGTCATTTCATTTGGTTTTAAAAATGTTTTATGTCATTTTCGTTTCAGTCCTAAATTGCAGAGGAATGGTTGTTTCATTTTAATGTTTTGCAGTTTTATATTTGAAGAGTATTATTGGGATGGGCCACTAGAGGGAACCAGAGACTATCTTCCAGCATAGTTCCAGTTTTGGAGGAGGTAGGCCTGTTAATCTGTGCAAGCATATTAAGCAAAATCCAAAGAAACAAAATAAAACAAGTTTCTAGAACAAAGCGGTTTCCAGAACACAATATAAATGCAGGAGAAGGCACCACCTTTATTAGACCATTAAAAAAATCAAAATAATCAAACAATTGGTCTAAGGGTTGTTCTGGGTTTTTCGGGCTCTTTGGCCGTGTTCTGAAGGTTGTTTTTCCTGATGTTTCGCCAGTCTCTGTGGCCGGCATCTTCAGAGGACAGCAACCTCTGTCCTCTGAAGATGCCGGCCACAGAGACTGGCGAAACGTCAGGAAAAACAACCTTCAGAACACGGCCAAAGAGCCCGAAAAACCCAGAACAACCATTAGATCCCGGCCATGAAAGCCTTTGTGAATTAGTGTAAGGTTTCATTAATTAAAGTTAACTTCCTTAAGGTATTCACCAATATCTTGTACAGAAAAAGTATAAATGAACATCTCAAATAGTCATAGCAGAGTGATCTGTCTGCACATATCTTCTTTCGGTGAGTTTAAAGCTGGTGACAATCAGGCTTTGGGGCGTGGTTTAATGCTTCACCCCTGATAACATATGGTTGGAGTTGTCCAACAAGCTATTCAGACAGAACACAAATATTAATAATGAACAGTGCTACAAATCATTGTTGAAAATGGGGCAAGAACAGCAGCCTGGGTATCTCAAAGTAAAAAAGCAACACAGCACGCTCCTTTAGAGATAATGTTCCAAGCTTGGGTTTCTTTTGGACATGTTCAAAGAGGAACAAATAGTATTGGAGATCTGCTGTACAGGAATAGAAAATAAATTCACATTAACTCAGATGTTTAACTAATTTATTCAATTTGTGATCTATATGACTTTTTGAAAAATGCAGAAACATATACAGTATTTCATTTTTCAGCTTGGATGTGGGGAAATGCCATTGAAATGAATTTGATGGACCTGTACGTCCTCATTTTTTAAACCTGGGGGCGGGGTAAATGTTTCCTTTACCTCTGGACGGATATATTTTCAGATCTTAAAATCTTTTCTGTATCCACACGAATGGGCCACCCTTTGAAAAAGTCCCTCGGACGGCAACATTCTTTGATTAGTTTCAGAGAGGGGAGGAAATATCCTCTGTGTATCAAACCATTACTTTCCTTTGAAATCACACTGAGGAGAGCAGTTGCTGGCTTGAAACTTCTCAAGATGACACACAGAGTAATCATTTCTAAACAACAAATAGTGAGACTATGAAAGCAAACAGGCTGTCAGTAGTTTCATTTTCTTCTGTAATAGGAGCACATCCAATATGATATCCTGGCACAGCAAAAAACTTGAATGTGACCAAACGGCAACATTTGACACAATGACAAGTGCAATATTTTCCTCCTTGCTTTCAATTTCAGTTTTGTTTTCATCTTCCCTTTTCTCTTGTCCTTTCCACATAGGAATGAAAATAAACTATGGAAGCTTCTGTGCCACAGTTTTATCCAAAGCGAATTTAGTCTACTGCTTGAATAAGCTGGCCTCTTTTAAAATATAAATACAGAAGCCTTTCACCTGGGGATCGGGGTGCTGGTGGCTGCCACCACTCCAGGGACCACTCTCCACCCACATGCCGGACAAGCAAGCCCTGTGAAGGGGGAAGGGCTCTCTCATTCAACCACAGAAGAAGCCCTATTGTGATTTAAAACTCTGTGTATCGGGCCCCATTTTAAAGTGCAGTAGGGCTTGCCTCATGTGACGTGAAGAAAGTTGCTTTGCATTCCATACAGTTTTCACTGGGTGTGTAGTTGTGGCCCTTGTGTATTCTAAATGATATCATCCACTGGGGATGGGCCATTCACATTTTTTGGACTTTGATCCACCTGAAAGACCCACACCTAGAGACACCTAAATTTGGCTCACATGGAGAAAGGCCTAGCTGAAAGGCTTGAAGGCTTAGCTTAATGGCCTAAGGTAAAGGTAAAGGTTCCCCTTGACATTTAGTCCAGTCATGCCTGACTCTAGGGCGCAGTTCTCATCTCCGTCTCCAAGCTGTAGAGCCGGCATTTGTCCATAGACAGTTTCCGTGGTCACGTGGCCAGCGTGACTAGACATGGAACACCATTACCTCCCCACTGTGGTGGTACCTGTTTATCTACTCGCATTTACATCCTTGCAAACTGCTAGGTTGGCAGGAGCTAGGACAAGCAACGGGGGCTCACTCCGTCGTGTGGATTCGATCTTACGACTGCTGGTATTCTGACCTTGCAAGCACAGAGGCTTCTGTGGTTCAACCCGCAGCGCCACAACGTCCCATAACTTAATGGCCTAGCTTCCTGTTTAAAAAGGAAGCCATGCTGATGCTTATTGAGAGCTGGTTAGAAGAGGAAGACACTTCCATTGTAAATGGGATGGAAGAACACAGAATTAATATGACCATAACAGTGTACCATAGGCCATGTGTTAGTTATCCTTTGCCCAGGAAACAGAGAAAATATTGCAGCATTAGGTTACTTCATGTACTGATGAGGCCACAGCAAGTGCTGTGGGAGAAAAATTGGCTGCTAAGTCTGCCGGAGTTGCTTTAGCTCATATTAATGACGATTTCCCCGTCAGCCTTTGGCCCAATGTCTCTCAGATACACTAGGCCTAACTGCAACATTTATCTTCATTCACTCAGTTCATCAGAGATGTAAGTTCTGGAAGTACAGTATAACAGTTTTAGATTGCTGAAGTTTTAGGCTGTTGGTCTATGGCAGTGGTTCCCAACATTGGATTCCAAGGTGTTTTTGGACTATAACTCCCATAAATCCTGGCCAGCACAGCTACTGGTGAAGGCTTCTGGGAGTTTTAGTCCAAGAACATCTGTGGACCCAAGGTTGGGAACCACTGTTCTATGGCATCACCTTACAAAAAACATCTATAGTAGCTGGCATCTAAATATGGTATTTGAGAAGTATTTAAAACTGCCTTTCTTGAGCATGACACAAAGGTTGGAAAACAGATTGACTCTGCTCCACCGGCCAGAATGGGTTTGCTGCGTTTCCAAATTGCTGCTTGTATGAAGCTGACAAATTTCTTTTCGTTCAATTTTCAACAAGTATATTGAAGATTTTAATGCTTATTTTGATTTGCCCATTTTACTGGCTTGCACTGTTAATAGTCCAAGAATCCAGTTCTTTAACGTGGGCAAAATACATAGAAATGTCAAAGGACGCTTGGAACACACATTATTCCAAGATTTCTGATTGAAATGGCCTTGACAAACAACTGGGCCTATGACGATTCTTTTTTCAATGTGGAACAAATTTAACTCAAGCATAGTGTGTCCCCATGGTTTGGAATGAGGTTGTCACTGCCACCGGTATGGATGCTCTTTAGAACAGCCACAGAATGATTTTAGAATTGAAATCACTGGGGTGTTTTTTGGCAACCTGTACTTTTCCTACAACAATCATAGTTTTAACAGCAGGTATCTCCACATGACTTCCACTTATTTTGTTGGCTATACTTTCAAAAAGCTTAAAATATTTTGAGCAGGCAGAATTAAAGTCTTAATAAAGAGGAAAAGTTTCTTTCTTATTATAATATCACAGCTTTGGATTTATTTACTATAGATTGTAGCCCATGCAGTGCGAGTATACACATGCTGGGTTAATTCTTCTCCAGGAAAGAAGGACCCTCAGGGATGTGCAGTGGGAAGAAAGAACAGAGGGAAATTGGACCGAAGAAGCTTGCAAGATCAAGCTTTCTTTATCTTTAGGAGTGGCTTTGGGGCAGATACAGGGCTTCAATGGAAAAGGAAGGGTAGAGGCTTCTCCTTGTATTCATGCTGCTTGGAATTTTATATTTCTATGACATGTTTCCTCCCTAAAAATCAAAACCAGCTTATATGGGGTCATAAGAGCACTGCCAGAATAGACTAAAGGTCTGTTTAGCCTAGGCTCCTCTTTCCTGCCTATCATAGCCAGTTGCCTATGAGAAGCCCTCAAACAGGCTGTGAGCATAATAGGAGCCTCCCTCTCACGGGATTTATGAAAAGCTGCCTTCAGGTAATATATAGCTATCATAATCAATAGTGCCTTGACTCTGTAACTCACGACAGACACAGACACTTCTGATGCACTTCCATCTCTGAAGATGAGCTAGTCAAACCAAGGAGGGATGGAGCAGCACTATTGATCTTTTGAGGTGCTGTTCCATCCTCACTTTGGCCAGTTTTTCTTCAAAGATAAAGGATATACTTTCAGACATGTATCTATGTCTCTTTGAGTCACAGGATCAGGCAACTGACATAAATAAAATAGAATAAAACAGTTGGATGAATGGGACTCGTGAAGTCAACATATATGTCCGGTTCATACAATGTGTAAGGTCTAGTTGGGGTTTAATAACTGCATTTAGACCGTTGCATTTTTATTGACCCCATAACTAAATGGTCTACCTACACATACACTCCACGGCGGGAAGTGGTTGCATGTCATAAGAATTCTGCCTTTGTATTCCTTACCTTATCCCTAGCTTTTAAAAATAATAAATAAATAAGAATCATGCTTTTCAGGGTTTGTTAATGAATATAATGTCAGTGTTTGTGAATGCCTTACATCTGATGAGCTGCTGGTGGTGAAAGTAGTGGCAGGTAAGAATTAAAATTGTTTCAATTTTTTCCCTCTGCCATGTATGACATGGTGATCTGGAAGGTCATGGAATCCAAATCTACATTTCCCTACTTGATAGAATAATCTCATTAAATAATGCAACTAATGTAGGGACACACAGTAGCACGTGCATTTCCAGCAGAGCATAGCAGGACTTCTAACCTCCTGAGGAAGTGTTAATAGCCTGAACACTTGTTTGCCAAATGTGAGAACTTTTTGTGAGCTATAAAACTGAACTGCAAAGGGTACCTGCTTCCTTTTATTGTTATTTTCGGATAATGTCCAATTGTACATCTCTCTGAGAGGTCTGCCAACTTCAAAACAGGACTAAAAACATTCTGTGAAATACGTTTCTGGGATGACAAAGCAAAAGAAATGGCTCATCCACTGGGAAGCAGCTCAAATCAATAAATATTGAAGTATTGCAGCCAGGCTGATCCTCTTGTGCTGCTTGGTCCTCTTGTAACCTTACAAGGTGTGTCAAAACGGCATTTTGGGACTTGCTGAGGCTACCTGTAAATTGATATAACATGCCCTAGAATAATATCATGGAGGCTGGAAAATAGCAGCAGGTAGCATTAGGCCGAATTCTACCAGTACCCCTCCACTATGGGAAGGCTTTTAAGTGGGAGGAGGGCTATCTCTCTATCACCCCCTATCTCCCAACCCCCTTCTTTGCTTCACAGACCTGCTTCTCAGTATTAAAACAATGGAAACACAAGGTAAAGGAACATTAAACAGAAATGCAGCCCCAAATCATTGAGAGCATTTCTCACAGTCCGTTCCATCACCAAAAGCCTACCTGAATAATAAGGTATTTAGTGATGGATCCATAGATATTTAAAGTGCTGCTTCCTGTGGTGAGTAAGGCTACTCAAAGAGTAAGGGCATGGCTGAGCAGGATCTGTTGTGGAGGCTAGAGCAGCCTGACATGGTAACAGGTACATTTGATATGGAGGGGAGCTAAACAAAGTGAAGAATTGTTTCTGAAGGAAGCATTCCTGCCTTTGCTTGCCATTCAAAACACTTCTGTTTATGGAAACCACATTGGCAAAGAATAAAATTTATTTATTTATTTATTTATTTATTTATTTATTTATTTATTTATTTATTTGTCAAATTTATACCCCGCCCATTTAGACTGGTCTACTCTGGGCGGTTAACAATAATAGAATCCATCAATGACAGTAAGGCAGCCAGCTGCAAGTCCAGCACTGAGAAGAACCTAAGAAGAGAAATGGTGTTATCTAAGGCATATAATTTCATTTATGCTTAGTCAAGTGCACATGTTTTAGATGATACTAATGTCTTCCTCGGAAGATGATCTGCTGACTAGTGTATGCCAAATTAGGTGCAATGCAGTGCATGAGAAAGCCCAGTAGAATTTAAGCAATTAAAAAGTAAATGTAACTTCTCATTGATTATAATCTTTCCCCAAATTACCCAAATGGCATATAGTCGCCTTCTAAATTCTTCTTAATTAGCACCCAATTCAAATTTAATAAGGTTAGTTATTCTATGAATATAATAATTCACAAGCAAAACATTGTGCAATAATCATCATTAGGAAACCTTCAGTATGAAAGGCATTTGCGATACTCAGGATTATTTAACAGGCTCCAGTGTGGAATGGATTGTCTGAAAACCAGACATTGCACACCACATTGAGAAAAACTGGGTGCTGAAAAGTCCCTTTAAAGAGAATTTGACCTCCAGGCAACTCAGCTTTCACAGGCCTTACTTCTACCTGCTAATATCCAGCCAGTCGCTTGTACAGTACTTAGCAGAGCTGAGGGTTGGATTTCTAAAGTGCTCTAGTCTATTTCTAGGCAGAAAAATTGGTGTGGGATGAGGGAACAATTTCACCCCATTTGTGGTAGTTGGTGAAGCTCAGTGAGTTGGAGTGCCTAGCTGCAAAACTAGAAGTCAGCACTTCAAATTTCCACGGCACCTTCCGAAAACACATGGGACATTAGTGGCTGACGGGGGTCACATGCCCTGTCGTCCATGTGGCGTCAGAAAAGGTGTGTGATTCCAGAGAATCAGAAAGGCCATTGTACATATGTTTTGTCTTTGTGGCAGATAATTATAATGAAGTTCCTTGCTTGTAAGCCCTGTAGCAGGTATGCAGAAGGGCAGTGTTATATCCAGCTCTTTGGGGGGGGGGAGCTACTTCTGTGCCAGAATTTGTCCTCTGTCTCCCCAGGGTATTATTTCCCTGTTTAAAAAAAATCCCATGCCTTATTTTCAGGGCCTGTTGGAAGCTCTTTTAGTGTTTTTTGAACTTACCATAATAATGCAAGATGGCCAAAGGCATTGCATTTCAACATTTTCGCATTTTATTTTGTTTCTCCATTAATTTAAAATTTTCATCATTATTCACACTTCCTGATCTTGGCGGCTGCCTGGTGTAACGAAAGGTGCTGAAGTCTTAGGAAGTTGCCATACTTTCTAGCCATACTAGGCAGGGAGAGAAATCTCAGAGTAGGCAGCTGTAGAAGAGGAGAAAGTTTGATCTAATCATAAGTGGGTGGGGGGGATTTGGTGCCTAGTTACTTATCTCCTCCCTGCTCCCAGCTGGGGAGGCTCGCAGGTTCCAAACAAATGTATATTGTGTATGTTGTACAGATATTTGTTTACATCTGTATTGTCTGTCTCACATTTTTCCTCTCTCTCTTTCACACACAAACATGGAAGTGCCTGCTTACTATTTTTTGCAGTTGATACAGGGCCTTCACCCTGTCACATCACAAGGGATCAATCCTTGTTCTTGAGATTTGGCCTTGAAATCTCAGAGAAGTGGAAGTTTGTGTGTACATTATGTGTGGAGGATGGAACTGTAACAGCAGGCTTGGCTTGACCTGAACCTGTGTTGATGTGTGTTAAATGTGTTGAGTAGGCTTCAAAATGAGGCATTTGCTTTTTTAAAGTAACAATAAAGCAACAATATAAAGGTGTTTATATAGCAGACATGCTCATACCCTTTAGACAGGAGTAAGCCAGCCATCCTAGGCAGCACATGGTGGCTGGCTCACTCTATCAAATGGTAAAGCCAGGCCTACTGTACAGTTGCAGAAACCTCTCTCCCCCCTGCCCCAAAAATATGTTGAGTCATCTTTCATTTCAACACCTTTCATACTAATGTAATAATTATTACAACGATTCTCTGAGGTTGGTCTCTGGTTATTCTTATTGCCATATTGAGGAGCTTGAGGTAAGACAGACATAAACACTTATGAAGATTTCCAGAGAACAGGGTAACACCCCCCCCCCAAAAAAAAAACCTATTTCTCAGTACTTATTACAATGCTTTGTGGCATCTTACATCCGGAGAGCTTCTGGGGGGAAAATTAATGACAGTTAAAAAAAAAATTCACAGATGTCGGGCTGATCGTAAATGGCCTTGACCTCTTGTTACAGGGTGATGGTTGTTACATGGCCTCTCTTTTCGATTATGTTCCCAAATGTGTCTAGTCTTTCAGAAGTAATTTAGATGGCTGGCAAACTTCTCTGTAGTCAAGCAATTGAGACAGCTGAGCGTTCTGTTTGTGGCAGCCCCTGTAAACATGGCACAAAGCATTCTCTTGTGTGCATCTTATCAGCTGCCTGGGAGTAGCTTTGTACCAGGGACCTAATTTCACACAGAGCTGTGCTAGGTAATAAAACCGCTCAACTCCCTGCCTGGTACAGTAAATGGCAATGATGGTGTACTTAAAGATTTTCAAGCTGCTATTGTCTTCATCAGCTCATGCGTTTTCATGGTTTGATGACAGTCAATGACCTTAGGTGTCACCCATGGCAGGTAATTTTTGATATATGAAAAATATATCTGTGTGACACACACACACACACACACACACACACACACACACACACACACACACACACACACACACACACACACTTTTCCTGTTAAGTCAATTGACTCCTCTTCCTCTTTTCCATTCTCTCAGCTCCAGGTGTTTTCCAAAGAAAAGAGAATAATAATATTGGCACCAGAGTCTGCCTTTCCATAATCAAGGTCCTACTGAGTCTTCAATTAATTACCTTGTGGCTTGTCTCTGTTAGCTTTCAGAGATAAAAATCCCTGCAGGACTTCAAAAAGCATGAAAACCAGTCCAAATATACCTGCTCCTGTTTTCGACCAAATCTAATGTACATTCCTTGTTAATACAAATAGAACCATACATTCAAGTAAGGTATACTGTAATGTGTCCTGCATGTGAATCCCCATTTTTTATATGGAACAAAAGGTTAGTCAAGTCAAGTCACCTTTAATACAGTCAAAGACCAACCTCTAATTGTACAAATAAAACAAACTACAAAATACTACATTCTCATATATTAAAAGTTTGAAGTACTTAAGATAGTTAGTCAATTCCTAAATTTGGCCACAGATTAACTCTTAACATTTCCATGGGCTTATCTTAAAGATATTGTTTTGTGTGTTATCTCATATAACATGTTTTACCATTAGAGGGTGCCAAAGACTTTCCCAAGTTGGGTTAAAATATTTATGTAAATATAGACAGGTCTTTTTTTAAAAGTCAGAATCAGAATAGTATTATACTAGTCTAATGTGGCAACAAGTGCAAGTAAGTTTTCAGTTGAATTTGCCTGCTTCAGTCCTTAACTAAGGAGTTGAGGGAGAATTCTCACACCAGAGTTGATCCCTTCAGTCTGTCATGGAAATGACAACAGGTTTGGGCTTGGGGCACATCAACGTGCTTTGCCTAGCTGCCACCTGCTATAAGTAAAAGACGAGGAAAAGACGAACCTCTCAACTGAGGAATTGCTTTCTCATTCATTTGGGTGGGCCTGTTCTAGATATGACTAAATCTGGATACTGTAAAACCCTGCCTTTTGTCCTATGTGAATGATAATACGTCCTTCTGTCCAGAAAAAAATAATGTCTAATTTGAACTTCAGCATAGTTTATGATGCCCTCCTATCCACTAAGCAGAGTTATTAGCTGAATACCTCAGAACCCATGTTCCTTTCATTCTGCTCTTTTCTAGGTGACTTTTCCTCATATTAATTTGTGTTAACAGTGTGTCTTGAGTCATGATCCAAGCTGTGTATACCATTTGCCTGAAAATATCACAATTCCATTCTGAGTTCAAGAGAACACAGTTGTTTCACTAAAATAAAAATATGCATGTAGATGAAATATTTCCACATGTTCACCGGGACAAATCAGTTTTCATGATTCTGGGATTCTGAAGTTTACAGTTGAGTGTGGAATTCCACAGAGAGATGATGGGATAATAGTATTTCTGAGACTGAGGTTAGATAGCTGGTAGGTGTGATGTGCTATTTGCATACAAATGGCATATTGGAGTTCAAGCAGCCTTGTTTGGTTTAGCTCCTTCCAGTTTGAATTTCTGATATCATGAAATGGCTTAATAAGCAAGCTGCTTCAGGATATTGGCAAATAGAACACTTCCTCTACTCCTTGGAAGAGGGGTATGGAAAATGAAATTTCCATTAAGACTCTGGTAGACTACTGCTGAGCTAATGCACCACTTATTTTAAAAAGAAACCTATTAGATTTGGTTGCAGGCAGTATCTTAAGTGGTCCTTTAAGACGATATATTTTTAAAAATGTATGAGTGATGCAGTGCATTTGCAATGTTACTCTGGTAAAAATGTTTTTACCAGAGTAAAAGAAAAGAAAAGAAAAGAAAATCACTTTTCCTGCACGTCTGCCATGAAACAGTGGAAGTGTTCAATTTGCCAATATCCTGAAGTGGCTCATTCAATATACAGTATATTTTAATATGATTGATGCAGTGCATCAGTGATGGTTTACTAGAATCTAAAATTTCCTTCCTTCCTTCCTTCCTTCCTTCCTTCCTTCCTTCCTTCCTTCCTTCCTTCCTTCCTTCCTTCCTTCTGGAATAATTAATAACAATTATCATCATAATATAGTCTGAAAATGGCTGTTGGTATCAAATGTCTCACAGATGCTTTTGTGCAGAAAGGTATGATACAAGCATTTAAAGGAACAATATCCATAGGAAAGTGCAAACAGATATTAGCTGCTACAGCCATCCTCACACATCTGAGATGAAAAAGAATAGCTTTTAGATCCCAGATCAGGACTTCTAAAGCAACTGGGCAGAAAAGAGCTTTCTCTCCCTTTAGAAATCATGGCTCCATAAGCAGTCCGTGACCAGGATGCTGCTGCTGCATCCCAAAACTGAACCTTTCCCCAGCTTAGACTACAAGCTGTCTGTATGTGATCCCCTGTTTGGAGATTCAGATGAGAAGGGATTCAGATCTTTCAATGTAATGGTTATCAAAATGTACTGATGAGAAAACACATAAGTTTAAAATATCTAAATGCAATATGGACAGTAAAGAACAACATTCTGTTGTTTAAGGGGCTGGATATCAAACAGTTAATATGAGTTACTTAAAATTTAATTTAGCTGCCATTTAAAATAACACTTAATAGCATGTAGTATTGTTTTTACAGCCTGAGCAATCATAATCTGGGAACATATGCTATTTACATTATCCCTCTGGTCTTCACATAGTAATAGTAAAGTAATTTGTGTGATGCGTTAAATTGCTTGGTGTAATTGAATCAATTGTCTTTGTGTAGACAAGCCTGTTGTTAGCTGCAGGGCCCCATCACTTCCTAGAATCAGAACAAATGAAGCCAGCTGATTTCCCTGGACTGTAGTGCAAATCAGGATTAATAAATCTACAGAACATTCTTAGCCATAGGTCTTCATAGACATATACATATAAGGAAGTTTGCATAACCATGGTTATTTATCATATATGAACGTCTTGCTATTTATCAGATGCTAATCATTAAAAAGGCACCTAATGACTGCATGCAATGGCTTTTGCTTAAGGATCAGGCAAATCGATGGTGCCATAACAAATAGCAGGAATGCACATCCCTTACTAACAGGTAAACTCTTTCTTCATTTGGGGCAAAGAATATTGCAATTGTATAATCTTGAAGTACCTGTACAGGGCATGCAATAGAGCATTGACTTCCAAATGGATGTGGGTGGGAAGCTCACTCAGGAGTCTATGAAGAAATTGTGGGGGAGAGGGGAGATACTTAGATTATTATTTTTCCCTTCTATACTACAGATTTAATCTTTTGCTAAAACAAGGTTGGACTGTTGGAATTTTTACAACCCCGTATGCTGCCTGAAGAAGGTGGCTGGGAGGGAGCTTTCTGGACTGGAGTGACTGTCAAATTACCCAGCACTAACCAATCATTCCTTTCCTGCAACTAAATTCAAAGAGTCCTGTCTCTCTGCTCAGTGCCTTATCCCTCTCTAGAATCTGTTGAAGTCATGTTTGCCAGTTTGCTATTTGATCTGTTCAGTTGTAAATAGTGAAATATTTTATTATTTCTATTCATGTCTCAGAATGAGTTATTGAGACTGTAAGTGCCACTTAATAAGAAAAAGGGTGGACTGCTCTAGGGAACCTGAAGCTATTCTGCTGTGAATAGCTTCACGTTCCCTAGAGTAGCCCACTCCTGCACTTCTGTTGCCCACCTAGAGGAATTAGACAAGAAATCCACAACTCTGCAACAGGATGGTAGAGTAAAGGAATGGAGAGAACATTTGAGAGTTTTTCAAAATCAAAAAGGGGCATGATGCTGGGTGTGTTCCAGGACCCTTTAGAGATTCACCCTGCCTCCCTGGGGGCCAGAGGGGGTGAAATTTCCACCTTCTGGGACTCTTCTGAAGCATCCCAAGCCTCAAAAGAGTCCCAGAAAGTGGCAATTGCACCCTGTCTGGGCCCGTGGGGGGTAGGGGGAGAGTCACAAGGGTCCTGGAAGGCTCACTCGGACCCTTGCGACACTCCCTCCACCCCCCCACGGGGCCAGCGTGGGCAAAATCACCAGCTTCCAGGACCTTTTGTGAGCCTTTCAAGCCTCACAAAAGGTCCTGGAAGCTGGCGATTTCGCCCGTGCTGGCCCCATGGGGGGGTGGGGGAGCCTCGCAAGGGTCCTGGAAGGCTCACTCGGACCCTTGCGAGGCTCCCCCCACGGGGCCAGTGGGGGTGAAATTGGCAGTTTCGCTCCATAAGATGCACAGACTCCCCCCCCACTTTTTTGGGGGGAAAAAGTGCATCATATGGAGCAAAAAATACAGTAGATTTGAGTATTCAGCCTCTGGGCTCAGAACGCTTGGACATTAGGTGTCCCTGTTGCATCTGAGCCTACAGGCTCCACCTTCAATGAGGTGTGTTCCAATTCAGTATCAGCTCACACAGTTCCATAAGGCTCGTGATTGGAGGAAGCTAAGTCTCCTGACTGTAGGAAGTTTAGCCTCATGATTGAAGAAAGCCTGTTTACAGAGGCAAGGTTACAGGCAGTTTTGTTCTCTCTGTATTCTCAGTTTACATCCATGTATAAGACACCAATTTTTAGTGTAATTTTAGGAAAAAGTAGTGTCTTATATATGGACAAATATGGTAAATTGCCAAGAATGGAGAAAGGTATTCATCGGAATTTCTGCTTTTTGTGCCAAAATAACTCAGCTGGCTTCAGGGACTATATCCTTTGACCAGGCTGGGATAGGAAAACACTGTTTTTTGTGTTGCCTTTAGAAGCAAAATGTCTTGTGCCCATCCTGCTGGACCATTCAAAAGGCTAAATAAACCATGTAGGCAGCCATGCTTAAGCTGCATTTTTTTTTTGGCTCTGTTGCAGTGCTGGTTTTATGTGTAGAGTTCATCCAACTTTGGGAGGTCTCCCAGTCATTTCACAATTCTCCATAACACAGTACTGTATTGTTGTTGTCGTTTTGATTTATATGCTGCCTTACATGCTAAACCGCTCTCTGGGCAATAATTATGTAAACAACACTTTGCCCCAGGGAGCTGAGTACTCTTTTACCAACCTCAGAAAGATGGAAGGCTGAGTCAACCTTGAGCCAGCTAGTTGAATTTGTTGGGACTGAAGTTGGGCAATGAATGGAGGCTTGACTGCAGTATTGCAGTTTAACTATTGTACCATGGGGCTCCTCAGTGACTCTAACATTCTAATCAGAGCTTGAAAATAACATGCTAGATTAACAAATTAATATTAGATTTGTATTCTCGAAGGCTTTCATGGCCGGGGTCTGATGGTTGTTGTAGTTTTTTCGGACTGTTTGGCTGTGTTCTGAAGGTTGTTCTTCCTAATGTTTCGCCAGTTTCTGTGGCCGACATCGTCAGAGGACAGGAGTCAGAACTCTGCCAAACAACTTGAAAAACCCACAACAGCCATAATATTAAATTGACTACTTTTGCAATTAGTGGAGAAAATAACCTTTTGAAACTATTGTTAAAGTATTTATTACTTTAGATGCATCTAGTTTAATGCTAACATGTTAAATTAGGACATTAATTTCAAATTCAAGTCCTGGTAATTTCTACTTTATCACTCCAGAAGGCTAGTGGAAAGATCCAAACCTGTTTACACCTTTGTGTTTTTGTCCCTCAGTGAGTGATAAGCTGCAGAGATCTGGCTGGGATGAAATGAAATTGCAGCTAATGGCTTTTCTGCATGAATGGTTACACTTGAAGTCCCCACATTGCAGTCTCATTTTTGTAAAGATTCTCTTATATTTTTGAGGTGATCACAGCAAATGTCTGAGTTGGCACTTTTTCTTGTGCTGAAAGGACTACAGTATATATATTCTTCAAAAAGGTGATTACACTGCACTCATACCTTGGAATTTTATGGTGTATAATTTTATACACCAGCTCCACACATATTGTTTAAGAGAAGGAACTATGCATTGCGGCAGAATATATTAACAAAATGGGGAAAGTAAGGAAAAAGCATTTGATTCTGATTTTGGGTGTGTGTGAGCAAGCCAGCGAGCAAGCCAGCGATTGCTGAACTAATGGAAAAAAGTTGTTTAAGGGCCTGGTTCCGCTGATTAAATAAATCAGGAGAGGGATTATTGCTTTTGAATTTGCTGTAAAACCACATGTAACTCACGTTACCTGGGGGTCAGTGTGTGTGTCCTCACTGCTCCCTCTGCCCCTTCTACCACTGCTGCAGCTGCCACCACTGCCATCATCTTCCCCAGCATCCAAACAAGGCCAGTCAGCTCATTGCAGCTTCAGGAAGCAGGCCACATTGTTTTCATTTTTTAAAAGTTTTACTCTCTAGTATAGCACTGTATCAGAGAGCAGGAATTTATTTTTTTAAAAAATAACACAGATTAAGAGGCATTCACATATGTGGAATCAATTTCAATGAATCGATTCCACATCTACTGAGAATAAATGGATCTCTGGCAGACGAGTAAAAAAACCTCACTCTCCTGTCACATTACTCCGCCGTTGCACACACCTTGTGTAAACATTCAAATTTAAATTGATGCAAAACATGCTAAACTTGATTTAAACAGAGTGTTTTTAGCAGTGGAATCAGACTCAAGTTCAACAATTGTGGTGCTTTGCAGCCTCAAGAGATGTAAGTGTAATGGGGAGTAGGATAAATATTTCAAACAGTCCCCCCCCTGCTATGCCTTCTAACTGAATTATTAGAGTATCTCTTCAGATTTCTTCAAGTGCATCCATGTATACTCACTGTGAGTAGAAGAGAGTATTCTCCCCTGATCCCTCAATTTCTGGTGCTATCCTATAAGTGAAGGGTAATAAATCTGATGATGGACAGTTCTGCTTCTCCAGATAAAGGTACAACTACATAGCAAAGGAGACGCAAATTCACTTACACTCATACACTCTGAAATTGGACTAGGGAATTCAGGTTTTCTGGGTCTCTCAGCATTAACTGGTCTCTCTCTCTCTCTCTCTCTCTCACACACACACACACACACACACACACACACACAGAGAGAGAGAGAGACAGACAGACAGACACACACATACAGAGAGAAGGAGATTTGTTTGTAGCTTGCTTGTAGTTGTACGGATAGCCCACCAGGTGGTATGGTTAAAAGGCCATTGCCTAATAAGCGGTAAACAAGGGCTTCCTGAGTGTGTGTTGACTTCCTCCTCTCACTAGTTTTGCAGTAAGCTGTTAAAAGAGAGGTGCTTTGTTCGCCCTTAGCTGTTAAAAAAGAAAGAAGGGAGAGAAATCTTGCTGATAAGCTTTGCTTGCTGTTCTCTAAGTGTGTTCTAGTGTGGTGGCTTCTCCACATTGGTTCAAGTGATCACATGTGTAAATCAATGCAAATAGAGCCTTTAAAAAAATAGAAGCCCCAGAGCAAGAGGAGAAAAAAATCTACAGGTGAAGGTCATGGCCTTTGAAATGATTCACATTTCTCTTTGTGTCATGTGGTCAAGGGGAGAAAAAATAGAAATCAGCTTGCCTCATTTATATAGTATTTCTCACATTTTTCCCATTGCAGTCTCACCTTAAGTCAAGAATGTGGAAAATCAGGGTTCTCACTCATGTGAACAGCATCCATGGGATCTGTGCTCCCGATTCATCATCCTTCATATGCAGGAAAGCTACTGAACTAGAAATGGAAGGGACAGAACTGGAGCAGTCAGGGTGACTATGCAGTATACAGAGTCCTTCTCCACCTGCGAACTTTACTTCTTTCCCAGTAACAAATTGATTAATGATGGTATTGAAATTGTCTTAAGTACCAATGTTGGGTAGAAAGGCTGACTCTGGATGAGAAGGGATTTTTTTTTCATGTCTATGGTTCTCTGCTTTTCTTCCTTAATGGATATTTCTGGCAGCTTACAAATCCTATAGAACAACAAACAACACATGTCAAGAAACTGGCACAAGAAGGGATGATAGTTTTCAGTTATCCTATGAACCCTGGGCCTGCTAGCTTGGGCCTGAAAAAGCACCAGGAAAGGAGGAAGAGAGAGTGTTTATTAATTGAGAGATTAAGACAACTGTGTTATCTTGCTGGAAGGAATCTCCAAGGTCATTAAACATTTTCTCCTGGCACAGGCTAATTAAGTGTTTCAGCTGAACAGCAAGGGAAGTTACTTTACCAAAATTTACTTCTTTCTGGAAGGTTATGGGATAACTAGAGATTGTGGAATACCCTCCAAAGATCTGGAAGGGTGGATGATATGTATAAAAATGGCATGGAAATTGTTTAGTTGGCTTAGCTTCTCTGAGGAGATAGTTATGCTCATCTGCTGTCTTGTTTCTTAGTTTGTGCTTTACATATGCTCTGGACCTATGCTTAACATCTATTGCAATTTAAGTATTAGCCTAGGAAAGATAACATGATTTTTTGTGGGAACTATTCTGGAATTTCCTAACCTCAAGCTTTTTGAACATGAATATGTTCAAATGTTTTTGCTCATTGTTGAAGTTCTGAAGCTGCGTTTTGAACTGCTTTTTGAAAGTGCTTTAATTTCTGTTTCTTTTGCAACATCAATAATAAACATTTACTTAATAGTTTAATCAATTTGAGAAGAAGGGTGCAGGGGATACTGAGGAAGCCATTTAAAAAGAGGATATATGAAAACAGTGGATAGTTTGTAAAGAAGTAAAGCTCTATAAAACAGTAGTACATGCAGAAGAGAATTCATTTGGTCCTCCAATTACTTACTTGCTTCCTGTTTTGTATATGAGTTATATAAATGAATTTGAGAATAAATAAATACCCAAATCTTCTTAAATCATTTTCTGTGAGCATTTACTTCTTTTCCTTGATGGATGTTAACACCCTGTCAAAAGACATCATTATCACTGAAATCTGTGGTTTATTTTTGTAAGTCTGGTAGGCTTTCATGATTTCTACTATAATTTCCCCCCATAAAAAATTAGCCCCTTAGATACTTTCAGATGGTATGGAGGAAGATAACTTTCCTGTCCATTTTGATTCTTTAAATAGTAATTTGGTTTAAAGTATGAACAAAAGATAAAGAAAAGGGTTATTTGATCTTTAAGTGCATCGTAACTGGAGAGACTCAGGACATGATGTGACATCGTCTGTTATGCTGGGCAAATCATGATGTGGCATGTACAACTATATAGGTCATGAGGGAAGCTATTTTCCATGATAGTTCACTGCTGTAATACAAGTACTGTGGATGTAATGATAGCCCCTGTGTTAATGGATAAATTTCAGCGTTTGCAACCTGATGATATGGGCAGAATCCTTGGAGAGGTGAAGACTACTGCTTGTCTGCTGGACCCTTGCCATTCCTGCAAGAGAAAGACTGGGTGGTGGGTCTGAGGAACGATGAATGCCTCCTTGCTGCAGAGTATGATCCCAGCATGCTTAAATGAGGCAGTAGTAAGACCACTATTGCAAAAAACCTTCCTTGGACCCCACAATATTGGGTAATTATCAGACACTCTAATATCCCATTCTTGGGCAAGGTGCTGGAGTGGGTTGTGGCTTCTCAGCTCCAGGAATTCCTGGATGAGACAGATTATCTAGATCCATTTTAACCTGTATTTAGATTGATTTGGTTGCCTTGGTGGACGAACTATGCCAGGAACTGGACAGGGGGCTTGTGTCCCTTTTGGTTGTGCTGGACCTCTTGGTAACTTTTGATACTATTGACTATGGTATCCTTTTGGCCTATCTCTCAGAGATGGGATTTGGAGGCACTGTTTTGCAATGGGTCTGGTCCTTCCTAGAGGCGAGAACCCTAAGGGTAGTACTGGGGGACTCCTGTTCAACATGCTGGTCATTGGCCTGTGGTATCCCAGGATTCTGTTTTGTCCTCTGTGCTATTCAACATCTACATGTAACCACTGGAAGACTTTGTCTGGAGTTTTGGGGTCTGGTGTCTCCAGGATGAGCATGACACCCATTTCTATCTCTCCTTGCCATCAAAATCCGAGGAAGCTGCTTCGGTTGTTGGTCAATGTCTATTATAAGTAATGGACTTAATGACGATGGATAAATTGAAACTTAATCCAAACAAGCCAGAGGTACTTCTATTCAGCTGAAAGACAGATGAAGGAATAGGGATTCAGCCTGTGCTGGATGGGTTATATTCGCTCTGAAAACACAGGTGCGCAGCTTCCAGGTACTCCTGGATTCGTCGCTGAGCCTGGATGCCCAAGTTTTGGCGGTGGTCAGGAGTGCCTTTCCACGGTTAAAACTACTGTGCCAACCGCATCCATTTTTGGAGAGGTCTAATCTGGCCACAGTGACACATGCCCTGCTTACATTCTGTCTGGACTACTGTAACACACTCTACATGTGGCTGCATCTGGAAAGTGTCTGGAAACTTCAGAGCATCCAAAATGCCACAGCCAGATTGTTAACTGGGGCTGGATACAGGGAACATATAACTCCTCGTTATAGCGGCTCAAAATGCTGATTTTAGCCTATAAAGCCGTAAATGGCAGGGGTCCAAGTTATCTAAAAGAGTGCATCTCTCTCTATGAGCCTGCCCAGCAATGGCCTTTTTCTTGTTCTCATCACCCTCACAGGTGCACTTGGTGGGGACGCAGCTGAGAGCCTTGTGTATGGCTGCTCCCGGAACCCTCTCATGAGAAGCTCGGCTGGCCCCCTCTATGCTGTCCTTCTGCAAGCAGGCAAAGACCTTTCTCTTCAGATGGGTTTTTCCTTAGTGAATGGCTTTCGGAGAGTTTTTTTTAATGGACGGTTGTGCTCCGTTGTTTAAATGTGTTTTTTAATATTGATTTTACTTACTATTTTAACATCATACTACTTAAATTCTTTTTAAATATTGTATATGTTTTGCTTTTTTAAAATATTGTCCTTTTAATGATGGGAGCCAGCTTTGGCCCTTTTAAGGAGAAAGGTGGAGTAAAAACATATTTTAAACAAACAAACAAACAAACTGCAGAACTCTCTTTCAAACGGGGCCACCAAGGCACTTCAGGTTGCTTAGCTACAAAACCTCTCAGTTGGAGTAGGTCTCTGTTGATCTTACAGAATGGAGAAACACAGAATTAATTTTTATTTCTCTTTTTGTATTTCAGTCCATACTCCCAGATATATTTATTTGTGGTGTTCGCATGCTGTCCTGTAACAGAAGGTTCTCAGGGGGCCATATGCAGTAAAACAGAGTAAAGACAGCAATAAGATAAACGATACAATAAATAATGAAGTGGTCTTAAAACATTTAAAAAGTAATAAGCCTCAATAATCTACAATACCCAGAAGAAGAGAAATCACTTTGCTTGGTGCCAGAAGGGAGACAGCCTGGGTGCCACACACAGTGTCTTGGAAAAGTGCGCCAGAAATGTGGCACCACTTAGGAGAATAAATGCGGGCCCGTCCAACCCCCTTTGGCAGGGCTGTCTGGAGGAGGAGGCCCTTCAAATACAGTGGTGCCTCGCTAGACAGTTACTCCCCGCATGACAGTTTTTTCGCTAGACATTAACTTTTTGCGATCGCTATAGTGATTCACAAAACAGTTATTCCTATGGGGGAATTTTGCTGGACAATGTTTGGTCCCTGCTTCGCAAACCGATTTTCTCTAGATGACGATTTTGACAGCTTCCTCCGCACTCGCAAAACAGGTGTTTTTGGGACCTAAGCTTTGCAAGACCGCGATTTAAACAGCTGATCGGCGGTTTGCAAAGCAGCTTTCCTATGGCCGATCTTCGCTAGACGATTCTTCCTCACTGGAACACATTAAACAGGTTTCAATGCAGTCCAGTGGGGAAATGCTTTTTGCTAGACAATGATTTTGCTAAACAGAGATTTCAGTGGAACAGATTATCATCGTCTAGCGAGGCACCACTGTATAACTGAAGGATCCAGAGATGGGAGGGCATGTTCCTCCAGCGCAGGAGAGGACCTGCCACTCTACAACCTGCTGGAGGGTTCTAAGGAAGCCCCTCCTCCTTTCTCTCTCCCTCCTGGTGCAGACAGATCCTTCTTCTTGCCTTTCTTAATAGGGAGGGTGAGAGATATGTAAGGAAATTCTGACGTCATCTCTGATCACAAATGACAATGGGACCTAACCCTTCCCTCATTACTAGACGTCTGCTAGGAAGGCCAGGGGTATGCAAGGTTATCCCCACTGTTATTACTGATATAAGGTAACAGTGGAGATTGCCATTAGCTGTGTTTTGTTTGCCCTATGTCTTTCCCAGTGACCAGTTTCCATGCTCTTTCCACAGCCAAGAAAGCTTGCACTCAGTGAAACTAACTCCTTGGCTGATATGTCAGCAGCTAGAGTCTTTCTGCATGGTGCCTTGATTGAGTTTCCTTTACACATATGGACTTTCCACTGGGGAGGAGATAAGGCAGACAAAGCACAGCTGATGGAAGTTTTCTGTTGTTATCTTTTATCAATGAAAACAATTAGGAATGGGATACCTCATATGCCACTGGCTTTCCCAATTGAGAGTTGGGGGGGTCACCCTTTTCCGAATTAGGAGAATGTAGGAAGGCCAATTTGCCTTGGAGACTTCAATTAGGAGAAGGACAGGAGAAATCGAATTAGTCCATCAATAAGGGGAATCCCTATTATTATCTCAGATCAGATTAGAGATTTCCCTGTGTCTCCCCAGGTTTCCCCAGTTTGATTATTCCCATGTATCTTTACTTCCTGTTCATATTATATATTCACGTATGAGTGCTATTTGTCACCAGGTTGCTTCAGACTTATGGCAAACCAACTAGGGCAGGGGTCTCAAACTCAATTTACCTGGGGGCTGCTGGCTGCTGAGTCTGGATGAGGCTGGGCCGCATCAGATTTTCTGCCAAGCAGAGTGAGAGCCAGAGGAAGCCACCAAGGAATTTCCTTAGCTCGGCTGGGGCTCCAAGGAGGAGGAGGAGGAAGAGGAAGAGGGGCGCCGGCCATGACCCCCTCCAGCTCCTTCTTCACTACCACCAGCAGCAGCAGGATGAAGAAGCAGAGGAGGGAGCGCTGGCAAATACCTAGCGGGGGGAGGGCACAACATATTTTTTTTAAAACCCTCAAAGAATTGGCCTTGCCAAAGGAGAAAAGCCCCCACCGATACCTGCAAAATTAAACAGAATGGGGCGGGGGCCCCACAGGTGCACGTGCGCGCATGCACACAAACACACGCACACACGGTGGTCCGGCAACCTTCCTCTGAGGGCCCCCCTCAAAAAAAGGCACACTCAGCAGCAGCTACCCCCACGACGACAGAGGAGCAAACTTTGCGAGGTGAGCGGTGCTGAGGCGCTGCTGGCTGGGCTGGTGCTGGGGGTGCTGAGAGAGAAAGAGAGCCAGAGAGCCGCTTCCCTGGAAGAGGCAGAGGCGGTGGCAGCTGCTGTTGACGGCTTGGAGGTGCTCTTTGAGGATGGGCCAGAAGCGAGCTCTGCTCGGCGGCGGCTTGGGCGCTTGGGGAAAAGCACTGGCAGCACCCCTCGCTCGCCGGCTCTCTCCCAAGACAGCGCCTCTTGCACCCTCTATCCGGAACTGCAGCCTGCCAGCCGGCAGACAGGCGGGATGGCTGGCAGGCTGCAGTTCCGGATGGAGGGTGCAAGAGGCACTGTCTTGGGAGAGAGCCGGCGAGAGAGGCAATGCTTTTTTTGACTCTTGACAGCAGAGGACGCATGAGTGCTTTGGGGGGGGGCAGGCAAAGTGGGGGCCACAAACTGTGATCCAGCGGACTGCAAATGGCCCCTGGGCCGCATGTTTGAGACCCCTGTCCTAGGGTTTTCACAGTATGTTTGTTATTTAAGTGGTGTTAAGGAGTGGCCCCTTCCATGAGCCTCCATTGCTGAAAGGGGATTTGAACCCAGGTCTCCTGAGTCCTAGTCCTACATTCTATCCACTATACCACGGTGGCTCTTTGTGTATACCTTTATTGATATCTTTACTGACGGCTTTTGCTCGGAACAGACAGTAGCTGTTGCAGAGAACTGAAGACAGTTGTAATTAAAGGTTGCAACTTCTTGATGTGTACTTCCATTCCATTCTTGATTCTGATAAATATGAAAAAAAATCTGTTGGCTAGAGGTCACAGCAGAACAAAACAAAGGCATGCACGTCTCAGGAAGAGAAGCTTTTTTTCAAACCACCTTTTGCTTTCTGAAAAAAATTACTGGATCTCTCCAGTCCTGTTGCTTTATAGAACATTGTCTTACTGATTTTTAATAAGAATGTGAATGGATTTCCCCCCTTGCCTTTTCTTTATGTTGCTTTTAGACATTCAGAGGAAGAAAACCTTTCGAGTGGACAAGATGAAAGCACTTAGATGCGTCAACACTATACTGAGGCCCTGTTCAAATATAATAGAAAAGGAGGCACAAATTGTTGATTGTTCATCCTAACTAAGGTAGACATACTGAATCAATATCACTTCCATTAGCATTGACCGAAGAAGTCCAATTTGTTCAATAGATTTGCTCTAGGTGGGACTTGGAATTGTATCTAGTCGTGTAGTTTTATATTATGAAAATATAGTATGAAGGGCCTTGGGCTGGCTTATTTTCTTATTTGGAAGGTAGAGAATGGGGAGATATGGGAAGCTGAGCAAACCAAGTTTTTTTCTAAAACAAACCATCATTTTCAAATACAGGAACTCCCTTTGTCTGAACAATAGCAGTTACGAAACCAGGAATCATGGGCTGACCCTTTATGTTGTAACTGTGGTTTGAACAAATACAAACAGTACGTTTCTTCCCATTGTGTGTGAAAGACTTGGAATAGGAAGATGAGAATATGTAAGCCAGAGGCACAGTTTGTAACAGGAAATATATATTTTGGCTACAATCCTATTGGTTAATTATGCCAGTGTCAAGTGCAGTGGCAAAAACCGCACCAGTGAACTGCTCCTAAATAAGAAGTGTTTGCTTATATCCTTCACTGCATACCAACTCACCCAATGGGTATATGAAGAGGGATACAAGTGGTAACTGGGTTAACTAGGAGCAGTTCACTGTTGCCATTTGCGCCTCTGCATTTACACCAGTGTAACTAACCAGTGTAACTAACCAGTTACATCTGGAAGAACAGATCCTGAAGCTGAGTCTCCAATACTTTGACCATCTGATGAGAAGAGAAGACTCCCTGGGAAAGACCTTGATGTTGGGAAAGTGCAAAGGCAAGAGGAGAAGGGGACGACAGAGGACGAGATGGCTGGACAGTGTCTGCGAAGCTACCAACATGAATTTGACCCAACTCTGGGAGGCAGTGGAAGACAGGAGAGCCTGGCGTGCTCTGGTCCATGGGGTTTGGCACTAATTAACGACTAAACAACAAACTAACCAGTAGGATGCTGATCAGCCTTTTCCACCTTTTGAGACAGGCAGTTCACAGAGAAAGAAACGGAGACAATAAAATCTAAAATATGATCAAATGTAAAAGCACAAAGTGGAAAATGCTGGGCCTACCTTAATTAAAAACAGTGTGGGACAACCAGGTCTTTTGAGGCTCATTAGATGCTATTACAATTTTCCATTCAGACCTCTACTTGAACCTGCCCTCAAGCTGTACCAAGAGCTGCCACGCTGCCTCAGCAAGCTACAATCCTAAATCAAGGACCTTCTGATTTCTTTTTTGGGGTCAGCAATCTGTCAGTGCTATATGTATTGAGAGGTCAGCAAAGCTGAGTGGATTTTATTCTTTGCGGGAGCTTTTGCTGGCTAGTTATGCCTGAGTCCCATGTGACTGCTTCCCTCTTTGTCATTTTCCTAAAAATGTAGGCCTTCTACATCTCACAGGAGGGCAATTACAACTGTCTTCTGCAGTGCAAGTGTTTCTCATCAGTTCAATGAAGTGGCTATTATTCCTTTTCTAAAAAGCTTTCTTTTGTGGGGGAGGGGAGAAAGGCTGATTAATCATTGCCTCTGTCCAATCTCTCCTTCTTGACAAAGGTGATCTAAAAGGTCATGTCTCAACAGCTGCCATTTTGTGTTTCCTAGGGTAAAAAAAAGAAAAGCAAAAAAAAGAGAGCAAAACTCCAAGTGAATGAGAATTTTTAGTCTAAGCCTTAAACTGTGAGTCATTGCTTTTAGGTCTGCAGTGGCTAATTCTTGATTGGGCCCTTTTTAAAGTATGAATAAAGCTGATGGTTTCTTTTGATGAAGGGGAGGTCATTTAAAATTCACCTTTAAATGTAAATTGACCCAAGTGCTGCATTTTGCATTTCTATTAAATTGATTTTTGTGAAATCAAAGTATAAGAAAGGGCCTGCTGGGTCACAAGGTTGAAACATGTGCAATGTGAAAAAAGTTGAAAACTTGCTTGATAGATATTGGGATGTATTTCTGAGAGTTGCAATGGAGCAACATGGCTGAAGTCAAAGTTTCTTTTTCTATTAATTTTGGCTTCTCTCAGGAAGTGTTGGATACCTGGCCAGGGAGCCAGCGGTTGGGGTTTTGATTCCCTGCTGTGTCTCTTGAGACAAGAGACACAGTGGCACAGCCTCGGAGCTTCTGCAGAAGAAGGGAATGATATATCATTTCTAGTTATGTTACAACTAGAAGAATTTAGAAAGAGTTGGCATAAGTTGGAATGGACTTGATGGCATGTGATTATTATTAGGGAAGATTCCCTTCCATGAGAAATGTGTGTATAAAGGAGGTGGGGAGCAACCAGAGTGGGAAGAATCCTCACCAGACCATACTGAATTGGGGAAGACAAGGTGTCCGCTGATGGACATGGTTTTTCATGACTTTGATTTCCAGTTCCATGATTATCATCTACACCAGTATAGCTATATGTCTGAATCTTCCTTTCTTCTGCTGTCATAGCTTATTCTGTCCCTTCTGATTGGTCAGAGTTGTGGTGGAACAAGTGTCCTATTAGGATGTGCTATTTAATGCCAGTGTGAGGACCAACATCATAGAGCTATCACTCTGGAAAGAGTTAGGTATATAAAGAGTTATGTAGGCTTGTAATTATCCTGCTGTCAATGAGCCTAGGCACTTAATTGCTGTGAGTGGTCTTTCAGTCGCAAGATAAGATGGAAGCATTGGCCTGTAATTGGCTGGGCCCATGCTGCTCTGATGGCAGTCTATGGATTATCAAATGGCCTCTAATGCTCGCTCTGCTGTTGCTTACTGCTGCCTCCAGCTTCACCGATAGTCCTTTGTGGCCATTATTTATATATATACTGTATATACAAATAAATGTTTTATTTTTAGCTGTTTTAACACTGTGAGCCACCTTGGGTCCCTTCACTATATATGTCTGAATCTTCCTTATAATATACTCCTTTTTTCTCCTTTAAAAGGATCCAAGGTGACTTAGATCAGCAAAAGACTATACAGTGGTGCCTCGCATAGCGAGGTTAATCCGTTTCGGATTAACCTTTGCTATAGCGAAACATCGCTGAACGGATCAAAAAAACCCCCATTGGAACGCATTAAACATCGTTTAATGCGTTCCAAATGGGCCAAAAACTCACCGTTCAGCGATGCTTCCTATGGCCAGCAGCCATTTTTGTGCCCTTGTTATGTGAGGGGAGGGTGTGAAAACGCTGCGCGCAGCCATTTCGGGGCTTCCAGCGGCCATTTTGGCCGCTGAACAGCTGATCGTCGGGGCTTCGTTTTGCGGAGATCGGTAAGCGAAACGCTTACCGATCTTCGCAAAGCGAGTTTCGCCCTATCTAAGCGTCGTTGAGCGATCGCATTAGCGATCCCAAAAAAGGGATCGCTATGCGATTTCGTCGTTGTACGGTGCACTCGTTAAGCGAGGCACCACTGTATTTAAAAACTAAAAACTGTAACTATGGTTTCTCACTGTTCCATGTTATCGTACTTTAATTTAGTCTGTTGTGGCCATTGGTGGTTTCTTTTTTTCTTGTCGTTTTAATGATTTGAGTGTTTTCTGTCAGTGAATGGGTACATGGTGCTTTTTGTACTTATTTGTTGTTAGCTGCACAGAATAGCAGCTTTCCATTAGATGAGGGGGTGGGATATAAATGTAATTCATGAATAAGAAAGAAGAAATAAATAATTAAACAAATATTAAAAACAAATCAAACAAATATCACACTAAGACGATAAACAAAATTAACACCAAAAACACATTCAGAGGAACAAAGCACAACAATCTATTTAGAAACCTCTCGCATAGAACAGCCATTAAGGGAAAGCCTGCCTGTAGAGAAAGCCTGCTTGCAGAAGGAGAGCAAAGGTGAGGTCAGCCTGACCTCCAGTGGTGAGGAGTTCCAGAGTCTGGGAGTCATAACAGAGAAAGCCCTCTTGCACAACACGTCCATCCTTGGTCTGCAATGGTACTGTTTACCCATGGATAGCAGCTGACACGGGGAACTGAGGGGTAACCATTATGCTCAGGCACATGTGCAGTGTGGAGGTGCTGTGCTAGCAGTCATTTTTTTTCTTGAGCTCTAGAAGGTTCCAAAAAGGTTTCAAGCAGATGCAAAAACATCCACATGTGTGAATTCACATATTTCCACTCAAAGAACTACAGTTTTAGATACGTACCCTGTTCTTCTTAAAAGCCAATCTGAAGAAGTGGGTGTTCAATTGGTTGTTCTGGGTTTTCCGGGCTCTTTGGCCGTGTTCTGAAGGTTGTTCTTCCTGACGTTTTGCCAGTCTCTGTGGCCGGCATCTTCAGAGGACAGCACTCTGCTGTCCTCTGAAGATGCCGGCCATAGAGACTGGCGAAACGTCAGGAAGAACAACCTTCCGAACACGGCCAAAGAGCCCGAAAACCCCACAACAACCATTAGATCCTGGCCGTGAAAGCCTTCGTGAATACATTGGGTGTTCAATTGCTGGTGGAAGGAGAAAAGAGAGGGGACTAACCTAATCTCCCCTGGAACAGGATTCTACAAACTGGGAGCAGCCACAGAGAAAGCGGTCTTTCACGTCCCCATCAAATATGCCTGTGATGGCAATGGGATCGAGCCCTTAAGGGCCAGAAACGCTCATATGGGGAGCCTAGACCAAAATTATATAGGACTTCATAGATAATAACCTGAACTTTGAGTTAGGAGTCTTGTGGTGCAGTGTTTACATTTCAGCATTCCAGCCCAAACTCTGCTCACAACCTGGGTTCAATTCCAGGTAGCAGGCTTAAGATTCACTCAGCCTTCCAAGGTTGGTAAACTGAGTACTCAGCTTGCTGGGGGAGGGGGTGATGTGTAGCCTGCATAATTAAATTGTAAACTATCCAGAAAGAGATTTAAACCCTATAGGGCAGTATATAAGCAACAATATTTGCTTTTGAATTAGGCCTGGAAACAGACTGGCAGCCAGTGAAATTGTTTTAGCAGGATGTTCTATGCTCCATATAAGTGGCCTCAGTCCATAGTCTGACAAGCTTGATTTTGGACTAGCTGAAGTTTCTAAACCATCTTCAAAGGCATCCCCACGCAGAGCATTCTAGAGTATGGCATGCATCACTATAGCCGAACCAGACAACTCAAGGAAATGGGTGCAGCTCATGCAGATGCTTCATGCCTTAAAATGTCTACTGTCACTTTGCTTAGTTCCTTCCCCTGATACTGCTCCTTATATAGCCCCTTGAATGGCCACAGCAGCAGTGTTGGACAGGGGAATCCCATCTGATCCCGTCTTCCCTTGAAATAGCCAGTTGCTGAAGAAGACAGGTGGGCAGCGGACCAGCAAAAACTAAGGGGTTCACACTCTGGCTGTGTAAATTTGTTGCAGTGAACACATCAAAAAGTAAGTTGGCTACAAACTGTGAAAGCTTATGCCAAATAAAATATGTTTGAATTCAAGGTGTCACAAAGTTCTTCACTGCTTTCTCAATCAGTAAATCAGTACTGCCGGATGTTTATCCTCATTTACTCTTCCCCTTCACATTTTTCTCTAGATAATTATTAAATAAATAATAGATACCCCTTCCCATATCTATTCCCCCAGTCCCTTACCCTCAATCCTATCCCCATTGAAAATGAATACTTAAAAATGGGAATAATAGACTTAGCACAATACTGCACGAAACTGTGGTTCTAAATCTCATTATTTTAAAGTAAATTATCTTACATTTGTAAGCTCTTCATGGATTCCTCTCAGAGGTAGTTTAAAAGCATGAAAGTATGTCTTTCCTAGTTTTAACCAGTGTAGAATACACACATCTCACAATAAGTGGCTTGGGCTTCAAGGACTATCCAATCCTACATAGTGAAGTGCTAGAGAAAAAGATAATGGATTTTCTTGTTAGCATGATTTCTTTTTCTGTTGATGGATTTATGAACTCCATCTATTATGTTTAAGTTCCGAGACCTCCTGCAAACTCATGTAGAAGAGAATGCTGCACTTTGCTTTTGATCATTCTCCTAGTTTAACACTCCAGCTTAACAGGCAATTTGGGGCGGGGAAGAGGGTGAAGTTAGCACACTTCATGACTCAGTTTGATATCTGGTTCAAACTGACTGATTCTCATTTGATGTTTGTTGTATTCATATAAGGTTACAAAAGGCTGTGGGATAAGTCTGCCAGTTACTGTATTTTCCTTGTATTGGATTGTGCCTTTGAGAAAGACTGGAGAGATGTTCTGACCCAGTCAAACCCAGAGTGCAACTAGACAGTCATATTATCCCAGGCTGAATCAGGCTAAATAGATTTGCTTCAAAGTGCAATATGCCATGTAAAGTGATCCTTGAATCCAAATGCAAGTACTGGATGGTTTTGGGACAAGAAACTACATCACACCTCAGAATTACCCTATTTAGCCCCTTTCTCCCTCTCTGTCTACATGTCCCATGTCCTCTCCTATTTCCTCCTCCAGGGGGAGCAGGGAAAAATTCAACTTTTAAAAAATACTGATAAGTGGCAGAGCGCTAAACTGTTGGGGTGCTTGATTGCTGGCTTGCTAAAATCTAAGTAACACAACACTGGACTCCACAAAAAAAGAAGAAAAAGCTTGGAAGATGAGAGAGCATTCACACTACAAATTGCAATGCAAGACCCAGCGGAATATGCCACCATCACTCCTAGGAAACAACATATAGTGCTGCTATGGTTCGATAGCAGTGATTACATATGCTGCAAACTGAATTAAAATGGAAAGATTCTGCCCGTGCTAAAGAGGAAACAGAACATAACAGTGGCCTCTGCCAGGGATTCGAAAAAATGCATCTCCTGACATGGGAGCCAACTGGGTTCTACTCTAGTAAGGGGAGAGTTGATATACATGTATCAAAGTAGGGAGAGAGAAATGTTTGTCTTCCTCCCTCATAAATCTAGAGCTTGGGGCCACCCAAAGACATTGAAACTAGTTTTCCCTTGTTCCCAGAACTTTGCTCTGCCATTTGCCTTTACACACATTAAATGTGATTTTCCTTCATAGCTTCGTTGTGTAAAGACTTTATCTTTGTATGTTATGCCTTGCACATGTTTATGAAACCTACTTTGCGAAAGTGAATGGTTACAAATCAAACTGCTGCTAGTTCATGAATTTCAGAAAACCAAATAATGAAAAGCAAATGACAAATTGATGACTAACAGAGCGACAACACTTTGGTGAGCAGTGAATGCAAAACATCGTACTGCAAAGTGGGTTGCATTTCTGCATTCTGAATTTGAATCCAACTACTTTGCTTAGTTTTCTTGTTCATGGTTGTAATTGGTTTCTTTGCTTTAGGGCTGTTATCTAGAAATGTGCCACCTATAATGTGTGTGTCCTATTTTAACACAGTCCAACCCTACAGGGCAACGAAAAAGGTCAGTTCAGGCAATCAGGACAGCCCCAGTTCAGTGTTGCAGCACAAAACTGTATATAAAGATCTCATATTCAGGTATGTGGAAAGTCTTACATCCCAGGCATGCAGATGGCCACATCAGTGTCCAAGGAGGGCCCTAAAAGAATCTTGTTTGAAACCCTAAAGGGAGTCATTAACAGTTGCTGTCCAGAACCTAGAGAGCCTCATTTCCCCTCCACTAGGGACATACATCACACAAACACACACACAAATGACCATCACCTAAACAGAGGACACCAATTAGCCTTACAATCCATTTGCTAATTCATATGTACAAGTGCAACATTAGAGACGTCTTTTGTTAGCAGTTAGACAAAATGACAATACATCTCAACTAAAGGCGGAAGGCTGTGACTGGGTGCTGTGTGTTCCAGCTGAATCTACCGTCCAGATGCTGCAGCTGGATGGGCACCTTTAAGGTTTCCAATAGCCTTCGTTTGTTTTTAGATTAAATTTGGGCTGGATGGCCCATCAAAATGAGGGCATTTTTAACAAGAGAACTGTCCTCTGGGAGCCCTTCAAATGAAGGACTGTTGTATATAGAAGAGGTCACAGGGCAACCATAGGCTGCACCCTAGCTCCACAATCCTACTGACTGTCATACCACCACCAGTGTGCACATAATTTCCTTTGAAGATATGGTACATAGGGAGTGCAGAAACAGAATGGTGTTTCTGATAGGCTGTCCAATCAAAGATTTTGTGTTCTCCCTCCTTGTTCCCAAAGGAAATTGGAGTCCTGTGCTTCAGTTGCGTTGAGTGGGTGATTGACACGCAGCCAGAAAGTTGTGAAAGCTGTGCACCCAGTTCTCTGTACATGCACAATATTTTGCCATAGTATTTTAGCTAGTATTGCGATTTCTTGTATTCTGGAAGTTAGTCATTGAAGCAGGCAAACAAATGAATAAAACTATACACCAAGGGAAGTATGGGCTTTTCTGAAATCATCATAAATTCTTCCATGGGACATAAAAGTTTCTTTTTAAATAATCCATTTTCTTTTCTGTTTTTATATGGCTTAAAAACTAGCCCTTGGTTCATGATGCTCTTAGTATTTTGGAGACATGGCAAATCCAAGATGTGGAGCCGTATTGCTAATATACTGGGAGATGACTCCCTTCTCTTCTTAGGTTAGAGGCTACCATTTTCGTCGGTCAGGTGTTTTCCCGCCTTCCTTCCATCCTCCTTCCTCTGTTTCCAAAATCTTGCTGTTTGCTCACCCTGTTTATGAGGAACAGGATTTGCTCCTGCTCTGGTGTCTATGGCCAGTCTACACAGGCAGTTCTGTGTCTTTACTCTTAAGCAATGTAAAGTATCCAGAAAGTCATTGTCTGAACTTCCAGAGTTGTATTCTCTCAGTTTCCTGCATCCTGTGATGTGGAACAAAATCTGACTGTTAAAATGACTTGGTTGTTGGCATACTGCCTACTGAATGAGAGATAGGGACTACTTAAAATGTGTGAAATGGCTATTATCTTTCCAAGTGGGCAATGATGGATAGATAAAAGAATGAAGGTGTGGATGAGATCAGATGCTGAGCATGATTCTTCCTTGGCATAGAGATGTTAGAGCTTTGTGTCAAGGAATAGGATGAGGAGAACAATGGCATTATATTTTTCGTTGATTTCATGTGGTAAAAAGATTCTCTGTATAGCAGAGAAAGATGATTTTCAAACAGCACTTGACTAACTACCCAGAGCAATCAGAAGTGTGGATTTCTTACAATGTCTTTAAATCTGATGTGATATTCATGCCTGTCTGCTTGCCAGGGCTGCACTTTCCTCCCTTGCCCTTTCCTTTGCAGTCCTGTGTACCATTAGAATACCAGCTCTGGAGGGTTTTCCATTTCACAGGGAAGGGTAAATTACCTTCTTTTCAGTTCCACAGAGAGGAGCCAATTCATTTTTGGACCAACCCATGGGTGTATTGTCATATTGCTTGAATTATATGTTGTTATGTGATGGCTTGTGAGGTTTTATGTTTTAACCTGTAAACTGCCCTGAGTATTGTTTGCACTAATGGGATGGTATATCAATCAATCAATCAATCAATCAATCAATCAATCAATCAATCAATCAATCAATCAATCAATCAATCAATCAATCAATCAATCAATCAACTGTTGCAAACTTTATCAAATTTAAGTGTGTATTTTGTTTTCCTCAGGATGTGGAGAAGTTACTTTCTTGGACTACAGCTCCCATAAAACCCAATTTTAAAATTTTAAAATTTTAAAACCCAATTAAAAACATGGCTGTTTATTCAGGCCTTCCCTCCAGCCAACTCTTGATTTTTTCTTACTTTTTCTTTTTCTTTTTACTGCTGTCCTTGTTTGATTATTATGTATTTGTCTATGTTTTATTATTTGATTTTATATTTGGAAGCCGCCTAGAGTGGTCCGGTGGGCTAGATAGGCGGGGTATAAATTAAATAAATAAATAAATAAATAAATAAATAAATAAATAAATAAATAAATAAATAAATAAATAAATAAATAAATAATCCCCCACTCACATCAGCAATAGCCATGGTGGTGATGGAGATTTTTAATATAATCTGATATAAGTCTCAGAAAAATACATTGCAACCAAACATATGGAATGAAATGAACAAAGAGAGAAAATCATGGTATCGGTAAGCAGAATTCTTTCCTAGAGAGCTACTGTGCACTCTCCTCAGGTCATGATCCCACACAGGAAATTATAAATCCCAGGATTATATAGAGTGGAGCCAAGACAGTCAAAGAGGATCAGACTGCAGTAATTCGTAGTACAGCATGAGTATACCCACAGATCCTCCTGCACAAAAGCTTTTCTCTGTCTTGAACTCTGCATATGTTCAAAATCTTAAGAATCTACACATGAGACATAACAGATAAGTAGTTACGCTAGATTGTGTTGACTATTTGGAAGTCTGAATGTATAATTATTGCTTTTTCTTGTCCTCTTTGTTTTATTTTTAGAAAGAAATGTGATTTCTCACCAGACCTTTCCCCACAAGAACGGCATGATGACAAGGCTGCTGCTTATGTTTTTAGGACTTTTATTAGGTTTTTCCCCCCAGTAGTGTGATTTTAAGGTTTATGAAAGAAAATCCAAGACTTTTACTTCTTACCTAAAGCTGAACTAAAGGAGAGGCCCTTGGCAGAAATGCTCAAAAACTCTCAGAGCAGCTGGACAGATGATGGCCCATCAAGAAGCTCAAACGGATTACTGTGGTGACTATTTGTTTTTTGGGGGGGAATCCAAAATGGGTTTCCTCCATGGGCAGACTCCCTCAATGGGCCCTTCAGCCTCCCTTTAAAGGAATCATCTTCCCTTTAAGAGTGTGCTTCTGTGCACACATAAGTGAAAGCAAGTCTCTTTGGACTGACTAGGATTTACATCTAGGTAAGCTTGCAAGAGACAAAGAGAGAGGGATTCTCAGTTTGATAATCCTGCCCTATGTATTTTTGTCACACAGGGATCTAAAAAAGAATAAACAGACAAATTCTTCAGTACGTGTATAATGATGATACCAGATACAAGGGAGTAGAGATGCGAAAAGGAATTTTTGCTTTGCACAACTGCCAAATTACCATAGTCAATGAGGTGAGTGACCAAGTTAGCTATGAACACTCATCCAGAAAGCAATTTCCCCCATGCCTTGTAGATGCCTGTGACTCTAAAACTCTTCTGTGCCTAGATTATAAAGTGTTATGCTTGAAAGGTAGGTAGATTACAGATGTGTAGCAGAAACATGGTTTTAACACTGTTGTATGGCTAAAACTGCCCTATGCCTAATTGATTTTCTTTTGTTAAAAAAAATAGAAATATGGATGTATATTTTTGAGGATCAAAGAAATGGTAGATTCTAAGGAAGATTACATTTTAAACAACCATATATGACATAGGACTGCCTTAGAGTTTAACCTCTTATCCCTCTTGAGGAACATCTTTCATTTTAAAAAAGGCCCCTTCTAAGAAATTCTTTCTGTCAGATTTTTTTTTTTTAAAGGTGAGGTTGGACATGTCACATACTTAGGAAATGGCCTCATTTTGTAAAACATTATGGAGATAAAAATAACTTCTCTGGCAGGTCTTCTCTAGAGAATTTTCTATGAAGCAAATAATATGCTAATATTTTTAAATAATTGGCAGAGACTTATGTCAGATTCATATCCTATTGCACAAATGAGCTGAGTTTGTTAGGGTTCTTTTAGAGGTTGGTTTAAGACGTTATAAGAGCATACCATTCTTTAACTGTTAAAGTGAAAATGAGCCTGCTAAATTAAGGAAGCCTTGTAAGTTTTTCCCCCTCATTTTTTCTGCAACTTGATGTCATGAAAAGAGAAGGATGAAAAAGGTGGTATGTGACATTTTGCAGCATTCAAACAGTGCTCGAAGAGAGAGTTGACACCTGGTTACCCAGCTAGGTGTGGTCAGATACACCCAATCCACTCTTGTGTATGATCTATTCAGGGTATGACGCTACATACCAGCATGGAGCATCATGTAACCGATGGGTCATATGCACATCTAGTTTTCAGCTGCCATTACCCCATCATTTGAGTGGGATGGTTGCAAATATGTTCTAAAATAAAGTGCAGCCTTCATACCTTGTTCTAGTAACTCTCTCTTTATAAAAGCTGATACAAAAGGAAGGAAGGAAGGAAGGAAGGAAGGAAGGAAGGAAGGAAGGAAGGAAAGAAAGAAGGAAAGAAAGAAAGAAAGAGAAAGAAAGAAAGAAAGAAAGAAAGAAAGAAAGAAAGAAAGAAAGAGTATAAGCTTCCTTCCCCAATGTTCGTGGAAAATAGCACATTGCCTGGCCATGCTGCTCATGCTCAACTGGAAATAAACCCCATTAGATCCAGTGCGCTTTATGTCTTAGTGAGCCTACACTTACTGTGCTATTGAGCCTTTGTCAAGCAGTAGCCATTTTGCCATTTTGCCAAATTGCTGTTGTAAGCCCATGCAACAAGGGAGCAACGATCATTGGTTTGTACAACAACACAAAAATCATTATGAGAAATCAAAACAAAATATCTCGCCATCTCACAGGCCATTTTCTTTAGATAATTTCTTTAACTGAAACTTCTGCAGATATTCTCTTTGCTTTATTGTTGATTTCCCTAGTTCTTTGTATAGTGCTTCTGCTCCCATCTACTCTCTCCTTCCTGGGCTTTAAGGTTTATAATTTGATTTCTTTTTTTTTCTCTCTCAGTCTATAGGCAAGCCATCTGCCTGGTTTGTTTGCTTTTTCAAAAAAGTTTGCGCCCCCAGTCCCGGAATAAAGACGCGAGACAGTGATATGGATTAAATACGTGCCACACTTTATTAAATCAAATCACATCAATCTATATCTTCAAACATTATCAAAAGAGGGGGCCTGCTGTAGTGTGGAAACAGGATAAGGCGGGGGTATCCAAATACCCCCTGATCCGCCATTGGCCGAGTCCCCGGCCCCAGGTTCCAGCGGTCTACCAGACAGCAGGAACCCGGCAAGCTGCTAATTAAACACCCCCGACCTCAAGACATCTTTAATTGATGACTGTTGGTCCGGAAGTGGCCCAGCGCATCTTCCCCGCACCGGCCCTGTAATCGCACGATCCGCAGAGCCAGGAGGTCGGATGCGCTGTTGGCTTACCTGAATTACAAACGGAACACACTGAGACTACCTGTTTTTCCGCACTACCCGCCAGTGTGACCAAATCAACCACCAAAAATGGCAACAACCCTTCTCCAGTGTGGGATAGGTGAAAAATCCCCACATCCAAAAGCCAATCAGGATGAAGGTCAAAAATTCCTATCCGGCCCCTAAAAGGCGACCATAAAAATCACACTAGAAATAGGGAGGGCGGGTGGGTGCCCAAATAGGAAAGAGGGCGATCAAGTGGGAGTGCTTGCTTAAATAACTGCACTATCTCACCCAAACTAGTCATGTGACCTGGGACAGTCTCGCGCCATCCAGGACGGTGGGGCAAACGCCAGCTATGCTGTTCCAGGGCGGCAAACCGTCCGTCCAGCAGCTGAATCCTTTGTTTCGGTTCATTGCCATTTCTGACATCCACCATATATTTATTTGATGTTGTACTGATTTCATATTATCCACTAGTTTTTCAGTTAAGCTATTTTGTTTTGACTGTTGTTCTAATTGGATGTCATGAGTTCAGCCGAAGATCTGGAACCTGAGGGGTTAACTACAGCTGAGGAGAATGCTGAGCGATTAGAAGCACAGACAGCTGAATTGCCACTAGATTCTCCTCCCCCAGTAGCCAGGGTGAGGGCTAGACCTCAGCAAAGACTTATGACACAAAGGTCAGAGGATGGTTTGAATGCCACCCGCAGAAACATCAGGTCAGCTAGTCCTGAGTTTTGACAGGACGAAAGGCTTCCAGCAGTTCAATGACTGTTTTGCTATATAATCAGCTCCCAGCTCGTGGAAGTAACAAGTCAAATCTCTGGCTCGCATCCACACTCCTGACTACTTTGAACCTTGTTCTCTGGACCCTTGGCTTTGGACTCCGGCCCTGGACTATGTTGTGTTGATTTGGCTTTGGACCCTGACCTCGGCTTATGGTTTGTGATTTCGCTTTGGCATTTTGGTATCCGCTCTGCATCCTCTGAACTTCTCATATTGGACTGGCTTATTGGACTTTGCTCTTGAAACCCCTGGGAACGTGACACTGGAGTAGTTTTCTCTCTCTCTCTTTTTTTGGGTATTTTTGTATTTTTTTCCCTTTTTTTGTCTTGCTGCATGATTTATAACTATCCCTCTTAGCTTTACTTTTCCTGCATCCCAGACTACTCTCATTGTTACATCTGGAGTTTTATTTTCCTTAAAGAACCAAGATATTTCTTGCATCACTTCTTTCTTAAAATCTTCATTTTGCAGAAGACTAGTGTTCATTCTCCAGAATGATATTTTATTTTGTATATTCAGTTATAAAATATCTGGACTGTGATCAGCAAAAGTTTTTGGTAATATGTCTATAGTCTTCATCACTTTTATCCAACTTATTGGAATCCAGCATGCATCTATTCTAGACCATGTCTTATGTGAATTTGAGTAGAATGTGTAAACTTTCTCTTTTATATGTGTTGCTCTCCATGCATCTACCAAATGAAACTCTTCTGCTATAGACTGGAAGGTTTTTGATAACATAGTCCTTCTTTCTTTTTCCCCCTTTTCTTAACATTTGACTATTTATGTACAGTTTTCTATCTAGAACAGCACTAAAATCCCCTACACAGCAAATATCTTTGTACTCTTTATCTGCCAATTCTTTTTGTAGTTCTTTGAAAAACTTATATTGATTTTTATTTGGGGCATAAATATTCACTACCAATGTTTTTTCCTTCCCTCTTTGAATTTCTACCATCAATATTCTTCCATCTTGTGATGAAAAAAATTGGTTTAGGTTTCAGATCCTCTTTTATAAATGTTGCCACCCCTCTCTTTTTTTCTTTGTTGTCTGGTGCAGTGAAGAGCCTACCTAATTTTGGCATTTCCAAATAGTTCAAGTCATTTTTCATATGAGTTTCTTGTATGCATGTAATGTCTAAATTCAGTTTCTTAAGCTGATGATATATATTTTTCCATTTTCCAGGTGCATTCAATCCATTTACATTAATAGTGATTGGTCTCAGCTGGTTTTTAGACATTCCCTGTTTGCTTACTACCTCCGTAGTCCTCCCTCTTACTTGTCGATCTGGTCTGAATCTGTGTTACTTTAGATTTTTTTGCCTCTTTGGTCTCCACCACCTCCTCCTTTTCTTCTTCTTCTTCTTCCTCTTCCTCAGATTCTTCTTCACTTTCCTGGGCTTTTTCTGAGTCTACGGATTTCCTGCCTTCTGTTGTATCTCTCCTTTGAACTTCTTCCTCTTTTCTTCTCCCTTCTTCCTCCATATCTGTCGAAGAAGGCCTCTGCTTTATGCGTAGTGTTTATATATTGTCGCTGACCTTGATAGTAGAATTGCACACCTTCTGGGGGGATTCCATCTATAGCTAATCTGGTTTTTCATCAAAAATTCTGTTAATTGTTTATAATCTGCCCTTTTATTTCTGACTCTCCAGGGAATGTCCTTCAATATTTTATAATCTTGACCTTTCCAAAGCAGCTGTTTCTCTTTTAAGTTTGCCAAAACTTGATTTCTAAATGAACTCCTTAAAAATTTTACGTGAATATCTCTCGGTTTATGGTTGTTCCTTGTATAAATAATTAAAGATCTCCATGCATTGTCAAAACTCTGATTTATTTCTTCAGCGGCCAATCCTACAATAGGAATGAGCAATTGTTATAATTGCTCTTAAATCTTCTTCCTGTTTTTCTTCTATGTTTTGAAAGCATAGTATATATGAAGCCTTTTCGATCTCCAGATAAGTCAGAGTTCTTTCCTGCTGTATTATTTTTGACTTTTGTTCCCATTCATTGAGTTCCAATTCAGCCAGCCTATTTTCTTGCGTATTAACTTGCTTTGTTAGCTTCAAGATGGTTTTCCTGTTTTTCAAGATTTTCTGTTGATTCTCATTCACTTGGATTCCCAGGTCCTCTACTTTTTTGTCTAAAGCTTGCATAGCTTGTCTGATTTGTTCTGCATGTCTGTCCAGTTCAGATGAAAAAAAGACTTGCATTCTCTGTTCCATCTGTCTTGATCCAGAATTGTTTGTCATCAGCTTTGTGGCACCTGATTCAATTTGGGGACTCCCTTTACCAGCCTGTTTCGCCTCTGTGCCATTATAATTTCAATTAAATTTATCTGCCTTCAAAACTATAAATAAGTAAATCTATAACTTCCTATCACTATATCTTTGTTTTCCTATATCTTTGTTTTTATCTTTATTCCTATTAGTGCCACAAAACCATATTAGTAAAATTAGGTCCTTTAAATATAATCAATTTCACAGGATTAACAGATCTGGAATCCCCAAATTTCACATATGTTCCAATATATTGGATTAAACAACAACAACAACAAAAAGGAAGAGGAGAGAAAGAGAAAAAAAAACTTGCAAGAACTTGCTATAATCTAAATCTCCAGCAGACGGTGCTATTATCTCTTTAAAATCTAAAGTTCATAGCTCCAAATCAGTAGAATAAAATCAGACACAGTCCAGGGGTTCACCACTATAAATTTCCAGTTATATAGTTGCAGGGAGTGTGGGGGAGTTAATTTGTAATCCAGTTTTGTATTCTTAAATCCACGACGTTTGTAATCCACCGATTGATATGAAAACACCCACCGTGCCAAGTTAAGCAAGAGAAAGGGAAGGAAAAAAAACAACACCAAATTTGTAATCCACAGTTTGTTTCCATCCGGCTATAGACTCCGAGTTTCTTGACCAAATACTATCTATCAAATTTGTATTCCACGTTTGTAATACAAATTTGTAACTTAGTTGGCAGCAAGCCCAGTACTAAAGTACCAAAATGCCAAATTAAGCAGAAAAGAACAACAAAAGCAGATTTGTATTCCTCAGACTATGCTTTGGTTATGGCTGTAACTCTCAAGAGCTTCTTGTTATGTAGAATGTAAAGTTTATAATTTCTACTCTCACCCCCCAGCTGTAACTATAACTTGGTACTGTTTGAAAAATATGATATAGTTATACAGTTCTTCTATACTCTTAAAGATATGAGTTTGGATACTTGCCAGTTCCAAGATAAACCACAAACCTCAGAAAAAAATGAGCCTTGTTTGTTCCACTCAGACAGTAATAGCCAAAACAATTTTCCTTATATCTGCAAAAGGCTTAGAAAGGGGATGATAAATTAGTTTTAATTGTTTTTCTCACTTTCGGAATCTAATCTCTTCGTCTTTGCATTTAACTATGAAAAACTGTAGATGTATATACCCCAAAACAATGTCCAGCAATTTTGCTTGTTTAAAAGTTTGATTTCTTATCTTTATTGAGCCTCTTCACTCCAGCCCAGATATTTCATCTTTTTTGTTCACTCTGGAGCAACAGTTTGGGTACTCACAAATTATGTCATGTCTGCAACATGGCAATTGATGCTCAATCCAGATTACAGTTTGTTGATACTTTTGGAGCAGACAAGCAGATTCCTCCACCTATCTGCTCCCATATGGTCCCAATATCTTCTGGGGTGTTATCTCTCCTGATGACACCCACAGTGGAGCATTTCAGCCCCCATTATCTGGTTGATGGAAAGGGATGTCTTCTCAGAGATCTAAAAGACACTGCCTTCCCTGCTTTGCGACAAGCCCCCGGACATATTTAAGGCTTTTGATTGTGTCGAATGGCCAACACTAAAACTTCTTATAAGTGGTTGGGGATTTGGTAGAAAATTTATAGGGGTTATAGATCAATTGTATTCAGATAATATTTCAGAAGTAATAGTTAATGATTGTTTAGCGGAATGGATTTTTCTAGGCTGAGGTATGAGACAAGGCTGTCCACTTTCACCAATATTGTTTTGTATGGTTATAGAATTGTTAGCTAATGCAATAAGAAATGATGAATTAATTAAAGGATAAGAAAAAATGATACTTTTTTATTTGATGATGATTCATTATTGACTATTAAATACCCATTAGAGCAGTGGTGTCGAACTGTGGCCCTCCAGATGTTCTTGGCCTTCAACTCCCAGAAATCCTGGGCAGCAGAGGTGGTGGTGAAGGCTTCTGGGAGTTGAAGTCCAAGAACATCTGGAGGGCCACAGTTCGACACCACTGCATTAGAGGGTATGGACAATATTAAAAAGCACTTAGAAAAATTTGGGGAAATAACAGGATTAATTATTGGCAAAAAACACAAATAATGATGTTTAATCATAATAAACAGGAAAAAGAAATGTTTATAAATAAATATAGTTTTAAAATTTGAAATCATATTAAATATTTAGGTATAAATATAATTTAAATGACTCAAAAATTAAAGGAGAAAAATTTTAATAAATTAAAAAGTGATATTAAAGATAAATTGCAAGAGTATTCTAAATTGAAACTATCATGGTTTGGGAGAATTGCTATGATTAAAATGAAAATGTTACCAAAAATTACCTTTTTATTTAGGATGCTCCCAATGCAATTAGAAGAAGATTTTAAGCATTGGCAGGGATTACTTAATGGATTTTGTAATCAAGGTAAAAAATCTAGAATAAATAAAAGATATTGGTATAAGCGTGCTGCTTATATACCACCCCATAGTGCTTCAAGCACTCGCTGGGCAGTTTACAAGTTCATTATGCAGGCTACACATTGCGCCTCCCCCCAGCAAGCTGGGTACTCTTTTTACCAACTTCGGAAGGTTAGAAGGCTGAGTCAACCTTGAGCCGGCTACTTGGGATTGAACCCCAGGTTGTGAGCACAGTTTTGGCTGCAGTACACCAGTTTAACCACTGTGCCACAAAGCCCCCCAAAAAGGAGGTTTAGGTATTCCTAATGTAAAAAATTATTATATAGCAAATCAATTAAGATTTATTGGACAGATTATATACAATAAAGAGAAATTAATTTGGTGGGACACAGAATCCTCAGAAATAAATGGGAATGTTGAAGAATATTTGATTAATGTAGTAAAAAGAAATACAATAAATCAGATGAAAAACCCCTTTTTAAGAAATATGTTAACTATATGGAATAGATATATAAAGAAGCTATGTCGTTTGATTTCACCATTAAAATTAATGACTGAAATAGAAAATTTTGCGATAAACCTAAAGTGTTTAGTAGATTTGTTTAAGGATAAAAATGTTGCAAGATTGAAGGATTGGATGAGTAAAATGAGATCGAACAATTTAGATTATAGTCAAACTAATAAACTACTGTATCATGGTATAATTATATTCAATGAGACAGGTGGACAAATGAATGGTTGAAAATTAATGGTAAATGTGGAGAATGCATTAAGTACAAACAATTTCTATCATCACATGAAGATATGCAGACAGATGCTTTGATGAAGGGAGTAGTAAGTAGAATATATAATATAATTTCGGAACAAGAGGAAAAAGAGATAGGAACAGAAGGTTTGAAATTAATTTGGGAAAATGATTTAAAGACAGGAATTAAAACAGAGGATTGGATAAAAATGTGGATGAGGGTTTTGAGGTGAATGTTGGTAAGAATAAAGGAAATATTTTTTGAAATCTGTTTAAGATGGTATAACTCCTGTGAAATTGAATATAATATATACAGATTACTCTAAAGCTTGTTGGAAAGGTGATGAAGAAACTGGCGCATATTATCATATGTGGTGGGAGTGTGAATTGATTCAGAAATTTTGGAAATTAATTTTTAAGGAAATATGTGATATGTTTGGAAAAGATATCGAACTTAATTCTAAAATTGCTTTGCTGTCAATTTTTGATAAGACAGAACTTGATTATTGCTCAAAGGATTTTATTTCTAATGCTATGACAAATGCTAGAATATTAATGCTAGATTCTGGAAAGAGAAAAATGATTTTAAATTAGAAGATTGGTATAATGAAGAATTGGACATTGCGTTAAATGATAAATTGACTACTGAACTTAAGATGAAAATAAGTTTAAATATTTTTATGCAATTTGGGGTAGATTTATTGAATTTGTATTAGTGAAAGGAAAAGGGAAAGCTTTTAAGCAACAATCAATACAATTTTGGAAAAGAGGTTCATAATAAAACTATTGCTCCAAAGGGTCCCTTGGGTATGGGGGTGCACTGTGTTTTAGATTGTATCAGTAAGTATTTTGTACTGTATTCCTGTATTTGTTTTGATTTTTTTTTTTAAAGGAAGAAGTTATGACTAACAAGTTAGGAAGATCAAAGACCTGGAAAAAGCACATGTGATATTGATCTTTTTCAAATAAAGAAAGACAGATATGCTGAACTGTTAGCATCAAGCAAGCTTAATTTCTTCCTTTAACAAAGGTGTCACTTATGAATGGACCTTTTCAGACAAGCAGAGGTTGACAAAGCAATCAGCAATAAAACAAAATTGATTTTTTGCATTTGTGTTTGTGTGTGTGTGCACGCACGCACACACACACAAAACCACACATTAAGTAAGTGCAATTGATTTTGTTTGATCAAACTCTAGAATTAGAAGATGAAACCTCTGGAAGTGACAATTGTAACAAAGCCATTTGACACCACCCTCAGCTCTACAGGTATCATTAATTCAAATTGGTTTGGAAAAGAGCGATGTCACATGGCAAATTAGTTGGCAAGCATGTCAGCAAAACAATGGAAGGACCCAGTTCTAATAGTTTTGTGTTGTTGTCTTGGTAGAAAGGGATACTGGAAAAGCAGAAAAGGGAATTCATCTTCCTCAGTGTCATCTCCATGGAGAGTTTTGTACAGTTTGGATAACTTAGTACAGTGACTCTCAATCTGGAGTAACCCAGGTGTTTTTAAGACTGCAACTCCCAGAAGCCTTCACCGCTAGCTCTGTTAGTGTTGCAGTCCAAGAACACTTGGGTTATTCAAGGTTGGGAACCACTGTCTTAGTGTGAATTCAGAGGCAGCTATCACAAGCTTGCTAGCCATTATGGAAATGCATTTTGGTGACATCTCTTCTGGCTGTCTTCTTCTGGAGATTTAAATTATTGAAATTTTAAATGCACAAAAGTTCTTATGGGGGAAAAGATGATGTCCCAGAAGAGGGGCAGGATCTGTTCCCAATCATCCCAGGGTGCAGAATATGTGCTCAAGCCACAGGAAGCCAGGTTTAGCCTGAATATCAGGAAACACTTAACTGTTAGAGCAGTATGAAAATGGAACCAATTACCTTGGGAGGTGGTCAGCGCTCTAATGCTGGAGGCATTCAAGAGAAAATTAGACAACAATCTGCTATACTTTGGTTTGGATCCCTGCATTGAGCAGGGGGGTTGGACAATGGACTTATAGGTCCCTTCCAACTCAGTTATTCTATGATTCTATGATGTTGTCATGTAAAATAACCTTGAATGACCTGTTCTTTGAAATCCTAATTAGCTGAAACGGTCAATGGCCAGCTGAGCCAAAACTTGGCCAGCTAAAGCAGTGTTCAATTTCCACCCAGCATAAGGATTTTGTGACTATCCTTGCCCTGAGCTACCTTTGTGCTGCTATTATAATTACATTCCTGAGCCAGAGAAAGCATGGAGCTGGTGCAACGGCCCTTTGTGCACACTATTCTTCCAAGATCCCCTTTTTGTCTCTTCTTCCACTGAGATCAGCCAGTAGAAGAGGTTCAGTGTAATCCTCCTGACCCCTTACTGGCAATTTCATCTTCACCTTAGCAATACACTTTCCTATAAGGCAAAAACTATTTACTCGATCTTGTGTCAAAGCTGCAAGTACTGTATCTTACTTCATAGGTGAGATTTGTTTCTCCTCTGCTTTCAGATTCTCTGTTTGAAGCAGAAATCCTAAAGAAGCATGTTTCTGGGATTCCACAACATTTGCTTCTGTCCATTTGTTATTACCTAGAAAACCTTACATAATTCAAACATCTGAGACCTTATATAGTTCAAATAGAAATGCTTGATGGGACATCTGTCATATCATTCACATGTTTATAGCCTAAAATCATGTTTTGAGCTCACTGAACTTACAACAGAATTTTCTGCCTACTGACAGTCTTATATGTGTATCTCCACTGAAAAAGTGTTGTAAGAGGCTCAGAAGATGATAAAAACAGGATACTTTTGTTGTGATCCTCCCATCCGTGGAATGGTCCTGCTAGCTAGTGAGGCTTGTCTGGCTCTAATACAATTGTCTTTTGGGCACCAAATGAAGAGATTTCTCTGTTTTCATGTGCTTGGTAGGATTATTAATTTATCTGTATCATTTGTGGGTCACCATTCTCCTAACGGTTGACCATTTTTAAAAATACTGCCATAAAATTAGTTCAATAGTCTTATGATTTATTTTTTGACAGGAAAGGTTATTTTATATTATAAATAAACTGTTTTCTTTGTTTTGACTTTTTAAAAAACATAAACTTTCATGCAATTTAATTCTTGTTTGACGTATTGATCTCATATGATGCCTCCACATCATGAAGATGTGAGTATGTGCATGTCTTGATCATGTGAAGAATTTTGTACACAGCCCAGAGAGTGCCTAATTACCATTGGGCATAAAAAACTATAATATGAATGAATGAATGAATGAATGAATGAATGAATGAATGAATGAATGAATGAATGAGCAGGGACAGTTTGAGAAATTTGTTTATATTCAATTAAATCCTTGCTGGACTAATTTACTAGTCCCTGTTTGGTCCCTGTTTTCTTCATTATAAAAAGGATGGGCAGGAAACTTCTATTGTCTGTAAAACTGAAGCAGTGAAATAAAAATATCCAACCAATCCTGAATATAGCTTCTTGTAGGGGAACTATACCTATACAAACATTTCTAAGGCACATATTATGTTACTCTACCATGCTCTTAATTATTTCATATATATACTGTTATTTTTGCTTTCCATATAAAGTAAACCCAAACTGTAGTAAGCAGCGAAGTCTTCCTGTTGTCCTGGCTCCTTAATTAGTTAATGAAAAGCTTTTCCCATGTTGATGATTTAACCACCCCATCTGTGTAAAAATTAAAGAGTAAAATGAACATCACAGAAATAGAGTCCAATTAGCTGTGCTCTTATTAAGCTCAGAACTGCCATAAAATTATTTGTGTGCCAACTGACAGCAGTTGATCCTGAGTAACCATGGAAAAGCTACTCAATTGACCTTAAACAGCCATCTCCATCTATCACTTGTTTTCTGCCTCCCTTGCCTGCTCTTCAACTTCTTAACTTATTTACGAATTCAAGGATTGATCAGGGTCTGAAGTTTGCTGAAAGTGAGCCAACAATGTGAAGGGTTTGACTTAGCTGGAGAGGAAGAAAATGTGAATAACGGAGTCGTTAGCTCTTGATATGTTGCAGTGGGCGGAGTTCAATTTGAGAGACAGGTTATTATGAAGAACTTCATGTACTGCTGCTACAGCAATCCCCCAGTGTAATTCTAAGTAAGAGCTGGTGATGCAGAAATTGGATAACAGCAAGAATCCTTGGTTCAGTAAATGTGGCCTTGCCCTGCAGAGGGTCGATGTGCAAAGGAACCTGTGGGAAGCTTAATTGCAAGTTCTTCTATTTGGATTTGAGAGGCAGACACAATTTTTTGAAATAAAATTTGGTCACAGGCTAATGTATTCACAGGCCTAAACCACAGTCTGAAAAATTCTGCAGCCCACTTATTTTAACATTGAGTTTTTTTCACAGAGCTGGCCTGGGCATTATCTATTAAATGCTTATGAATAAGTATTGTATGTTTGGCTCATGCTTCAGCCTCATATCTTGGTTGGGTTATAATCTGGTAACAAGGCTAGCCTAAGACATTTTGCTACAAGCCCACTCAACCAATCATGGTGTATGATGCCCAAAGCCAACCAAGTCATTCTGGCATGTGAGACAACCCCCCCCCCAAACAAAAACCCAAAACCACTTTCCCCACACACTGGCAGTAAAAATACAAGAAGAATACCTTGCCATTTGCCCTCTGTCTGCTGCCTGAAGAGGCCACTTCAGTTTGCACTGTTTGGTGCATTGGGTAGGTTTGGTATGGTTCAAAGTTGCTGGTTGGTCTCCTACCACCCTGTTCCTCATGGGCCTCAATCTCTTCTCGGTTCATTCCATATTCATCAACGTTGCTATACTTGCAAACAGTAAGAAGCAGCATCCCGATACCTGGGATTTCAAAGCCAAAATGTGATGCTGCAGAGGTGTGGGCCACAACTGGATCTGGGTCAACTAATTGTGGAAGGGAGCATGGCTGAGATCCAGGTAAATGGGATCAGGATCTGGATAAAACCTAGTTAACCAGCTAATGTGGCAATGCCCAGCCAAGGAAAAGGAAATGTTTTTCAGGAGCTGAGCAGGTGACAAAAGGTATCCAACTGTACCTGCACTTGTGCCATCTTTCCACCAGCACTTGAACCTCACATGCACTTGCATCCCCAAAATGCTCTTAATTACAACATACACAATCCATGGGGATTTTTCCCAGGCCCTGCACTACTGCTGGAACATGTGAAAGGTTCACACACAAGAATCAATCTTTTCCCCTCTTTAATACCCTTTAGCTCGTATATTTGGTCTGCCCACTTAGAGACCTCAGGAAGCATAGCAATTCTCTGAGATTTCAGTTTGGCGGTCCCCTGAAACCTGCCAACCTTTGAAGGTAATGCTTAATGGAAGTCAATAAATAAGCAAACAAACAAGCACACCGGCATCTCTGCTGATCCAGCCAATTTTTTTAAAACACCCTTCCTGGCTATCAACAGGCCAACGAAGGCATGTCTGCATTAAGCTTATATATCAAAGCCTGCAGTGCTGACCTGCTTACTTGGAAATCAGGCCATGTGAGTCAAAGTAGGACTTCACAAGAACTCATTTCATAAGATGTGATCACCACATCTTCCCAAATCTTTGTGTATGTGAAGTATATACCAGTGCACACAAGATTTCTTTCAGCACAAGTCTTCAGAACTAACCAAGCTTGTTGCTGAGAACACAGTGCCTCTCTCTTGCTGCAAAGAACCATCACCTTCTGCAGGGTCTACCTCACGAGACATAAATATAATCCACTATGGTGACAACCCCATGTCAGTTACTTAACATGCAGTTAAACCAAAATAACAATTGTTTCTGTTGTGGTGATAGTTGCAGTCAGCTAGAACTATGGAGAAGTTTGTGCATACCTATACTTTTTTTTTTTGCCTTGTAATGCCTTGCACCCATGAATGGTCTCTGCTGGAACACAGGTATTTTCTTATTCTCTGCCCAAGTGGGAATGATAACATTCATTTTAAGAGTTTCTGCACTGTTCACTTCCAGGACTATTTCTATGAAAAATCTCAGAAGTATTTTCTTCACATTCAACTTTTTTCCCACTTTTTTTTTTTGGCAAAATACAAAGTTGTTTGTTTTGGGCTTTTTTGCACAAACCCATGCTTACTTGCTAATGCAGCAGCTGCAGAATCAAGCCCTATGCTTTTAACCCTCATGTAGAAATGAAAAATCTTCCAGCGGGTGACAATTTTTTTTTCCTGATGGGCTGTCTCCATATGTCAAGGATGAGAAAACGTGTGGGCATTCATTATATCTTTAGTCTGAAGTCATATGAACATTCTACCAATGGTGTTTGAAATGCAATGGCTCATTTCTTGACATATATGGGTCAACACATGACACTATGAGCATCCAGTGACAAACTGACATGTGTGAATCCAACTTCACTTGTTAACACTTGTTCTGGAAAAAGAACATTTGGCAACACTCCGCAGTTTTTAAATGTCCCCCTGCATGTTATTTTGCCACATGTTGCTTTTGTGTAGACCAGAGAATGAACTGAAGCCACAGTTTTATTAGGTATAATAAATCAGGGACCATTGAAAAGAGCTGCCGAGTTCATGGCAGGGATTGTAAATTATTCAAGTCTTTCCAAAAGCAGCTAAAAATGAAAATATCCAGAACACCTAGAGATCCATCATTTTATGGGAGGTGGGTGGTGGTGGAGGAGAAAGAGAGAAAAGCAGGGAGGGAGCTACCTCTGACTGTCACAGGAAATTAGGTGACATTAAGTCCCATAACCTTGTCACAATGACTTTGTCCTGGACAGCCACAGAAAATGGGCATTTTCTTGAAAATACTTCCATGCTGAGGATCTTCTCTCCTTCTTTAAAAAATGCCATCCAATTACCACCCCAGTCATTCCATGCTGGTTATAAATTCCAATATGAAATGTTTGCTTTTGCCTTGGAGGACGATTTTTGAAATTGTCACAGGACATCTGGATTGTTGTTGCAGTAAAGGAAGAGGCATTGCAGCCCTGCAGATGTTGGGCTGCAAATCACATCCTCTCTTGCCATTAACTTCCCATGCCTAAGGCTGATAGAAGATGAAATTCAGCAACATCTGGAGGATATGCCTCTCCTCTTTTCTTAGAAAAATGTTTGCCATGTCACAGTCTTCCTTCATCTGCTGGAAAGCCTATTATATTCAGGTCGCAAAAAGAGGTGTAGGCGTTCAGGGATACAGACCTATTGTGTGCTCATGTATTTGACTGTTTTTGATATTGCCACTAGTTATACTTGCATCTCTTCAAGTTAGCTTAAGGAAGTATACATTGGTTGTTGTGGGTTTTTCGGGCTTCTTGGCCGTGTTCTGAAAGTGGTTTTTCCTAACGTTTCACCAGTCTCTGTGGCCGGCATCTTCAGAGCACAGTTTGCTGCCCTCTGAAGATGCCGGCCACAGAGACTGGCGAAACGTTAGGAAAAACCACTTTCAGAACATGGCCCAGAAGCCCGAAAAACCCACAACAACCATTAGATCCCGGCCGTGAAAGCCTTCGCGAATACATTGAAGTATACATTGTCGTCCCCCCCCCCCAGGTTATTGTCTCAACAAAAACATCTCTGTAGCTAGGTCATTCTGAAAGAAGGGGATATGCCCAATGTTGGTGAATTTCATGGCTTGAATTGGGAGTAGAATTTTGATCTCTCAATTTCTAGTCCAACATTCTGACCACCACACTACCCTAGCCTTAAAAAAAATAGAAATACCCTTGTCCTCAAACTTCCCTGCAAGTAGAAATCTAGCTTGGCTGCAATACATCCCTGAAGGGAAGATTGGGATGTCACTTATATGCATTCTTCTGCTTAACAAGATTGTGCTCTAGCCTCCCTGTGCAACAGGAATCCAATCTCTTGCTTTGTTGTTGGGAGCTGGCCCTATCCCACAATACATCTCTGCCCTTCCTCGTACATGTATCGTTATAAATAGCACTAGGATAGGATAGAGATGTCAGTAACTGAAGTTAGGGTTGACAGCGCACTGGGCTAAATAGGCCTTTGATTTGACTATATGTTAAGATATGTCCAGACAAGGGGAAGATTAAGATTAAGGTTAGCTAGCTGGATAACTCAGTGTCTTAGGTAGCTGATGGCAGAGACAAAATTTGGGAGTTCAGTTCCCCACTGTGCATCCCATAAAAGCCAGACTGTGTGGCCTTGGGCAAGCTGTACAGTCCCAGGGTGCCCCTAGAAGAAGGGAATGGTAAACCACAACTGAGTGTTCTGGGTCTGGAAAATCCTGAAAAGGGTCATCGTAAGTCAGAATTGACTTGACAGCACACAATTACTATTAACTGGGCAATTTGTGGGAAATAGGGGTGAGGGGGAATAAAAGAGCCAACTTGGAAAATGATGTTTTGTACTTAATGACCTTCATGCCAACATGATACCACTGAACTCCATGTGACTATTTTCAGATGTACCCTTTTAAAAAGTGGAGCAGCTTGGTCAAACTAACCTTAGGTTGCCATAATCTTTAAAGGATGCATCTCTAAGTATTCACTACCTACACTTCTTTGTGTGAGGAAGGCAGCTATTTAAAACTTTACTTACCGTAAGGATTTTTTTTTTTTTAAAAGAAGGCCTTGATGCATGGCAAAGTGTGGAAAGTAAGTAGGAAAAAAATCAATCAAAAGTGCTATTACACACAAGCCACAGGTAACATTAAACACCACTCCTTTCTAGAAATAATATTTATCTGTCAGGCACAATAAAGGAAAGGAAAGGCAGGTGTGAATGTATCACAAAAACTGGACTCAGAAGGCACAGCAAGTAGGTTAACAATGCAAGGAGATTTGGGAAGGAAATGTGAAGATCAATAAATCTGAAGTTAACGCTAGAATTTAGCCAGCTGTCAAGAGACTGTGTGAGTCCCGCCTTCAACTCAGCATATAGTTGTATATGAAACAGAACAAAGTAGTTTACCACCTGACAGAAGATGAGCTCCCTCAAACATTTCAAAGGCTTGTCAAATTATTTTTCACCCTAGACAAGGAAGAAAAAATTGAAGAAAAGAAGGATAAGTTGTTCTTGCCAAAAGTTCACATGGAAACTTTCAGCAGCCACATTCTCTTAAGCAAAATAAGTAAATCCAGAGGCAGCATTTTTCAACAACATGGGGGGGGGGGATACTAGCACTTTATGCTCCACTTTGTAGAGTTATATAAGTAAACAAGAGCACTGCTGTATCAGGCAAGCAATCAGAGGTACTGAATTAAGATGATACACTCAGAGGGCTTATTCACCTGTTATTTTCCTTTTGGTGTGGTGAATGATAAGATGGCAGGTCAGCCAACTGGTACTGGGTTTGCCCTGTGTTGTGGCATAATAAGGCACTTAGGTGCTTGCAACAGCAAACAATAAAACCAGGTGAACACCACTGCACTGACATTCTGTTGGTCACATGTACCACATAGATACGTGGGAAAGGACACGAGCAGAGGTGGGAGCTATTGATGTCCTGCCAAATGCTTTAAAGTGAAGTCAGGTGGGAGAAGTCAGAGGGCAGAAACAGCTCCATGGCAACATTTTGTTATGGGACCCACCTGTATCCATCAAAAGTAAAACATGAGGAGAAGCTAGAAGAAACTGTGAGGTTAGATCTTCCCTGTTTCTACTTGGCTAGGCGTCTCATAGCAAAGCCATGGGTAGGATGCAGACTGGTACTCTTAGCAGGATGCAGTGATGATGAACAACCAACTGTTCCTTTCCTACTGTGTACTGTGTTAGTACAGACCTTCGTCTTACTGTCTTTTGAAGAAAAACGACAGCATCTTGATTCCCAGTCCCCATTACTGTATTTCCTTGAGTTCCTAACTAAGCAGTCTTAAGCGCAAGCTGCAAAACATAGACATAATTAGGAGCAGAAATTCCTTAAGTGCTGAATGATGTCTGTTTGTTACAGCACAAGCTTTTTCAACTCTGTGTCTTGTAAATTAACGGGCTTTGTTTTGTGATTGGTTATTTAGGGAAAAACATAATTTGCCAATCTGGTAGTTTAGACGTGAAGATCTGTAGAATCACCACCAGCTTCTAATCATGTGCTATCTTTGTAATCTGATTGATCTTTTAGAGTAGCTGGGCTAAACCAGTAGCTATTTCTACGTGTTGACCTCTGAGTACTTTAATATGTGCGCCTCTTGCTAGATATGGCTAGCAGTGTGAGACTAATGTGGAGACACAAATAATGTCCCCCCCACCCAGTCCCCAGTTCTTTCAACCATCTAAGGCACATCCTGAATGTATAATAAAATGCAACACTTGGACAATTAGATTATCATAAAAGACAAAATCAAATACTGGTATAGTCCTTTTGTTAGGAGGGTGCCAATCAGCCATTGCCACCTTGGGCAGGTGCGGCAGCAGTAACACTAGGAGGAACCAAAATTTTGCTCCTCCTGGTTATGAATAGTAAAAACAACACCTGAGAGTCTGGTACCACCTTAAGGAACAACATTTTTCATAAGTCAGTAAACAAGCTGGAAGCAAGAACAGTGATAATGGAATGGTGAGTGATAAATCTGAAAATGCAGCTGTTTTCATGAGAACCTCTGTACTCAACACCCCTCCACAGAAAGTTGATAAATGCAGCCCAATGCATTGGTCCATATCAACAAATGAGGAGCAGGTCTTTCATAAAGCTAATGGCTCTTAATTGCCTAGTCAAGAGCAGGCTACCCTCAAACACTTTGCCTTACTACAGGAGTGTCTTGCAACAATATAGTGATTTTGTAGTCATCCCAAGAGCAATCAATCAAAAACCCCCTGGTTCAGCTGTTTTTGCACATTAGGCAAATGCCTAATCCCTACCTGCTAACTGCTGTAAGAAACTCCTGTTATAAGTGATGCCAATGAAACTGGTTCTTAAAACTTACTGTCTTGATTATTTGTGCTTTCCAATGGCCAAAACAAAGCGGGGGCTGGAAATTACAAATAAGGATGAACAAAGTGAAAGACGTTTGTGTAATCGGAAATGGATCTATATTAGAAGATGTTTTGAATTATTTTAATAGCCGTAAACTGTATGAAGAGCAACTTTGTGGTTGTCTCTCCTTCCGGTGAAATGAGTATTGTAATAGAACTTCAGACTTCTTTTCTGGCTTGAAGAGAATCTGGCACATTGATACAAATGGCCTGTACTGTTTTCTCATAGAAATGTAATGAAAGAGGGGCAAAGGCTGAGTTTATGAGAGATGCCCATGCTGTGTTATAGATTGAATAAAGGAAGTAGGAAAAGAAGAGGGAGAGAGAGCTGTAGTCTTCTGGGTGTAAAATGTAAAGCCTGTTTCCTTTCCAGACTAAGTAAGTGAAATGATGTAAATTATAACAATACAGTATTCCAGATTCTAAATTGGTTTGAGGGCATGTTAAGGATTAGTGGAACACAAAAGTAAAAGTGAAAGCGTGGTATATTTGCAAAAGGGGCACGCTTCAGAGATATTTTTTCTCTTCTGTGATACAGAAAGACTTTTTTCTTTTTCTATGCCAAATTAGGTTAATGGAGAAATCCTTTTGTAACATTTTAGGTCCTATGGGGCTATTTGTTTACTTAGATATCTATTTATGTACCTTGCAGTTTCACAAAATGAGTCTCTTTTTATTCACAATAACATAGCAGACAATATGAGCAATCATAGGTGCACAAAATGCTGCAATTTGTGCTGCAATAAGTCCTCGGCAACAGCACCAAATGCAGAAGTTGCTTGTAGAGTTTGCAAAGTTCAAGTGTCCTTTGGAATTCAAATTCAGACAAAAATCCAAGATATCTTCCTCAGCTGGATTGGGTATCCATAACAGAGAAGGATCAGCTCCACATGCAGAATCTTCAAACCCCTAGAATAAAATATCAATTAAACTGCATCTACATGAATTCACAATCTGGATTCACCCTCCAACACAAACATAGAGGAATTAAACCTAGATCAAGTTGGCAAGGGCCCGAGCCATCCAAGCAACAACAGCAGCTCCAACCTCTTCAGCTCTCCTGCTCTTTCCGATTCAAATCTCTTACAGCAGTGTTCTTTCTTAGTTTCACCCCTTTCAGCTGAACCAATATTTCATAGAGGTTACACGTTCACCAATGAATATTTATTTGGTTCTATATATTTTTTAAATGGCCCCCCTCCATACTTTTTGTATGTTTTGCTCCCTTTATTTGTAATGTGGGGAAGCAAACTTCTAATCCACCATGAATGCAGACCTCATTTTGACAAATCTGTTATTAAGATACGTCAATTCTTTCCTTAAGCATGGATGATATGGTCAATGTTACTTAGCTTGACAGATTTTGCGTATGTGAGCTAAATGTTTCTTTAGAAATATTATATTTAGTTCAAGGGAATTTACAGTATCACTAAGCACAATTTGTTTCTTAATTTATATACTGCATTAACTCAAGTGTATAAATAAATAGAAAATAAATTAATAAAGCAAAATATATGTGGTACTTTAAAAATGACAGATGTATTTCAGTGTGAGACATTGTGGCTTAGAATCCACTTTCTCAGACACATGAAGTGAAATATTTAGCCAAAGGTTTATATACAAATAGACATTGTAGGGGTGGGGACCCAGTTGGGGTGCATACAGGCACTGAAGATAAAATTTCAGAGTAAAAATAACATTAACACTAGCAAAGAGTGTTGAGAATGCAAATTGCCATAAACATTCTGAGATGCCTAGAGAGCAATCTAGCATAGGCTCTCTTTGACGTGCCAAAAAAAGCCAGAGAGGTGCCTTGTATTCTTTTAGATCAGCTACTGATTCTATGTCCAGTATCAACAACTTTTTTCCTCTATAGATAAAAGAAAACCCCATGGAACTTTTAGATGCAATTTGTCCTAGCGTTCTCCCTCTCCAACATCTCTGTGCAATCCCCCCCCATGACAGATACTTTCAAATTGGTAGTATTCTGGGAGGCTGAAACTAGTTTTCAGTGCTGTCATTTCTGATGGCAGATGTTTGTCTATTTATTCTCCTGTGCAGAAATTGGCTTATATGCACTATATAGAATGCATAGTTTACAAACCAAGCCAAAATGACAACCAGAAGTGTGTTTATCGGGAATGCAGCTCTGAATGCAGCCATTAACTAATAAGACATTTTGTGACTCCCTTTTTCTAGGCTAAAGGGAGAACAAGAACAATCTCTTGGTGAAGTAAGAAGTAAGTAGAGCCTAAGAATAGCCATCTGCATATTACAAACATTGTTGCATAACATCCAACACCACCTGTTGTTCGTGAATGTCTCTGACAGGGCACTACTGTTCTTAGTGGTAATTTATGTTTGCAGGTTGTGCGGGAAGTTTTAAGAAAAAGCTAGTTTGATGTCATCACAACATTTCTGCAGTTGCCACATTTTGATTAGTGTCTCCTGTGCATAGTCACTATGACAGCATCGGTCGTCTGCAGAATCATGATGACTAATGGCTGATGGAATTGCTGGAAACAAAACAGCTGTCCTTTGTTGTCTATGCTGTCTTGTATTGTACATGCATTTTCTATTTTGCTCCTAAAGTGAACAGGAAACAAGTACTTCACACCAGCGTTACCTCTGACATACTAGCCAGTAGTTTAGCAAGAGTGGAGACTGTCCTGCTAGAGGTTTAAAATCTTGTTATATTCACCCTGAAATAAGGTGACTTGTGAAAGTATAGCAATGAATATTAATTTTTTTTAATGAGTGAAAACTTTGTTAATGTCACTTTGTAGGTGTTAGATTGATTTTGCCCTGTTTGGTAACATAATGTTAATTTAACGTTAACACATTAAATGTTATATCCAAGCTGTGGGGGTAATCAAAGTCTATTTAGAGAAACGGTTCTAAAACAGCTGAATGCTTTCATACCTTGCACTGCAATCAAATGTAAAAAAAAATGATGTTTGTCTTTCAGTGTGGCTAAATATGGGTGTGAAAATGGCACCATTTCATTTTCGACTTAGCCCCCCTTGAGATCTAACAAAAGCTCAGAGTCACACTTCACAAAATATTCGTCTCTACATTCAGAAATAGAGCTCCCTTAAGTGGAAAAGATGTTTGTTCACTGTACTATAAGCTTTCTATTTCTGTCTTTTGAAAATTAGCTTTCTTCACTTTATGTTTGGTCACTAGGAATGAAAAATGGGTATTATGCAAAATACTGTACAGCAAAAAGCAGCAAAGCAACAGAAAAATGAAACAATAGAGCCAAACAAACTGGGATAACTTCTGTTTTGTTTCATTGACATTTGCCATTTTGCCTTGAATGGGTTGTCTGTGTCTTTCTTAACAAGCAACAAGTCTATCTTTCTGTGCTTCTTACGGAGACCTTAGTGAAGCCCTTTGTGTCACATTTCACAGGAACTGAGGAATCTTGCAAAGCTGCCAAATTTCTTGTTGAGATGTTTTATGTCATGTCAAGACGACAAAAATTAATGAGGACAAGGAATGTAACAAGTATTCCACATATCCTAAACATTTGGCACAGGGAGAGGGAATAAACACAGGAGAGGCTGAGATGTGGGATGGAAATCAGTATTTTGGGTTGGTGTCCCCATCCCGGTTAGGAGCTGACCTAGCCTGAGACACATGTAGCAACATGACAAAGTCCTTCTGAGATTGTACCACTTCCAACTGTAGAAGAGTCATCACATATTTTCAATGCCTACCCAATCCTTCTAAATTAATAATGTCAATGTATGCAGAAAACTAGTGCCACTGAGAAAGGGTTCTGTCCCAACCCAGTATCTTTGAAAGATCTAAAGAAATCAGGGTTAGAAAGAAGGCAATTATTTTCCATTTCTTCCACACTCTTCTCAGTGTTAAAACTTTGTTCTCGACTCTCTGTCTTTCCTGAGCTAAAACAAAGCATCATCTTAAGCTTTAATAAAGATGCTCCATTCCCAATTATCATTTTGGTTGTTTCCATTTTTTTGTCACTTCTTTGACAGATGCAGCCCAGTCGCATCAGATGTGAGGCTGTATAACTCGTCCTGTGAGCATGGCAATATTTTGGTTTTGAAATGCCATTCAGGCAAACCCCCGGGATGCAAAGTAAGCACATGCGGCAACGAGGCACAGCAGCATGCGGCGTTTTCCATGCTGTTTGCTCTTTAACACACTACAATGATTGCCAATTTGAAAATGCAACTGGGTCTTATCCTGTCAATCCCACAGCATGGCCTGATCGAGCATATTTCTTTTTTATTTCTCTCAAGCTCTGGTAGGTCAAAGATTTCTGCAGGCTTGAATGGAGAAGACTGAAACCTAAAACAAGCCCTGATCCTGGAGATCTCTGAGCCTGAAAAAGCTATCTGTGGCATCCCCCCCATGTCCCCATCACACATCCTAGGACTCCCTGAAGCTAAAAGAGAGTAGATTCATTATTCTGATGACAGCCAAGCAAAAGCTGCTGGTGGTATCTTTTGTCGCACTAGAACTCTTGATGTCTGGGAATTTTGCTGTATTTTTCCATCTGGGAAAAACTAAATATCACATTCATTGTGTGAATTCATTTTCTATGCACTTTAAAAACATGTAAATAACCACTCCGGGGGAGGAGGGAAGCTGCTTTAGGACCCCATGGGGTGGGCAGAGAGAAGGTCCAGTAGTTAAGATATTGACAGAGATTCCTCCAGAGCTGCTGGTTTATTGGGATGTCAGCAGAGGGAGAGGAAACAATTTTCATCACAACCAAAAGGAGGAGGCAGGAATTAAATTCTCATACCAATTCTTCCCACTGTAGCAGCTATTTACATTTTCAAAAAATTCTGTGCTGACCACGTTTACTCAGTTAATTTGATAGTTTGTTTGGCCCCCATGTGGAGATATAATGTAAGCCAGCCCAGAGCTTGAAAAGGTTAGTTTTTTTTAAACACAGCTTCCAGAATCCTCTAGTCAAGATGTGCCCAGCTTATGTTTCATTATCATTTCCCACGATATTCACAAAGCACCTCTTTTATACTGTACATTAAAGCAGAAGCAGTGGTAGATGCTTGCAGGACTTAAACAGAAAGACTGATTGTTCCCCCACAAACATTCCCAATCATTGAAATCTTCTTTAGACACCTTGCTGAAAGTGGGTTCTCGTCCTCAGAACAACAGATGGCAAGAAGGCAGCATCCGTTTTCAGTAGTGGCAGACATGGGCGAATCCCTTAATCCCACAGGCAGCATGCACATGGTATGGAGGCTGTGTAATTCTGGGAACTGTGACCAGAAAAGCAACTGTTCTCATCTCTGGATAGTGGACATACTTTGATTTTGTAATACAGTTCACCAGCATTCCAGATGAGCTTCAGAAAGAGGATAAAACCATTGTTTTTCTCCTTGGCTTGTCACATTATTTAATACTGATATTCTGTAAGAGTGTGCTGGCTTTAATTGCTGCCACTGTCGCCATCAAGGGGCAGCTCACAGACCAGGAAAGAAACCAGATCATGAACCACACATAGTTGTCACTACAGTCATTACACTGTTTTCTAGTGATTTCACATGGTTAGCTAACCTGTATTATTAAGATGTGGGGTAGAAATATTTTGAATGAAGGAAAGTAAGTTCATCAAAGCTCTTAATCAAGGAAGACTTGAAGGAATTGTTCTTTCTTACTAGATTTTCCAGTTCAAAAAAATGTTGCGGTTGGTTTCCCTTCCACTCTGCAGATTTGGCTATTGAATTTTTTTTTTAGAACAGTTCTTATGACCAAGCCAGATATGATGATAACTCCACCTGTGCTCATTTTGCTGATGGGCTTTAGTGGCTAATTATTGACAGCGTCTGTGTTGTACCAGAGCACAGAGAAATGTGTCTGGACCTTTCCCAGGAGTTTCTGGAAAGCTTTCAAAATCTTGTTAGTAAATTTTGAGATGCAAGAGGGAGGCAGTCATTTGTTCAGGTCAGCACCGGCTCACAGTACCTTGCGGCTGCATTTATGCTGGAGTCTCCAAAGGATACTTACTAGGTAGTAAATCCTATTGAATTCAAAGGGATGTAGTTCCATGTTAAGATATTTATGGCAAGGCAATTACAGGGCAATTCTCCTGGCCTCTTCAGAGAATTCTGAGGTCAGAGCCTCTGACCAATCCTAAACCCTGCTGGCAAAAGCCCAGGAGGGCATTAAAAAAAGAGCATGTTGTTTTTCTTCTTTAAGGAAAACCAAGGGATATCTGTGCCAGCCCTAGAGCCAATTTGGCAGTTTGTAATGTGGCTCTTATGAAGCCATTGTCTTTCCTGGTGTTGTGGCTGGCCCTCCCCCAGCACACCTCCTTGGCCTCCTTTCTGGTGCCAGTGTGCCAACATTGTGAAGACTGCAAATGGCTGAGATTGCTGGTGAGGAGTCTATGGTCTCTGAAAATGTCCGCCCCCCTTGGCCACAGGAGGAAAAGATTGAATGAATTCTGCACCTCCTCAGACACCTTCCTAGGGATCACAGGATAATAGCCTTTAGCTTTATTCTGGCTGGGGGTATCCCCTCCCTTCTTTTTTTCTAACTGCCAATGGGCAGCCCAAGTAACGTGGTCTTCAGCCTGATCCCATGTGGGATCTAGCTAATTTCCAAAGCCCATTTCAAGGGATCAATTCAGATCCCAGTCTTTGAGGAGGGGAGAAAAAGGGAAAGGGGGGAGCTGTGGTTGAGAGAGAGGGGAAAGGGCCAGAAAGAGGGAACAAGGGGGAGCTCACTCATTTCCCCCAGCCCCATCTGCTTCTGGCTTCAGCCCTGCCCACTGCTGGCATGTGACCCCTGCCAGTTTACCACCAAAGCAATTTGGCCCATGACAGACAAAAGGTTGCCCACCTCTGGACTAAACTGAACTATTATCGCCTTCTGGCCAGTTTCGTTTATGGAAATTGTTCGTATGATTTACTATCAAGATGGTTTCAATAACACTGGTTTTTGAAAGGAATTCCTGGTTTTGAAGTATCACTGATCAGCCTTCACAAATACATATCATTGATCAATGAGCTGAGACAATTTGTTCAGTTTATCTTGTTCCTCTGCGCAGCAACCTTGTGAGGTAGGCCACTGTTTCCATTTGATAGGAAATGAAGGTAAGGTAGTAATTTGTCTCGAAAGAGGTTTCCCTTGATTGCAGAGGTAGTACCTAGCCTAGTCCTCCAGAATTAAGAAGCCACCATTGCAGCTTCTTTTTGCAGGTGGGTGGAGCTAATAAAGGACGAGCTGCTGTGTTCTGTGTATCCCAAGGTTTAGTTGATTACATCTGGAGGACATTTAGCAATCTGTCTAGTTCCATGGTAGCTGTTTTCCTTCAATCCTTCTCAGTTGCTGAATAGCTGCTAAAAGCATGCAAAGCTATTGTTGGCCCATCTAGCCGATAACTGTCTGTTCAGAGTGGAAGTGGCTCTCCAGGGTTTCCAGAAGAAATATTTTACACTCCTACTTGGAGATGCCGAACATGCATTCTTTTCACTGAGCTTTATGGTTCTTCTCTCCTGGCTTTAATGGCTTACTTTCAGATATATCCCAAGTTTCTGCTATGGGTATTACTGGTTCTTTCTTTCTTTCTTTCTTTCTTTCTTTCTTTCTTTCTTTCTTTCTTTCTTTCTTTCTTTCTTTCTTTCTTTCTTTCTTTCTTTCTTTCTTTCTTTCTTTCTTTCTTTCTTTCTTTCTTTCTTTCTTTCTTTCTCTCTCTCTCTCTCTCTCTTTCTTTCTTTCTTTCTTTCTTTCTTTCCTTTCCTTTTCTTTTCTTTTCTTTCTTTCATTCTCCTGAAGTTTGACACATCTGCTTTCATAGTGGATTTTTCTTAATAGTTCATCATCATCATCTTGGAACAACAGAGCTGGATGGGGCCCTACGTATCATCAAATCCAGCTCCTGTGAAGGGGCACAGCTGGGAATTGCACTCCCAGCCTCTGGCTCCACAGCTGGATACCTAAACTGCAGAGCTATCCAGAGGTTCTTTAGAAACCCCTTAAAGAGTTAAACAATTTTGGCTTGAAAACTCTTTTGTATATAAAATGGTTCCGAAATGCCTTTAATGGCAGTCCACATGTTATATGTAACTAACAGTTCTTCATGGTTTTAAATTCAGTGGCCATAGGTAAATCCTTCTCTGCAAATCCTTCCTTCAATAAAAAATGTTAAAGTGAGGAATAGTAAGTAAAAACAGACTAGAAGCATTCCCCGAATCAACCCTTTCAGCATGAAAAGATCAAAGCGAAGTTTATTTTAAATCTGAGGGATTACTCAACAGTCCCCCCCCCTTTTTTTGAAAAAAGCCCTTAATAGTCATAAACTGATTACACTCTCATGGTATAATTATAAATCACTCTGTAATCATAAGCTTCAGGGGATCAAAACCCTTCACTGGGCCCTGAAATGCTACAGTTGACTCAGATGCTTGTCTGCGTGCAATTTAAGTTCTAATTATATCAGGAGTATGAAACCATTTTTCTATTTAGGACCACGTTTCCTAACCTGTTTGTGACCTGTCAGCAGTGGATTGAGATGGAGCCCGAAGAGGAAAAACCCTTTCTCTCTGCAGCCAGCACCAGCTTGCCTCCTCCTCTTTCGTTTCTCATCCTATATTTCTGACACCATCTCTCTCTCTCTCTCTCTTTGTCATTTTGACAGTCCCCTTCTTCCTCTCAGTTCCCCTCTCTCTTTTGTTTCCTTCCCACCTAACAGGCTGCAAGGGAATGCACAGATCACTCATGGGGCCCAGGTTATGGCCCATCCAAGACCTGGAGCACAAGAGCCAGTCGCCATGTCTCTCCTGGCCATGTGCACCAGCTCCTTCCCAGACTGTTTCATGCCTGGTCAGGGGCGGCACAGGAAGAGGAGGGAGTTAGCCAATGGCAATCAGGCTGACCAATGCAGGAGAGGTGTTTTTTTTTCCTGGCAGACCTGGCTCCAACCTAAGCTCTATCGGTTGTAAGTTGATTTTTGGCAGAGTGGAAGCTATAGGAGTGGCAGAGGTGAAGAGGCAGCAGTGGCAGTTCAACAGAGAAGTGTTTGGGGGGGGCTACAGTGGTGACAGCAGTGGCAGCAGCCAGCAGAGAAGCCAGAGCAAGGAGATGGCAGCAATGCAAGGAAAGTGTGGAGCAGCAGCTATAGGCCTGCACCACTGTGTGGTATGGGGTGACTTGTTAGCAGCCCTTCTTTTTTCTTGGCCAGCAGGGGCATGAAAAGGGCACCTTTGGGTTGAATGTGGGACAAGTGGACATGTAGGGGTGGGGGCAACCTTGGGTTTGGGGTATATGTGGTGAATGTGGGGGAAGTGGAGGAAGATTTGGGCAAAGATGTTTCTTGATCTCCCCCCCTGGGCCCAATGTGTACATAATCCCCTTGCCACCACATTGAATTCTGGAATAATTCCTTCTCTTCATTTCTCCCCTTTTTTGCCACCCCAAAAGGGGTAACTACTTGGCTTTTTCAGTTACCACCCATTGGAGTCTAAGGTGGGGAGTTGCCTTGCAAAACCAGTTGGGATAGCAATCACTGCCCATCAACTAATTATTTATGGAGGGCTACCATTCGAGAGGTGGGAGAGGATGGATTAGCAGAGGACTGGCTTGGAGCAAGTATGGCATGGTACATCTGGTGGGAGGTCACTGACGGTGTTGGATAGCAAGGACCCCCCTGAGCTCTACTTGTCCTGGAAGGTCAGGGAGTGTATAATAGATGGGTGCCCTGCGGACATATTCACATTGTTGCACTCAGAGATGGAGGAAGGGAGAAAGACTAGGGTGCAAAACAGGGATCATCAGAAACAAAAGAGGAAGTGGGTGAAACAAACCTTTAGCATTTAGGTAGCGGGTTATGCAGTTTACATGGGGCTACTCCACATTACAGCAGGAGTAGTTTAGCAGGAGGGAGCCAGGCTGTAGCTCACCTCTTGTGGTGGTTTTGTGCATAGGAGTGGCTCTTGGGTAAGGGAGACCAGGTGGTCAGCCCTGTCCCAGGCAAAAGATCCCCTATCAGGATAAATGAGGGGAGACTGATGCAGTCTCCAACCCCTGATGGTAGTGGGCCACCCTCTAGTGGTCTTGCACCCAGGGGTATTCATACCCACTTGGTATTCTTTCCCATCCTGTATGTGGTTGCCCCGCAGTAGCTGGGAGGATTGATTCAGCTGGCATATGGGTTACCTGATGCTGGGATCCACTCCTTATGCTGCACCAAGACTGTTCTGCTGTAACCAATCCAAGCCTTTCTATCCACTTATGATCCTCTGTATCACCTCTAGTTTCCTGTACCACTTAGAGAATTCTCTACCTGCTTATAGTTTTCTGTAATATATGTGCTATTGCATATTGGTGTGTGCTATTGGCAGGCCAGGAAGGAAGTGCAGCTTGTTTCACCTGGGTCTGCCATGATTACCTGTCCCTGTGAATGAAATAAACTTTTAGAAAAGTATTGAAAATGCATGCAGATATAGATGTTTTTGAGGCTGAAGAAATCATGAAGGTGAAAAAGAACAGGAATCGCTAAAGGCAGGATTAGTCAACAACATTGTACTCTCAGAGTTTACATCACTCTGCAACTCTGTCTGGGTCTCCAGTTTACTTAGACAGCATTTAAATGTACTGTGGTTGAAAACATGACATGCTTGGCAACCCAGAATCTTGCATGGTAGTTATAGTAACAGAGTATTTTTCAGAGTTGCATTTCATCTTGGCTTGATCTACCTATAGAGCAGCAAGCTCAGCCTATGAATTAATAAGGTTTCATGACCTTTTCAATCAGCACTTCACTCCTTATTATTCTCCTAATGTATCTGAAATTGCATTTCATTTTCTTGTCATATAGGCAAGGTACTAATTTCACCACCAGCATAATTTTCAATCCGAAAACTGACAACAAAAGGAGGATGAGCACCTTTGTTAATCTTGGAAGCTTTCCTCCTCAAAGTTGTTATCATAGAAACGGCCAAAACATTTTCTGCTGATATTGTCTTATCTGATACTGGTATGGTAAGCCAGCTAAGCGCTGCTTTGTGATTATTTGAGGTTCCATGGGAGAAGCTGTGCCTGTCAATTATCTGTCTCCTCACAACCATACAGGCAGTTATGGTATGACAGGGGGAGGCATCATGAGGCATCCAGAGCCATTTCGGCAGCCTGCAAGATTCCTGCTAGAAACAAGTATCCTAAAAAACCACAAGGCACTAAAACTTGGCAGTGTGACCCAGTGCTGAAAACAGCTTTCCAGGTGCTTCACTGGCAGCTATTTTAGGTTTATGTAAACTTATTTGAGCTTGCGTGGTGATTAAATATTTTTTGTTTTTCCCTGTTTTGTTTAAAACTGTTCTGAATCTTAATAGCATTACCTGAATACTGAAGTCTTCAGTTGGATGGCTTCCCTTCATGTACATTGATAACTGTTTGTTGGTTTCCCTTTATAGAGACTATTTAGGCATCGAAGAATCACCCAACCGTGAATCTCTGATGCCTAAATAGTCCTCAGTTGTCAAGGAGAAATACCAGTCACCAGTGAACATGGATTGAAGACTTCAATCGGAAGACTTTCATATTCCATGGAGGCAATTAAGGTACAGAACAAGACTTCCAAACAAAAATAATAGCAGTGCGTAATTATAATTTTTAAAAAATGCATAAAATTTAGTTACTAAAAATAAAATAAGTTTAAATGAGTGAAAAAGAGCTGCTGAAAAACTAGGAAAGCCACAGAATTAAATTCTGGTGGTCAGTCTGTCAGTCCTTTGGCAGGGAGTGGGGGTGTGCCATTCCCAAGAATTCAGCCTCCTGGATAACAGGATACCCATCCTGTGGTAGTGTTATACTGAGGATTTGTATATCGTATTTGCATATTGTATATTTTCTTCAAGCAGTTCAGAAGGCCATACATAGGAGTTCAGGTACTTTATCCACATAAGATAATACTTATTTATTTATTTTCACTTGAATGCCTGAAGGGCTCAGAATGTATAAAACATGACACACCGATCATAAAAATTTCACACAAATGGTAAAGATGTACATGAAAAGCAGCAACAACTTAAAGCCCACCACACAATATCATCTTATATATATTTCCACTTAATTGATGGGATAGCAGTTTGCCAACACCCAAAGGCCTGCCAAAGCAATTTCATCTCATATTAAAGGTAAAGGTAAAGGTTCCCTTTGACATTTAGTCCAATTGTGTCCAAATCGAGGGCATGGTGCTCATCCCCATCTCCAAGCCATAGAACCAGAGTATGTCTGTAGACAGTTTCTGTGGTCACGTGGCCAGCATGACTAGACATGGAACATCGTTACCTTCCCACCAAGGTGGTATCTATTTATCTACTCGCATTTACATGCTTTCGAACTGCTAGTTTGGCAGGAGCTGGGAGAAGCAACGGGAGCTCACTCCATCACATGGATTCGATCTTACGAGTGCTGGTCTTCTGACCTTGCAGCACAGAGGCTTCTGTGGTTTAACCTGCAGCAGCACCACCACGTCCCTTAATTTCATCTCATATCCCCTCCTACAAGGGTGTCATACTTTGCAGGGACCCTGAAAGAGAATTCTAAAGCATGGGGACAGTGATACACAAAAAGTATTTTCCTCCTGTCTTCAGGCCAAACAGTTTTAACTCTTGGCACCTTTAGGACAGCTGCAATTGGCAGAGGAACTCATATGGGTCGAGATGGTCCAGTAGGTAGGTGGCTCCCAAGCCACGTAGGGCTTTAAAGGTAATAACCAACACAGTGAATTAAACACAGAAAACCAGCAGCAGTCAATGCAACTGGTGCAAAATGAATGTTGTAGGAATGCCACAGGAGGAACTTGTTGGCAGCCTAGCTACCACATGTTATAGCATTTGTGGCCTGTGAGTTGTCTTCAAGGGTAGCCCCATGTAGAGAAAATTATACTAGTCTAATCTTGAGGTTACTGTTGCATGGATCTGTGTGGCCACATCTGCCTTCTCCAAGGAAGAAGAATGTTTCTGGAGAAGGGACAAATGATACAATGTTTACCTGGCCATAATTCCCATCTTTTTCTCTAGGAGGGGAACTAAGTCTAATAAGACACACAAACTCCTTATCTGGTTCATGAGGAAATTTTTCTCCGTCAGTCATTAGAGAGATGACAGCTGAATTTGCCAGTTGCTGAATGACAAGCATCAGCTCTGGATTCAGATTCATTTTTTATTTTTTTTGTAGGCTGACTGGAGAAGCAGTAACTTAGCTAAAGCCACCTAGTAACAGTCAAACTAAGTGTACCGTACCACATTTTTAGAAGAGTTGCTTCTCATTAAGTGATGGGAGGCATATTTTCCACGGCACATGTATTTTCTCAGCTACAATTATTTCATTCAGCATGTTTATAAAGGTTTGACCATTGGAAAGTAAGCACATGGTTAATTTTTGAATCTGATTGATATAAGGCAGGTATCACTGAGGGAAAGAACGTGAACAGTCGCAGTGCATCTGCATTTCTTTTAATATCTGATCTGGCCCTAAGTTTCCTAGCTGAACAGAAATTTGACTTTATGTCTTGTTAGGCCGGATAAAACATTTTGATCACTACACCACACTGACTCTCTAAATTGTTATCTCCCTCATTCATTTTATCTTCTAACTGAAGGGACATGCACTATACGCTCTTGAGTGAGAAAAAACCCAAATGAAAAAGCCTCTTAACCTTTGCATTGCAGCCTATATGTGTTTCCCTTCCATGGATGATTAACCCAGAATGTAAACAGGCACATTTACTAAGACAGATATGTCTATCAGCTTCATCTTCTCACTATAGCCATGTTCTTGTTAAAGAGCATGTTTTAAAGAGTAGGTCCCGCATGCTCCATTGCCTATTTCCTACCTCCTCATCATTCAACATTTGTTGTGGTTGATGGTTTTGTGATGTGAAGTGATGTAGGTCCTTTTTGCAGCTGTGAGATAAATCCTAGATTTAAAAAAAGTTACCAAAGAGGCCATTGTTGCCTAGGGTGAACTTTGTTAAGTGGCTCTTCCTCTTTAACAGGCATGGTCCTCCTTTTCACTTGTCCTAAATTTACTTTGAAATGTCAGATCTCTGACTTTCATGCATAAAAAGCTGTTGTGGTGCCTTTCCAGATATCTGGAATCTTACATTTAGTTCAGGGTGCCTAAGTTTGAGGTATGGAGAGCAGATGCCCTGGGAATGATACAGCAGGGCCATGGTATCCATGGGGGATTAGTTCCAAGCCGCCTCCAACACTGAAAAATGCAGAAGTAGCGAATACTATATAGTAGATAGCATTATCGCTGGCTTCATCTAGAGCAGTGATGGTGAACCTTTTTGAGCCCGAGTGCCCAAATTTCAAAACAAAATCAATGTATTTATTTCAAAGTGCCAACACTGCAATTAAAACCCAAACACTGAGGTTTTAGTTTAGAAAAAACAACTGCTCCTGCACTACAAGGGTTAAATGCTTGTGTCCCCCCCCCTCAATGGGCGGTATTAACAAATAAATACTTACTGGTCCTCCAATCCCCCATTAGGCTAGACCGGTAATGGTCGCCATTGCACTCCTCCGCTGGACCACTGCACCAGCAGAGGGGAGTGCCGAAATCCGGGATTGGAGGACGGGTATTTCTCTATGGTGACTTATGGCTCGTGTCCCCACAGAGAGGGCTCTGTGTGCCAGCTGTGGCATGTGTGTCATAGGTTCACCATCACTGGCCTAGTGGTTCAGGTGTCTATGAATGCAAGCCTTGATTTCTCTCAGTTTAAGAGAGAGCCATAGTTGTGTTTTGATTGGGGCCCAAGGCACTGAATTTGCTGCCAACTTACGAGACACACAGAGAAGCTTCCTGTATTCTTGCTTTGATGGGCAAAAGCCTGACTTGTGCTAAGATTTGCATGCTGGAAGATACCTTTTTGGAGCACCAACCTAGAACCCTGTCAGAAGGCCAGGAGATTTAACAATCAGAAGGACTGGTGACAAAGGATACATTTATAGGCCACTAATTAAAAAAATATTTTAAAAAAGTCATGCAAAATGCAAGCTTTTGTGGGTGAATCACATGATCAGAGGGACTGTTGACATCATCTTCAGGACTCAGCCAATCCCAAGGGTGCTGCTGCTGTTGCCTTGGGAACCAACCCCACTCATCTCAGTCTTTGTGACCTCACAGAGCCCCACCTCTCTGCTGGCAGATAAAAGGGGCTTGCTGGGCAGGGCAGGAGACCAGAAGGGAGGCCAGTGGCCAGAGGGCAGTCCAGCAGAGAGAGCAGCAGTGGCTGCAGGGGACCCAGCCCTTCTGCCCAAGGCAAGTTCTCTCGCAAAAGCAGATGAACTTGCTAAGTGGGCTGGCGAGTTAACAGCTTGAGACTGGCGAAGATCCGTGGCTTAAAGCTGGCTGATGTCAGTGATGGACCAGGGGGAAGTTGATGGACGTTGGCAGACAGAAGCTGGTGGAATCTGCATGTGAAAGCTGAGGCCACAAGGCACAGGACGGCAGAGGTTGGTGGATGAAGCTGGGAGATATTAGCCTCCTGAAACCAGCTGGTGGAAGCTTGGTGGATATTGGTGGATGGAAGCCCAAGTGTGTTGACATCATCTTCAGGACTCAGCCAATCCCAAGGGTGCTGCTGCTGTTGCCTTGGAAACCAACCCCACTCATCTCAGTCTTTGTGACCTCACAGAGCCCCACCTCTCTGCTGGCAGATAAAAGGGGCTTGCTGGGCAGGGCAGGAGACCAGAAGAGTGGCCAGAGGGCAGTCCAGCAGAGAGAGTGGCAGTGGCTGCAGGTGAATGGCTGGTGGAGTTAAGGTGTGTATGTGTTGGGGGGGTGGCTGGTTTGTGTGTGTGTGTGTGTGTGTGTTTGTGTGTGTGTGTGAATGGGTGTGTGAATGGGCTGGCTGGCATTCCATCGGCATGTCACCAGGGCGTGAGTGCGACCCAAGCATTCGGGAGCTAGTGGAGGCTCGCTTCAGAAGTGGAGTGGAAATGTTGAACGGGGTGGATAATTCTGGTGGAAGCCAGTGGATGTTGGCAGGCCGAACTTTGGGATGAAGTTGCCAGAATATTGGTCAGTGGATACACCTGGGTTGAAGCCGGTTGACGGCAGTGGACGAGCTTGCCCCCTTAATTGAATATTTCTCTCTTTCCCTTGCAGGCCCCAAAGCTTCCTCTTCCCCAGGGGGAAGCAAGGGACCAGAAGGGAGGCGTCCTGCTGGAGCTGAACCAGGTCATTGTGTCTGTTGAGGATACCCGTTTAGCCTCTTTTCCAAAACCAATAAAATAATTTTTCTGGAATGGTTTTGAAGTGCTGTCTTGTTTGTCAGGGGCTATCATGGGATTATCTTCCCCATCCCCTCATTATATCTAGGGCCCAATGCCTGGGGTGGGTCTTTGTCAAGTCATGGTGTGGGGCCTTGTGATGTTGCAGGAATTAGGAACATAATATTTCTCTCTCTCTCTCTTTTTTTTTTTAACAATTTTATTTTTAAGATAAGGGATGACAAAAAGGAAAAGGGGACTTGGGAATTTATGGGGAAGAAGAGAGACCATAACATGCTAAGAACCATTCTAAACTTAATGCCATATCATAGTTTTAAATTGTTCTGTTTTCTCTTTTCTGCCTTTTAGATTAAGCACTCATTTCAGTATATGCTATTTACACGTTGCCTGTTAATTTAGTCCATTTGTTGAATAGGTCCCATCTTTCTGTTGCCTTTTGTAGGGGGTAGTCCTTCATGACTTCTGATAAAATGTCCATTTCTGCTAATTCCCGTATTTTTTCAATAAGATCTTCTTGCTTCGGTATCGTAGGAGTTTTCCAATTTTTTGCATATAAAATTCTAGCTGCCGTAACAATATACATGACTATATGTTTCTTTGACTTATCTATGTTATCAGGTATCATGCTCAATAAAAACAATTCTGGAGTTAATGGCACATTACAGAGGATTATTTGTTGTAACATAGTATGTACTCTTTTCCAGTATTTTTTCGCTACTCCACATGACCACCACATATGATAATAACTTCCCACTTGTGTTTCACATTTCCAACACTTATTTGATACATCTGTATATATCTTTGACAGTTTTTCTGGGGTCATGTGCCACCTATAAAACATTTTATATATGTTCTCTTTAAGATTAACCGATTTTGTAAATTTTATGTTACTTTGCCATATTTTCAACCATTGATCAATATCAATATTGTGCCCTATGTTTTGTGCCCACTTTATCATGCATTCCTTAACCATTTCATCCTGCATTTTAAATTCCAACATATAGTTATACATTTTCCTGACAAATTTTTCTTTGGTACCTAACAGCAGCTTATCAAAAGTAGTTTGCTCTGGGTAGAAACCCTCTGTTTTGTCTTTTGCATATCTAGATTCTAACTGTGCTCTAGGCCACCAATCTATATATACATTCTGTGACTCTAGTTCTTCCTTAGACCTTAATTCACCATCCTTTTTCAATAGATCTTGGTATCTTAAAAAAATTGCTTTTGTCATAAGTCCAGATTTTGTAAAGGCCTCTATCGGTAACACCCATGTAGGTATTTTATAGTAAATTTGTTGTGTAGTCTTTCTCCACATTCCCAATAAGGCTCTTCTTATCATATGTGAGTTAAAATTCTTTTGTTCTTTATCCTTTTTATACCATAGGTAAGCATGCCATCCTAAGTGTAAGTCATGGCCTTCCAAGTTAAGTAGTCTAGTGTTTTCTAGGGTTATCCATTCTCTTATCCAATCTAGGACACAAGCTCTATAGTACAGCACCCAATCCGGGAGACCAAAGCCACCCCTCTGTTTAGCGTCCTGCATTGCCTTAATTTTAATTCTTGGTTTTTTGCCTTGCCATATGAATCTCATAATTATCTTGTTAAGTTCTTTAAAAAAGGACTGTTTTAGTATGATAGGAATCGATTGAAATAAAAATAAAATTTTTGGCAAAATGTTCATTTTAATCGTCGCGATTCTTCCCAGCATCGATAGTTGTAATTTCTCCCATTTTTCTAAGTTGTTCTGTATCTCCTTCATCAATTTCATGTAGTTATCTTTCAACAATGTGCTTGTCTTCTTTGTAATTTGTATCCCTAGATATCGAATTTTCTTTTCCTCTTGGAAGCTCGTCTTCTCTATTAACTCCTGGCGTTCTTGTTCTCTCATATTTTTTGTAAGTATTTTGGTCTTCTTTTGATTTATTCTCATTCCTGCCATGTCACCGAAGTTTTTTAACATTACCATCAGTTCTTCTATTGAATACAGTGGATCTTCCAATATAATGACTAAATCATCCGCAAAAGCTTGAAGCTTATAGACTTGTCCTTTTACTTTTAATCCTTTCACTTCTTTTTTATCTCTGATTTGATCATTTAAAATTTCTAGAGTCAAAATAAATAAAAGTGGGGACAGGGGACATCCCTGTCTAGTGCCTTTCTGTATTTGAATTTCTTTTGACAACTCACCATTTATTCTTATTTTTGCCTTTTGTTCAGTATATATTGCTTTGATTAGTTTCATAAATCTTTCTCCAACTTGCAGTGTTTCCAACGTATGTAACAAAAAGTTCCAATCAAGATTATCAAAGGCTTTCTCTGCATCCAAGAATATCATGGCCATCTGTTTCTCCGGGTGCGCTTCATAATACTCCAAGGAATTTAAAACTATCCTTATATTATTCTTCATGTGTCTTTTTGGGAGGAACCCAGACTGATCTTGGTGTATCAGGTGGATTAGAATTCTTTTCATTCTGGTTGCCAGAATAGTCGCATATATTTTGTAATCCACATTCAACAATGAAATCGGCCTATAATTTTGTATTTCTTTACCTTCCGTATTTTCTTTATGTATCAAAGAGATTGTCGCTTCAGTCCATGTAGCTGGTATTTCCCCCTCTTCTTCAACATATTCTAGTAGTTTTTTAAATGGCTGAGATAGTACTTCTTCCAGTTCTTTGTAATATTCTGCTGGTAGTCCGTCCGGGCCTGGTGCTTTCCCATTTTTTTGTTTTTTAAGGGCTTCCATAATTTCTGCATGTGTTATAGGCTCATTTAGGGACTGAATTTGTTCTTTAGTCAGTTTCATTTTGTTATGCTTTAATATATATTCTTCCTGGGTTCCTCTATCAACTTCTTTTTTTTTGTATAACTTGCGATAAAAATGTTCGACAATTTCCTTTAATTCTTCCTGGTCAGTGGATACACATGGGTTGAAGCCGGTTGACGGCAGTGGACGAGCTTGCCCCCTTAATTGAATATTTCTCTCTTTCCCTTGCAGGCCCCAAAGCTTCCTCTTCCCCAGGGGGAAGCAAGGGACCAGAAGGGAGGCGTCCTGCTGGAGCTGAACCAGGTCATTGTGTCTGTTGAGGATACCCGTTTAGCCTCTTTTCCAAAACAAATAAAATAATTTTTCTGGAATGGTTTTGAAGTGTTGTCTTGTTTGTCAGGGGCTATCATGGGATTATCTTCCCCATCCCCTCATTATATCTAGGGCCCAATGCCTGGGGTGGGTCTTTGTCAAGTCATGGTGTGGGGCCTTGTGATGTTGCAGGAATTAGGAACATAATATTTCTCCATGCATGTGTGAGGGAGTGAGCTAGGTATTGTGTGTTCCCTGTCTGAGCTCCGAACCAAATATATTATGCATAGTGTTGGACAGACACAGGAAGCCAGTGAGCCCTGGTGCTATTCGGAGAGGGTTGGAGTTGGGTACCCAAACACGATGGCCACCCCGTAACAATAAACATGACTCATTCTTTCCTTTCCACCAGTGCTCCTCATATTTGTTTGCCTGGCCTGGAGATTCAGGGGAGCCCAGCCATTTCCTGGCATAGCAGCTCATTCTCTGAGACCTGGCAAGCCTCATCTTCATCATCAACACCATGAGCACTCCATGGACAGCTCCTTGCAGAGTACAAGTGGGGAGAAAATATGCCACTTCAAAGAAGCTTCCAGTCCAACCTCTCATGCCAGTGCCACAACCGAGTAAATGGAGATGGGCAATGATTTTGAGATGAGCATACATTAAAATTCATGTGGATCCATGCCATGGATAGATGGCAAAAATACACTGGTACTGCAGAATCTGCTGCTTGAGGGCAGTGGCTTCTTCTGAGCACCTAGTACAGTGATGGTGAACCTTTTTTGAGCCCGAGTGCCCAAACTGCAACAACACAAAATCAACTTATTTATTTCAAAGTGACAATACTGCAATTAAAACCCAAATGCTGAGGTTTTAGTTTAGAAAAAACAACTCCTGCACTACAAGGGTTAAATGCTTGTTTCCCCCCCCCCAGGTGGCATTAAAAAATAAATACTTACTGGTCCTCCAATCCCCCATTGGGCTGTACTGGTAATGGTTTCCATTGCACTCCTCTGCTGGACCTCTGCACCAGCAGAGGGGAGTGCCGAAATCTGGGATCAGAGGATGAGTAAGTATTTCTCTATGGCGACTTATGGCTCGTGTGCCCATAGAGAGGGCTCTGTGTGCCAGCTGTGGCATGCGTGCCATAGGTTCGCCATCACTGGTCTAGAGGCTAGTTCCAGAAAATAGACTGTTTTTTCTTTGTTTAATATTTTCAGGGAGTGGATAAGTGAATCCGCAGATGCTGATCCAGTGAATAGGGGGATCCTATATCCTATATGGTCTATCTTGAGCCTGGGATGCTTCTTAGATGTTGTTCAGGTAGCCTGGGAAATGACATTTCCTGCACACTTGTGGTACTGCAATGAGCGGGAGCTATAACAAGACAAGTTGTGCAATTCAAAGAAGGAAAAAAACCCTTTGGAAGGTATTGCTGTGGACATTAAGAGCTGAACAGATTAACATTCCAAATCAAATAAAGCAGAATTTTGGCAGCAACACTACCCCAGCAATACTAGAAATCTCAGCTGGTTAGTTAATCCAGGGAGGTGGTATTTTTGAAAGGTTCTCAGCTGATTCGGGAGACACTCCTCCATATCAAGTCAGAGCCATTTCTGGATTGGCTTGAACATCAGGCATTGATGAACACAGAACATGCTTCAGCCATAGATCCAATTTAGTTGTCAATCTCCAAGCAGGTTTTCATATATCAATTCAATTCATAGCACATTATGTTTCTAAAATTATTTTTGTTGACCTAATATGACACAGGAGAACAGTGGAGATTTTCCTGAGTTAAATGGTACAGCACAATATCCTAGGGGAGGAGGAGGGTCTGCTAAGTCACTACCTATTAAGAATTTAAAGTCCCAGCTTGCTATCAAGTTGCAGCATCAAAACACTATTCTAATTACAGTGATTTAAACAAATCTGTCCGCTGGGTGAAATTTCCAATGTTTTAACCCAATCTGTAGGCCACTTACACTTAAATTCTTGGATTTGAGCCAGCTTGGTCCCATTGACTTAGATGAAATGAAGCTGGCTTAAGTCCCAAGCACTTTTTCAGAAACTTAACTGGGTTACGAATTATGTGGTAAGAAAGACATGTTTCAGTGCAGGAAGGAGGCAGCAATCAGATGAAGAGACTTGCAACGGAATGAGGCATTTGAAGCAGTGCTTGTAAATAGGACATGAATGGAATTTACATGGGAAGGGAAATATTTGGAAACGGAGGCCAATTCAAATGATTTGGAGACTGACTGTAAAATATAAACAGGAAAAGAAACAAACATAAGGAGATAGTCTCCTGGGTTCCCCTAACAAAATGGAGTCAATAAAACTCAAGTGCTATTGTATCCAATGCTTCAAAGCCTCACCTCCTCTGGTGGGTGCTCACTTGGAGGCAGTGGCTTGGCTTCTGTGCCCTGCCTCCTCCAGGCACTGCCTCTGAGTGGGTGCCTGCTCAAGGAGGCAGGGCTTTGAAGTGCTAAACACTTGTTTGGCCAATAAATGAATCAGCGTGAACCGCTGAACTGGCAAAGAGACTTGGATTGTTTTGTTCATCTGAGTTGTGTTTTCAGATAACATTTCATTCATGAGTTTATCCTACATTTACAGAAAAGCAGAAGCTTGTGTAACGAAGTTGCAGAACTTGGAAGTTTACCTTTAAACATTAATTAGTTATCATTACTGTTCCAGAAGCCTGCAAAGTAGTTAATTACCAATATTGTGGCAGTTTTGTTTAATAGTTTTAATTATTCTGTGAAAATTGGAATGCCAGACCAAAATGCTGCAGAATCTAATGTCCTCCTGGCCGCATTGTCAACATCCAAATGCCCATAACAAAGCATAAGGCTGTATCTGAACCATGGAATATATTTCTTATTCACTATTCAGTGAGGCTATGCATGTGTAGGTGTAAAAGTAAATGGTTACAGCTATACCATAAAAGGAGAGATGTTATACCATCTTAATGTACATTAATATTGTAACTCAGTGATCCTTTTGTTATTAGAAAAAAAAATTAATTACGAAGAACTATTTTTTTTTTTGGGTAACTAGTGAATTCCAGGCTTTGGTACAGAGAGCTACGTATCATGCTGACTAGGATCATGCTGGGATGTACACATGCAAAAACATTATGCCCCCAAAGTGTGATGAATGAATTGTGGTCCACATGGAGATTAATTAGAAGAAACTCATTATTTGTACATCGTTTCCTCCAGGCTTCAAGATGTGTGTGTAACTTTGAATAGAGCATGCGGCAAGGGAGTGAGGAGTGAAAAATGAAGCAGATTCCATTTCCAACACAGTTTGGCCCTGGGGCCTGAAGAAAGCATGCCTTCATGGCCAATGCCTTTCTCTATGGCCCTGGTCCTCTGTAGGCACAGCTTTCCATCCAGTGTGAAAACAACTGGCCACCATTTTCTTATGGAGATTCTTTTGAAATGCCAGTGAGCAAAGCAGAGTTTGAACCTGTCTACATAGCATACAAGGGGAAGCAGCAGAGGAAGCTGCAAGAGAAACAGGCTGTTGAAAAGAAATGCTGGCCTAGTATTTATTAGAAAGAAAGAAAGAAATGGGTAGAAATCGTTTGCCTTTTCATGAATCCCTTAGCTATGAGAGACCCTATATTAAAGTCTATGATTAAGAATACATATAGCACACTGAGAAGAATAGGTTGTCATTACCCATACATTTAACAAGAATGCTGACAATTTGTCTAGCACTTGTACAAAGCACTTTGTATGTATTATTTATGATAGCTCTGCAAAGTGATATTTACCTCTGAGCAGAGGATCACCTCGTTCTGCCATTTAAGAGTGGATTGCCTCTCTGCTCCAGTTACAGTGCTGCCTCGCTTATCGTGGATAATCCATTCCAGCAAAATCGCTGTAGAGCGAAATCCTCGTTAAGCGAAATAAAAATCCCATTGAAACGCATTGAAAACCAGTTCAATGCGTTCCAATGGGCTGAATAACTCACTGTCCAGCGAAGATCCTCCATAGGGGCGGCCATTTTTGGTGCCTGTAAAGCGAGGAATCTGTCCAAAAACACAGCGGGGAGCCATTTTACACAGCGGGTGGCCATTTTGAAGCCACCAATCAGCTGTTTTAAAAACATCGTCCAGCAAAAAATCGGTTCCCGAAGCAGGGAACCGATCATCGGGAAGCGAATTTTGCCTATTAAAACATCATTTTGTGATCACAAAAGCAATCGCAAAACAGTCATCATATAGCGGTTTCATCATTTAACGAGGTAATCATTAAGCAAGGCACCACTGTATTGGCTGCCTATGCCTATACTGTAGATGTGGGAGGTGAGATTGAAACTTGGTGGCTTACCTAAGGTCACTCACTGGATTCATTTCCAGTGGTGCCTCGCTTAACGGGTGCCCCGTTTAACGATGAATCCGCATAACGATGAAGATTTTGCGATCGCTTTTGCAATCGCATTGCGATGTTCCCTATGGGGAAAAATTGCTTTGCGACAATCTCTTCCCCCCCATCATCGCAAATGCCCCGTTTTCGCACAGCTGATTGGCGGGCTTTTGCGAAGAGGTGTTTGCGATGATTGGGGGGAAGCGATCGTCGCAAACACCCCATTTTCACACAGCTGATCGGTGGGCCTTTGTGAAGATCACGTGACCCCGCTGATCAGCTGTGCGAAAATGGGGTGTTTGCGACAATCGCTTCCCTCCAATCATTGCAAACGCCCCGTTTTCGCACAGCTGATTGGCGGGCCTTTGTGAAGATAGCGCAGCCTCACCAATCAGCTGTGCGAAAATGAGGCTTTTGCGATTATCGGGGGGAAGCAATCATCGGAAACGCCCCATTTTCACACAGCTGATCGGCGGTTCCAAAATGGCCACCAGGTAAAGAAAATGGTCACCCGCAGTGTTTTCGCGCCCTTCCCTCACTCATCGGGCAGTGAAAATGGCGGCCACATGGAGGATTTTCGCATAACGGTGAGTTTTTCCCCCATAGGAACGCAGTAAACGTGTTTTCATGCATTCCTATGAGCTTTTTTGCCCCGCATAGCGACGAATCCGTATAGTGACGATTTTTTTCAGAACGGATTATCGTCGCTATGCGGGGCACCACTGTATTTAAATTTTATTTATTTAAAACATTTTTATCCTGCCTTTCTCCTTAAAAAGGACCCAAGGTTGCTTACACGATTGAAGGACAAAATTTAAAGTTGAAGACGATGAATATACAATGGAGGTTTACTTCATTAAAAGCCAATACTTAAAGCTAAGAACCAGTATAACGGGGCAGCTTACATTATTGAAAGACAACATTAAAACTAAAAAGAATAAATACACAAATATTAAAAAAGAACAAACAAATACCACTCTGAAAAATAGAAACCACAGCTAGTACTAAAAACCCAGTCAAAGCAGTAATGCACAAAAATTCATCTAAAAATCACACTCATGGCACACACCATATTCAAATTTAGCTTAACACTACAGCAGGCCTCGAAACTTTAAACCTGTTGTATTACTCCTACATTGGCCTCAATCTAGCAAAAGTTTCCGCTTATAAAAATAAACCTGGTTTGAGCTTTTGTCTACGATTGGTGGAATAAAGCAGCAAAACAAGATTTCTGGGGCAGGAAAAGTGTCACTTGTGTCATGAGGCAGGAATCACTCAAGAAATTAGGATAGGCTTGGATACAGACCCAAAGGCTGAGCAACCAGTGGTACAAACAGAATAAATATTGAGCTCAAGCACTATGATATAGGTGGACAATCCTCAGCTTGAAAGGCCTGAGATCCTGGAGGCTGTGATGTCAGTGCCTGAGACCAATGATAGGTTCAGGCACTATCATTAATGGCCTCTGGGACTAGTTCCAGCACTAGCAAAGCATGATGTAGCTCAATAACTTCATGATCTCTAAAGTTAGTCTGACAGTGCCAACAGAATGCTAAGCATGGCATCATGGAAAAATACAGTGTGAGGCTTCAAGCCAAAGGACTATCTCTTTAATGCTTCCCACTTTGTGGGATGGGGTGGATCTTGTGAAGAATGGTCTTGACCCAAAAGTATGCAAAGTTTCAGGTGTATACAAAACTTAAGACCGTGTTCAAAGAGGCTGCTCACTTAGAGCTGCCCCCCCCCAAGTGCTACACTATCTGACCCAGCTAGCCATATTGTCTTGTTTTGCTGTGCAGATTGCTGTTGTCCCTTTGGGCCATTGTTTCCATATACTTGCTTCCTGATCAAGGACTGTGAGTGAACTGTAGGCTAGGACAGATAGAGAAGATAAGCCATTGATGCTACAGTATCCCACCTTAAGCCTACCAAGAACCTGAAGCTGTAAAACAACAAAGTGAGAACCCTGCTGCTCTTGTTATTAGATTCACTCACTGTTTTTCAGGATAAAATCCCTCATGGAGCAGATTTATATTTCATTGGGATGGGGAATTCCAGAAATGCTGGGCCACCACAAAAAAAGCCACGTCCCCAGTGCTGACCAGTCTTGTAGCTCTTTGTACTATTCCTAACAGCAGTTCCTTGCATATTGATCTTAAAGCCTGAGATGCTTATTGTTTTACGATAAATATTGTTTTTCTTGGCTCATCTCTTGCTGGTTTCTCATACAGCCCTAATTGGCATGTATGCTATTGCTGCTTTAAATATAAATGCTAAAAAGCAACAAATTACAGTACTTCAATTCAGGCATCAACATGAACTTGTTGAAAAGACATGAGTGTTAAGCATGTATGAAGATTCTGCATGTTTGTTCAGCTGGACATACTTACAGAGCATTTGGGATCAGGAAGACTTGTAAGGCTGGGTTGTCAGTCATGGAAGCTCTACAAATGTGTTCAGCCAAACACATTGTCAGTGTTCCTGAGTGAAAGGGAAGAAAAGTCCAGTGTGTCATCTGCCCAGGCAGAAGAGTGGGTGGACCATGGGAACATATTCTGCTGTGTCCATCCACTTTCCCTGCAGAACTGTGGGATTTCAGCTTCCCTATAGGATCAGGCCCTCTCTGCTTGCTGGATTATGATGCAGCTGCTTTCCTTTCTTCACTTCCCCCCCTTTCTTGGGGTGGTGGTGGAGTGTACAAGAAGTGTGTGTGTGTATTTATTTTTTGAAAAATATAGTAGCATAAGGAAGAGAGGGCTTGCTTCATGTAGCCTGTATCTGCCTGAATATTTTTACTGTTGTGAAGACTTTGGTTTACTGAGGAGGAATGTGTGTTCATAGGAGGAAGGATGTTGCAGGGAGCCAGCCATTACAATTACAGAGGTCAGGGGGAGATACAGAGCTGAGAGACATCAACAACATCATGGTTGTTGGGTAAGATGATGTTGATGATCTGGGTGTGGGGGAATTCTTAGTAGTTCTGTTCTTATGGACAAATCGCTACCTGGTAGAGTTTAGGCTTGTTGAAACTCTGAGCCTTTGCAGGGTGAGGGAGCCAACTAAAATGACCCACCCTAATGGATCCAAATAGCTTCCTATGGGGAAGTTTCTGTCTTGGCAGATGATCCTGTTGAGGCCTTGGCTGATCTGTGGAAACGGGGAAATGGCTGGGGCTGTTGACCAGATCACTTCTAAGTGCCATCTCCAATGAAATGCTGCCAGACCAGCACCAGCTATGCCCGTTTCTTTTCTTTTTTCATTTTAAAAGAACCAAATAGAAATCATTTATTATTACCAATATTGATAGAATGAGCAATGTTGTTAATTCTTAAGCATTTCTTGAGAGCTCTGATCTGGCCGTCGTGGCACATGCCTTAATTGCATACTGTTTGGATGACTGCAATGCTTTCTATGTGGGGCTGCCTTTGAGGAGCGTTTGGAAAATTCAGCTGGTTCAAAATGCTGCGGCCAGACTGCTGACTGGAGTTAGTTACAGGGAACATGTATTTGAACAGCTTCACTGACTGTCAGTCTGTTTCCAGGCCCAATTCATAATGCTGATAATTACATATAAAGCCCACTATGACTTGGATCCAGGCTATTTAAAGGATCATATTGTGACAAACCCAGACCTACTGGGATCTATCACACAGTTACTAAGCTGCCACCAACCATTCCCTATAATAAGTCACACAGACCAGGGATGGATTTTTAAACAACAAAAGAATAAGGTTTATTTTAAATACAAACAGGGTAAATAAAACAATCAGGTGAATAAAATAAAGTAACGTGGCTTATTCTCACACACACAAGCATACAGTTTGGTTCACCTAGAACCTTTAACTTAAAGCACAGACCCTGAACCCATCAGTTCTGGCTAACCCACAGACACCTGAACTTATCAGGTTGGTACTCTGACACACAGTAGTACCCTGTCAGACACCCAGACTCCCACAACAGCTTCTTCTTCCCCAGCTGCTGCTTCGTCCCAACCCAGTGTCTCACAGTCTGTCTCAGCATCTACTCTTCACCACACAGGCATCACATATTTATACAGTACAGCCCCTCCTCCTGATGTCCCGCCTTCCACTCCCCATAGGATGGAACTTTCCCTCCAAACCCATGACAGACAGGTAACATCAGTGCTGTTATGTAACACCTCCCCTCTTTAAAAGTTGTTTTGTAGGGGGAAAGCTAAGGTGCTTTTCACCAAAAAACAACCTGTATAAAATACACAACAACAGTTATACATACCATATTATACTTACTCATACTTACATTCTAAGTTAAACATTTACCATATACATTACATCAATTTACCTTTATTCATACAAACCAAATTCAAAACCAGGTACATTTTAACTTTTTGTTTTCATTATATACATATAGTCCATGTTCTTTCGCCGTCTTCATTCTTCAGGTCTTCTTGATAAGGCGTCAGCAACACAGTTCACTGACCCTCTGACCACCTTCACTTCAAAGTCATAGTCCTGTAGGTTTAACGCCCACCTCATAAGTTTGCTATTGTGGGTTTTCATTGTCTTTAACCATTGCAATGGTGAATGGTCAGTACACAGAACAAAATGTCTTCCCCAGGTGTAAGGCTTGGCCTTCTGGATCGCGTAGACTATGGCCAAACACTCCTTCTCCACGGTTGCCAAATGTCTCTCACCTTTTTGAAGTTTCCTACTCAGGTAGGACACTGGATGCTGGTCACCATTCTCATCCTCCTGGCACAGAACTGCTCCTACCCCGCTGTTAGACGCGTCGGTGTAGATGATAAACTCCCGGTCGAAGTCTGGAGCCCGCAGGACTGGATAGTTGATCAACGCCTCCTTCAACCTCCGGAACGCCGCCTCACAGTCGCTGGTCCACGGGATGCGGTCATCAGCCTTCTTCCTCGTCAGATCGGTCAGCGGAGCCGCAATCTCGCTAAACCTCGGGATGAACTTTCTGTAGTAGCCCACCAACCCAAGAAATGATTTGACTTTTTTCTTGGTGTTGGGTCTAGGCCAATCACGAACAGCTTCTATTTTGGCCTCCAGGGGTTTTATCACTCCTCCCCCTACCATGTGACCCAAGTATTTTATTTCTGGGCTACCCAGCTGACACTTGCTGGCCTTTACTGTTAGCCCTGCTGCACTTAACCTCTGCAGCACTAACTCCAGGTGTATCAGGTGATCTTCCCAGGTATTACTGAAGATCCCTATGTCGTCAATGTAGGCCACTGTAAAGTCACTGAGCCCTGCTAAGGTCTGGTCCATCAGCCTTTGGAATGTGGCTGGTGCATTTCTGAGACCAAAGCTCAGGACTCGAAACTCATAGAGACCAAAAGGGCTGCAAAAGGCAGTTTTTTCTTGATCCCTGGGATCAATTCTTAATTGCCAATATCCCTTTACCAGGTCCAATGATGAGATGAACCGACAACCCCCTATGGTTTCAATCAGGTTGTCTAGCCTGGGCATTGGGTAGGCATCAGGAGTGGTTACACGGTTTAATTTCCTGTAATCAACACAAAACCTAATGCTCCCATCAGGCTTGTCCACAAGGACTATCGGAGAGGACCAAGGGCTAGAAGAGGGGACGATTATGTTCTCCCTAAGCATCTCGTCCAGCTCCTTCCGCACCTTGTCCCTATAGGGTCCCGTTACTCGGTATGGGGATACTGCCTGCGGGGGTGCATCCCCTGTGTGGATCCGATGCATCACTCCCTTCACTATCCCCGGCTTGTTGGAAAACACCTGTTGATATTTACTAAGCAGCATTTTTAGTTCTTGCTGCTGGTCTTGGGTGAGTGCAGGACTGATCTTTACCTCCTCTGGGTTGTATTTTACTTCCCCTCTACCCTCCCAGAAGGGTAATTCAGCTTCCTCACTCTCAGCTGCTTTTATCGCGAATAAAACCCTCTGTTCCCCTCTGTAGTAGGGTTTTAGGGCATTCACGTGAACCACCCTCCTTGCTTGGTTCTCCTCTTGCTCTATTAGGTAGTTCAGGTCTGACATCTTGGAAATGACCCTATATGGTCCTGCCCATTTGAGCTGCAGTTTATTCTCTCTGCAGGGCCTAAGCCAAAGCACTTCCTCCCCTGGGTCAAAGTGCCTCTCTCTAGCTTTGTGGTCATACCATGTTTTCTGTCTGACCTTCTGAGCTTGCAGGTTTTCTGCTGCCAGCTCTAGATTTCGCTTTAGGTCATTCATCAAGGTGTCTATGTAAGTCACAACGTCTTGTGGGTCATCCTGGGTGATCTGCTCCCAATTTTGTTTGATCAAATCAAGGGGCCCTTTCACCCCTAAGTGTGCAGCAAACATGTCAGAGTGACCCCTTTGTAAGATCATGGGGCGATACTTTCCAGGTACCACCAGCTGACTTCTGATCCCATCTCCCCCTTTTGAGATATTCCTCAGGGTTTCTCTATATAAAATCCCCTTTTTCTCCAGAAATCTCACTGGGGTTTCAGGTGTTAGCTGGGCGTCAGTCACCTGTTCAAAACACTTTTGGAGAGTGGCGTCTGCCTTTTGCTCCTGTCCAAATCTGCTGTCTGTGGTTAAGGTTCCCACCACAGCTTCTGAACTCCCCTCTGCTTCCGTCTCTGGCTCATCATTACCCCCCTGAACTGTCCCTGTGGTGGCTTGTGAGCGTGTAATCACTAGCACCCGTTTCACATGTTCAGCCAGGTCATTTCCCACGAGCACGGCTGCTGGCAGAGTCGATGAAATCGCTATCCGCCAATCTCCCCTCCAGCCTTGAAAGTTGACAGGTACCTCAGCTACTGGCAGAGAGATTACCTGCCCCTCAATCCCTGCCACCTTCATGCTCTCATTTGGGATTATAAACTCCCTAGGGATGATATCTGGATGGCACAGGGTTACCTGGGAACAAGTGTCCCGCAGCCCCCTATACTGACGGTCAAGTATTCCTACGTCCACCCCTGCTGTCTCAAACAACTGAGAATCTGTTTTTATCAGCAAGCAGCGCTTTACCTCCACCAGAGGACCATTTTCCTCAGCCTGATCAGCAGAGGTAGCTGTTCCAGACTGAGTAGCTATGGCAACAGGCTCCCTCTGTGACACTGAGCCTTGCTCTTTCTGGACACAGAACACAGCTTTTGGCTTGGTCCCACTAGAATTCTGAGGCACCATTCCTTTTAGCTGCTTCAATTTCTCACACTCTGAGATCAGATGACCCTTTCCCTGACAGAAATAGCATTTTCTGGTGTATTTTGATTCTCTCTCCTCTTGTTTGGGTTTTCCCTCCAAATTCTGAGGGCTTGGTTTCATGCCTGAGGGCTTCCCTTCACCATGGGCCCCTCCCCCTTGCTGGCTTTTCCCTGGTCCCTGAGAGTACTTGCTGTAGGTTTCTTTGGGTTTACCTACAGATTTCCCCTCACCCAAGGGCTTTCTTATTTGGGAGATAAAATCCGCGATCTCTGCGGCTGCTGCCACAGATTTCGGTTTCCTTTCCCTCACCTGGAATTTCAATTCCCCATGCAGGACTGAATAGAACTGTTCCAGGGCTATCAAGTCTTTAAGCTGTTCATAGGTCTCTGTTCCCTCCTGCGACAGCCATTTCTCAAGCAGCCTCACCAATTGGGCCCCCACTTGGGTAAAAGTCTGTTCTGGCTTCTTGGTGAGGGACCTGAACCTTTGTCTCAGCTGCTCTGCATTTATCCCATGTCTTGCGAACACCAGTTTTTTAAACTCTGCAAAATCTTTCATCCGTTCCTCAGGCATCTCGGCATAAACCTCAGCCAGGCTACCACTGATTAAAGAACGCATGATGGTCATCTTCTCAGTTTCCCTCACTGAGAAGTCCACAAACGCTCTTTCCACTAAGGAAAAGAACACCTCAGGACAATCTCCCTTGTGGTACACAGGGAATTTCTTCAGGTCAGCTTTAGACAGTTGGCCTCCCTCAGAATCCCTATTATTATTATTGTTCTGGTTCATCATTTCCAGTTTTCTTAATTCAAACGCCATTTTCTCTCTCTCCAATCTTTCTTCTCTTTCCAATCTCTCTATTTCAAATTGCCTTTGTTTCTCTCTTTCCCTTTGCTCCATTTCAAATTGCCTTTCCCTTTCCTCCCTTCTTTCTCTCTCTAATCTTTCCTCCATTTCCCTCACCCTCAGCTCATGCTGTTGGGCTAGGAGTATTTTTCTGAGTTCTGGGTCCTGCTCTCCTGTGCTGTCACCTTGTACTGAGCCAAATTCCTCCTCAGAACCTTGGTCAATCTGGGGGTCTTTCACTTCACTCATTTCTGCTACTTGGCTTCGAGTCAAGGGCATAACCCCCCCCTCAGAACAGGCTGCTTTAAAAAGTCAAGCCTCAAAATAAAACGACCACTTTTTTCCTTTTTGCCTCAGAACCAGCTCTCCCCAGAGATTGCTGCTGTTCTTCAGCACTAAATTTGCAACAGTATCGAGTCAGAGCCTACCCCCCTCTGCTGGGCCTCTCAGCTGGCAAGCTAGCTCACTGTTGCTACGCAGTTTTGCCTCAGCGTTTTCCCGCCAAAATCAGGCTGCCTCAGAGCACCTTAATCTAAGTCTCCCCAGTTGGCACGTTCTTCTACTAGTGCACCTCCCCGTGAGGTACACCTAGAAGATTACCTACGCGCCTCAGACTGTCCCTGACTAGACCCCCCTTGCTCTGGGCACACTTGCCAAGGCTTTGCTGGACCGCTGGACAACTGGACCAGTCGTATCCCACACGCTGGACACCAATCAATGTGACAAACCCAGACCTACTGGGATCTATCACACAGTTACTAAGCTGCCACCAACCATTCCCTATAATAAGTCACACAGACCAGGGATGGATTTTTAAACAACAAAAGAATAAGGTTTATTTTAAATACAAACAGGGTAAATAAAACAATCAGGTGAATAAAATAAAGTAACGTGGCTTATTCTCACACACACAAGCATACAGTTTGGTTCACCTAGAACCTTTAACTTAAAGCACAGACCCTGAACCCATCAGTTCTGGCTAACCCACAGACACCTGAACTTATCAGGTTGGTACTCTGACACACAGTAGTACCCTGTCAGACACCCAGACTCCCACAACAGCTTCTTCTTCCCCAGCTGCTGCTTCGTCCCAACCCAGTGTCTCACAGTCTGTCTCAGCATCTACTCTTCACCACACAGGCATCACATATTTATACAGTACAGCCCCTCCTCCTGATGTCCCGCCTTCCACTCCCCATAGGATGGAACTTTCCCTCCAAACCCATGACAGACAGGTAACATCAGTGCTGTTATGTAACACATATCACTCCAGATCTTCTAGGGAGGCCCTTCCCTTGGTCCCACCTCCTTCTCAAACTCCTTTGGTTGAGGACATGAGAGAAGGTTTCTTAGTTGCTGCTCCCAGATTTTGGAATTTACTGCCCCAGGAAGCCAGTTTGGTCTCCTCCTCTAATGGTTTTTATATGATATTTACATGGTGTTTTAAAACATGGTTTTAGTTGTTGTGAGCTGACTTGGGTTTCCAGTGGGGAGAAAGGCGGAATATGAATAATATAAATAAACATACTTACACAGTCTTCTACAGATTTTGCTGCTCAGTATCCAATGGTTTAGTAATTACTGGGTGACAGGGACATTGGGTGGGAGCCATAGAATCATAGTTGGAAGGGACCTATAAGGCCATTGAATCCACTCCCCTGCTCAATGCAGGAATCCAAATCAAAGCACATCTGACAGATGATTGTTCAATTTTCTCTTTGTGTCTCCAGCATTGGAGCACTCACCAACAAAATATATATATAAACAGTATATATATACTGTTTATACTGTTGATTATTATATAAAACCTCTTCAGTTACTACATACTCTATGGAGTATGTATGTGTATATATATATCAATAATATCAATAAACAGTTTCTGTTTGGTTCTTTTAAAATGACATGTTCTGGACATCTATTATTAATAATAGGTATTGTTGATGAAATCAACTGGTGGCAGCTGAGGGGCACATAGCGTGAGCTCCTAGTTTGGTGAAACAGTCAAGGGCCATGTGGAATCAATACCAGTCGTTGGTTGCATTTTTGTACTGCTCTGACAGTTAAGAAATTTTTCCTGATATTTAGCCTAAATCCAACTTCCTGTAGCATGAGCTCATTATTATGTGTACACTCTGGGATGATTAAGAACAGATCTTGCTCCTCCTCTGTACCTTTTGCGTATTTGAAAAATGCTATCATATCTCCCTCAGTTTTCTTTTCTCAAGGCTAAACAAAACCCACTTCTTTCAGTTTGTCCTTACAAGGCTTGGTTTCCAATCCTCTGATCATCTTTGTTGCCCTCCTCTGAATTTGCTCCAGTTTGTTGGTGTCCTTCTTAAAGTGTGGTGTCTAGCACTGAGAGCTTGCATGCAAGTCCCCATGCCTACCACAAATGTAGCTCTACACATGAGCAGGCACATCCTTGAATTAAGCTGCTGAGTTGGCTGAACAGATACAACCCACAGTTTTTTGTGGACCCTGACTCCATTTTCTTTAGCTCAGTGTGATATTTCCTACCTCAGGCATCCTTTTAATCCTGGCAATTTCTATGGGACATATGCAAATTGGATGCGCATGAGAAGGCATGAGTCATTGTTTGAACTGCAAACCGGATCTTCTGTTTCCAAGTAAGGCTGGTGTCATTTTGGTCAGAACATCACTTTCCATGATATACTATCTAAAATATTCTCTGGATCACAGATACTGGTCTCCCAATTTTGAATAAAAGGGTTAATTCTGGCTTTAACGTACCATATAGTCTGTTGGTGAATATGACTGGTGTTCAGAAACTGGAAAGTGGTGGATCAGGGACCTTGAAGTGGCTATTTTGAGACTCCTCAGGGGGCTCCTGGTTCTTTCCTTGGATAGGAATTCAAAAGTTCAAAGAAAGTACCAAAGAATGTAGTTATTTATTTTCCTTCTGAAAATGTTCCTTTTCATCTGCAGACTGCACTGCTTCTGTAAATTTGGGAGTTCTGCCACATGAACAGTTTGTGAAATTGCAGAGCTCAGCTACATCACTTTTTAAGATTACAACTCCCAGCTGATGAGTCCAATTTCAGAGGTGTTGTGAATTCACTGCAGGTTTTAATCTGCATTTCCCACGAGTTCTCCAAGGTGAGGAATTTGTTTTGGGAGTAGGTATATTTGATAGGTCCTGTAAATTGTGGACGAAAACCAAGGCGAGCATTAACAGCACTCTGAAAATGGAGTTGGCTGCCACCACTGATATTAACTGTGACTTACATGTCTGATCGATTGCAGTGTATCAGCTCTAGGCATGACTAAATCAGGATACATTCAACAACAACCATGAAAGAAAAGAGTGAGAAATCCTCTGTTTTAAAAATGTTGATATTTTCACTTTGTTGTTACTTGAGTAAGAAGGAATGTAGGATGTTTATGCCAAAATGTATAAATACAATCTGAAGCTTAAAAGAAGCAGGGTTGAGTTTCTTAAATGCTCATTACATACTGAAAACTTGGTTAAGTCCTCACTAGCATTACAGTGGACCCTCGACTTACAGACGGCTCGACTTACAGACTTTTCGAGTTACAGACTTCTCTGGCCACAAAATTTAGATTCGACTTGCAGCCAGAGAATCGACTTACAGACCAGAAAAAACACCAAAATGGAACAAAAATAGAATAAAAACTGCTGGTTATGGGATTAATCGGTTTTCAATGCATTGTAGGTCAATGGAGATTCGACCTACAGACTTTTTGACTTGCAGCCACTGTTCCAATACGGATTAATTCCGTAAGTAGAGGGTCCACTGTATGTGATTATGTGAGGAACTGGCTCTTTACAACCCTGCCTGGACTTTAAGATCCTTAAGTATAGTGGCAACTGTGGAGAGAGAACTTTCTTCTGAACTGCTTCAAAAACTGTGGAATGGATTCCCACCCAGGTTGCAGTTAATTCCCACTCTCACTGCTTTTGGAAAGTGTGAAACTATTTCATAGTTATTGTGAGGATTTTAAGTGTGTTTCTCTTACACCCATTTTAATGTTTTTATGGTTGCATCTATTTTTATCTGCTGCATTTATGATGTGTGTAAGCCATCTTGAGCATTACTCTGAAGTGGAAAGATAGAACAGAAATGCAATACATAAAAATAATAGGAATGCAAATACCTACACCAACAGCAATAATAATGTGGCGTAGCTCATCTTGATTTTCTTAATTAAGTTTGTGGAGTCACATTGCATTGCCCCAGCTTTATCATTATGTCACATTACAAACAACATGAGATAAAGAAATCTTTTTCAATATTTTGGGCTCAGGTTGGGTGCCCCAGGTAGTTTTCTTCATTCCAAATGTGGAATTTTAAAAGACTATAGTCCTATACCCTCTATCTTGGAATGCTGTCGATGACAGGTTTCCTTTTTTGAGAGTGTTCCATAGATATATTTTAATGCTTTTGGGGGGGTTGGTTTTATGTGTTCTTCCCACCTATACTTAAGTTGAGTTTTGACGGCATAAAGAAAATACCTTATCCATGATCCATGAAGCATTATATATTCTGGATGCCTGCAGCTATTCTTCTGCTGCTGTCATTATAAGTGCACACAAATGTTCAGCCCATTCCTGGTTACTAACATTCATTGTGTATTGAATACAGGTTTCCTGGATTCATTCATTCAGTGCATTAATGCCTGGAGTATAGCTACCAACGCAAATTACTTTATGTCTAGCTTTCAGGGTCAATAGATGTGCATCAACATGTGTGGGTACATCTATCACATGTTGATTCTTTTTTCCTTCCTTCCCTATTAACATTGTAAGCTGTGACGAGAATGATATTGGTTATGATGTCTGCATGGTTGGACTAGCTTTATAACACAAGAAAGGGCACAGTTTTGGAAAATCAAGGATGAATGGGAATAGAATATTGTCCTTCCTCTGTGGTTGCTTAATACTCGCTAGGTGTCTATGGGTCAATTTTTAATGCACAATAGATTATCTAAATGAAAAATGTTTTACCTGCACTCATTGTCACACCATCCAGGCACTGGTTTTTGTGCCACAAATAGGAGATAAGCAACAGGTCAAGTCTACTCTGGAAGCATACGGTTAATTAACGAGACACCTGTGCTGCCTTCTGGCATGTCGTTAGTGCCTTGACTCATATCGATGACGAACATTTGGTCAAGCTAAGGTTCAGAGCATTTAAATATTTGTTGAGCCCAAAGTTAATACTGCCGAGGGAGCTTGTGATGTCTCTGCAGAAGGCTATCACAAAAGGCGGTTCTCATTAGCCTTGAGATGAAAGCCTTCCTTGATAACAAAGCTGCTTGACGGGCTACCTATCTTCAGAACAGTGTAACTGTCTTTGTCACTTCAAGAGAACATGCTCTCCTTTTTGTTTGTTTGTTTGCTGTAACTCATAAAGGTCATGGCTACCGCTGCTGAAGTGTCAACAGCTTTTTGTCGTGATGGCACAATTAACTGCTGTTCAGCCATTGGCACAGACTTTTATTTCTTCATTGTGGTCAATACTAGCTATAGAAAGACTAGGATGGGGAGCAGGAAGGAGAATGGCATTCCTTTATGTTGTGATCCTTGAGCTTATACAGTAAAGCCAACACATTTTACAGTATTGTTTAGCATTTTTGATCATCTAATATGATTCTCACTGTTTCAGTTTTTCTGGGAAACTGACACGTGGCTTCTGATTGAAGCAGGAGGGTGCCCCAAACCAAAAAGGCAGGGTGAGACACCCTTGTGCTCAAACCGAAACCACTATATCTCGAAAAAGCCATTCCCAACATCTTTAACAGTTAATCTGTGTGGTCGGAGGACGTGTCAATAAAGACGAAGTGATTATCAAAAAAATATTAGAGTGCGCTGAAATGGATAGACTTACAAAGAGACTAAAAGGGCAAGAAAAGTCAACTTACTATGAAAGCTGGAACATGTTCTACGAATGGTGGAAAGCAAAAACTTTGTAATAAATAGAAAATGACCAAAAGGAATAATGAGGAGAAGACACTGCTGAAAGAAATGTGTTATTATACAAAAGGCTTGTAGGCTAAGCTCTACAGTATGTATTGTTTGTAGATAGAGATTTAGGCATATGTGTGTATATATATGTCTATGTACGGATATGTGTAATATAAAGTAAAAAATAAAAAAAAAGAAAAAAAAATACAGAACATGAGCTGTATTCTAAAGCAGTGATGCTCAAACTTAGGAGTCCAGATGTTCTATAACTCCCAGCAGCTCTAACCATAGGCTATGCAGGCAATGGCTTGTAGGAGTCATAGTTCAAAGATATCTGAGGCTCCAAGTCTGGTAACCATAACATTATTTCGTTAAGGATGTTTCCATGGCCAGATGAAACTGACTCAGAAGCAATGATATATGCTGTAATGCCTTTGAAAGTGTTTGGAAACTTTTTTTTCCCTTTGGAAAGAATGTGGCTGCCAAATTGTTTACTGGACTTGTCCTCTTGAAACACAAAGAAACAAACCAATTTGTTTCCAACAATTTGGATTAGAAGGACTGGATTCTGCTCAGGCCCAGTTTAAAGTACTAGTGCTCTTTAAAATCCCAGATGGCCTCAGTTCAGCGAATTAAGACTTAAAGGGCTGCCATTTTTCATAGCATGTTAACCTTATTCAGTGGTCCCTATCCACATGAAGTACAGTTGGTTCCTACATAGAGTAGGAACCCTGTGGCAGAAATAAGGTACCATGGAACTTCTTCTATGGGGTTGTATAACTAAATACTTTCCTATAGGCTTTAGGTAGCTGACCAAGACCATGCTGTTCTGTTAGTTGGAGTTGTGTGATTATCCTGGGTTGAATCAACTTTGGTGGGGTTTTTTCCCCTGTTTAATGAACTGTTCTTGACTGTTATCTTAGGCTGTGACCTTTTTGAAGTGGGCTGGTGTGGTAAAAATAGGGTCACTTGAGGCTGAGGGGAGGAGTAATATACCATTTAGTGTGATCCTCACATCCAAGTGACATACAGGTCTGGCTCCTTCTGCTGTCAATTTCTGATATTGTGAAGTGGCATAATAAACAAGCCAGTTCAGGATATTGGCTAATCGCTTCAGGATATTGGCAAATGGAACATTTCCCTTATTCCTCTGCAGAGGGGCAAGTGATGTGAAATTATTTTTTTGCCTCTGCTAGACTATCACTGATGTGCTGAATCACTCAGATTATTTTTTAAAAATTATTTGCCTTGTGTGTGATGCCAATCAAGAAACTGCTTGCAGCTGCTAGTTTCAACTGGCATTTCTTTGCCTTGTATGAAACGCTAATCCCCATCTTTACTATCCTTACACAAGCAGAAGACCTTTCCCCTCTGGCAAGCTTTGCCTTAGTGACTGGCTGCCTGAGTGGCGTTTTTAAATGGATTGTTGCACCTTATTGCTTTGAATGTGTTTTTGGTTTTGCTTTTGTTTTCTGTTCTTTAGTGTGGATTTGTTTGATTCTTTTTAGTATTTGTATATTCACTGTTGTTAGCTTTAAATTCTGTCTTTTAATGATGTAATTCACCTTGGGTCCTTTTTTAAGGAGAAAAGGAAGGTAAAAGTATTTTAAAGAAAGAAAGAAAGAAAAATGAATGAATGAATGAATGAATGAATGAATGAATGAATGAATGAATGAATGAATGAATGAATGAATGAATGACTCACCACATCAGGGATAGTCTAGCAGAGGCAAAACAATACTGCTACTGCTACTGCTACTGCTACTGCTAGAGAGGCGGAAGAAGTGTTCAACATGACAATATCCTGAAGTGGCTTGCTTATTAAGCCACTTCATGATGCCAGAAATTCACAGCATAAGGTGCCTAGGTACCTTTCATATTGCAATTTGTTCAATTTGTTCAATTTGTTCAATTTGTTCGAATTTGTTCAATTCTTATTGATTGCGTGCACTCAGAATGGACCAAACTAGAGCACACCTACCTGCACCAAAGAAGTAGAAACCCCTGACAAGGCTCAATCAATCAATCAATCAATCAATCAATCAATCAATCAATCAATCAATCAATCAGTGGGTTGGTGGCACTCTGGGGTTGGATTGGTTCACTCAAGCGATTAAGTTATCTGATCTCCAGAAGAAAGAGTGAACCAACCTGTCCCACCAGTGCACCAAACAACAAGGTAAATGCTTGCCTTATAGAGCCTTTACTGTTTTAATTACTGCTGTAGTTCTAACAATTTTTATAGTTTAATAACTACCTGTGGGTTAAAATATGAGGGTAATAATGTGCATGCGTGTGCTTCCAGTATGAGAGGCAGCTTGTCTCTGAATGCCATTTGCCACGAAGGAACAGCAGGAAGTCTTTTTGTAGGCAGCTGGTTGGCCACTGGAGGGAAACATGATGCAGCACAAAACAGGCCTTTGCTCTGATCCACCAAGGCTATTATATTAAAACATTCTTTTTCCTTGCCACGTTAGGAAAAATGATTGTGTATAATTATGGTCATTTGCTTCCAAGGCAGTATTTGCGGTGTTGAACACACACACACAAAATTCAAATCCAAGGTTACAGTTTGATTAAATCATTGTTAGAATATTTACTTTAAATTTATTGTACAGTAAAACTGGGAATAGCTGCTCTGGGTATTTTCTTGACAGTGCTGAAAAGTTTGCTTTCATCACTTTGCTCTGACTCCTCTATTAATTAACTACACCATCTGCTAATGAACTTCACCTTGCCTTGTGCCATTCAAATATACATTTTTAGGTACATGTATGTCCACTCTGATGGGGCTATATTCCTAGTTATCCCCACCTCTTTTTAGAACTCATAGTATGATCTTCATATCATCTTACCAAAATCCTGATCCTTGCTGTGTAACTGCCTGTTTTAAATATGTTCTACAAGCCAAACTGTCCCAGTTTACGACATGCCTGGCACCAGTAAGGCAATGATTGAAAAGGGAAGAAGGCTGTCATGCAGCAGCAAATACTCCTTCTTGAAATAATTTTCCATTTCCATTCTATTTTAGTTCCCATGCCTGGAATGCCCATGCTTGGAAATAATATGTAAAGTGTAATATGTTACAGTTACATTTGCAACTTTTCAGGATCAATAGGATTACTCCTTTAAAAATAACATTTTGAAAGTAGCATTAATGTAGCGCTTACTTGTGAAATGAGTTAATTTTATTGCCTTCTACATGGAGGCATGTCAGTCCACATTGCACCTGCCAACTAGAAAAGATGTGAATGCCCCCCTTTGAAAAATAGAATTATACTAACTGGCCTCAACCTTAGTCTTATAAATATATTTGGGCTGCAAATACCAGAAACCTTAATTAGCAAAATAGTATAAAATGACTCACAAAGGGAGTATGGCTTAATAAGAAGCTGATAGGATATACCAAGATCCAGGTCTATAGAGTTTGTGTCCTGAGTGCATTCTTGTACTGCAGTTGGTCCTGGACCCTTTGTGCACGGCACGAGAGGAAGTTGAACATGTTCCATATGCGTTGTCTCCGACGCATTTTTGGTATCACCTGGGAGGACAAAGTTCCAAATAGAGTAGTCCTAGAATGAGCTGGAATTTTTGGCATGTATACAATACTGAAACAGCGACGTCTACGTTGGCTTGGACATGTCGTGAGAATGGCTCATGGTTGGATTCGAAAAGATCTCCTGTATGGAAAATTAGTGCAGGGAAATCGCCTCAGAGGGAGACCACAGCTGCAATACAAGGGTACTGCAATTGGGATCTGAAGGCCTTAGGAATGGACCTCAACAGATGGGAAACCTTGACATCTGAGCATTCAGCCTGGAGGCAGGCGGTGCATTATGGCCTCTCCCAATTTGAAGAATCACTTGTTCAGCAGGCTGAGGCAAAAGGGCAGTCCCGAAAATAGCCAAATCAGGGAGCTGGGCAGTGGACAGATTGCGTTTGTCTTCAGTGTGGAAGGGATTGTCACTCTCGAATTGGCCTTCTCAGCCACACTAGACGCTGTTCCAAGATCTCTATTCAGAGCACTACCATAGTCTCTCAAGACTGAAGGATGTTTGACTGGTGTATAGTCTTATTTAGAGACTGGCTTTCCTCTCAATCTCTTCCTCTTCCATAGGGCTCTTCAGATCCCAGAGATCAATTTCCAATGCACCCACAAACCGTGCAACAGGAAAGGAAAGAAATAGCTAGGAAAGAAAATATACTGGCTCCAATCTCCCATGGACTTTGTTTGAAAAATACTGTTATATAGAACTTTTAGAGGAGAAACAGCATCCCACGAGAAAGATGAAGCTGGGGTGATTTGCAAGTTCCCTCCCCTAAAAGTCCATGCAGCCAAAGAGGGAGATGTTTGATGACTATAAGAAGAACAATTAGAGCAAAGAACAAAAGTGGCTTTTGACACTTATAAAGACTGCTTTATGCCCTGTACACAGAACATATAACTTAATATTTTAATTCACATACTACTTAGGTGAATTTAACAACTTAAATATTTTGAGGTTTAAACACTAACAGCAGCCAGTTAGTTTCTCAGTTTCTGATGTTTTAATAATAACTATTTAATTTTTCAGATCCCCAAGCTCTGATTTTTTTCCCAATCATTAAACTGCTCTGTGAGGCTTCCACTGGGGTCAGATTGAATGTAAGGAGTTTAAGTGATTATAAATATCACTTTATAAATGTGGAGGCCTCATGTAGCTAATGAATCTTAGGCAAATCAGCAGATTGAAAGTCCACTATGTGAAAGAAGTAAGGAAGTTGCTGGAATTCACCTGCAATGTAGGACAGTGTGGTGGGTGAATCGTTGTCAAAACCTGTATGAAGGATGGTAGTACAATGTCTTCAAGACACTCCAACTGGAGAAATGTGGGGTGAAGGGGACAATTTTCATTTATCCCCCCTTCCCCTGCATCCCCCCATTCCCTGGAACATTGGGAGGTGGGGAAAGGATCCTGGGGAGGGGGGAGAAAGAGTCTACTAAAATCACCTCCTGTTCTTACTCTAGGGGGAGTCTTTATCGAACATCCATTCTTTGCCATTGTGAAAGAGCAGCTTTGGTTCCAACGCTTTACTTCCCTGAAATGAGAAATGTATTTGCTACTCCAATTCATTTGACCACTTCCTTTTGGCAAAGTACGCTCCAGAACATGTTATGGTCAGTAATGACCCTTCTGTATGTTGTTTTCAGGAGACTGGAGACAATGCGGTAATATACTCTTTTCCAATGGTTGAACATTTAGAAAATACTTCGGTGCTAGTAGAACTATTCAGCCAATTTTTTAGCTTGCTTCTGACATTAAAAGAGACATGTAAATTGGCCTTAGCAGATTTTGTGGAAGAAAGAAAGTTGCTAATTCATACGGTTTGATCCTGTATAACACTGACTTCTTGATAGTCTGAAGAAGAAGAAGAGGAAAATGTATCCCTGTTCTTGGGGCTCTGCTATTAGTCCTTGAACAAATATGACCAGGAGGGTAATTTGCCATTTCATAAGACTGAGAATATAAAAGGTGGAAAATCACGAGATTCTTAAGTAGTTTAATATTGTCATAAAGTACCTTATGTAATTTAATGGAGTATGCCATACTGCAGTAATGGAGAACATTCTGAAAGGTAGCTGAAAGTTCCGTTGATGCTTCGGTATTACTTCATTCAAGTGATTTGACTTAAAGCGCCATATGGGGCTGTGTAGATTTGAGATGGCTGTGAATGTAAAAATAATCCAATGTTTCTAGGATAACAAAGTGACCTTACACTTCTTGGGCTCTTGTTCTCCTTTTCTCTTTGTATTTTTACTGGCACAAAACCAAAGAAATAATGTCTTGTAGAACCAAAGGAATTGCCAGTAGAATGCTCTAAATATTAATTATTTGGCTTTGCTAAAGGCGGGCACTCCATGGAGGGAAATGTCAGGGCATTTGGACTTGAGCAACTGATTTTACATGAAGAAAGAGGCAGCCTATAAAGCATCTGGCCAAAAGGGTATAAATATGAGTGTTGATTGGCCATACATGTTGTCACTAGGTTTGCAAACTAGTCTCTGTGCCTGCTTTCTTATGTTAGGGAACTTTTCCCCCCTTTTAAAATATTTTACAAGTACTTTTTAATGTGCATATTATCTTTTCATACCTAAATACAGTACAGTATATGCTCCTTCTTTACCTGATACTAAGAAATTAAGAACATCTTAATTGTGACTGAATCATCTTTGGCAGTGAGCCTATTGAGGAGGACTGAGACCTTTTACTGGGTATGATGAGAGGGGGGTAGTCTGGGTGTTGAATGTCTTTATTCTATTTTTATTTATTCAGTTTTTTTCTTCATATCTCATTTTTAAATTGCTTAAACCGGTTATTGTTTAATTTAAAATTACATGTCAATTTTATGTTATGGTTTAATTTAATTTTGCTAAATTGAATATTGTTGTATTTTTGTTTTATTAATTTGTAATTTCTCTGTTTTTACTTCTTTTCTCTTGTTTGACATGTAGTGGATGGCCTGCCCCCCAGCGGGGGTCCTTTGAATATCAGAGTCATTATGATGACGCCGCAGCTGAGCCAAAACTTCAGCAACGAGGCGGGCCTTTCCCCGGTTCCCTGGATGGCAAGCGAGACCATGAGGGGTGAACAGCAAGGGCATATAAGGCCATTTACCCCTCATGACTTCCTCCTTGTTTGTTGGCATCCCACACACCCGCCCTCAATTCTAGTGTGAGATTAGCTGGTCGCCTTTGGGGCCGGATAGGAATTTTTACCCGTCTCCCGATTGGCCTGTGGAGGCGGGGAATTTTTGTCTATCCCACACTGGATTAGGCGTGTTGGCCTCTTTAAGGGTGGAAAAAGTTGGTCACACTGCTGGGTAGTGCAGATCAAACAGGTATTAGAACAGGGAAGTTTAATGGTAATGGCAGGCAATTATAGCTCAGCTGAACTCCCAGCACTGTGGGTCGTGTGATTACAGTGCTCAGGGGGGAAAGATGCGCTGGGGACACACCTGGACCCTCAGTCAGCACAGGGAGAGTGGCATGGGTCCAGGGTGGTCAAACTTCTTACTGGGGTGAGAAAACATCAACATATCTCTCCCACTCTGGCAGACTTGCATTGGCTAACTGTTTGTTTCCACATTGATTTCAAAGTATTAATGACATATAAAGCCCTAAATGGTTTAGGACCTCAATATCTGGTGGAACGCCTTCTCCCACCTAGATCTACCCGTATCACTCGCTCTAGCCAGGAGGGGCGGATGAGGGGCCTAATACTGAAGGAGGCCTGAAGAGAAAGAACAAGAAAGTGGGCCTTCTCGGCAGTGGCCCCTCGGCTCTGGAACAATCTCCCCCCAGAAATTTGTCTGGCTGCCTCGCTGGGTGTTTTTAAGAGACAACTTAAGACCTGGCTCCTCAGACAGGCTTTCCCTCCTGTCGATACCTAACTTATTTTGTCATTCTCTAGTGTATTAATATCGTTTTTAAATTTTATTTTAATATTGTTGTTAGCCACCCAGAGTAGACTTTGGTCTAAATGGGTGGGATATAAATGAGATAGATAGATAGATAGATAGATAGATAGATAGATAGAGAGAGAGAGAGAGAGAGAGAGAGAGAGAGAGAGAGAGATATTTCACTATGTTGCAAAATTCCTCAGAAAACTTGGGGAATCTCTCTTGGTGACCTCATGGTGACAAGCCAATAACAGGCTGCCAACACTGACTTTCCATGAGTGCATGAAATACGGGTAGAACCATTCTTTTTTACAGAACGAATGTCAGAACACCACACTGTACATGTATTTTCAGGATACTGAAAGCATTTCCAAACTACCTTTGCATCCTAAAGGAGTTAAACTATGGTCTTTAACCATAAGTGCGAAAAGACAGGGATGGTGCTGGAGTGGCTTCCATATTGTCATGCCTGGGCTATAAACAGGACGGCACTAGCCATGTAAAGTTAGTTATGCTGTGGTGGATGAATACTGGTTTTGGAAAGATTCAACATTAAGCTTGCCATTTAGAAGCACATATTCTGAATATTGTCACAAGGAACTCTGTTAATTCAGGTATCAGCCTCTTTGTGTGTTTGTGTGAAAAAAAATGCACAAAAACTGCACATGGCAAGTGAATGAAATTCAGAGACATTGTTTACAGGGTTTTTTTTAACCACGTTGCAGAGTGCCTACATCGTTATGGGTGTATTCTTCCACTAAAGGAGACTAAAGTCTCTGAGCCAGGTGCACGAGAGTTAAATAAAAATGCTTATCTGTAATAAAATCAAGAAGGTTCCCAAAGCTAGGCCCTATATGAATATATTTATACCCTCCTCATGTGCCCCAGATATATGGATGGTGACAGCCTGACCCTCGACCATGTTTCCCCAAAAATACGACAGGGTCTTATATTAATTTTTGCTCCAAAAAACACATTAGGACTTATTTTCAGGGGATGCTTTTTAAAAAATGTACAATCTATGTTTATTCAAATACCGTCATGCAATCTTCTTCTGAGTGCTGCACATGGTGGAGGGTGGGGTTTCACTTAACTAGGGCTTATTTTGGGGGTAGGGCTTACATGATGAGCATCCTGAAAAATCATACTAGGGGTTATTTCCAGGTTAGGGCTTATTTTGGGGGAAACATGGTATTCACCCCTAAAGTTGCAGTCTTATACTGGTTTATCTGGAAATAGGCCTCACTGAATTCAGTGGGATTCACTCTTGAGTAGATCTGTAAAGTTTTGTGCTATTAGTAGACCTTTCTAAAACAGCTTGCACTCCTTCCAGAACATTGAAACAAATTCCGACAGGTAAGCGGCTGCCAAGGGGCAGCCAACGCCTTTGAATAACACATCTTTTAAATACCTAATTAAGGAAGATCTATCATTACTGGCCTAGATGGATTTAAGCTGAGAATAAAGCAAGGGAATGTTCTTTTTGTTGTCACTTCAGGCATGATACGCATTTTCTTGGCTCAGTTTTCTGAATAACAGCTTGTGACTCAGGTCACCTGTGGAAATGTCAAATGGTTTCATTACTTACTAAGCTCCCCCCCCTTCCTCCGTACAAAGAACCAAATGTATCTTTGTAACATTTGGGGCGAGATCAAAGCTCTTTATAAATGAATTTGTTCAAGCCTTTCCTAGTTGTATCTGTGCAAATTAAATGAGCTGTCAACTTTTTCTCATTTACTCCACAGACTCTAGGCACAACTACATTCTATTGGTTTTAAGATAAATGACCGCTTATTGTGTTAGGCTATATTAGTGATGATGTCAACTGGCCAGACACCTCAGTGAATTAGGTATCTGACTGTGGAACCAGAGGTTTTGAGTTCGATTCCCCACTGTGGCTCCCAAGAGATTAGCCAGCCTGTGTAACCTTGGCCAATCTGCACAGGTCCAGTAGTACTCCCAGGAGAAAGGTAAAACACTTCTGAGTACATTCTACCTCGAAAACCCTGGAAAGGGTCACCGTAAATCACATTTGACTTGATGACTTGTAATTATTAGTAGTAATAATGTTACACCCCCCTCAAGAAATGATCTCTCAGCTTTACTCTCAAATATAGGGGGATTTCTTTAGGGCTGGGAGTAAGGTATTCAGGATAGCTGTGGGAAACTTGCAGCCTTTCAAATATTGCTGGACTACAACTCCCACAATCCTTCAACTTTGACTGTGGTGGTTAGGTCTGATGGGAGCTGCAACTTGGCTTGCTTCACATGTGCTTTCCAGAAACAGTAGAGTAGTGAGATGAAAGCAATGGATTATCAAGCTGAGTCCTCCTTGGAAATATATATAATAATATAATAGTAAAGACTAGCTTCATTAGTAGTAATGAGAAGCTGCAATGCATAGTGATTGCCACTTGATGGCTTTATCTGGAAATGGTAAATATATGTGATCGACAACAAATTTGACAGCTTAAGTATAAGTCACAGTTGAAACATAAAAATAATGCTCACTAGTTGAATTTTATCCTGTTCCTGCTTACAGGATAACTTTTAAAATAATAAAAGTGTTTGAAATCTCCTGTCAAGTTCTAACATAGTCTAGCATTAGCTGGATTTTAAAACACTACCTAGATTTTAAAACAACTGGAGCTCCATCCAGGCATTAAAAGGTAGTAAGCAGAGCCTTTCCCATGGCATTCTTGATTGTCAGTCAGACTAACGTACTGGTATTTTGCTCAGTTTTCTTGGTTCACTTCTTGGTCTTGTCTAGTCTTAGACTTCGATGTTCAACATTTTCTTGCCAAGGAAGAAATGCCCCATACAAATTCTCTGTATGGCTTCTCTGGTCATTCCTAATCCTTTCTAGAGTGTGGGGTTTCTGTGTACCCCTAGTTCCACTGGGATCTAGTTCTATATCTTGTGCCACTTCTGAAATGTTTGCTCTTGGTTCAACTTCTCTGAGTACAAATTTGAAACTGTGACAGACAGGTCAGTAACCACTCCTGTACATCACAATGGAACCCTGATTCAGGAGCCAATGGTTGTACAGAAAAGGCGGGACTAAGGAAATATAAGAAGAATGGATGACAGTTAAAATGCAGTTCGAGTCTGAGTTAGGTATCAGTTAGGGATGAGTTAAGGACTTCAGTTAGGGAGAAGCAGTTTAGGCAGTTAGGACCAGCCTTGTGTTAGAGAAGGGTAATAGTGAGATAGAGAATAAGACAAGGAAAGTACAGATCTTGTATGGTTTATGGTTATGATTGGAAAGAATTAGAAGTGAAAAGAAATGAATAAATACCTTTATTTATTTATTTATTTATTTATTTATTTATTTATTTATTTATTTATTTATTTATTTATTTATTTATTTATTTATTTATTTATTTATTTATTTATTTATTTATTTATTTATTGTATTGTATTGTATTGTATTGTATTGTATTGTATTGTATTGTATTGTATTGTATTTATACCCCACCTATCTGGTCATTTCGACCACTCTAGACGGCTTACAACATAAGGATAACAAGTTCTAAAAAAATTATAACAATTAATTAATCAAATGATTCTATAAGATGGGAAAAATAAAAATAAATCAAATAAAGAGAGAGAGAAAAAGGAAAGAGGACAGGAATTAACTGGAAGGGAAGGCCTGCCTATACATCCATGTTTTTAGTTGGTTCTTAAAAGTACCCAGCGAGGGTGCAGCGTGAATCTCCGGAGGTAGGTTATTCCAGAGACGAGGAGCCACCGCCGAGAAAGCCCGGTTTCTAGTTCTTTCTTTCCGGGCCTCCCTCAGCATCAGGCTCCTCAGCCTCACCTCCTGGCTCGCGCAGGTGACACGGGTAGAACTAGTTGGGAGTAAGCGTTCCGCCAAGTTTCGAGGTCCTAAACTGTTTAGGGCTTTATATGTAAGCATTAACACTTTGAAGTCAATGCGGAAATGGATGGGCAGCCAGTGCAGCATGGACAGAGTAGGAGAGATATGTTGGTATTTTCTCACTCCAGTAAGGAGTCTGGCCGCCTCATTCTGCACCACTTGAAGTTTCCGCATCAGCTTCAAAGGAAGCCCCATGTAGAGTGTGTTACAGTAGTCTAATCTAGAAATTACGAGTGCAAGTACTAAGGTAGTGAGTGCCCCCATGTCTAGGTAAGGTCGCAGCCAGGCAATCCGCCAAAGGTGGAAAAAGGCGGTGTGGACTACCGATACCACCTGTGTTTCCATGGTGAGCATTGGGTCCAGGTGTACCCCCAGGCTGCGGACCCCATTCTTCATGGCCAGGGCCACCCCCCCAAACATGAGGGAGTTTCCCAAGCCACCATCCACAGGGCCACCCACCCTCAGAACTTCCGTCTTGTCCGGGTTCAGCCTCAGCCCGTTCTCCTGCATCCACTGCTGTACGGCCCCCCCCAGGCAGTGCTGGAGGGACAGGACGGCATCACCTGCACTTGGTGAAAAGGAAATATAGAGCTGGGTGTCATCAGCATATTGATGGCACGATGCTCCACATCCCCTGATGACCCCACCCAGCGGCCTCATATAGATGTTAAACAGCATTGGGGAGATGATCGACCCCTGTGGAACCCCACAATTGAGACTCCATGGGGCCGAAATACTCTCCCCAAGCTGCACTCTCTGGGGGCGGTCCTCCAAGAAGGAACGGAGCCAGGCTAGAGTCAAGCCACCGATACCCAACTCAGAGAGCCTCCCCAGGAGGATACCGTGGTCGACGGTATCGAAGGCTGCTGAGATGTCGAGGAGGACCAACAAAGAAATTTTACCGCTGTCGGCCTCCCTCAACAAGTCATCGTACAGGGCAACCAATGCAGAAATCCTCCATCCGGCCGCCATTTTTGCCGCCCGGTATGCGAGGAAACTGCGCAAAAATGCTGCGTGTGGCCATTTTGTTTACCTGGTGGCCATTTTGGAACCGCCGATCAACTGTTTTCTAAACAGGTTTGCCCATTAAAAACATTGCAATACAATCGCTTTTGCGATCGCAAAATCCACATCGCTATGCAGATTCGTCATTAAACGGGGCGCTTGCTATGCGGGGCACCACTGTAATCTAGGGTGCATCACGACTGTCTAAATGGCAGTGCAAGTCTTTACTACATTTCTGGGAAATTGCTGTGTGAACAGTTTTAAGAGTATTATATATACTATAGTAACCTTAGTCTGAGCCTTCTTAGCACCTCAGATGTTGGAGTATCCAAGGAAATGTAAGGCTTTATTGGTGGGTTCAACCATCACTCACCTTTTCCTTTGGTGGCAGTATTACTTTTGATTTCCCCTTTACTCAGTTCAAATCACCTACTGTCTTTGTAATGCTAAAAATGCCAAACTGGATATGAAGAATTGGTTGTGGTGTTGCTCTGCCTCAAGGGTGAAAGCAGCTCATTACTCTGTCCTGTGGTTCCTAATCTCTTTGATTTAGTAAATGAAAAAGAAGTAGTCATTGATCTCCTTGTCAAATTTAAATGTCTTAGGGAAATCCTAGATATGCTAAGAATACCTGTGGTAATTTAGTAAAAGTAGTACATTACCTTTCTGGTAACCCTCCTTCAGGAAGTTTACTTCCCTTCAGAATCATACAGACACCCCTGATTCAGACTGATTTTGTACATTTGTTTAAAGACAGTGTAGTTTTGGATATCCCGGACAACCCAGACCTAGAGCCAGACATCCTGGAGAGTGAGGTCAAGTGGGCCTTAGAAAGCCTGGCTAACAACAAGGCCAGTGGAGGTGATGGCATTCCAGTTGAACTATTTAAAATCTTAAAGGATGATGCTGTTAAGGTGCTACATTCAATATGGCAACAAGTTTGGAAAACTCAACAGTGGCCAGAGGACTGGAAAAGATCAGTCTACATCCCAATACCAAAGAAGGGCAGTGCCAAAGAATGCTCCAACTACCGGACAATTGCACTCATCTCACAAGCCAGCAAGGTTATGCTCAAAATCATACAAGGTAGGCTTCAGCAGTATGTGGACCGAGAACTCCCAGAAGTACAAGCGGGATTCCGAAGGGGCAGAGGAACTCGAGACCAAATTGCCAACATGCGCTGGATTATGGAGAAAGCCAGAGAGTTCCAGAAAAACATCTACTTCTGCTTCATTGACTATGCAAAAGCCTTTGACTGTGTGGACCACAGCAAACTATGGCAAGTTCTTAAAGAAATGGGAGTGCCTGACCACCTTATCCATCTCCTGAGAAACCTATATGTAGGACAGGAAGCAACAGTTAGAACTGGATATGGAACAACGGATTGGTTCAAAATTGGGAAAGGAGTACGACAAGGCTGTATATTGTCACCCTGCTTATTTAACTTATATGCAGAATACATCATGCGGAAGGCTGGACTGGAGGAATCCCAAGATGGAATTAAGATTGCTGGAAGAAATATCAACAACCTCCAATATGCAGATGATACCACTCTGATGGCGGAAAGTGAGGAGGAACTAAAGAACCTTGTAATGAGGGTGAAAGACGAGAGTGCAAAAAACGGTCTGAAACTCAACATCAAAAAAACTAAGATCATGGCCACTGGTCCCATCACCTCCTGGGAAATAGAAGGGGAAGATATGGAGGCAGTGACAGATTTTACTTTCTTGGGCTCCATGATCACTGCAGATGGAGACAGCAGCCCCGAAATTAAAAGACGCCTGCTTCTTGAGAGGAAAGCAATGACAAACCTTGACAGCATCTTAAAAAACAGAGACATCACCTTGCCAACAAAAGTCCGAATAGTCAAAGCTATGGTTTTTCCTGTAGTGTTGTATGGAAGTGAGAGCTGGACCATAAAGAAAGCTGACCGCCAAAGAATTGATGCCTTTGAATTGTGGTGCTGGAGGAGACTCTTGAGAGTTCCCTGGACTGCAAAGAGAACAAACCTATCAATTCTAAAGGAAATCAACCCCAAGTGCTCATTGGAAGGACATATCCTGAAGCTGAGGCTCCAGTACTTTGGCCATCTCATGAGAAGAGAAGACTCCTTGGAAAAGACTTTGATGTTGGGTAAGTGTGAAGGCAAGAGGAGAAGGGGACGACCAAGGATGAGATGGTTGGACAGTGTCATCGAAGCAACCAACATGAATTTGACACAACTCCGGGAGGCGGTGGAAGATAGGAGGGCCTGGTGTGCTCTGGTCCATGGGATCACGAAGAGTCGGACATGACTAAACGACTGAACAAACAAACAAAATAGGCCTACTACCTGTACTAGAACACAAGACAGAATGTATATGGTTTTTTTAAAAAAACTCTCTATAGACCTTATAGACACCTTAATATAAAATCATGATCTCTGGACATGGATGACCATTAGGAACTTAAAATCTTGATTTAAATCAATATGTGCACATTTGCTCATTTCTCTTGGATTGGGCAGCTATAATGTTTATCCTCCTTGTTTTGTAGACTTGGGCATGATATTCTTAGTATATTAGAATTCCACTATGATCTTTAAAACTGACAAGGAGATCAGTTACTTCTTTTCCGTTGACTAAATCAAAGGGATTAGAAAGCAATTTATGGAACACAATTTGTTACCTTTCCAATGATGGATGCAAATTTACCTATTGGCTGATAGATATCTATCAAAAGACCAGCCAATAGATAACTTTTAGTTGCATCTTGGCTTGCAAGTTTTCAGTTGTGCCAGCAATCAAAATGAAAAATAAAAAAAGCTCAGATACTTTATCTAGGTTTGTGAAATGCCCTGGAGGACCTGAAATCTACTAGAGAATGAAAATGTTGCATAACCTTGTATATCTGAGACAATCATAACTCCATCTCATTATTTTGCACTATTGAAAATAGGAAATAATCTAACTCTTCATCTTGACTCCGAAAAAAAAAAGAGAGAGGTGGAAACAGGCTTAGGAGTGGGGAGGGGAGCACTGTATGTATGCTACTTATTAAAATGAAGAAGGAGGCCATACAATTGTTAACCTGCTGAGCAAAGAACAGTTGGAAATCCTGGAGTTTGACAATGGAGTCAAAGAATTTGACACATTGTAAGATTAAGTTTTAATAGGGATGTGGTGGCAATGCGGGTTAAACCACAGAAGCCTCTGTGCTGCAAAGTCAGAAGACCAGCAGTCGTAAAATCGAATCCACGCAATGGAGTGAGCTCCCGTCGCTTGTCCCAGCTCCTGCCAACTTAGCAGTTCGAAAGCATGCGAGTAAAAATGTGAGTAGATAAATAGGTACCACCTCAGTGGGAAGGTAACGGTGCTCCGCACTGGCCATGTGACCACGGAAACTGTATTCGGGCAAATGCTGGCTCTATGGCTTGGAAATGGGGATGAGCACAATGCCCCGAGAGTTGGACACGACTGGACTAAATGTCAAGGGGAACCTTTACTTTTACCTAAGATGAAGTTTTAGCAGAGAGCTCAGGACAAGTAATCTGTGGTAATTTAGAAAAGGTAGTATATTAATCTTTCTAGTAACTTTCCCTCATACACGTTTACTGACTATTGGTGGGACCAAGAGGTCAAATTCTAGCTCTCTTCTCAGTTAAAAAAACCCACTCCATCAAATGATAAAATACATCTATTTGTCATTGTGTATGACAGCGTACAATTACAAATCTTAACATTTAGCATCTTTTGTTTTGTGACTGGTTTTGGGGAGATTATTTATTTGCGTAAATTCACAATGTATTCTGAAATCTGGATGGAGTGAGCTGAATCCACTCTGCTGTCTGTCAAACATTTTCAAGCCAAACCCCAAATAATTCTGCTGATGGCAAAAGTGGCCTTTCCTGCATAAACCGTGTTTAATATGAACATCTGTGAGTCATTCTGTGGCTTAAAGCCAATTGTCAAACCCAAATAGTGTAGAGTCTAATGAAACTTATATGTGATGATAGCTTACTGAGAGTCCATCAACACATCTTATTTACTCCTCTTAAATATGTGGTTCAGTCACCGATTGATTGGGAGTAGTTTAATAAATCTTTGTGACATTAGTTGAGACATGACACAATCCCTTCCTCTTTCTTTTTGCTTCTGAGTTATTTTTCCTCATTTGGGACCTGGGGCATTTCATTGGCAGCTCAGGTCCTCCTAGATCAGTCATCCCTGTCTGTTCCTTCCTCTCAAAAAAGCCTGGTTCCTAGGGGGACATGTATAAATAGAACACCTGGGACATCAGCTGTGATGCAGGAGTTGTTCTCCTCAACATGGAGCAGGGCTGCCTCTCTCTAAAGGAGGGGAATGGGAGAGTTCTCCCCAACTCAGTTACCTCTTACCCTGTGCTCCATATAGGATAAATAACCCCATAAAAGGGCACAGCTTGTGCATATCCCTTTCATGGGGCAGAGACAGGATGGAGAATGGGGAAGACCTGAGAAAAAAGGAGGGAGAAAGTTGGGGGAGGAAAGGAGGGGTTATGTTATACTGTGAAAAATCAATTTGGATTGCATTCACAGAAAGATTCTTACAAAACGATTGGTCTCTTGAACAGCAGGGTCTGGCTAAATCCAGAGAGTGTAGAGGGCCACAAACTAGCTATCTCTAAGAGTCCTACCTAACTGAGCTGTTGTGAATTCCAAGGAGTCACAGAGCCTATGTGTCTGTACTTGTAAGGTACAGAGTAAAAGTAAAGTGTTCTTATAAGGACAGGCTTGTTTAAGGGACTTACGCTACACACTGCTGAGGTCTTGGGGCTTGCCTCAGCGCAAAGGTGGTAGGTAAGTGGCCTGTGGAACATTCTGACCGAGTGCTAAGCGCTCCTTAGGGAGGCTTGGGCACCACGCCGCTCAGAGACGACTGGTAATGGCACGGCTAAAAAATCTTGTAAATAAGAAATAAAAATTAGAAGAGGTAGGTGTCCCCTGTTTGTTTTCCCTCAAACACAGGTCCACCTTCGGACATGATGTACTATTTTCTCCCTTTACACACTCCACCAGTGGATCTTTATCCACACTGTACCAAATATGTTTCTTAGACCTGGGCTGCCAAATATAACAGCTTTTTTTATTGTTTGATTGGTAAATCGCAGAAGTAAAGTCATAGATGTTCTTTTATTGTTCAGTCATTAAACTTGGATAGGATTACACGTTTGCTTGTTTATATTCAGTCACATTAATCACTGTAACAATATCTTCTGTCTATCTATTTTCTATTACTTTTATCTCTTATCTATTCTCTAACACACACCAACTTTCCAATCTCTGTCTTAACACTTCAAAAACCTTTCTCTAACTCTCCTCAGTCTCCAACTGCTCTCTTGACTCCACCCCTCCTGTCCTGCCATAGACTCCTACCCTAGAGCTCCATATGATGGAGAGGCGTGACTTGGGCATTCCGCCACAGTAGGCAATCTGGATTTATGGGGGAAAGGAATCACAGTTCCAACTTGCATCAATCTGAGCCACACACTCCAGATTTCCACTGTCCAAAATCTTTTTGCACTGCCATAAGGGAAATGACAGTACCTGATTTGGTCCTTTGCTGCTATTTATTTATTTATTTATTTATTTATTTATTTATTTATTTATTTATTTATTTATTTATTTATTTACCAACCACCCCATTAGTGCACAGCACTATTCTGTGCAGTGTACATATAAAACAATAAAGTGACACCGTACAAACTAAATAAAGCAGCTGCTCCCAATGAAAAAGAAACCAATAGTAAAAAACTAATGGCGCTGCAAAACAGAGCAGCATAGAAGGGGGAATAACTTCTACAGATGCTGCCTTCAAGCACCTCTTGAAAAAAAAAAGTGTTTTCAGCAGCCTCTAAAAACTAGGGAGAGAGCCAGGTGTGGCTCTACCAGAAGGTGATTCCAGAAGGATACTGCAACTGCTGAGAAGGCTTGACCTCTTGTGGAAGACTTTCTGCTTTCCTTCGGCCTACCCATCTGGAGCAGCATAGCCTGGGAGGATCTGGTGCCATGGGATGATGACCTTGGGGAGAGATACTCCAATGGGTTAAATGGTTCCAAACCATGGGAGATTCTCACTTTAATAACTCACTGCTTAAATACAATCTCACTGCAAGTGAATTGGGTGGCTTTGCATGTAACTCAAAATCAAAGCAGGGTCTTTGCGATTTGTGGCAATCTGAGTAATGTAAGAATTGAGAAGACAGCACCCCTTTTGATTTCCAGGTCAAACGTAAAGCCACCTGACTTGTATGTAGTAAGATTACATTTAGACAAGGAGGAATCAAGTTGAATTGGATCAAAGGAGATAAGTCTTGAGTTTGTAGCAATCTGACACTGGAGATGATGTCATTTCCCTTACATCAGTGTAACGTATGCAAGAGGATTTTGGCCACTGATTCAGTGGGTTTATTCTCCTTGCGACTAACAATTCAATTCAAGGCTGTAAGTTGCAAGAGCTTGAAACTTTAATATTCTGCCTGAAAAAGAAAAGGAATAATTATTCAGACTAGAAGCATAAAATTCCACCATCATAACAGAAACATCTGGGTCATTGCCCTTCATGAGATCCTTTATGCTAAATGAAGAGTTAATGCAAACATTCATATATCCTGCTATTGAATCAGTTACATGTTGAGCAAGTTATTCCTGGCTGTCTGAGAAGACTGATCTTTCTGTTGTATATGATTTATCAGTCAACAGCAAAGGATTACAAGTACAGTACCTGCATATGCATCTTCAAAAAAAATATAGTTTTTTCAGACCTGCTGTGGAGGCATGACAATGATCATTCTTGAGATTACAACAGCAGCCCATATGTGCTGATCTATTGCTTGTGCTAAAACCTTTTGAAGAAGTGCCATCTAATTAGAAGAAAGTTACCTAAATGGAAATGGGTGCAGTTTCCTGTAATTTATTTCAGAACACCATGTGCTGTAGAGCCATGGGGAACAGCATTGTCAATTATTTAAAATATTGGAAATACACAGAGCTCTTTACAAGAGGTTTTGATCCTGTATAGTTGAAAGGGAAGTCAACAGAAATAAATGAAGTTGCAGGAAGGTGGAAAGAGAACTTCAGGGTAGTCACAGCAGACAGTAAGAGCGAGATTTTTTTTGTTTACTAAGCTTAGTACCGAACGATTGTATTGTGTAATCTCCTACTGCAAATAAAAATACAACTATCATTTCATTGACTCTGTAATGTCACCAGCATGAATTGACTATAGTTCTCAATGGTATACTATGCAACTTGAAGACTTGGGGAAGATATCATTATTTTCTAAAATTTTATAATAAACAACATTTTTGTGGGCCTCAGATGTATCCTATTTTCTTCGGGGAATCCTTCTAGTCACTGACCACACCATCTTTCCAACTCCTTTCATAGAATCTGTCTGAGTTTCGATATAGTGGAACACACTCCCATTTCTATATGTTGAAACACAGCTATTTAAAGACAAGGATTAAAAAACCAGAAACACATTGCAGTAAAAAAGGAAGCACACATACAGACACACATACATCACATCAGCATTGCATAATCTTTCGTACTCCAGGTTTTTCAGAGGGGACAAATAAACTGGGATCTAAGAGTTCATCTGATTTTCATGCATTTGCTTCCCTGTGTTCTTTCTGCAGAGAGAGAGAGAGAGAGAGAGAGAGAGAGAGAGTCCTGTCAGTCTTGTTCCATCAATCAGAAACACACTTTTATATTACAGTGGTGCCTCGACTTATGAACTTAATCCGTTCTGGAAGATGGGCATAACTCGAAATGGTTGTAAGTCAAAGCACCATTTTCCACTGAAATGCATTGAAATGCAATGAATCCATTCCAGCTGAAGGAAAAAAAAATCACCCCACCCCTCAAAAATCACTGCAAGACCTATCGGAAATGCGATTAATCCCTTCTGGCCGAAGGGCGGGGAAGAAAATCAAGCAGAGCATGCAAGACACATCAGAAATGGGGAAAAAGCAAAGCAAAAAGCAAGCAGAGCATGCAAGACACATCGGAAATGGGGAAAAAACCCAACAAACAACTCCCCCCCAAGAGCCATCACAGCACGGAAAAATAACCGCCAGCCCAAAACCATGCTGTAAAACCCACCCAGAACAGTTTTTAAAAAGCAGAAAGCAGCACCTTACCTTACCAGGCAGTCCAAAGCCTCCTCCACTCGCACACTCTCTAACTGCTGTGGTGAAAGAGCTAAAAAGAAGCAGCCTCTTTGCCTACCAATGGTTAGCAATTTGAATTCCCTGCCTTTCCCCCCTGTTTTTTTGTGTTTGTAACTGGAAGCTCCAGTCGCGAGTCAAAGCAAACTTTTGCAGCCAGAGCTGGTCGTAACTTAAAATGGTCGTAAGTCGGGACATTTATAAGTTGAGGCACCACTGTACTCATCTTTGGTTTAAGTTCAGAAAGAGCACTGAGCCTTTTCATGTTCCGGCACACCTAGGCAGCACTTCTCTTTCATATTCAGATTTGAAAAGCTGCTCAAATTATTGATGTTCTTAAAGACAGACACCACAGGGTGATTTATTCAGGGTTATGTACAAGAGTGATTAATTTCTGGGAAATCTGCATCTTTCCTTGATTAAGACAATATCTGTTTTTTTTTAAAATGAAATCTTAACCAGTGCATCCAATCGAGAGGGAGAAAAAGTAAGTAAAACTTACACATGTAGCAAACAGGAAGCATGTGTATTACCATATATTCAAATGAATATGGATGTGTAGCCGGAATCAAAGTAGACAACTATAACGGTAATATTTAATTTAAACTAAGTAAAAGCTTCTTATCCCCCTCTTTGTCTGTGTGAAAGCCTTTACTACTTAAAAATCTCTACCAGATCATTGGTGGTAGTTCAAAACTCAGTAGCTGCACTCCTTAGCTATTAAAAGCTCCCTCCATTCCAAGGCAAAAGGTAGTCCCAGGGAGCTTTGGAACCTGACAGGAATAGACAAGAAGCTTTCCCTTATTTAAATATAACTATTGCCAGATGGTGGTTTGCACCCCATAACTTGATAGGAACAGAATCTGGCCAATGGCATTACTCTGGTTGGCTAGACTGCCCTTCCAACGCTTATTTCCATCTGCATTTTCTTGCCCTTTCATAAGGAAGATGAAAAATTGTGGAAATGCAAAGTTGCTTAGATTTCTTTTCTTTTTTACTTTTGGACTGTTTTTGTTTGGCACTAAAACGGGTGACTGGTTTTGGCCTGTAAAGTGTTCAATAGAAATTTTCTCTCCTAAAACGGTTGGTGGAAACTTTTAGAGGGACTGTACATTATTTGGCCGATGACCTGTAGACAAATAGCGAGGCCAGGGAATTCCATGCAATTGTTAGTTTAAAGTCAACACTGCAGCTGATGTTTGGTGTTGTTGGTGGATGATTATATTGAAATATCAATGGACTTACAAGTGACACAAGGATTTACAAGGATTGTACTTTAACAAAACACTTCTGTTTTAATATTGTGTGTGCACGCATGTGTATGTTTTGGAACATCACTTTGATGACCTTGGTAAAAAGTGATTTACTGATACTTCTAATAAAGAAAGAATGAAAATAACAGGAAAGGCATGGGGCACAAAAGAAAATATCTATTAACATTGTTAGGAAATATGTCTGTTGGGTTCAAATGAACTGGAGCAAATATTTTTGCAACTCGTTCATACCTGTTGCTTTTCTCTCCACAACCATGTGGATAGTAGTGATAGAAGTGAATATCTTTTTTTTTTTTTTAATTTGGCATGGTTTCTTGACTGCACTGGGAAACAAACAAGCTTATTTTACATTTATGGAGTGCTCTGAATTCTGGAAGGCTACTTTCCCTCTTACATGGTTTGCAGTACAGAACAGAGTGGGTTTCTTCACCTTTCAAATTAGCACTTGCAAAATATTCTCGTTGTTATGTTGTCATTGTCCAGGGAAATAATTTGATTTATCTTTATTTTATTTTGAACATCATTGCTCTTGAATGCAACGCTGTACTTTGAGAACCTCCGGGTACTGGCTATAGGAAAGCATGGGATGGATGGGTACCATATACAGTATAGAAAAATGAGCAGTGACTTTTTTCCCCTCCCTTTTCTTCCAGGCCTAATCTGAAAGCACCCTTGCTGCCATAAGACAAGGTCAAAGCTGCATATGGAAATGTCTACATGCAAATTACATATTTTCCATTACAAACCAAAGGGTTTGAATCAAAGTTCTTCTAAGCATCAATCCCCTAACTGCATGAATGTGGTCTTTTGATTTAAGTGTCCAATTAATATTTTTGCATTCTTTCCCCCCTCCAAAAAAAAAAAAAAAAAAAAAAAGGCATTTTAGGAATTTGCTGACATTTTATTAATGGCAGCAATGTGACCCGTCTGGTTGTTTTTCAAATGCTGTGTTATAGCCGGGACTACATTGTTATGCACCATTTAAGGTGTGCTGTAAAAAGGCAGCATCAACAAAGTTCTTTCCTCTTGGCTAAATTATTGGCCAGATAAGGTTGTCTATTCCCCAGACTGCTGCGCCACCACTTGTGACTTCGCCACAGTCAATTAGAAACCCTCAGGATACACAAGGCAAAACAAGCAAATGAAGGCAGTGTGAAATAAGGAAGAAAACCTCTTACCGATTCAGACTAATTCATTGCCATTGTGCACAAGGGAACAGAATGCAGTGGCTGACTCACTACATTAAGACTGCATATTAGCCCATTTTAAAGCATCCTTTTCTTGCCTTTGCAGCTTAATAAGACAATTCTGGACCATCCTCTGCCTGTACGTCCTTGTTGTATGTTCCTGACGCTTTGATCTGTGTGCCAGGAGTTCAATCCCCTATGGTTTCATCAAATGCTCACAATTCCATTTCCTGGTTGCTCTTGGCAGTTGATGTTGTTACTTTCTCCTATTAATGGGTTTCATTCCTAAAGGAATTGACAAAGTTACACTTCGTTCAGGTATCCTAACACGGTTGTTATCCGACTCTTCTAGGGTAGATTTTTAAAAGTCTGTTTCAAGTAGCTGGCTGGGCACTAAAATAGCCAGAACGGAGAGGCTGTCATGAAGAAGATAAATCAGGAAAAGGAGAAGAAAACAAAAGGAAAACAGGAGGTAAAATGACTTTAAACGGCTGTTAAACATGGGTACCAATTTCCTATTGAACAAATGTTACTACTTATTATCTCAGACGCTCCTTTTAAGAAAACCACTCATAACGTCAGTTTTGTTCTGTTCTGAGTGAGAACAGTGTAACTCTTTGCACTGTTCTCAAGAGAACGGTCAGACTGTTAAATCCGGCATGACTGGAGAAAGCATCATTTTGCATCTTAATGAGTTTGTGGTAGATCACCTTTGCAGGCTGACCTGTGTTATGCTCCAATTTGCTGCTGCTTCACTATGTTTGAAAAGCCTCCAATTAATTGTCCTCCCCCAGGATTTTTTTAAAATGCAAATGGGTGCAGTTACACTAATGAAATAAATTGGGTGATGGATCAAGGTTTTTTTAAAATTCAGTTTAAAGTCATGTGGCAGTCATGTGGCTTTTGTGCTGGTGTGTGCATCCTCTTGGGAAAGCTTTTAATCCATTTTTAAGCGGTGGCATATATTGGTCGAGGGGGCTACGTGAGCTTTTAGAATCATTCCATTTGAGGTTTTGTTCTACACATGCCCATCCTCACACTGGCTGCACCTCACAGCCACTAAGAGTAGCTGCTGGGGTGTTATTTTTATTATTTTTTTCCCTTGCAATCAGGAATAGCACTGGAAAGGAATGACAAACACGAAAAAAATTAAGACAGAGATTCCCCAACAGCTTGACACATGAGCACACAGCCAGACAGACAGACAGACAGACACAGGGAGAGAGACATGGAGCTGGGGCTGAAACTGACCAGAGATAGAACTAGACTTACCAAGGAGGGAGGTGTGGGTGTGCATATACATTTACACAAATCCTTGGACACCCACCACACCCATATCCACATGGTGAAGAATTGATTAGCGAACCCCACAGACACAATTTATACCAATAGAGGCATTTACATATGTCGAATCAATTCAAATGTAATCACTTTGGCATCTGAATTAAAATAAACAACCCTCTTGAGTAAAATACCTTGCTTCTTATCAAAATAACACGATTCCCTGTCGATACAATCTCTGCTTCCATTTGCATCATGTAGTTTATAAAATCATTTTAAAACATGCCAAACTTGATTCAGACATGTTTTTCCCATAGTATAAGCACACTCCAATATACAGTGTGTCTCGACTTACGAACTTCCTGACATATGACCATTTCGAGATACGACCAGCTCCGGCCGCAAAATTTTGCTTCTACTTGTACCAGGAGCTTCGAGTTACAACTAGAAAAAGGCAGGGGAAAAAGACGGGGAATTCAAATTGCTAACCTTTGGTGGCAAAGAGGCTGCTTCTCTGTAGCTCTTTCACCCCAGCAGTTAAGAGAGTGTGTGATCAGAGGAGGCTTCCTACTTTTCTACTTTTTAAAAACTGCTCTGGGTGGGTTTTGCAGCATGGCTTTGGGCTGGGTGGTGGGATTATGTTTCGATGCTGTGATGTGTCTTGCAGGGTTTTGTTTGATTTTGGTCCCCCCCCATTTCCAATGGATCTTGCAGGATTTGTTTGTTTTTTGGAGGTTTCCCCCCATTTCTGATGGGTCTTGCAGCGTTTATTTGCTTTTTGGGTCCCCCCAATTTCCAATGGGTCTTGTAGGGTTTGTTTGTTTTTTGGGTTTCCCCCCTGTATTTCCAATGGGTCTTGCACAGTTTGTTTGCTTTCTGCTTTGCTTTTTTTGCATTTCTGAAGGGTCTTGCACAGTTTGTTTGCTTTCCGCTTTGCTTTTTTGCATTTCTGAAGGGTCTTGCATGGTTTGTTTGCCTTTCCCTCCCCCCCCCCTTGGCTGGAACAGATTAATCGCATTTCTGATGGGTCGTGCAGTGTGTGTGTGTTTTGGGGGGGTGATTTTTTTCTTCAGCTGGAATGGATTAATTGCATTTCAGTGCATCCCTATGGGAAATGGTGCTTCAACTTACGGCCATTTTGAGTTATGACCAGAGTTCGGGAACCAATTAAGTTCATAAGTCAAGGCACCACTGTATTTTGTAGAGTATTTCTGATTACATATGAAATTCCAGTTGTGACTTACTATTGGATTGCAGCCATTTTCTTTCAGGCATCACGCCTGCTGAAAAATAATGGGAGACTTTTCCTATCCTATAATATTATATTACCTGGGACAAAAAAATGATCCTGGTGATAATATATAATACATTTGTTAGGCCAACCTCTGTCCTAGCCTTATTTAGTCTCAACAAAAAAACAAGCAGAACAAAAACAGTACATGCCCAGTGGCTGAAACTGTCTTGATTTATTTCTTTAGATGATATTGCCATAGAATTTCTATTTTGTGGATTTTGTCCTGTGTAGTATCTGTAACAAAATGTGATTCTGGTGGACTTATCGTGGGCCATCAGGATTAAGTACTTATTGACTAATGTTGAGCATGATTTCCACAAGAATTACTAGGGATTAAATTAGTAAATTGTTTTAGTAGCCTTATGCCAAACAACTGACCATGCACAACGTATAAAGCAAACAATCAGCAAACAAAGGGCACATCATAAAAAATAGCAAAGGAACAGTAAGAAGAACAGTCAGTTTAAAGCAGGATGGAGACTAGAATCCTAACCGCCATCAGCAATGATAACAGCTATTTCTCTATATATATACCTGAGGGAAAACTGAACCATGACAATGCAAGTACACAGGATTTTAAAACCCTGTGACTCACAATTGGAGGGCCTGCCTTTTCTGTCACGCAAGAGGAAGCATGCAATTTCAACTCTCCAATGTTGACTTACTATTTGTGAATGTACCACTTACTATTTGTGAATGTACAAGAATTCCCCTTTTGCCAGTCAGCAAGGCCACTTAGGAAATGACCACTGATGCTTGAAGTTGTAAGACAGTCTCTCTGGGCCATGGCAGAAGTCACAGCTCACTGCTAGAGCACATGCTCTGCCTGTAGAAGGTTCCATGGATAAATCTCCAGCATCTCTACTTGAAAATAGAAATCAGATCACTGGTGATGTGAAAGCCCTTTCCATCCACGACCCTGGAGAGTTACTGTTGGTCAGAATAGAAGAGAAGATTGGGCCTATTAGATGAAGACTCTGACCTGCTATGTTCCATTTGAAAAGCAAGGGCTGAAAACCAGTCAAGGAAGATTTACAAGTTTATTAATCATCTCATTATAAACAGTTCTTTAAATCCTCTTTGGAAGACATTATGCCTGTTGACAAAAAATAGGAACAATTTTGGAAGACTGGAAAAAGGTATGATAACATAAATCTAATAAATAAAAGCTGTTAGAAGTAAAAATGAAATTTGACATTTTGACTGCTTATTACGGAAACATGATGAAAGCAATGATGATTCAAAATAAATTGGCCAAACTACGGCATTTTCACTTTTGGTTGCTTTCATGTTGAGGTATAATTATTGCACATTACACTATAGTATTAGCATGCACCCATGAGTTGTTTTTAATAACAAAATGATGGATATATCCTTTTGAGTCAAAGGAGCCTCCTCAGATTTCTAGAAAAACCAGTTTGCCAACAACTAGCATGGAAGTAGGTAAGAGGGGAACATGCTCAGCTATTGCAGGAGAAATAGGTTGAAGCCCCCTGGAATGGAACCAAATCACCATGGCTTGCTGGAGGAATACTCTTCAGTCAAGGTCAAGGACCAAGAGCTTCTGGGCTCAGATTGCACAGACGGTCTCTGATGACCCAAGAACACTAGAGAGGCAGAGGGCCCATGTCTGGTGTCAGAGGGGGAGATAGGGCCTTCTTCTAGTCCAAGGGTGAGATGCTGAAAAGGGGATAAGGGAGGCAGCAAGCAACTCAGCACAGTGCTTGAATGCACAAAAGTCCTTGGAAGTAGAGGCCTCCTTATGATAGAGGAAGTCCTTCCCAGAAAGACCTAGTACTGGAAAGCCTGAAACTGAGGCCAGGGCTTAGGCCAACTTGGCTAGGAGAGGCTTAGACTGTGGTCACAAAAGCGAAATATTTCCGAGATACTCCTTGTACATTTTGACCCTTTTTTGGGTTCAGACGACACTGCTATTATCTTTTCTTTTTCCCCCCTCTTCTGTGCTATCTCCATATCAAATCCCACTAGGAGGCTTCTACTTTTTTTGTTGCAGGATTCATCGCCCAATAATTTACAGTGGTGTCCTGTGTGCATGGCTGTATCTATACTTTTCCTGGCAAGCCACCTTCTGTTGCTATCGCCGGCGATGTTTGCCAGCATTTCCCTTCAATTTTAAAAACATTTTTTAGCTTTCCCAAGACCACACAGGCTGGTTCTACTCATAGTGGGGAATCGAAATCCCAGACTCTCTAAACCACTAAGCTATCCAGCTAGCCTTCTTTCTTCCTTAGCCACTCTCAAATAAACTTCAGCTTTATCATTTGCCTTTCATTTCGGAAACTGCTTGCCAAGTTGTTAATAGTTCCATTGCAAGTCGCTCTCCCCCGTGGATCTCTCCTCTTCCTTATCGTAAAAGAGCAATGCAATCTCTCTGTGAAATGGTGCCTCAAAGATAATTAAACTCAGTGATCATCATTGTACAGATGTGTTTTCGGGGTTATTTAAAATGTTTACAACCACAGAGGGCATCATTTTATAGGGAAGCTATCTTGTTTTTAGATTTGCCTTTCCAATACAGTACTTTGTTTAACATTATTATTACTTTTAAGTACTTGTGTGGATCTGTTTGTATCCTGTAACAACTCTGAGCAACCATAGGCCATCATAGTTGTAAATTTTCTAGAAGAAAATCAGTAATTTTGTGCAGGTTGGCCAAAAGAGGATTGCTTGCCATTCTTTATCTTTCCCTTCAATAAGATGTTTAGGAGAATGTTGGACACTTTCTAGGCCACTCTTAGGGTGTGCCTAGATGAGCATTTGTCCTGCATTTTGGTCTTGTTTGAGGATAGGCTGGTTCACTCCTTTTCCTAGCAATCACATGAGGTATGTGCCGTGGTGATTCAGCTTGATCATTCTTGATTGTTGCCAACCTGTGCCTTTTTGAGTCCCTGTCAGAGACTAATGTTTCTGTGTGTGGGATCATTAGTTTTGGTTTGGTTCTAGCATACATGATGGCTGGGATCAAACCAAAGTGGATGGCTTAAGCTGTCCCTTTGCTTAAGATGCTTCATGATCTTGAGAAATAGAAAGTGTCCTCCTTGCTCTGCTGCAGAGGGGAAGGGAAAGTAAGTTTTCCATTTCTTAATTGTTGCTAATGCATTAGCAATGGTTTGAAAGGGCTTTAAAAAAGCCCAAAGCTCTTTGAAACCATTGCTGATGTGCTGTGTCAGTTAGTGACAATTAACAAGAAGTGGAAAGCTTTATTTCCTTTCCCTTCTGGGCAGGGGAGCAGAAAGAAATCTTTCAGTTCCTTAAGGTTGTTAAAGAGTGTAGACAAAGTGTGGTGGAGGAGGAGACAGGAGGGTTGTTGTTGTTTTTCCTTTCTGTTTAATGGGAAAGAAAATTAATCTTGATCATGTTAAATAGGGGTACTTTCAATGTGGTGTGATTGCACCACAAGGACAGGCAAGAATTGCCCTAAACAATATGCCATGCCTCAAAGCAACCCAACTAAGCATGATCTAGACTGATCCAGACCAGGCTAATTGGATTGTCTAGTTGCACTCTCAGTTCACCTGAGAGTCAACAACACATCATTGGTTTAGATCCTGTGCAAACTAGCAATGCACTGTAGAATGTGTCCTGGATTCAAACTCTGGAGTTCTCGAGATACCATGTTGCCTCAAAAATGTTCATCCCCTCTTTGTATGTGTGTATGTGTCTGTGTTGTTGTTGCTTGTCATGGATTGACATGGGATTTACCAGGACTCATGTCCTAAAAACAAAGTGACTTGGTTGTATTTGCTGAGCTACAAGAGAGTAAAAGCAACTCCTGAAGTGGTTGCCGGGTTGTTGAACTCTGATGAAGATTTCAGAGGAAAGCTGACAAAAAGAAAAATCACTATGAAGCCCTTGAAACAGATTTATCCTTGAAGTGAGAGATAACAGGAAGAGATAAAGACTACTGAACAGCCTCTGTTCCTGATAGAAGCTGTTGGCTGAGGTGGAATTTAAGGAAACAGACTGGTGCTAGGGATTTCCATAGACCCAAATCTGGACAAGGGGAGTATGTCCCTGCTGGTTCTGCTGGATTTCTCGGTGGCGTTCAAAATAATCAACAATGGTATCCTTCTCAGTCATCTCTCTTGGATGTGACTTGGAGGCACTGTATTACAGTGGCTTTGGTCCATCCTGGAGGGGACAGCTCAGAGGGTGGTGTTGGGTGACTACTGTTTGATACCCTGACTGTAGGCCTGTAGTGTCCCTCAGAATTCTCTTTTGTCTCCTCTGCTATTTAACATCTTCATGAAACTGCTGGAAGAGGTTGTCTGGAGTTTTGGGGTCTGGTCTGCAACCAGGATTGCAGCCTGTGCTGGATAGGGTTACACTCCTTCTGAAACACAGGCATGCAGCTTGGGGATGCTCCTGGATTCATCCCTGAACCTAGATGCCCATGTTTCAGCAGTGGCCAGGAGTGCCTTTGTACATTTAAAACTAGTGTGCCTGTTTCTTGAGAGGACTGATCTGGCCATGTTGACACATGCCCTAATTAAATTTTGTCTGGATTACTGTAACACACTTTATGTGGGGCTGCCTTTAGGAAATGTTTGGAAACGCCAAAGTGTCCAAAATGTCACAGCCAGATTGTTAACTGGGGCTGGTTACAGGGAACAATGGTGGTCCAAGGAGGGTTTTAAATGGACTGTTATGCTCTGCTGTTTTAAATGTGTTTTAATATTGATTTTATTTACCATTTTAATATAATACTAGTCTAATTCTTTTTTAATATTTGTTTACCGGACCCTGATGTTGGGGAAGTGTGAGGGTAAGAGGAGAAGGGGACGACAGAGGATGAGATGGATGGACAGTGTCATTGAAGCTACCAACATGAATTTGACCCAACTCCGGGAAGCAGTGGAAGACAGGAGGGCCTGGCGTGCTCTGGTCCATGGGGTCACGAAGAGTCGGACACGACTAAACGACTAAACAACAACAACAAATTGTTTTTAGCTTTTGAATACTGTTTTTTAAATGATGTAAGCTGCCTCGGGTCTTTTTAGGGAGAAAGGGGGGATTGAAATATTTTAAATAAAGAAATAATAAATAAAGATTGAAAACCCAGTCTTAGGTGGGATAACCTAAGTGATTCTTAGGCAGTAGCAAGATAATCTTCATGGCTTCCCCATATTGGGTAGTGATGGAAAAACCCACCTTGTGGTTTTGTCAGAACTGGACAAAGAATTGGTTAACTCACTTAGTTTACAGATATGTATTTCCACTCAAATCCTTCAGTGCATGCCATCATATAGAAAAAACAACAGACCGAACTAGTATGTACTGTAATTAGTAACCACTCAAATATCTCCATTGGCATCTTTCCCAGCTTCTGCAATTATTGAAATAGCCACTGGCTGCTGAGGATCACATCTGTTCACAGCCCAATTCACACCATTTTTTCTCCATGCTATCCCACACGGAGAAATATTTGCATGGAGAAAATGGCTGATTGAGCCTATCCTAATTTTTTTTTACTTGTGCATGCATTTCTTTGTGCTTTCAAAATGAATGAGCTAGTGTGTTCATGAGGGGTGTGAAAAGAAAAATGCTCACCCACCAAGGCTCCCCAAGGCTTCTGTTTGAAAAGCATCTTGTTGTGTAGCTGTGAGTTTTAACAAACACAAGAGACTGCAAGAAAACTACTGAGAAAGGCCTGCTTCTTCTAGAACAAATGAGCCTGAATAGCCATAGGGGCCAATCATTATTTTTATCTTAGCACAGTTAGGTATAATTTAGTGAATTAATTTTGGTCATAGGACATGAATTGAGGGGGAAATGAAAGCTGTGGCTCCAGGAGATTCTTGTGGGCCATCTTTGGCTCTTGTGGATCTCTTCTGATCCTGGACTAAAGCTCCTTATCTGCTAGCATAGTATTGTAACTTTACTCTTGTATGCATATGTTTCAAGTGTTCCACCCTTTCTTGGTTCAAATAGTGATCTTTTTATTCTTGTGCTACCTTGCCTTATTTCTGTTTGAAGCCATTCTCTTAAATAAACATCTTTTAAAATTTTATTTCACTTTTCAATAAACTTATTTAACTGAACCCAAATCTCATCTTTGTTGAAAGAGGGTGGACTTCTTATCAAAACCTTATAAACAGATGGAAGGAGTGTAGGAAGGACTTATTTTCACGGAGTCAGTAATTCAGTCAGAAAGTCAGAAAGTGGGCTGCAGTCTGGTTCCAAAATTCTCCTACTAAACACACTCCCAATCAAGGCTTGTTTTCCATGCTCCCACACTTAAGGCGTCACTCTGAATCCAAAATGAAATCAATGGTAGCATGCAGTTATCATTATTACCCTCCAGCTAAATGCTTGTATACTTGCGTTTCTTATATATTAAAATGCCCCTTCTGTTCTCTGAAATTAATTTTTTTTTTCAAATAGTAATTTGCGATTTTTTTCTCCCTTCCTCTCGCATGAATCACTGCACAAGGCTGTGAATGTATAGTTCGAAAAGAAACACAAGAGGTTAGGAGAATAAATACAATTATGGTATCTCTGACTTTAAATGTGTGGGAGCTGTATCAGGAAACTTTAAGCATAGCCATATTATTAAAATGGTCTCATACAGTGAATTTAAAAGCTCCATCTTGATGTTCAACAGGATTTTCTGTAATCTGTCATGTCGCAGAGTTACTCTGGGACACTTTGAAGAAATGTAGTCTTATGATCAAGCACCAAACCGCTCACAAACAAGTACCTCACAGCATCATAGTCACATGTAAAGGAATTCGCTCCAGGCAATGCATTTTTAAGGGAGATGCTATTTTTCTTTCTTGTAAACTAAAGATTGCGAATATTTATTTACTTCATTTGTTTTGCACTTTCCCCACAAAGGAGTTCAACACAATTTAACTTCATATCCACCAACTAAAAATGATTATGACGCTCACTGTTGGTTATTGTTGTTGAGCATCTAGAATGTGCTGTGAACACAACAAAGTAAAAGATGTTCACCTTTACTCAAATTAATGTCCTTATCTTAATATCGTGCTACATGAATTATGTATACATTTGGTGGATTAAAAAAACTATACAGTGGTGCCCTGCATAGCGACGATAATCCGTGCAGCAAAAATCGTCGCTATACGGATTTGTCGCTATGCGAAATAAAAAAGCCCATAGGAATGCATTGAAACCCATTCAATGCGTTCCTATGGGCTTAAAACTTACCTTTTAAGTGAAAATCCTCCATATGGCGGCCATTTTAGCTGCCCGGTAAGCGAGGGATCTGTCCCTGTTTTACCTGGTGGCCATTTTGGAACCGCCGATCAGCTGGGGAAAAATCATTGCTATGCGTAAATCGGTAAGCGAAATAGCTTACCGATCATCGCAAAGCGAATTCCCCCATAGGAAACACCGTTATGCGATCGCAAACGCAATCGCAAAAACATTGTCGCTATGCAAATTTGTCATTAAACGGGGCGCCTGTTATGCGAGGCACCACTGTACCTCTTTGCATAATTTGTTGTAAAGCATTGCCTTCCTGCACAATGCTGCTAGCATGAGCATCCTTGTTAAGAGCAATGGTGCCGTTAAGTAGTTTCAGATTCTTTACTAAACAGCCTTTTCTGGATCTCTTCTTTAGGCAGCAATGTTCATTGCTTCACTCTACACAAATTAGAATTAGAGCACGTTGTGCAACTGTGCCTTCCTTGGCCCTGCAAAAGTTATTCTGTGGTAAGGGAAAGGATGAAGTGGGACCAAGGCAAGGGAGGATTATGAGTGGAAAACAAAATCATGTGAAGCCTCCATAGAATTCAATGGATGACACAGGCTTCTGCAGCGATAAAAACCTAGTATGAAACTACTCAAGATCTGGGCAGAGTGGGATTACCGCTGAAGTTAGAAATTAGAGGAGGTAAGAATACAAAGACAACCACAACTATCAGCAACATCTAAACATGCCTGCAGAGGAGTGAGATGGATTTCAAGAGGGAAAATATTCAAGGAGATAACTTAAGCAGCTACAGTGAATGATTTGTTGACAGGTAATTCAGTGAATGTCACAGCTGATCAGGAATATGATCATGGGTTCACAGCTTTAAGGGCAAAACCAGAAACCACTTAATATGTGTGAAAATGTTTTACAGAATCTTGAATCTCCTCATTTTTGAAGAGTCGGTTTGGACACTGAGTGATATGCAGGCAATACATTTATAGATATATATGCCACTCCATTAGTGCACTGTATTATTCTGGGTGGTGGCCATAGTGGTGAAATCCAAAAAGCATAACAAGAATAAAATGAAATACAGTTATAAATTCATAAAATACTGCCCCTCCCACAGTTTTCTCATGCTGAATTGTCCCATCCACCAGTGACATTTCCCCCAAAGGCATAAGCATTTAAAGAACATGCTTTTGATGTGACTAGACACATGTGACATACTACTCAACACTGTATTAAAGAGTAACTGTACTTTTTCTTGTTGGGTACCAATAACTGCTCTGGCCACTATCGATGGAATGTATTTGTGGATGGAGTTCTTGCTGGACGAGTTATGTACAAACAACACACATTGTAGTGCATATTTATTATCTGTTAAGCTGGCTGGATAGGTCAGTGAGGTAGTTATCTGTCTATGAACCCAAAAGCTGGGAGCTCATTTCCCTTCAATGCATCCTGGAAGAGTTAACCTGTGTGGTCCAGGGCAAGCTGCACAGTCCAAAGACGTCCCAGAAGAAGGGAATAGTAAACCATTTCTGAGTGCTATCTACCTAGAAAGCCCTGGAAAGGGTTGCCGTAAGTCAAAATCAACTTGAGGCCACACACTGTAAAGTGCACCCACTTTGAATTCTATGGTTTTATGTATCAGAACACAATGAAAATCATCTAGTCCTTAGCAGGTTTGAAAATTAGGTAAATACAACCTCAGATGCACAATAACACATGGCATATTTCACTGTCATTATTTATTTTGCAAAAATAAAGCCAAAACAGAGAAGCCATGCATGAAAAATTAAGTACACCTTATGATTCAAGAGCTTGTAGAACTACCTTTAGCAGCAATAAATTGAAGTAAATCATTTTCTGCATGACTATCAGTTTTGCATGTTGTTGTGGGACAATTTTGGCCCACTCTTCTTCACAACGTTGCCTCAGTTTATTGAGGTTTGCAGGCACAAACCCTCTCTTAAGGTCCCGCCACAGCATTTGAATCCAGTTGAGGTATGGACTTTGACTGGGCCATTGCAACACCTTGATTCTTTTCTTTTTCAGCCATTCTGTTGTAGATTTCCTGGTGTGTTTGGGATCCTTGTCATATTGCATGACCCATTTTCAGCTAAGCTTTAGCTGTCAGACAGATGTACTCACATTTGATTCTAGAATACTTTGGTATACAGAGGAGTTAATGGTAAATTCAATGACTGCAAGGTGCCCAGGTCCTGTGGCTGTAAAACAAGACAAACCATCATCACTCCACCACCATGCTTGCCAGTTGGTATGAGGTGTTTGTGCTGATATGCTGTGTTTGGTTTTTGTCATACAGTGGTGCCCTGCATGACGACGATAATCCGTCCCATTGAAATCGCTTGTGAGGGTTCACTGTTCGGGGCTTCCCGCTCTTCCCAAGAAGGAGTCGAGACTGCCTTTTCTGCTGTTAACTTTTCTTTATTAACTGGAATAAACGGAACGTCATTTTTTACTGGAGATTCTGGTTTAGTCTCTTGCCCTGTAACAGGTTCGGGCAAGGGTATCCATGTCGTCTCAAAAACAGTTTTAACAGGTTCAGAGTCCCAAGGTCCAACAGGGACCTCCCCCAACAACTTGTCTTTTGCTTCTTGGTCAAACGGACTCAACAATGGGAGGGTTTCTTCGTCTCCGATCCACCCCCACGATAGGTCTCCTTCTCTTGGCGAGGCACTCCAGGGACCAGGTAACAGCCCATCTTCTTCAGCTCTTCTATATGCCATGCCTGTCTGGCCGCCCTCTCCCTTTCACTCGCCTCCTTCGCCTCGGCCAGCTTCTTACGCCAGAGCTTAGCCTCTGTCTCCCCCCAGTAAGAGGGTTTCTGCATCAAACCCCTCTTACGCCTCCTTTCAGCCTCCTCTCGAGGCACACGCACCTGCTCCCAACGCTTGGTCCACGGATCCTCTATCCAGACCATCTCCCAACCACCGGGGATGTCATCCCGCTTCACCGTTATATATCCCAACCCTCCTTCTTCCCTCTTTAACCCCTCCTCCTTTCTTCCCTCCAATTCTTCCTTATAAGGACCGGGTGTCATTAACCCCTTGAGTGCTTCCTCCAAGTCACTGGTATCCACTGCACATGACACTTTCCCTTCTGGTGGTGCTTCTCCTGACTCCTGTGCGACGGCGCCTTGATCTTTCTTACTACCAGGGGAGGCAGGAGGGCTAGTCTGGGTCATTTTGGAGGTCTTTAAGAGAGTCGGCTCTACTAGAAAGACCCGGAGCTTCTGGTCTTTCCCTTCACATCGCTGTTTAGCGAAATCGTCATGCAAAATCCGTTTCCCGATTGGAATGCATTGAAACCCGGTTTAATGCATTCCAATGGGGGAAATACCATGTTGTCCAGTGAAGATTGCCCATAGGGAAGCCATTTTTTGAGCACCGATCAGCTGTAAAAATTGCTGTCCTGCGAAGCATGGGTCCGGAAAACACAGGGCAGCCATTTTGCGAAGCCATCGATCAGCTGTAAAAATCATCATCTTGCGAACAAACGGTTCGCGAAGCACGGACCTAATGAACGTCCAGCGGAAATCCCCCATTGGAATGACTGTTCTGCGAATCGCTACAGCAATCGTGAAAAAGTCATCGTTATGCAGATTCATCATTTAGCGGGGTCGTCATCTTGCGAGGTACCACTGTACGTGGCACTGTCCATTATGGCCAGACATTTCCACTTCGATCTGTCCAAAGGACATTGTTCCAGAAGTCTTGTGATTTGTCCACATGCAATTTGGCAAACCTAAGCCATGCTGACATTTATTTTTTATTTTTATTTTTTAGAAAGAGGAGACTTTCTCCTGGCATCCTTTCCAAACCAAGCATACTTGTTCAGTCTTTTTCTAATTGTACTGTCATGAACTTTAACATTTCACATGCTCACTGGGGACTGTAGAGTTTGAGATGTAACTCTCGGGGGTCTGGCAATTTCTCTGAGCATTTCACAGTCTGACCTAGAAGTGAATTTGCTTGGACGTCCACTCTTGGGAAGACTGGCAACTGTCATGAATATTTTTCACTTATGAATAATCTACTTAACTGTAAAATGATGGACCTTAAATTGTTTGGAAATGGCCTTATAACCCTTCTCAGGTTGATGAGTAGCAACAATTGCTTCTCGATCATCATGGCTGATGTGTTTCCTCCTTGACATTGTGTTAACACATGCCTGAACACTCCAGACAGCAAACTGCTAAAACTTCAGCTTTTATATAGGTAGTCCACATTTTCTGATGATCAATTCCTCATGGGCATTTGGTTAGCATTCTTGCTCCTACTTAGCCTCTTAATTCCTATAGAAGCAGTAAGGGTGTACCCATTCAGTCATGGTTTCCCCATTTTGGTTGAATTTTGTAAAATAAATCATGACACAGTATACTGTAATCTGAGGTTATATTTACCTAATTTTCAGACCTGCTAAGGGCCAGATTTTTTTTATTATGTCCTGAAAGGGATTGCCATAAGTCAGAATCGACTTGATGGCACATTCTTATTCTTATTATTTAAAAAACACGAGGCACAGTCAAAATTATAAAAACATTGACTGGTATTATATAACAGGTACAAGATTTAACCAAAAACCTAAGCATCTGTTAAATATTGGCACAGTATGTATGCTGTTCCTAATATTGCCATTTTTGGAGCTCTGATGGTATGATTTCTGAGATTTGCAACTGCTTATAGTACTGTGTGAAATTTCTTGATATTCTTCCCAAAGCCCCAATGACACTGGGGACCACTGAAGTGTGTTTCTTCTGCCAGGTTTCTGTACTTTGTTAGTTTTCCAATTCTTTATTTTCAACTTTGGCATCTCCTGGAATTGCAATGTCTATGATCCAGACATTTCTTTGTTCTATTACTACTATGTCTGGTGTGTTATGTTCAAAGTGTCTATCTGTTTGGATCTGGAAATCCCACAAGATCTTAACTTCCTCATTTTCTGACACCTTCTCTAGTTGATGTTCCCACTGGAGGCTGGCAAGTTATATTTTTTGCATAATGACTAACTTTGCCATTTTATTGTGTCTAATTTTGTAATCTGTTTGTGTAAAATTTGGACATTCATAGATGAAGTGTGACACAGTTTCATCTTTTCCTTGGCAGGGTTGACATTTGCTGTTAGCACTAATTCCTTTGGAGTGTTTGTTCTTGAGCAGCAAAAATCAAGCCTTTGGTTTCTTTCTTAAGGGTCTCCAGTGTTAGCCATGTCCGTGTAGAATTATGATCATGCTTTCCATCAATATTTCTCAAGTGTTGTCCATGTAGTAGTTTATTTTTCCAGCTGTTTAATTTCATTTTAAATTGTTGTTTCTTATACTGAGCCTTTGTTTCTGTTGTTTTCAAAATATTTTCCATTTTCACTGCTTTCAGTATTTTTTCTCTGCTTGTATTGATATAATCATTTAGGCTTCTTTTTTCTCTCCCTCTTTTACCTTTGCAGTAATAGAGTATTTGCAGTAATCCAAGGCCTCCAGTTTTTGTGGTAAATATAATCTGTCCACATTGATTTTTGGATGTAGTGTATGATGCATGTTCATTTGAGTCCAATCTATTATTCTAGCTGGGTACCTAATTACTGGAACGGCCTATGTGGTTATGACTTTGATTGTATCTCCCCCATTTAAGGGACTGCAATCCCCTTTACCTTGCCAATTCTCTACTCTCTTGCTCCCCATCTTTTCTAACAAATAGACCAAAAACAAAGGCTGTTAGAGTTTCATTATGTATATTTGTATATAATGGTTGGTTTAATTTTTAAGTCTGGCAGACAAAGTACTTTACTGGTGTTTTAGGATTAATGTGATGTTGTGTTTTGAATGGCAAAAATGATGTGGCAGGATTTGATTTTGCTTTCTGAGCAGGTTTCTATGTTTCTATTGCATCCAAATTGTATGATGTTTGCTCTGTGCTTGCTTATCCATCACTCCTGGGCAGCCGTCTTGTGAAACCTTTGCAGGTCTGCTGCTAATACTAACTCCTATGGCAACATAGGTAGTGTTGGACTGTGTATACTGCCAGCTAAAATATAAAAGGTCAGATGGATTTCCCGTGGAAACAAATTACTTTAGTCCAGGAAAATGGATTTAAAGACTTCCTCCTAGGGGCTTTTCACTTCTTTAATTAAAACCTGCAATTATAGTCTTCTTTATTAAGGGGAGCTATTGAAAGGCCTAGGATAAAACACATATAAGTGATGGATAATGCAGTTGCCTAGGTGAAATTACTAATGTTCAGCACTTGGTTTCTCGAATAAGAAATAGGCTTCCAAGTGTTCTTGGAAGGAATAAGATGGAATGGTGAGGGTTACAAAGGTCTTGTTTGCATGTAATAGTAAAAGATTGCATAGCGCTATGTGAATGAATCAAGACGGCTAACTGCTCTTTGAAAACATTCCCTGTCACTTATAACTAATCAGAGCTTAGAATGCTAGGAAAGTTTGGTTTAAAAATTAATTAGTTAGAGTTAAATTTTAGAAACAGGGAAATTTACTTGTTGTCATTACCATATTAAACTGAAAATATTTTACTCATTAGCATTATAGTAAGTTAATTGAAATATTAATTTTCAGCACTTTCTGATCTCACACAACTACTGATATTTTAGTTTCTATTGCAGTACATTAACTAAGCAGCACTACTCCAGAAATTTAAAAAAAACTGTTTTAGTTTCCCATGGATTATGTTTGAAAAATAATATTATCTGAATTCAAGCCATAACACCGCCAAAAGAAGCAGGGATGATTTGCATACTCCCTCCCAAAAGACCTATATACATTGTAAAACAAGGCCCAACTACTGTTAAAGTTGAACTGCCTGCATAGTTATCTATTTGAAGGAAATGCAAAATGCAATGATTAATGAGCATAAACAAGAAAAATAACAAACCTACATTCATGGGAGAAGAAAGGTCAACCAGTGTGAATGGAAGGATTGCTCAAGTAAGGGTTAAAACAGAATGCATTAAAGATAAGAACTGTTTGAATGTGAACCAAACCACTCCAACTTTCCCCATCTAGACAGACTTTTTGTTAGGATTCATCCTTATATCAGAAGCCAAAGGTCGGAAGACCAGCAGTCATAAGATTGAATCCAGTGATGGAGTGAGTTCCTGTCGCTTGTCCCAGCTCCTGCCAACCTAGCAGTTTGAAAGCATATAAAAATGGAAGTAGATAAATAGGTACCACCATGGTGGTAAGGGATTGGTGTTCCATGTCTAGTCACGCTGGCACATGACCATGAAAACTATCTACAGACAAATGCTGGCTCTATGGCTTGGAAACTGCCCCCTAGAGTCAGATACTACTGGACTAAATGTCAAGGGGAACCTTTACCTTTACCTTTTTACCAGGTCAGAAACACACTCTGGGAAGAGGTAGAACCACAGTTAAAAAACAGTCCAGGCTAGGAGTAAGAGTGGCCAGAAAGAGACATTGAGTTCTCCTTTCATCTGTTTGCAGTGTGAGTACCTCAATTACACAAACTTCCTTTAATCGGTTACTCACAAAAGCTGGAATATTTTTGATGCTGTTTATGGATGACCATTTTTGAGCACCATGTGGGAAATTGTCCTCTGAGGCTTTGTCTCTGCAGGGAATGAATCTTCTCTGGGCAGACTTTGCCTCAGTGCCTACAGTCTGCAACTGCTGAATGGAGCATCAAGCTTATCAGCCAAGGTATGTTCTCCCCTGAGGAGGAACCTGCCAGGTGAGTTATGACACTATAGTGCAAGTCCATGTACAGTATAGGGCTAGATTTGTGCTAGCTACTATAAATCTAGTTTATAGAAGGAAGAAGAGATTTTTTACCTTTTGGGAAGAAGGATTGTGGGCTCACAACAGTGTTACTTTGTGTTGTTGTTATGTGCTGTCAAGTTGCTTCTAACTTATGGCAACCCTATGAATGAGAAATCTCCAAAATGTCCTGCACTCAACAACCTTGCCCAGCTCTTGCAAACCCAAGGCTATGGTTTCCTTTAGGGAGTCAATTCATCTCGTATTTGGTCTTCCTCTTTTTCTGCTTCCTTCCACTTCCCCCAGTGTTACTGTGTTTTCTGGAAAATCATGCCTTCTCATGATGTGCCCAAAGTAGGATACCCTCAGCTTCAAACACTTTTGCCTCCAGAAATAGTTCAGGATTGATTTGATTAAGGACCCACTTGCTCGTCTTTCTGGCAATCCTGGATATCCACAAAGCTTTTCTTTAGCACCACATTTCAAATGAATCAACATTTTTTCCTGTCATCTTTCTTAAGTGTCCAGCTTTCACACCCGTACACGGCGTGATTGAAAGTACAAGAGGGCGGATGATCTTGGTCTTGATCTCCAGTGACAGTTACTTTCTAAAAGATTATTTTTAAAGATTGGGTTTCAAGACCCCCTTTTCTGGCACAAAGTAGCAAGTTTAATAGTATCATACTATTTATGCTATTTGCAAGCTATGTGGTTAACCACAGCGTATCATTACAGCCTAAAATTCAACTGAAGAGGGGCAACTTGTGTCTCTTCAGGTGTTGTTTGCCTATAGCATCTCCCAGACCTAGACCACATAGCCAATAAAAAGGAAGACTGGGAGCTACTAGCTTCAGATTCCTGGGCTGTTTGGAAACTACAGTGGTGCCTCGCTTAACGAGTGGACCGTTTAACGATGAATCCGCATAGCGATGTGTTTTTGTGATCATTTTTATGATCGCATTGCAATGTTTGGGAAACAGCTGATCGGCGGTTCCAAAATGGCGACTGGAAGAAGAAAATGGCCGCCCACAGCGTTTTTGCGCCCTGCCCTCACTTACCGAGGCGGCGAAAATGGCGGCCGTATGGGGAATCTTCGCTTAACAGTGAGTTTATCCCCCATAGGAATGCATTAAACGGAGTTTAATGCGTTCCTATGGGGTTTTCAGTTCCATTTAGCGATGTTTCCGGATAGCGACGTTTTCCTGGAACAGATTAACGTCGCTATGCGGGGCACCACTGTATTCATAATTACTGTTAGCCACAATTTATCAATGTTGATGGAATGACAAACTATGGATCACCAAAACCTTTGGGACAAGAGAGAAGGGTGCATAACAAAGCCAAGACTCACTGCAGCTTGTTAAAGTAACTACTAAGCCATTACTTTAGTGTGACATCCAGATATGGTCATACTCCCTAATAAGGGAAATTAGCACATTTTTCAGATGCTCTGGTTTTAATTTTGATTGCTTCACACAGGCTAGGATTCATATGAAATGCTGAAGGCAGGTTTAAAGCTTACCACCAAACTTGGACCATGATAATCTGTTGTTCTTCATGCTCAAAGAAAACTAAGACATGGAAAACACAGCAGTTTTCCATGTCTAATTTGCATCACTATGACAGATTACACAACACTCAATGGCTGGCAAATGGTTTTCCCTGCAAGAAGGAATGAGTAGTGTAGTGGGATTTGGCTGGTACTAAATCTGAAGCATAGCAGGCACGAGAGGAGCTAGAATGGTGTGCTGGAAATAGTAACAAAATGCCAGTTTTGCTAGCGACTTAATTACAAACATCTGCACTTTATTTTTAGCCTTAAATTTACTACCATCATCTTTAGCCCTATGACTGCCTGTATCACTGTAAATTATACATAACAATGAAAAATAATTAAGCAGAAGCATCAGGGAATGCTGTTCTTTGTGGGGGGAAAGCTTGCATATCCTTAAGTAGGCTGTTGTTATGCCTCTCTTTTTCTCTTTAGTCTTCATCTTATTTCACTGAATTCCAAATGTAGGCCTCAGCACTGAAAAGGGTCTGTATACAAATGGCTCTGATTTACTCCTCTAGGAGGAAAGATAGCTCTTTCAGTTCAAATGATTCTTGGGCTTATTAGCAACATTGCAGAGATAAAAAGGATAGATCTATTTGTTCATCAGCCGTGCGATGGGACCACAGGGACCATTTTAAATAGCAGGTGGGCGCTAGGAGGTGAATTTGGCAGAAAGCCATTTGAGAAATTTTGTCAAGCCAGCATCCATCAATGGCAAAATAGCAACCTTCAATAAAGCAATAAGGATGCATCACCATACCATGACAGAAAGGATAATTTAGGCCTCATGCCTACATAAAGTGAGTCTTCTGCATTCAGTGGAACTTTGAGGGAGGGCATGCATGAGGTTAAAGTCTTAGTTTCCAATACGTTACAAGAAGACAGGTAGGCCAGACTGCTATCCAAAGGAATTCCTGGGGTCAAAAGTCCAGCACTGGACCTGATGAGAGCCAAATGATTAAGGCTACCCCACTTTCTGCCACAGAATTCATGAATTCATGGATGCATGAATCTCACAATCAAATACATATATGCTCTTCATTTATTCTCTTTCTCTCACATATTCAAACATCCTAGTCCCTTCCCCCAACATTTATGGAGATCAGATGAGGAGATGGGCCTTTTTCTTGCTCAATCTGATATCCCCAGTGTAATCACCTATCAACTTCTCATACGACATGAGATTGTCTGTCAACTACTTGTATGAGCTGGGAGCTTTTGTTACTATGGGAGTGCTGGTGGAGCTGGGGAAGAAGTTGGTGGACCAGATGGGGAACCCCTGTGAAGCTGAGACTTCCTATGCTTTCTATTCACAAGTCTTTGAAACTAAGTCCCACCAAAGTTGGTGAGTCCTCTCCCCAAAAGTAACTTGTGCTGTTAATAATTGCACATTACATATTGAGATTGGGATTCTTTTATAAAGTTGCATTTTCTTCCAAATATATTACAAAGTCATGATTCCACATTCAGGAAAGGAAAGTATGCCAGACATACTTTCTGCTCCAGAAGTTTACATTTCAACACAAGCAGAGGTAACAAATGGCACAAGAGGGCTAATAAGAACATTATTTTTCCCAACCCTTCATTGCCCTATGCCTTCTAAAATGTGGGCATTTTAATACTGAAATTGGGCCTATGTTTATCCCTAAGGGACGTGGTGGTGCTGCGGGTTAAACCGTAGAAGCCTCTGTGCAGCAAGGTCAGAAGACCAGCAGTCGTAAGATCGAATCTACGCAACAGAGTGAGCTCCTGTCGCTTGCCCCAGCTCCTGCCAACCTAGCAATTCGAAAGCATGCAAATGTGAGTAGATAAATAGGTACCACCACCGTGGGAAGGTAACGGCGTTCCGTGTCTAGTCGCGCTAGTAACATGACCACGGAAACTGTCTTCGGACAAACGATGGCTCTACAGCTTGGAGACGGGGATGAGCACCGCACCCTAGAATTGGACACCACTGGACAAATTGGCAAGGGGAATCTTTACCTTTACCTTTATCCCTATTAATTTGATGATGATTCAAAATCAGCAAGAAAATGGCCCTAATAGAAGAGTTCTATGAACAATTTTCAGTCAGATATTGTGTGAGCCCAGAAAAACTTTCCTTCATTTGCAACTACTGCATTTTATTCTATTCTATTTCACCATTTTCATGTGTCATCCATGAGAGACAACATAATCAAACAGTTTGCAGAAAGGAATAAAATATTATGTTCACATGCTGCTTTCCAGCAGAGAAGTTCATTTTTGATCTTGCTTTGATAGGGAAGTCTCGCCAGTAACTGTGAAGAATATTTTCTTTAACCTCGGAGTGCTTGTAAAGCCTGGAAAGTGAAGACGTTGATGGATGAAGGTCTTCTTGAGGCTTGACATCTAACTTTGGAGAGGCGGTGGTGAATGTAAGCAGACTGGAACAAGGCAGGACAAGGGCAGAATTACCTGTTAGCCACCCAGATGAAAGTCTTTCACAATCAGGGAGTTCATTTTGAAGCTCTAATCAGGGATGAGGACAGAAAGCTTTCAAATGGGGCCCTTTGAACTTTCTTGTATGTGGAGGCTTAGGCTGAGAAATCTCTAGCCCCAACATAAATGATACCTTATTGAGATTATGACTCTCTATTTGTAGTGCTCTTTCTTTCTTTCGTTCTGATCAAATGAAGGTCTTTGAGATCATGACCTATTGTATGGAAGGGAACATAAGGGCTTCAGCTGTAATCTTGTCGGATTTCAGTTGCTCATGGATTTTTAAAATGTATATCTTTTGAGGATTAAATTGCTACAAAACTGACTCTTCTCTGAAGGTAAAAATTGTTGTCTGGGAGTTTGTCATTGTTGTAGATAGTGATGACGATGATCATTTAAGTTTTGAAGAAAGAAGTCCACACAAATGCTATAGGAAGGCAAAGACAGGACAAAACACAGGTGTTATTGATTCCTAATCACATCTGATCTAATAGAGTGTTAGTTCCCACTCACCAGTGAAGTAACTCAATTTTCAGTGGAAATCTAGAAGTTGACAGCCTATTTTTCCATTCCCACGGATTCCAAACATATTTAATCTTGATGCTTTTTTTGGCTAACCAACCAGGAAAAATGTTTGTATGGTCTAGAGCAGAGCATGGCCTGGAAGAAGAAGCCCTGTGATCAGCCTAAGGAAACTGATATGGGAAGAAAATGTTTTGATGGTAAACATGCTTTTTTAACCTTGAAACATTTTATGATGAACCTTGATTCTGGTTTTGCATCTTGGAAAATTAAGATGGATGGATTGACACTAACAAAGCAAGAGGCAGTGACTGGCAGAAGAGTAGAGGTTGGGTGGAGTATGGTGGGCAGTTGAGGTAGAAATTAGACATGAGGAGAAATTTTAAAAATGAATCGTGGTATTCATTAGAAATCGCTGATTTGTGTAATATTCATCACTTCATATTTGTCAGTTCTGGTGGCCCCATCAAATATGAAGATAGAAATATTTACTCTGTTTATTCATCCCTTCATTGAGCTCAAAGAGCAAGCTAGGCTGCCAGAATGGCAGTGCCAGGAGCCTAGTTTGCTCTCTCTGCCTATGCTTGTTCTCTCTGCCCCCATAGCTTGCCCTCTGCCCCCTTCCCACTGCCCTCCATCGCCACCAGTAGCATGGAAGCTAGGCTGCTGGAACAGAAAACCCCTGTTCTGGCCAGCTAGCTTGCTTTCTCTGCTTTTGTGCACACCAGTCAGCTGATTGGTGGATGCAGAGTCAAAGAGATCCTGCAAGAACCAATCTGGCCTGCTCTCTCTGCTTCTGCACGTGTTGATCAGCTGATTGATGCACACAGAGGCAGTAGACTAGGATGGCCAGAATGATGGTTTCCATTTCGGCAGCCTAGCTTCTGTTCCACTGGTGGCGGCAGCAATGGCAGGACAAAGTAGGGAGGTGATGGGGGCAGTGGGAAGGGGTGGGGGGCAAGCAGGGGGTGGGGGCTCAGGTTTTTTTAACAGCTACAGGCTGTCTACACCCCCCTCAATGAACCAACAAACTGATTCGTGGTTCATCAGAAATCCCAGAGGAAGTTAGTGGGTTGTGCGTCTTCAACCATGACAACCCATGAATTACAATAAACCACTATTTTGGCAGTTCATCCCCATCTCTAGTAGAAATAGTTGAAAAGGATACAAGAAGGGATGCTATTGGAGGGAAGCTTTGATGATAAACCTGTTTCTTCAATTGTGGTCTGGAAATGTTTGGATTATTGATGACTCTAAATACAGATATGTTGTTGGCTGGAATCCAAAGGTCTCTGAGCAATTTGGTTGGGCAGTGATTAATTTCTTTGATATCAGGAACTAAAAGAGACAATTGGGTAAAACTTGTGGAAGAAATATCAAGAAACAGTGAAAAGCAGCTTAACAATGATCGAACTGAAGACTCTCCTCATGCAAAGATTTCAGCAAATCAAGTAGTCCATCAACTCTACCTTAATGACAGATCTGAACATTAACATAGGAAACAAGAATTTAAACTTGAAAGAAATGAACAACTGGAAACCAATGACCTCACAAGACAATTCAGGTTAAGCAAACTGGAAAATTGTATTTGTAGCTGCAAAAAAATCAAAGTAACAGGCCTGGATTACATCCACGTAAGACAGATATAACATTTTGGCACAGTAACAAAGAAGAAACTCCTTAATATCTTCAATAACTGTCTTCACTCATTTAGGATTCTGAAAATTTGGAGAAAGAAAGTTTTGGGTATTCCAGATTCTCTCTTAAACAATAGCGTGTTGTACACCTGAAAAACTGCCTTTGAAGGTCGACATAGCAGTGATGGATCACTAAATATGGCATAGGAAACTGTGATGGGAGAAGAGTATGACATCTGCATTTGGAAGTTTTCTGGATCCTGATCAAAGCTCTGAAGTGACTTGGTTCTGTTACAGTGCTATTCTGAAGTGGTTTGCCTACAGGAAGGTCCCAATGGGATTGAACTAGAGTTTGTACAAACTAGCATGTATAAGACTGGTAAGATGGTGTACTTTAAATAAAAACTGTCTGGCAAAAGGTTTAAAAGAAGGAAGCTCAAGGGCACAAGCTGAACACTAAATAATATAGATTACAGTTCGCACAAAGTCATTCCCTGAAGTCAAAATCCTGCTACAATTTTAAGGAATGGGATGACATGGCTAATTGTTGACTGCTATGCACACAAGTGTTTTGCAGACCATACAAAAGTGGTCCATAGGGTGTTGTACAAGATGCACCATTCCACTTCACTGAGTTTTCTAGCCAACGTCTGCATTCTGCTGTTTAGGGCTTTCCAAGAGATTTCTGAGAACCATATCTTGTTGTTGTTTAGTCGTTTAGCCATGTCTGACTTTTCATGACCCCATGGACCACAGCACGTCAGTAGAGAACCATATCTACTAAGACCATATTACGATGAATATTCAGGTTACGGTTAGTAAATTATGTCTATTGCCAGCCTTGATGTAGAATTACTTTAAAAATTAACTATGATTAACTACAGTGATTTCCTGTTGTTTCACAAAGCTATTGTAGAAGCTTATCACTGTAGCTTTTCTTTGTGTTCCCTTTTGCATCTGTATCTAGTATTTTCCTTTGGTTTCTGTCCTTCTGCTAAGAAAACTGTTGTAGTTATATTAAGCACAGGACACAGATTTCTATCTTTTAAGCTTGCTAACCTGTTAATTAGAAAATGGGTGACCTGCTGTTGTATTTTTAGCAGCAGTTTGATTAAAAATATGCACAGAATTTAGAGGAAAATCCTGTAGCATAAAATACAGTGGTGCCCCGTATAGCGAGGTTAATCCGTTCCGGATTAACCTTCGCTATGCGAAAACATCGCTGTACGGGCAAGGAAAGCCTATTGGAACGCATTAAACTTAGTTTAATGCGTTCCAATAAGCGTCCAAACTTACCCCTCCAGCGATGTTTTCGCGTCCGGTGGCCATTTTGGAGCCGCCGATCAGCTGCGGATGACCGCGGATGACCCGAAATGCCCCCCCGCAGCGTTTTCGCGACCTCCGTAAGCAAGGGGAGGGCGCGAAAACACTGATAGGGGGCCATTTCGGGTCATCCGGTGGCCATTTTGGAGCCACCGATCAGCTGTTCGGCGGCTCCAAAATGGCCGCCAGACGCCCCAATCGTCGCAAAGCGAGTGCGGCGATTGGGGCAGATCCGTATAGCGATCCCCAAAAAGGGATCGCTATACGGATTCTTCGTTAAACGGTGCGCTCGTTAAGCGAGGCACCACTGTACACCCATGTTAAGGGATATGATGTCAGTGGTGGGGAAGGGTTGCTATTAATTTAAAAGATTCTCCTTCAGTTTCAGGGCCCACACAACTGGCCTTGGCTTACCTACAATCAGTCATATTGTGGGCAAGTTGGGGAAGCCCAGAGATCAAAACAGGAACTCTTCAATTACTGGCATTCTGCTGCTGGTGGTAACATAATCTAACAAGGGGAAATTGCTGATAATAAAACGCTCTTACCTTGATCCCAGGATTCATCCAATAAGGTTGCATGTGGGATATTGTGCTTCTGTATCCACACTTCAAAATTCCAGTAACTGGCATAATACCACTGCACAGTATAGTACCTGCATTGCCATCAGGAAAAAGAATGCTAGACTACATAGCAAAGGGCAACATGAATGCTGACAACTCCAATGACAGCAGTCAAGGTACAGGTACCCTCTTGTGCTCAAAGTGACATCAAGCAAGTGCGGAAAACCCAAGAAGTTGACTCAGTTAACCACTTCTCAGTCAAACACAAAACAATCATCTTGGTTGTTATTCAACAAGTGGTAATGGTAATGGCCAAAAAGAAGCTGAAAATTCAACTGGGTTGTGATTGACAGGTTCAAAAGTTCAGATGGCCCACACCTGGAGCTGATTTCCCCTTTGAAGACTTGTGTCAGGAGGCTGCTCTCAGAAATCCTGAGATAAATTTCAGGGAAAGTACAGTACTCAGGGCTGGGTGCTCTGTGCTTTTGTAATACAGCAATATTTTGAATATGCCTTACAAAAATGTATGCTGATTCCCTAGAGATACCTGAAAAATGTCCCCCTTTCTGGAGGACTGTCATTCCATTACTTTCTTTAAAGCAAACTTGTTTTTTTTCCTCCTTCCATAATACCTTTAATTTTAAGAAGCAAGCTGAGTTCAGAAACCACAGTAAGAAATTGCCTTATTACAGTACGTTTTTTGAAGTAAAAGGGTTTAGGAGAGCTTTTTCTCTGGCAAGGTGCACTGCCCTCCCCCCTGCTATGCTTGAAGAATGTCCCACTTGCTCAGTGGCTGTGTTCTTACTCCCTTGATGAGGTCAAGTCCATGGAGCACATGTTTTTCCGCTGCTGGCATTATGCAGTAACATGAAATCAGATTATTATCCCATTGATTGAAAACATCCCTGGCCAATCAGAGTAAACTTGACTTGAGTATCTCCTCTCAGACAGGGATAGTAAGATATCATACAAGGTAGCTGGCTTCTGCCTGGCAATTCTCAAGTTTCAGAAATTTCCCCATATTTGACTCTGGAGGATTTTGAATTGCTTGTATACTTGTTTGTTTTATACTTGTTTGTTTGTTTTATGTCTATGTTTGATGTTTTTACGTATTGCAGATATTGTGTGGATATGGGTTGTCCTCTGTATGATACGTCTAAGGACTGTAAATAAAGAATGGATTGATTACAAGGTGGCTTGTAAGGAGATCATCACTCCACTGATCAAAGAAAAAATAGACTTGAGTTTCTTGATATAGACTAGACATGGGGACGAATCAAAAAAATTGTGATTTGTTTTGATCCATTATTCATCAAGGTTAACATATCAACGAATATGAATATACAAATATTCTTCAACGAATTGACAAAATGATCCATCGATTCATCTGCACTTTAAATGGCTATAACACTGATCCCCAATGACCAAGAGACACCAAATTGACAGGGAAGCTTCCTCAGATGCATTCCTACAACCTCCAAGAGTTTGGTAAACATTGGATCATGGACTCCAAGTTATACAGTCACAAATAGGACTCCCCAGGAAACCTTGTCCCAGGTACTTAGAGACTCCAGAATCACAAAGGAACTTCCTATGTCTTTCCCCAACATGCTTGCCAACTTTGGTGAAGATTGGCTGTTGGAACTCCGAGTTATTCACCCACAAATTGGGTCCCCCAGGAGAGTTTACCACATGGCACAGAAGCCCATGGCATTGAGGGAGTTATATTTAGGTCCAGCAGAATGAGAAGTCCCTTTGGCAGAGACATGCATGGGGCATTGACTTTGTCTTCAGCTCAGCACAACACTACATTTGCCAGTGAAGTAGAGTTTGCCCTCAGGAGGACTGGAGGCAAGGAGGTATTTGGCAGCACAGTAGGCTTTTTGGCTCTGTCAGGCACTGAGGGAAAAGGCAGCAGAAAAGCAGGATTTTTTGGCCGCACCGGGCACTGAGGTAGTTGGCAGCAGCAAAGTACCATGTCTTGCCCCATCGGGACACTGAGGTAAAAGGCTCAGCAGACTCTGGCCGTCTTCAGCAACATCAGATTTTTCTGCAAAGGAAAGGTTTTTACCCCCAGGAAGTAACTGAGGTTGTTTGCCAGCCAAAATGGTTAGATGGCCCTCTTGGCATGTTCAGGTGACACGCAGACAGACTTTGGGTGGGGCAGAGCCCGGCCACACTGCTACTACAGCGGTTAATCTGTGGGGCCGCTGATGAGCTGAGCTTATTAGTTTGGGTAGTTTGTTCCAACTTCTGCCTACCTACTGGGTTGGCATGGGACTGAAAGCAGAGTGTGTTGCCCCCTTGGGCACTGTGGTAGCGGGCAGCAGCAAAGTACTGTGTCTTGCCCCATTGGGCACGGAGGAAGTTGGCAGCAGCAACGTAGAGTGTGTTGCCACATCAATCATTAATGTAGTTGGCTCCAAAGTAGGCGGGAAAACATGTCTTAATAGGCACTGGGCACCAAGGCAATTGGCAGCAAAGTAGGCTTTGCCCATTGGGTGTATAGTGGCAGAAATCTTCAACATCGATGAAGAAGAGGGTGGCATTTGCCATCAAGGTGGCATATGAAACACAAGCCTCCAGAAAGAAATAATTATTTAGTCAAGTATGCTCCTTTTGACTACCAGGAAGGGCTTGGGTGGGCCCAGCCCCCAGCCCTCTTGGGACAGGGAAACTAGGAGGACAGCTTTGGAAAACCAGATGATCAGTTCTGCAGTCTGAATCTGAAGCTGTGTGATGGCGTTCTTTGTTTTGTTATTGATAAACTCTGCAGTCGCAAGCCGTGTGATGGGGTGATGCCTGAACAGGCTTTGGGGCCCCATTGGGGCACTGAGGTAAATTGGCAACAGCAAAGTAGAGTGTGTTGCCCCATTGGGTACTCAGGCACACAGCAGTCAGAAAGCAGGCTTTTTTTGGCCACATCAGGCACTGAGGTAGTTGGCAGCCAGAAAGCAGGCTTTTGGGCCCCATCGGAAGATCAGAACAGACAGCAGCAGAACAGACTCTGGTCTTCTTCAGCAACATCAGATTTGCCTGCAAAGGAAAGGTTTTTGGCTGCAGTGGGTAACTGAGGTTGTTTGCAACTTCCAACAGTACCAGCAGCACCATCAGATGAACAGGGTTGGTGCTACTAACAGTGGTTAATCCATGGGGCCGCGGGGCTTCTCGAGCGGAAGATCAAATCCATGCAATGGGGTGAGCTGAGCTCCCATAGTTTGTTCCAGGTTCTGCTTACCTGAGGCAGTAGGAAGCTGGAATGAGCAGCCAGGAATTAGGAATGAAGCCCAAGTGGACTTTGGAGCACTAATGTAACCCTTTAAATAAGCAGGCAGGCAGGCAGGCAGGCTGGCAGGAAAGAACTTCACCCAATGAGCCAACTTCACCCAGCAGTTAAGATTTTGAAGGCCCTTGGCCCAATTCTTGGCACAGAATCAACAGCAGGCAAGGCAGCAGGAGAGGGATGCAGGATTTGGGGCCAACATGGCCCAAGGAGGCTGGAGTTGATGCTCGGTGAGGTGGGGGGATACCCACACAGGTTGCACATAGCAGCAACATATACTGTGGCACTGTGGGTTAAACTGGTGAGCCACTGGGCTTGTCCATCAGAAGATCAGCACTGCAGTTTCCCATGTAATGGGGTGAGCTATGTCCTGTTGCTTTTCACCCAACTTCTGCCAGCCTTCTGAGGCAGTAGAGAAGGCTAGGAGGCCGGAATGAACAGGCATGAATAATTGGAATGAAGCCTAAGGAGCCTGGAATCATGAAATGCGTATAAATACACATGTCCGAGATTTTTCAAAATAAATGAATCAGCGGATACTGATCCTGAAGATAAGGAGGGACATGTCACACACAGCATATCTTAGGAGGAGGGAGCACATTGGTCAGGTTTGCGTGGGGCTTAACCGCTTGGCATGGGGACACCCAAGGAGGGTAGGACTCTGAAGTCAGCAAGCAGCATTTGAGAATCAAGCTTGAGGAAGTTGGAATGAGCACGCAAGCCTTTTGGAAGCAAAGCAAAGCAAAGCAAAGCGTGCTGCTTATATACCGCCCCATAGCGCTTCAAGCACTCTCTGGGCGGTTTACAATTTAATTATGCAGGCTACACATTGCCCCCCCCCCGCGAGCTGGGTACCCATTTCACCAACCTCGGAAGGATAGAAGGCTGAGTCAACCTTGAGCCGGCTACCTGGGATTTGAACCCCAGGTCATGAGCACAGTTTTAGCTGCAGTGCAGCGATTTAACCACTGCGCCACGAGGCGCTGCAGGACTCAGAAAGTTGTCATGTAGCCAGTAACGTAGACTTTTGGAGTGGACCCATCGGGCACTAAGGAAGTTGGCAGCAAGGTAGACAGTGGCGCTGCGGGTTAAACTGCAGTGCTGCTGAGCCACTGGGCTTGTTATAGGTGTTGTTGTTGTTGTCCATCTTGGACAGGCTTGGACAGGCTTGCAGGGGTAGAGCCTGGCTCTCGGGAAATCAGTAGCACCAACAGGAGAAAAGGGTCCAAGGTGCTACTAATAGCGGTTAATCCGCGGGGCTGTCAGAAACAGATGCTCTGCAATCTGAAGCCGCGCGATGGGGCGACGCCTGGGCAGGCTTTGGGTGGGTCAGAGACAGGCCTAGGAAATTCACCTGTCACTCACCACCAACGTCTAACTAGATTTGCTGACAACCTTCAAACAAAGATGCTCGTTTAGAACTAGAAAGCTGGGTGTTTTTTTTTCTTTTTTTGCAACTTAGCTGTTGAGACCGCCCGGATATGGCAAAGATAGCCCTCAGAGGTATTGGAGGCTGAGACAGGCTGGCCCTCTTGGCGCATTTGGGGATGGGGACAGGCTTTGCATGTGCCAAGAGAAGGTTGGCTGGTGCTCTAGTCATGTCCAGGGGTACCAGGACAGGCTCTGGGTGTATCAAGTGGGTTGTCTGGCCCTCTTGTCACATTTGGAGGTGCCGGGACAGGCTCTGGGTGTGCCAAGAGGGTTGTCTGGCCTTCTTGTCACGTTTGGGGGTGCTGGGACAGGCTCTGGGTGTGCCAAGAGAAGGTTTAGGTTTGGATGCCAAGAGGGCTGGCCTGGGTCTGCCCCAACCAAAGGCTGTCTGCGCATCACCCCATCATCATATCACTTGGCTTCAGATTGCAGAGCTGATCTGGTTTAATCTGTGTCAGGAAGGAGTTCTCTCCTCCCAGTCAGGGAGGCAGAAGGTGGAACAAACAGCCCATCAGGACTACGTAACCCAGCAGCCAGCCAGGGAGGCAGAAGGTGGAACAAACTTAGCCCGCCGGGACTATGTAACCCAGCAGGGAGGCAGGGAGGCAGAAGGTTAAAGAGCCCACAGGGACTACATAACCCAGCAGGCAGGGAGGGAGGCAAAAGGTGGAACAAACTTAGCACACCGGGACTATGTAACCCAGCAGGCAGGCAAGAGTTCAACAATTCTTGGCTTGCTGGTCTGACTTGATCCAGCAGGCAGGCAGGCAGGAGTTCAAAGTTCAAGGCCTGTTGGTTTGACATGATCCAGCACACAGGCAGGTAGGTAGGCAGGCAGGCAGGCGGGTATGACATGGTTGGAACTTGGCCTGAGGAGGCGACTGGAATCGGCTGCTGGAGTTCTGACTGAGGGGAAGGTTTACAGGCCGGCAGGCAAGTAGGCAGGTCTTCTTTTTTTTTCAGGAGGACTAGAGGGTGGGCAGGTGGCAGGCAGGCGGAGGCAGGCAGGCAGGCAGTGTGTTAAGGGAGAGACTGTCATTGAAACCCTACTTCTTTGGGTTCAGTGAGGGGAAACCCAACAAGGGAAGGTTCACCTTGATGAACGACAGTCCCTCCACAGTAACAGGATCCAAACATGAGCAGTGTGGTTGGAATATGTCTCTGAGATGGGAAAACACGTGCTCGCTCTGGACACTGGTGGGGGGGGATGGAAAGGAGGTCCATGGCCACATTGGACAACTCTGGCCATATGACTAGTTTTCTAGCCCAGTAATGGAGGGGATCTGACTGGTGGCGGTGAGAGGTCTCAGCCAGATATTCCTGCACCATTATCTCTGCCGAATCCTTCTCAGCCAGCTGTCAATCCTCTGAGGCAAGTGTCAAGGTCACAACAGAGTTCCAGTAATGTTGGTGGTGTATAGAGCCTTCACAAAATGAAGTCCTTCCCTGTGGTTCGGGCAAACCATCCTGCCCCTCGTGGCCTGACGTTCCCATCGCCCCATATAATCGTAGTGCCCCCAATGCTCTGCGGACCTCAGTGGAGAGCTCCGTTCTCCACTCCTCAAGGTCTGAGATGTGTGCTGCCAAGCCCCCCTTGATTCAAGGATCACACAGGCAGGTCATGCGGTAAGCTCTGTCGCTGTAGGCAGGATGGAGTCGCTTCTGCACGCCTGCCTGCAACCTCTTCACCAAAACCCTGGTCTGTGGAAGGAGGAAGGATCCTGGTGCCCCAGCAGTCTCCAGGGACCGGGCAGCTTTCAGGCTGCGAGAGAAGTGACCCACCAGTTGATGGCATTGCTCCAGGAGTGCCTGCATCTTCCAGGTGCCTGCATCCCACTTGGGCTTGACATGTCTTCCCAGGCTGAGAGCATCGCACACCACAAGGTGTAATTTGTGTGTCATGCATACGATGCCCTCAAAGCCCACTGCGTTCAATGCCACCAACATGTTCCGCCCAGCATCTGTGACCATGTGGCCATAGGTCACCTCCCCCTCCGGTGCCCACTCCTGCAGCATGGACAGGGACTCATCGGCGGTGTTCTTCGCCATCACCTGAGTGTCCATGTGCTGCGCCTGCAGCATACTGGGCCTGGGGGCAGGGCAAGGGCCTCCCCTTGTGGCCCTGTTGCCAATGCCCTGCCACTACTCCAGTCCTCTGGCTGCCACCAGTGGGCTGTGAGTGAGAGGTAGCCATGCTGACCTCCGCTCCATAGGTCTGCTGTGAGGTGCAGCTTGCACCCCTGGAGCTGTGAAAAATGGTCACGGACCACCTCCCTCACAGAGTCATAGAGCAAGGGCAGCACTCTAGAACTGAGAGTTCTCCATGAAGGGGGCAAAAAATGCAGCAACCAGAGGAAGGCTTGGGATTCCATGATGGACAGTGAAAGTCTGAGCAGGGCAATTGTCTCAGTGACGAGACAAGTGGCCGCCTGCTGGGCCTTGCCCTTCGACTACTGGCTGAGGGTCATGGCGGACCCAATGGGTGCCACTTCATGGAGTGTAGCCTGTGTCATGCTCCCAGCCCCAGAAACCCCTGTGGCTGCCCTTTTGAAAGGAGGCACCTCCTCCTGCCTCCCCGGAGCTGCTCTTTTCCCTCTCCCAGATGGCATGGACGAGGTGCCTTCCCTGGACAGGAGCCTTAGGTGGTGCCTCTCCAGATGTTGGCAGAGAGCAGTGGAGGACAGATGCCTGAGGTCTGGCCCCCTCCGGACCACCACAAGGCAGGTATTGCAGTGTGCCAGCCATGGGTCATCGGTGAGCACCATGAAATGATCTCACATGGCCCCTCTGCCATGTTTGCTCAAACGAGGACCCACTGCCTGCCCCTGGCTGCTGGCCTGGGAAGAACTCTGTGTCCAAGGGGTGCTGCTGGTCTGGGAGGAGGGAACAGATGACTCTGGGGACGGGTGGGGTGGGGCTGTGAATCCTGCCCTGATGTTACTGGTTCCAAATTGGACTGGGGATCTCCGGAAACCAGTATCTCCTCAGATTCCTCTAGGAAGAGGAGTGGCAGTTCTTCTGGCACCTCTGGAAGATTTGGTTCCTTTCCTGCCTGCAAGGCCATCAGAGGGACAGTGGCACTGGTTATCGTAGATGTGTTTGTGCACATGGTGGTCATGATGACAGTGCTGCTACTTACCCTGCATTGTTTCACAGCCTTTTCTCCCCCTTGGATTGCCCCTGAAGAAATCCCTTCATTTTCTACTGCTTGCCTAACAAACCAACTAAACAAATAAAGCAATGGAAATAGAGGAAGGAAACTAATAGAGGGTTAAGAGAGTGTGTATAAATTTTATTTTTAGAATGATGGCGGTGTAATTCTTTTATTAAAATGTGACCTGCCTGCCTAAACAAAGCCCCCCCTCAGTGTAATGTAATTAGGAAACTTCTCCCCCTGACCGACTGTGGCAGAAAAGCCAAAAAAAGTCCAAAAACAAAAGCCCTGCCAGCTAAGTCTCAGTCAGAGACACACAAACAAACTCACACCCAAATAAGTTTTGGAAGAAAAAAGAATGATGGATCCAGCCACCCACCAAATTCCCTGAGAGACACAAGCCTCTCTAAAACGAACTTTTGAAAACTGAATATAAAGTAAAAGAGATTCCACAGTCACATGACAACAGTCCCCCCCCCCCCCCCCGATTTTTATGGCGATATTCAGGTCTTGGAAATTCCATGGTAACCAGATACTAGATTTTAAATTGTGTTTTAAATGCCAAATGGGTTTTTTTTTTAACGAAGTAGCTGAAATTTTGAAATGTTATGGAAGCTACATACTAGATTTTAAATGGTGTTTTAATGTTAAATGTTTTTACAAAGTATTTGGAATTTTGGAAACTGTAAATGTCTATGTTTCTCCCCCTGTGTGATTGGTTTAAGGACCGCAACAATAAACTGTACTGTACAGTGTGTTTTTGTAGATTGCTGAGTAAACTATAGCTAAGACTAACCACAATTGCAGTAGGTTCAAATGAAACAACAAACCATGATAAGTTCAAAATGAAAATGTGTACATCTTTCCTCTTTGGGATTGTTCCAGGGAGGGAGGGAGGGAGGAGTGTGCTATCTGAGATTCCCACAGGAGGATACATATAATAAAAACATTTATAGCTACATCAGGACGAGGCTATCATTATAAATGAATATTTTTCTTGTTTGGGTGAAGTAAAACATTCCTGTCTCAGCGCAGGCTTGTGAAATTAATTCATGCAAAACTTACTAATGGTCTTTGACCATTTCAATAGCCATGCATGCAGTCTTTTGAAAAGTGTAACCATCTTTAGTCTCATTAGTTTAAATTAAAAATGGAAAACTCAAAATGGAGAGGTAGTATACTGTGTCTTTTCAGCCTCCTGGGCTTGGAGCCTGGCTGAGAAGGAAAGCTATTACCTAAAAAAACATTATCTGGAATGAAAGATAAATAAATGTTATACATGGAAAATGTGAGTGCTACCCTTAGTCCTACTTATGGGATGTAGTTTGGTAAGAACAAATGGAGGTTAGACCTATTTATGCATTTTCCTTCTGGGCTAAATCAGCAGAGAAGGATGGGACTTTGCTAGGCCCACCTACTTCTTTGTTGTTTTGTTCAAGTTAAAAGCCATTGTTCCAAAGAGGAAAGACCCCCTACCTCTGGAAGCTCGTCACTAGAAGCAAGGAAAATGAGGATTCCAGCTTGTGTGGGAGTCTCTGTAGTTAAAAGGAGCCTCTCCTCTTCAGAATCATTGCTGATCACATGAGCAAACTAATAACAGAGGGAGGGTAGGGGTAACACACTCCCGTCCTGATATATTGATTGGGATCTAAAAGGGAATATCTGCCGAGGCCTACAGATGCCATAAACTTTTGTGGAAATGTGGGGTTGTTGGACTGCAGTGCAGGTTCTTCTTGGGATGATGGAAACTGTGACCCCACAACATCTTGGCAGGCCACCCCCACTCCTATACTAGGGCTTTTGTGACCCATCTGCTTTTCTTGCTTTTGTCCACAATGTAAGGGGAATGGGATCTGGTTCTTTCTGTGTGTTTGATGGGATAGGTCAGTTCTGCCTCCAAATTTTTTATACATATGTGCATGTGCGTGTGTGCATGTGCAAGCACACACACACACACACACACACACACACACACACACACACACACACACACATGCCTGAGAAGAGGGATGCAGCTGTTCTTTTTGTATAGGTCAACCAAAAAGACAAAAAAGGTGTGCAGTAGTACATAAGAATGCACAAGGTTTTTGAGAAAGTGTTTGGACAAAGTCTCTGACGACACAGAGACCTGTGCAGGGTGTGGACCTTGCGACTCTAAGAGCTTGTGACTCTAAGAGTATAGTGTTTCCATGCATTCATGAAGGTAAGCCTCATGAAAATGCTGCAGAGTTTGGCTAATGATAGCATTAAAAATAAAAACCTGTGCTGCATTAGCTGAAGCCTGGAATGTCTCCACTCTGCTAGCCTTAAAACACCCAATAAAACCAAAGCCCTTGACTTTATTGCAACTTCGCTTCACTAATGGCAATCTTGTGCTGCAGAGATAAAGCAGGGATTGCATTGCTTGCTGTTTTATCGGTCCTAAGACAGAATCTTTGTTTTTCCAAGAGAACATTGAAAAAGTCAACACCTGATAATGAGTTTGCTCTAATTCATTATGGAAGATATCTTATGGCTTAAAACCTTCACCTTGAGTTAACTCGTTTTGCATCAGGATGGCTAATGGTGCCAATGCTTGCTTTGCATTGTAACATCAGCCTTGATGTCATGGTTACATGGCTCATAGCTTTCTGTTCCACAGATACTAGGTTGGTGCCACTCCCTTGTGAGTAGATGTGGTGAATTTTGTGGGACCTTTTTACAAGCCTGTTTTCTGTAAATTCACCCATAGGTTCGATTCTATATCTGCCTTGGCTTTTTCTTACATTCTCTCCCTGTTCTTTCTACATAGACATCAGTCATAAGCAGGACATTTGTTCCTTTTTTCGCTTCACCTACGTTTTCCCCCTTCTGCTTCTCGGACTGCATGCTCTTTGGGGCAGGTATTTGTCTTCCTATTATTTATAAAGCATCATGGATCTGACCTGCACTGCATACTCAACAGCAACACTTCCATCTGAAAAAAGAATATATAAGCTTTTCCCACTTGTCTTTTTTGACTATATTTCTGTCACTTATAGCCTGCCACAGGAGACCAGGCCGGCCCCAACTTTGCTGTCCTTCCACGAGCAGGCAAAAACCTTTCTCTTCAGGCAAGCCTTCTCTCAGTAACCAGCTACCTACCTCATATGTGTGATTTTTAGATAGACTGTTATGCATTACTGCTTTGACTGGATTTTTAGTACTACCGTGGTACCTTGCTTAACGATTACCTTGTTAAATGACGAAACCGCTTTACGATGAAGTTTTGTGATCGGTATTGCGATCGCAAAACAATGTTCCTATGGGGAAAATTCACTTAACGATGATCAGTTCCCTGTTTCAGGAACCGATTTTTCGCTAGATGACAATTTTAAAAGAGCTGATCAGCGGCTCTAAAATGGCTGCCCACTGTGCAAAATGGCTCCCCACTGTGCTTTAGGATGGATTCCTCACTTTACAGGCACTGGAAAATGGCTGCTGTATGGAGGATCTTCGCAAAACGAGCAGGTATTTCACTCATTGGAACGCATTGAACCAGTTTTCAATGCATTTCAATGGGTTTCTTAATTTCGCTTGATGGGGATTTTGCTTAACAGCTATTTGAACGGAAAGAATTATCCTCATCAAGCAAGGCACCACTGTACTTGTGTTTTCCATTTTTGTGTTTTCCATTTCTCGGAGTGACATTTTTAATTTTTTTATACTTATTGAGCTTTGCCTTAACATTGCTTGTAAATGATATAAAATGGCTCCTTATTCATTGTTTGTAATTTTAAATATTGTCTTTTAATGATGGTCATCACCGTGCATACTCATTGTTTTCAACTTTAAATATTGCCGTTCATTGTTGTAAGCCACTTTGGGTCTTTTTCAAAGAGAAAGGTGGGGTAGAAATATTTTAAATAAATAAAATAAAAATATATGGGATCTGGTAGTATTCTGAGCCCCTCTGTTAATGGTGACTTCTCAGATCCTCGGCCTGAGCTAAGGGCCCTAAATATACCTTATGTCCCCTAAATCCACTGGTCCTGCAATTTAAGATGGAACTTCTGAAAGTCTCCCTGAAATGGAAAATGAGATGACATGATCTCAATGCAGAAGAAGATGCTCAAACCTCTAGTGGTCAGAAACACTGACATCTCCATTGATGTCAAAGGCAGTTCAAAGCCCACCGAAATCAAAGACAACTCATTTTTCTATATAGTTCAGCAGAGAGGGCACCCTCTGAGACAGTGACCTTCAGCATAGTGTGCCACTCCTTTAAATGCACTGCACCTTTGATTGTGGGTAAACATCCAGTCATCGTTAGAGAAGGACACTTTGTGAGCCTGGCAGCTTTGTACAGAGCTGCCTGTGTGGCACCACAGATGCCATATGGACTTTTTCCCTACCCCCTGGGCCAGCTGGGCCACTCACATGTCATCACACATCACTGGGGTCCTTCTGTTCTGGTGGTGTGCCAATCCAGGCAGGAGCTTAGGTTGCCTCAGGCAGCTGACCATTCATCAGCTTCATGGGAAGAATCCCCATCTCATGTTCTCAACAGAATGGTTGGCTGCCTGAGGAAACAAGGATGGGCAGCCTGAGATCCTGCCTGGATTGGTGCACTACTGGATCAGAAGGACTCCGGCAACATGTGGCAACAAGTGAGTGGCCCAACCAGCCTGGGGTTGGGGAAAAGGTCCACGTGGCAGCTGTGGTGCCACACAGACAGTTTCATATAAAGCTGTATGTCAGGTGTATGAAGGGCCTTCATCAAGACCTTCCCAGAAATATGTGGGCTCACAGTTAGCTCTGGACTATTTCAGATCAATATCTGCTTTCTCTGGAAGTTGTCACTGGCAACTACAGACCCTGACAGTCTCACCTGCTTCTTCTGTTGTTGTCCTGTTGATCTGATCTGCTGTTATTTCTTCTGTGTGAGAAAGCGCAGGCAATTTGGGATAGGCATCTAAACCAAGAGCAGTTTCAGTAGCACACACAGTGCCGCACATATCAGCTCAGGGGCTGGAACTGATTCTAGGACCTGGTAGTGAGAATACTGACAAATCATCCCACAGCTGACTGGGAGCACTAGGCAAGTATTTGTAGGAATCACTTGCATTTTCTAAAGACCTTGTGCATGGGCTATGAGGTCCAAGTCAGGGAGAGCCAATTTAGAAAGATCAGGAACTGATTCTCGAGCCTCCTTGGACTCACCATTTCTAGGATGCTTGAATCTCTGACGATTCTTCACCCTGGGCCCTTACCAGACCCTATTATTTGAGTAAAACCAACTGAAAAATCTACATCCATTAGAGGTGGTTTAGTGCTGTACAGGAGTGTAGCCTGTCTATTTTTTAAAAAAGGGAAACTTCACATGCTACAGTATTATTCATCATGTGTGCAATACCAAGTGTATAATGTTGGTAACATTAGGCGCCATACAGCATACAAAGAGCATAAGATGATTTCGAGAAAGGCAAAGGCATAGGAAAATATTTCTGTGGGCATCAAGGAAGCAGTAGCAGCATGCACTCTTGGATCCTTGACCTAGATCCTTTTGCACTACCAGTGAAGAAGGATGGTGGAATGTATGCTACAATTGTTCATAATGGCAAAGCATCATGACCTGAGCCAGGATAAAGGAGAAAGGGAAATGGTTCCATGAGTACAGATAGGAAGGCTGTTCCAGTGATATAGTGACATGACTAAACAGGCTGGAACAGAATTGGTTTTTATTTATTTTGTCTGATAAGGAGAGCAAATTAAGGTGACCCCAGGGTTGCTTGCTTGCATACAAGACTCAGAAAACGCGCAGCAGTCCCTTGGAATATTGTAAGAGGTCCAGACACCACCTCGGCATATTGCATGCCACTCCACAGGTGCCTCTAGTAGCCACGTTGTTTATGTCAGCCGCATGGGTCAGAGAAGCCATGGAACACAAAACAGTGCACAGTAAACAAAGTGGGAATTGTAGCTAGTGTCAGAGCAATGGAAAATTCTTTAAATTAAAGACTATAAAGTTGAAGGTGCTGGGAGCAGAGAACTTTGTTCTGCTCCCTTACAAAAAAAGAAATGGTACCTTACATTGTAATGTTGACATGTAACAAATGGATGATGGCTACAAATAAAACTTGATATGAGAAAGTTGGAAATTAAATAAGATCACTTTTCAAGCCACCCAGGTAGTAATAAGATGGACTGCAAATTATTTTAAGAACCGGAACATACACTTTCCCTTTTGTCCATTTACTATTAAGCAAGCCATTACAGCTCAGATTACTGTATCTCCTTCTAATAAATGATGAGTTTTGCTTTGCAGCAGTTAATTATCTCTTGACTTCCAGATTAGTAACAGGCAAGTTGACTCTTTTCAGTTATATTTTCAAATTCAGTATATAAATCACATTCCAGGTCCACTTCAGTATTTTCCTATCATGTGCTTAATGATGTCAATAAGAATGCATGATGGCACTCAAATAGCTTTCATTCCCTGCAAAGATTGAACTGCTGTATCTTCTCCTCTTTCCCTAGTATCACCTAGGAAGAGTGGCAGTTTCATGGGGAAAGAATCTTCTTGGGAAGAGGACTAGTAATGCAGTCTTGATTATGCAGGAGAAATCTGCTATAAAACCATCACTCTAAGGATGAGGCCCTGGGGTACTATATGTCAAAGTATCTGGAATGCAGCTGCAGTGTCAACATTCTTATTTACACTAGTGGCCTTGGCACCAACTCTCAGCATTGCCACTGTGTTGATGACTACCTGGTGGTGGTGATGAACATAATTTTGAATTGGAAAAGGTGATGTAGTAGCAGAGATGTGCGGTAGCCGCACTGAGCCCATTATGAACCGGACCCAGACTTTAGGGTAGTGGTGGTGGGTGGTCCTATCTTGCAAGCCAAATGAAGGCAATATTGCCTTGCTATGGCTTGATGCACAGTCTTCATTAAAGTTGTATTTGATTTAGGTGACCACACATTAGATTGTTTCAGTGCCAGTGTCCGCACTGGCTCTCAATCCAATGCAATTTCATCTGTGCCTACAGACCCCTTTCCTTTGATATCATCCATCTGGTGATCTCCAGCTTTCCTTTCCTATCTTTTTTGCTTGTGCAAAGGTGGTCTAGTGTTAAACTAATGTATCAATGCAGCGATAAGGTGATCTATCACTAAACTCAGTTATTTGTCTTTTTAAAAAACATACTTCTGGGTGACTAGAGGCGGGGGGGGGAGAGCACAGGAGTGGGTGTTCTTGCTGTCCCCAGACACCATGCCCCAACTTAATACAACACTACACCACCATCCAGAGTCTCAGTCTTTTTTATAGAACAAAATGAACAATCACACAGGGAAAACATCATTTGCGTTCGCCTTTAAAAAGTAGAAGTCCCCAATGGCAGTGGGACAAACTCAGAATCAGAAGCAAAAAGAGCTAGGTTAATTTGCATTACCCCTTGCATTGCGTTCACTCATGATAATTATGGAGCAGATCCTAAAGTTTTTGTCAATGTAGTTGCAGCCTTACTTTTCTATTTTTAAAAATTATCTAGCACAATCGTTTCCAACTGTGGGTAGCCGAAGTGTTCTTGGACTGCAGTTCCCTTCGCCACCAGCTCTGCTGGCCAGAGTTTCTAGGAGATGCAGTCTAAGAACACCTGGGTTACCCAAGGTTGGGAACCACTGCTCTAACAGATCATAAGAAAATTGAGAGGAGAATCATTCCTCCATTGGTTATGTAGCTCGTGTGTGGTATGGGCTGGATTTCAATAATAATATTCATGGTAATGTGTTGTGTAGGAAACACTGAGTATATTTGTGATTAGAGATAGGGGTATTCATATATGAATACGAATAGCCCCACACAGGTGGCCATAACAAGGGTCCAGCCCCCTGAGGCCAAACCATCCATTCACCGTCCGCTGTTGTCACAGGCTCTGCGCTCCCTTCCTATTGCTCTGGGGCTCGCGGTCTGTGAGCCACTCCTGGCAGGAGAGGGAGGATGAGCCTCGCTGCAAGGTCAAAGAGTGGCTCGCAGACCGCGAGCTCCAGAGTGATAGGAAGGGAGTGCGGAACCCACAGCAACAGCGGAAGGTGAGTGGATGGTCTGGCTCCAGGGGACTGGACCCTCATTATGTCTACCAGTGCGGGGGTATTTGTATTTGTATAAGAATATGAAAACCCCCCACTCTGTTTGTGATCCTTCTTCACAGACTCAAATTTTGATGGCATCACTAATCTAATCTGTTAACGTATTACTTTTAATGCTTATGAAACAACGCAAACCAACAAGATGTCAATAAACTGATGGCTGCAGAGAGAGGAATGATGGATGTGTGAACAGCCAAGAATGCCTGCACCCATAAATAGAATGTTAATATATTTCTACTAACGAAGTCCGTTCTCTCTTAGTAAATGGCACTCTTTAAAAATTCCACAGTTTTGGGAATTATTTCTTTTAACTCAAGTGGTGGATATTTTAGCTGCTCTATCAAGATTGGGGGGAAATAGAACATACTGCAGCTAAAAAACTGTAGCATTCTTTTTCTGTAGTAAAGTTTTTCCAAAACATACTTACATGCTTTATCTGGAGCTTTATTTGGATTACGAGGCAAACTGAAGAGGGAAACAGCATGCATCAGGGGAAAAGAGGAACTTTTTCTTTTTTCTGAAAACCACTTTTAACTCCTTAGAATTCAAATCTTGTATTTTCCTCTAGATTCTACAAATGATTTTTCAGAACTTTACACAAAAAGGACTGCCTTCCATGTGCATTGACAATATCAGAGGATTAATTTCTTACTTTAGGGTGGGAAAAAAGGTAATAGGATTTTCACCAGCAGAAGCAAGTTGCAATCAATTTTGAAAGGTGTCCAAATGTACATTACTGGGAATGGAAGTTCTGTCTATTATTATTCAAGAACAACAGCAACAAAGTGCACACTAAAGACATTTAGAATGCATGCAAATATAAGAATGTGAATATAATAAATATATTCAAAGACTTTGTGAGCACCATCACCCTAAGCAGAGCTGGCCTTCTTGGGGTCTTCTGTCAATAATTCATTGACTACAGGATTCTGCTGAGATGGCTCTTTATTAAACAAGGTGCTTTGCTTAGCAGTGCCCTATCACCACCCTCCTCCACCCTAGGGTTTCCCACACTAGCCTCCTGTAAACTATCACTTCTACACTGGCCTCCATTCATGTCACTGAGGTAGTACTTGTAATAAACACGCCCCATTCAAGGTGAGGCTTGGAGCCTTTCAGTGAGGGCTGTAAGAGGCAGCTAGCAAGTGTAGGCTGTCCCCTCTTGCTCTTGGCAAGCCTCAATCTTCTCTCACACTGGTCCTTGCACCACCAACACTCCAGCTGAACAGAAGGGGGTGCCATTGGGCCTGTTGGCTCTCTCAAGTGCCAGGGAGCCAGTGGGGCCAATGTCTCTCCTGGGGATGCGGTAATGGGTGTCCCTCTTCCGGGTCATTCCATGTTGAATCAACTAATGAAAAATCAGTTTTGGAGCTTGATGTAATGGATTTGATTCATTTTGGTACATTTGTACCTTACCATGAGATGTTTTTAAAAATATTTTTTTTCAGATTTTTTGGTCCACCCATTTCTGAAATATTGCATTTTCAAAATTGCAAAAAAAGCCAAAATTTAATACCCATCATAACTTCAAATGTCATTTAATAAATACCTATGATAGCTACAGATCTGTGAAGCATGTCATTTTAAAGCCTATGAATAGGGCTTTCATTTGATGTACAACCTGATGCATTTTGTACATTTTTTAAAAATTAACACATTTAGAAAATTTTAAAATTTTCAGAAAATTCACACTTAAAGATACATGTCTTGTAGCCAGTCAGTCCAAATTTCAGGCTGGTATCTCAATGGTATCATACAAAACTTATATTTTCTTTTTGGCAGTGACAAGGATTTAAATTGATTTAGTCCCGAAAGTAGACCAAAATTTCTGTACCTAATGATTAAGAATCTCTTTTTTCTTGGCCAGCATGTTGGATGCTTTTGTCATCTCCTGTGGGGTTCGCTGGTATGTTCTCCCTGTAGCAATTTTGAAAATGCAATAGCTCAGAAACGGGTGGACCAAAAAAAAATTTTTTTTAAAGATCTCATGGTAAGGTACAAATGTACCAAAAATGAACTAAATCCATGACATCAAGTTCCATGCGTTGGTTGATTTGACATGGAATGACCCTTCCCATGGCCTATGCACCTGCCCACTGGGAAGCAGCTCAGAGGTTCCTGCCAAGGCTGATTGTCCTTCTCCCAGGCCAACACTCCAGACATGCAGAGAATGGGCTTCAGCTCCTCTGCTGCAGACCCCTGTCTCTCCTCCTTAGCTGACTCCTCACCCAGCATCACAGATTCGGAACACCCCAGATTTTCATCCCTATGTTCCTTTCATGCCACCAGCTCACCCTTCTCCCCCTCTGACCAGCTATTTCCTCTCATTCCACTCCCTACCAACACCTGGGTTTTCCTCCTCACCACCAAGCTCTCAAGGTGTTTCAGGGGAGGACAGACAATCCCCCAGGAGTGCTGGCTGTGACCCTCTCACAGATATATACAGTGGTGCCCCGCATAGCTAGGTTAATCCGTTCCAGATTAACCATCGCTATGGGGAAACATCGCTATACGGAATGGAAAATGCCATAGGAACGCATTAAACTTAGTTTAATGCGTTCCAATGGCTTCTAAACTCACCGTTAAGCGATGTTTCCCCATCCGGCCGCCATTTTCGCGCCCTTGGTAAGCCAGGGCAGGGCACGAAAACGCTGCGCACGGCCATTTTGGGGTGTCCGGTGGCCATTTTGGAACCGCCGAACAGCTGATTTTTAAAAAATGCTATGCGAAAATCGGTAAGCGAAACGCTTGCCGATCGTCGCAAAGCGAGTTTTTGCCTATCTAGGCATCGGTATGCGATCGCATTAGCGATCCCAAAAAATGGATCGCTATGCGAATTCGTCGTTAAACGGTGCACTCGTTATGCGAGGCACCACTGTATATATATATATAATAAAAGCAGAGCTTGGAGGTGGCTCTTTGAAAAGTAGTTTCCTGCCAGGAATTCTGGCCAGCTCTCATTCAAAAGCAATATACTGTGTGGGGAAAGTGGGCTAAATTTGGTTAGTCTTAACTAGAACAGACTCACTGAAATAAAGAGCCAAATCACAGATCCATTGAAATTAATGTTAATCTATAGATAGGAGTTTAATGTGTGTGCTTTGGTTGGGATTAAAACTAAGTTAACTCAAAGTTCCTTCTTTAGGGCAACAACTAATATTTTCTAGTTATTTTAAAAGTAGGTTTAGGCGTTTTGAGATACATTTTCTAACTTTTGTGCCATGCAGTGTCTCCCTCATTGAAAAATACCGAAAACAGCAGCATTCATTGTCCTGGATGTGCTATTACCTGCCATGTTTCATTCCTATGATGTCTGCATAAAGTTAATGTCAGCAGACTTCAGTTGCTCTCACCTTCCCAGTGCCTGGAACAAAACCAAGATCATCCATATGCTTATATTCCCAGTCTTTATACATGGGTGTGAAAGCTGGACAGTGAAGAAAAGAGACTGGATAAAAATTGATTCATTTGAAATGTGGTGTTGTTGGAGCGCTTTGCAGATACTCTAGACCAGTGGTTCTTAACCTTTTTGAAAGAAACGCCCCCTTGAGCCATTGAGGAAGTTATCATCGCCCCCCTCCCTGAGGTGATGATATCTTACCTACCTACCTACCTATCTACCTACCTACCTACCTACCTAGTCTCCTTCCCCACCCGGGTGTGAGGCAGCGCTTCACAGGGTGAGGATGAGGACCCAAGAGACCCTTTCCTTCTACCCAATCCACACACAGTGCTCCCCTAAAGGAGAAAGGCAAGACGTGGCAGGTAGAAAGAGCTGGATCATCTGGCGGCAGCAGAAGCACCGGATCTACTGCCAGCACTGCGGCTGCAGTCGGCTTCACAGGTTTGGCTCACTCCAGCGCCCCCCTTCTGTTCTTTTGCCCCCACACTGCCCCTTTTTGTTCTACCGCCCCCTGAAAAATGAAATCGCCCCCTGGGGGGCATTATTGTCCACATTAAGAACCACTGTTCTAGACCAGTGGTGGCAAACCTTTTTGGGCCCAAGTGCCCAAACTGGGGGAAAAAAACACACAAAACCCTGAGGGCCGGGGCCGTAATGGGTTGTGACAGCAGAACTGGAAAGGGTGGTGGAGGAACTGGAAGTGGCTGCAGAAGGGGGAATCCCGGGCATGGAGGTGCCTCAAGATCCCACTCAGGATCTGCCACCAGCACCAGCTGCTTCGGATCCTGGCCCACCGCCTGTCGAAACACCAGCACTGCAGCTGCCTCCTGGGGTTTGGCTGTGGGGAGTAGCGATCTGGCGACTTACGGCTCACGTGCCTGCAGAAGGGGCTCTGCGTGCCAGCTGTGGCATGTGTGCTATAGGTTCGTCATCACCGCCCTAGACTCTCAGAGAGACAATCCTAGATCAAATCAAGCCAGAACTATTTCTAGAGGCAAACGTGATGAAACTGAGGCTGACATATTTTGGGCACATTACAAGAAGGCAAGGTTCTTTGGAAAAGACAATAATTTTGAGGAATTTTGAAGGCAGCAGGGAAAGAGGAAGACCAAATATGAGACGAACTGACTCCCTAATAAAAGCCACAGGCTAGGGTTTGCAAGGACTAAGCAGGGCTGTTGAGGACAGGACAGTATGGAGAGCACTCATGCATAGGGTTGCCGTAAGTCACAAGAGACTTGATAGCATGTAGCAACAAGAACAACAGCACAGTGTGTACGAGGTTTGTCCACTATCACATCACTATCAATATCCCTTTGTAAGATCAATGCTCTGGGGATCTTCTTCCTAGAATAAAGGTCATAATACCTCCTTAGTGGCTCTTGTCCTTTGGCTCTTTCCAGCACAGTGTCTTCTGTTGTTTCTGGTATACTAGTGCTTAAAAATAGTTATTTTATAGCTAGCAATATCAATTTTTAATGCTGACAACTTTTTGTTTCTCCCAATGTTTTATTAAGCACTTGAGTTGTTTCGGGGGTGGGGGGAAAACTGAAGCGTAAACTTGGACGACCCTGAGAGAGAGAGGGAATTCCATCTATAAAGCATGCTGTTCAATTTTAGAACTTTTACTCCCATATAAATTTCTTATACTAAGCCATAACTTCCAGTCAATACAGAGCATCAAGTGAATGAGCAAGTACCCTAGTGGCACTATACATTTGTGTTCTGTCATTAGATACAGCAGATATTTTTGTGCTTTCTTGGGAGTGGGGGAAAGAAAGGTCAAGGAGACATTATTTATGGACAGCTTTTTGCTATGGTCCAGTAATACTATTATTCTCATGGACATTCAGCAGCCTAGATTCCTGTGTGCTGCTATACGGAAAAAAAAATAATAATCCTGTCTACAGGTCTAGTTCTGGTGAGAGCTTTTCCTGAGTAATGGGTCCTGATTGCATCACAGAAATAACAAAAGTAAATAGGACGGAACTGGCATTGTAGGTTCATTTGGAAAAATACACACACCTTGTGCTAGGGCATTACAAAGAGTACAACTGGCTCAGGAATGGAACTGTATATAGCCAGAAAAACAGTTTTTGTAGCACGCAGGTCAGTGTTAGCTAAAAAATATTTCTTTTTGTTCCTTATGATGTTCAGCGCAACTCTACTCTCGCCCCTCCTCTTTTTAAGCAGTTTTATTGACAATCTGTTTTCATACTGCAGGTTTCAAGAATGTAAAAAAACTGGTGTGGAAGCCATTTTAGTTTGGGGCAGAATAGCAGCCTGATGGTGACACTAAGCTGTGCAATGAAAGGTACAGTTTAGATCATCCATTTCAGCAAAAGACTGACCAAAGGAAAATAAATGTTTATACAGTTGCACTTTGGGCACTTTTTGACAGGTTTATCTGCTTTCTTATTAACTCTGATGGACAGTTCTATGGTGGATCCAGAGTACTGAATCCTTGACCTTTTTACAAAGTGACAGAGATTGCTGAGCAGCAGGCAAGCAAATAAACAAAACACCCAAAGACCTTTATGTCAGTCACCATCACCGGAAAACTGCAATTGTAGCAGCTACTGAACATGAAACAACTCAGGTTAGCTTGAAAAGTAAACATTCATGGAAGTAATTATAGAAATTAGTTAACTAATAGCTGTTCTATTGTACAAAATAGGACAGCAGTTTTGCAGTCTAGTTATATTGTAAGGGAGTTTCATTCAGATATCAGGGAGGATCTCAACACTAGTTTCCACTGTAACAGAGGTGGTTGTCATCCTGAACCAGTGCTGAACCCTTAACTTAACAGTTAACAGTGAACAAACATTTCTTTCTCAGTAAACCCCATTGTGATTTTGGTGAAGTTTTTGAGAGCAATACATTCTAGGTATATGTGATGTTTGTGGACAAATCTGCTACAAAACGGACCAAATCAGGGAAATGTGTGCGATTCTGGGATGACCACAAGGTGGAGGTAGGAGCTGCTGTTCACCCCAGTGATGGAGCACCACCACAACATTCATACATTCAACATTCATGTTAAAAAGATGGTGAACGATTTTTGGTAAGGGAAGGGAAATTAAAAATAACCCAAAAGACTGTGCTGCTGATGTGAAAAAAGAGAAGGTGAGTTAAATCACAACATATCCCCAGACATTTGAACCACTGATGTCTCAGAAAGAGGTCACCGTGAGGAATACACATCCCTTTGCAATTCCTCTCCCAGTCACTTCTCAGAGCTGGCGTATGAGTGAAGAGAAAGACTTGTATTGCTGTTTAGAGCATGGTTACACAATGAAAATAAGTTGGAAATGGTTCAAGGTTTTTGAAGTTGGTTTGAAGTCATGTGGTCATCACATAGTTTTTGATGGTGTGTGTGCCTTCTTGGGAAAATTTTAATCCATTTTTAAACAACATCAGATGAGGGGGCTACATGGGCTTTTAAAATCATTGCATATGAGGCATTGTCCTGTGCCCGCTTGCGCTCACACTGGCTGTCCCTCACAGCCACTAGCTGCTTTGATGTTATTTTTAATATTTTTGTTTTATTTCTTGCAATCTGGCATAGTGCTAGTTCAGTATGACAGATAGAACAAAAAAGCCAGATTGGACTGCAAGCTTTCGCTGTAGCCTGACACATGCACATGTGTGCACGCGCACATGCACGCACACGCACACGCACACGCACACACATGTTGGGGTGGAGAAGCAGAGGGAAAAGGCAAGGGGGGAGGCTGGTGACAAGGAAGGCATATAGTCTCTCTGATCAGACTGCAAGGTTTTCCTGTAGACTGAAACCATGATTCTGGCATCCATTGCCAGAATTGCAACTGCCACAGACACGATCTACACTGACAGATGGGTTCATATGTGGTAAAATAATTCAAAATAAATCAATTTCATCAGCATTTTAAAATAAACGACTTTCGTGTGGCAGAGTAGAATTATTCGCTTTCCAACTAAAAGCCATGTTTTATGGATGGAGAGGAATCCATGCTTCCCTGTGTGTCATGTATCTGGAATTTTTAAAATTGATTTCAAACATGCTATTATAAACCCAATGCAAAAACAGGGGTGTGTTACATGTTACTGCCCCCTTAGATAGCCTTTTTGGATTTTGTAATATTCCCTTTTCTTTGCTCTTTCACTCAGTTTAGTTTACTAAACTTCACTGAAATATTGTTACACTGTTAGAACAGAGTATGTATGGAAGAATGATTGTTAGAGTTTAGAATAAATACTTCATATAGTTAGGATACAAGTGTGGCCCCTCCACACATCATAGCCATTTACTTTCCACCCATTCACAGATTTTTCTAAAAAAAGAGAAATTGAGAAATGTACAGACAGAGTGGTATAAATATACCAGATGGGCGGGATATAAATCAAATGAATGAATGAATGAATGAATGAATGAATGAATGAATGAATGAATGAATAAATAAATAAATAGATAGATAGATAGATAAATAGATAAATAGATAAATAGATAAATAGATAAATAGATAAATAAATAAAGGACCCAGGAATAGGATGAGCTAGATTGTCCCCAAAAGCATACTAGGGGGTCAGCCCCAATAAGTGTTCTTTTTATTTACTTTCAGAGTTGGGGAGGATTTCTCCACACATCTAGTACATAGTTTCCTTTTATCCTGGAACTCTTGCCAAACAGAGAGACTTCAGGTGAATACATCTACTATTGCAGCCATCCTGTAGACAATTAAAAATGTATTCCTGACACACACAGCACACCCATGTATGTCTATGTCTTGGTTGAAGGTGGCAGTAAGTAGCAGGCAAGCTCTCAGATGGTCCTGAATGAGGCTAGCAGCCACATAGAAGTACCAGAGCAAATGAGGAGTAAACAAATACATTGTTCAGAATGCAAAACTAGGGTCAAATCATATATGGAATCAGCAAACAAGGCAGATCATAGGAATATGAAAACAGAGTTCAAGAGACAAGATTGGCATCATAAAACACTAAGTCCTACTAGGTCATGAATTAATTACAGGAGAGCCAGAGATGTAGTCATTAAATGAGGCCAGACACATGGATGTAGTGGGAATTTCTGGAATGGAGGGAGCACACAGGTTTATTATGCTATTTTTCAGCCATCTCATCTGTCACATTCAGCATCCTAATTAGAGGTGGGATATTTGTATTTGTATCCTTGGGGATATAAATACGAACACTGGCATCATAGGTGCCTGGAAAATCCAATCCCTCTCCCCCAAAACTGGCAGGTCCAACAATTGCTCGCTGTGTGGCACACATGGCCAGCCGCATTCCTGTCCCACCAATCATGGAAGTAGCCCAGTTGGTGCCTCCCTGCCTCCCTGTGAAACTGACCACTCTAGCAAAAGGAGTCAGGATGAAGAGTCTTCCTGCTCAGCTGTTGAACAGTCAGCAGTGCAGGGAGGCAGGGAATTGCCAGCCAGGCTACTTCCATGATTGGCGTGGTGACCAATATTTAGACCTGTTAGTTTGGAGGTCAGGGATTGGACTTTCTAGGCACCTGTGGTGCCAACATTCATATTTGTTTCCCTAGGGATACAATTATGCATATCCCATCTCTAATCCTAATGCAGATATTGCTATGGCAACTCCCAACACAACTGTAGCAGATCAAGAAGCTCTTACATCTAAGAGGTCATCTGTGGACATCATATGTCTTTGAGGCAGGGCAATATTGCTATGTCTTTTAAAGTATTAATATTCCTTTGGCCTTGGGGGTAACTCTGCCTAGGACTCTGAAGAACTCTGCTTATTTAGAGGGGGCGACTGTTCCTCCTGAAGGCCTGGATCTGTCTCAGTCTCATGTGATTCCAGAGGAGAGCTGCTGGTTAGATCTGCTTCTTCACTTAAAAAGGATTCTTCCATCTTAAGCATAACAGCCTAGGAGGTGGAAGGTTTTGCATCCTGATTCAGGATGCACAATGAACGTACCATACCTTGAGAGAAGAAAGTTCTGGCTGCAGTATACCCCAACCACACAAATCAGTTACATATATATATATATATATACACACACAATGAACCGATTTGGTCATAGCTACCTATTTTGATGATCTCATGATGTAGCAATAGAGATACCGAAAAAGAGAGAGATCCTTCATGGATTTGTTTAAAAGAGGCAAGTGTCCCTTATTTCTAATCCTCCCATGTTTTACCACCACTTAAAAAGGAAGGAAAGACAGAACATCTATACAATATATTTGACTAGAAGCTAAGAACTGTCCATCTGGAAGTATGCAGAGGGAGAGAGAGCCAGATTAATTCCAGTTTTCAAAAGCTTCCCTGCCTCGTTACTTAGAATCAATTTTGACATTACACAAGAGGATGGTGGATGGTTCTTGCATTATCTTTCAAAGCAGCGGCAACACTGTATTTCCTTTGCATGCACTTTGTACAAAGTTTTACCATCTGATCATCTATAGATAGATAGGTGGGGGGATAGAGAGGGAGGGATAGGTGTGCTCTCCTTGTGGGCTTTTCATGGGGAGGAGAATGAATATCATTATGTGCAGTAATTTCCACACTTGCCAGCTGCCATGATTACAACAAGCATCTACCTATAAATGCAGCCCCAGAGACTCTTCTTTCCACTTGCACACAGAGAAAACTAAGTGCTAAATGATGGAGTTTTCAAATAAACTTAATAGCAGAAGCAGCAGAAGGTTTTAAATCTTCCCTTCTCAGCTGCATCTTAATGACAACGCCCCACTTCTATGATTGTATAGTTAATTCTTTTTTTCAGGAGCCCTGACACAATAGAATTACATTATGTCCGCAACGGCCAGTATCTAGTTCACTGTTTTATGCAAAGAGTTCCATTTGTAGAAGCTGCTGTTGCAATCTGATGAGGTAGTGGTTGCGTGCTGGTTGTATGGGATTGATATTGTTAGCCTTATTTTGAATGCCTATATTTTGCAGCTAATCTCCGGTAGAGGATTGGACACAGATGAAACAGCTGTGATACAAGACATGTTATTAAGCCAACAAAATATGCCAAAATAGACAGCTGGGGCTACTCTTCTAAAGAGGGAGAGAAGCCCCCAAAATACATAAATCAGAAACATATATGCTGTTTACAAAGAAAGAGCCATAAACCCAAAAACTGTGATTGGGCCTAATCTGAAGCAAGTTTGGATCCTTGCCCTAATTGGTGTTGAGGTTGTAAATCGATGACCTATTGGTTCTTAACAGGGAATGAAGGGATGGGTGCCCCCCTCTTGTCCTTCTAATTTCCAGACATCCTGGCATACCAGATGCAAATTCCTTATCTATATGTTGGTGTTGCTCTTCCTGAGGACTGAAGATCTGTTGTGCTGTAAAAAGGGCCTCTTTGCACCTCTCTAAAACATCCTGCTATTTTCCAATGTGTTTGGAAGTCACATAGGCATTAAAATGTTTCTAGGAGTCGAGGTTGGCTAAAGTTCACTATGTTAGGTGTGAGGAGTTCTAATTCTTATATGCTTATATACTTGCTATATTATTCTATATTGCTACATGTTTCACTACTTTCTTTATTCAATACCTACTCGCTATCACTCCCCCCTTTTTAAATGCTTCCATCTCAAATTGAGAATAATTTAAACCAGAAAAGGGATATGGGTGAGGTGACATAAGATAGTGACCAGAGGCAGAAGATGGACACAGGATGTAACAGAGAGGTACAAGGCAGGTACAGACACATAAAAGCAGAATAAGAACAACTATTACAATAGTCAAAAAATCAATACATAATGTATCCAGGAAAGATCCAGCACCCAGGAAGTAAGCCACGACCAGTCCCAATTACAGGAGTTTAAATCAACAATAGTGTGCTCTCTGTCCGCTCTGTGATGACAAACAAGATTGACCAAGTCATCATGATCGAGGACCAGACCTTTGGAAGAGTCATGAAAAACACAGAGGCCACCATGGTGAAGTAGCATCATATCAAGGGCCAATCTATGTTGGAGTGCTATGATACAATCTTGGCTTGTAGCCTGGATTCTATGTCTGTGGTGACATTGACCAGTTCTTCCCGTGCGAGAGAAGCATTAAAGACAAAGGAGGCAAGAGAACAAAAGTCCTTATAGTTCTGAGCTACTCTATAGGTGGGGAAAATACTATGTCCAACCCGGTTGCCAATAGACCATTGGTATTTTTCTGGGACTTCTCACCGTACAGTATGGGAGGACCTAGTGGAAAACTGTATGGCTGATAAAGGACACGGGTATATTCCTCCAGGCCATAACAAACCAACTGTGCAGACCCCAGACCAAGATGCAGGGAGAACTTTGAAGGCCTGTAAGCCACACAGGCACCAAAGGCCAGAGCCTAACCTAAGAGGGTGAGGTGAGGAAATTACTTTGAGTTGTCTCAATAGTTGAAAGAAGAACCTGGGGGTCAGGCGGGTAACTGGGCAAGGCTTGTCCAAGGGACAGCATGAGATTGAGGGAGAAAAGAGAAAAAGATTCTGATTCTCAAGAGATTACACATTGGCAGTTTAGCCATTCACCCACTTCCTAAACACCTTCAAAGTTGTTAAAGTATAAGGACACAGCCGGGGCAGGCCCGCAAAGGACAAAGAGTCTAATCATGTGGTTTCCATTATTGAACAATTGGACAACTCTATTGTACCAGTCCTCTACTGGAAGGGAAACTGGCCGTGCTAGGAGACCCGACTGTCCATGTGAAGGAAAAAAACTACAGACCCAGAAAGTCAGTAAAGGTAAAGGTAAAGGTTCCCTTTGACAATTTTTGTCCAGTCGTGTTCGACTCTAGGGGGCGGTGCCCATCCCCATTTCCAACAAGTCAGTAGTCGGGTGTTATTGCGATCCATATTATGAGGTTGAACCATTAAGTTATTATGAAAGGGGGAGAGTCATGAGTCCAACTGGAACTGACTATGAGTCTTTCCTAAAAAGAATCTTAAGCCTGCCCAAGCTCTGTGCAGTCCAGTGTGTCCTGTCTTTGTTCCATGATGGAACAAGTCGATGGCATGTCAGGCGTGGTCTGACACAATGGTGGGAATGATGCTTTAGCTCTGGAATGATGTATCCAGGCTGCAATAGCTTTCAGCGTTACACCGTTCAGCCAGTGGGGACATCGACAAGGTGCGCACATATACCCTATCACCTGTTTGGAATTTGTGAAGTTCCTTATCCAGGGATTGGAGCTGTTTCTCCACTGGAACACCATGATTTTCCTGTCAAACACGAGACATACCCGTTAAGTAACGGACAAAGTCCTGACCTGTCCTTCCTTAGAGTTGCTCCAGTCCTAACGGTAACAGGGAGCGAGCCAACAAAAAAAGTTCGGCCATAGAGTGTCTCAAAGAAACTGATTGCTAGCTTTCCATGAGGAAGAATCTGGATCTGGAGCAGAGCCTGGGGATGGATATAAACCCAACCCAATCCCGTCTCTTGTGACGATTTCCTCAGGTGTAATTTCAAGATTTGATTTAGACACTCTGCCTGGCCAGATAATTGGGGGTGGGGGTGAGCAGCATGGAGTCTCCACGGGAGATCTAGGAAGCGGGACACTTCCTTAACCACCTCTGCCACAGAATATCGATTGATTGATTATTGGATTTTTATCCTGCCCTTCTAGACAGAATATGGGCCATTATCTGATGACAATCCCTCCCAAGGGATCTTATGGCGCAGAATTATGTCATGCAGCAAGGCCTTCATTACCTCTTTGGTTTGATTGGTCTTACAAGGAAATATCTCAAGCCAGCCAGTCAGGCTGTCCATGAAAGCTAGACAATAACAGACACCTTTATGGGGAGGTAGTTCAGTGAAATCCACATGCCAGTGAGAGCCAGGTAGACAGCTAATAGGTTGAGTACCAAAGGGTCCCTTACGGATAACTGTCCTGGGTTTGTTTTGGGCACATATGTCACAGGAGTCACAAACCACCTCAGCTAATTGAGAAATGCCATCCATTACTGCCCAGGAACACATACCCTAGAGAAGAATCCCCGCCGAAGCATGAGTTCTTTTATGTAACTCCCCTTGCTATCACTATCCCATCAAATCACTGCAGCAGTTTCTGCTGTTTGCGCTCCACAGACACATAAATATTAAGCAGGACTCTGGCCAGTGCAAGAAGGGATAAGATTAGTTCTTTTGTGGTATAAGTGTTTTACATTACTTTTACAGTTACAGGGGTGTGTGGCTTTGCTACAAAGGCCAGTTTTCTGCTGCAGACTAGGAGCTTGTTTTATTTGGATTTTAAAAAAAGCTAATAAAAAGTAATTTTTGAGTAACAAAATGCAGTTTTTACTTTTTAAGAACTAACTGCTTTTGAGGGCTTTGTAGCTGGAAAAAGTAATGAATTACTTTAAAAAGTAATTTTCGGATGTTGAGATTCAAACCGCAATGCATAGTAGTGGTAAATATGTTCCATAGTAAGATCAGGAAGGCCTTTCTTACCAGAACATGTTGCTTGGTAACTAGGGATTGCCACGATCCATTAAAAAAAAAAAAAGAGTCCAGGGGGCCTTCAAAAGTAACAAGCATGATCTAGCATGAGCATTTATATAGCAGAAATTATTATGCCAGCAGCATTATGAGACACTTCTGGCTTCAGCTAAAAAGAAAAGAAAAAGAAAAAGAAATAAAGGAAAAGACACTCTGGAAAGCAGAAACATTTGTTCTAACACCTCAGAGGGTAATTGACTTGTATAACTGCCATTATTATAGCCAGGATGTTTATGCTGACTAGCCCAATGAAAGTTTATGGCCGGTGTGAACTATACAATTGTTGCAGTTTGTATCTCATTTACCCCGGTCCCACCCCCATAACCAGAACCAGTGAGTATATAAACCTGGGGCTTCTTGAATACTGCACTCCAGGCACTTGAAGAAGCTAGTTACACCCACAAAAGCTCAAGCTAAGAAAAAAATGTGTTCATCACCACAAGAATAGGCTAAGGTAGCTACCTCCTTGGAAATCTTCCCCTTACTCCCCCCTCCCCTTTCTCATGTAATATATTATCTATTTTATTTGGTTCAGCTCTCTGGCTTACTCTATCATTTCTTGCCTGTGAGAGCCCTGCCAGTGTGAGGGACCCCGGGGGTTCCTGCCCTTTGCTTGTAGCATCTTATAATCTAGACAATATGTGTCAATCTTTTAGTGACTAAACACATAAAAGAGCCAGCCTTTGGCTAAGAGCTTTGGTCAAAACCTCTATTGCTATATCTCTTTTTGTCTCTTTCGGCAACCAGAATTCATGAATATCCTTCACAGGGACAGTTTGGGAAAGTGGCTGGATAAAAATGTATTCCTATTGGTTTAGTCAGAGAGAACCCACAAGGTTCCTGTATAGTCATAGTCTTGCATGATAGAAGTAGGTTTCATAGAAAAAAAGAAATGGCAGTCACAAGCCTAATGCTGTTGAGGTTGTAAGAAAAACGTGATAACCTTATGACCGTTCCAAAAATAATCATTTCCTTTTCGCAGTATGAAGTTTGCTTGGTAATAGACTACCATTTTCACACACACGCATGGTGCCTTAGTAGTTTACTCACTGTTAACTGTAAAAGCAGATGATTGCCCTTGTCTCTGAAAATATTTTGTCTTCACCCCATTTTGTGCATGTGACTGTGTCTAAAATGACAGTTAAGTGATACACTATAAATTGCAAAAACCAAAAACACAAAAAGCCTACAGAGTTGAATTATGTACTTTTAGTTCTGAAGTATTTGTGTTTAAATTATTGGATTTCTGTTCATTGTGGTTTCACTGGGCCTTAGGCCAATTTCATATATTTTTGCTGACAGAAGATGCCCTGTTGTGTTCTTTTCCTCGAATCATCAATCTCTTCCTTTTTTTTCTTTTAGATGGAGTTACCATTGTTCTACAGAATAATTCCCTTTGTGTTCTCTGTTTTCCAGAAATTCGGATTTTGAAGGTGTCCTGGTGAGGTAAACCTCTTTAAAAGGCAACATGTTGTGCTCAGCTGTTTTTAAAATAAGGAAAACCCCACTGTTTTTGTTGCAGAGTTTCGATTTTCCAGTAAAACTCTTTTTTACTATGAAGTATATTGGTTCATAGGGACACGGTGGCGCTGCGGGTTGAACCGCAGAAGCCTCTGTGCTGCAGTGTTGGAAGACAGCAGTCGTAAGATCGAATTCACACGATGGAGTGGGCTCCCGTCGCTTGTCCCAGCTCCTGCCAACCTAGCAGTTCGAAAGCATGTAAAGTTGCGAGTAGATAAATAGGGACCACCTCGGTGGGAAGGTAATGGCATTCCCACTGTGACCACGGAAACTGTCTATGGACAAACATTGACTCTACAGCTTGGAAATGGGGATGAGCACCGCGCCCTAGAGTTGGATACGACTGGACTAAATGTCAAGGGGAACCTTTACCTTTACCTTTTTACAGAGGTTTAGGTTTAGGAGAGCTGCTTTGCAAAGCTGGAAGTGATGGCAAATCATGTTCAGCTTGGCAAAAAGCCACCTCCTTGTCTAAAACAGCTGCTGGGGAAAACCTGTCTGAATGACTCACCCTAGAGCCGGGGTCCCCAATCTTTTTAACACCAGGAACCAGTTTCACTGAAGACCATTCTTCCAAGGATCGTGTGGTGATGGCGTGCATGCATGGGGATGTTTGTGCATGTAGGTGGGCATACATGTGCATTCCTTCCACCCTCAAAGATCTGTCCCTGTGGACTGGTCGTCCAAAGGCCACAGACCGGTACTGGTCCACAGCCTGGGGATTGGGGACCCCTGCACTAGACGGAATAAGAGGACTCTTCTGAGTAATGTTTTTTTTTCAGAAAAGAATCTTGGGACATGTAGATGGATAAGGTGTCACAAGGTGATTGGTAGAGTGTTCTCCTGCCTCTGACACTGAGTCAGTCCCTGACTCCTAGTGGTTGAAGGCTTTTAGGAGTTTTAGTCCTAGAATATGTGGGGGACCCACGGTTGGCAACCACAGATCTAGAGTGATCATTTTATTATAAAAAGAGCTAATCTATGTGTCCAACAGGGGGGTTGGTGAGACTGGACTAAAGCTCTCCCATTTCTGTGTTTTTCTGTTTTCTGCTCTACTAATTTGGAATAAGTAAATAACTAATATAAAATAGCTTTTTAAAAATAAAGATTCCAACAAAGTATGCCCCCGTCCTGCCACCTCTACCCATTACTTCCCCATATTGACAGGGAAGTCTGTAGAAGAAAGCTCCATGCACCCTGGAACGCTGACTTACCAGATTTTCCTCTGGGTGGTAGCTGCATCCACCCAAATTAGATTGTTAGGGGTGGGGAAGAGATGGGGCTGGAGGATACACCCTCCAATTTTACAATGTTTAATTCCCCAGAGACCACTAAAAAAATGGGAAAAGGAAAGGTCTACAAGGAATGGGTATTTGAATTTCCCGAGAGGATTGCAGATTGTTAGTGAATGTGTCCCTGCAGGCCAAGGGCTATTGTGCGCTTGTGAATATTTAATGTGTGCTGTTTTCACTAACATTCTGCTGCAAATTCAGACCGCAACATTAGCATAATTCAAGATTTTTGCCGCCACACACTATAAGAAACTGGGCAAACAGAGTCCTGCCTTTTGAAACCTCACTTGATATTTGTTTTCCACTGAGAATGGTTTATTGAGGTTACTTTGTGTTTGAATGACTGCTGCATATTTTCAGTTTACCATTTGCTTGACAATAAAATTTGCATGCCTTTTCCTTCCTTCCTTCCTTCCTTCCTTCCTTCCTTCCTTCCCGAAAGAGGGCTTGAGAGCAAGAAGACAGGAACACTATGAATAATTTAATGTAGAAATCATCAAAGTAGAGGGAACATACTCCCTAATTTTCTAATCCATGTGAAATGCAAATGGATAGAAGGAAGCCAAAGGTTTAAGTGCAAGTAAAAACAAAACAAAACAACACACACACACACCCCTCCCTCCCTCCCTCTGTTTTCTGTTTTCTAAAGGATTTAGAGCACTGAATAATTTGCTCTTGCAGCAAAAAACCAACAACACCTCAGTTGTTTACTTTCTCAATAAAGAATTTTCTCAAGATGAGGTATGATTTAAATATTCAGTTCTATTCAGGACTTCCAGGTTTACAGAGTTTAATATTTACTAATGTGATTGAAATTCATGGATAGTATTACAAATCAGCATAGAAGGACCAAATGCGACATTGGAGAGATAGCTATATTAGCTATAACAGGACATCACATTAAAGCTACAATAACTGTAAACTAAAATTACTGGAGGGAGGAAATTAAACCAAAGAGATTGAAACAGTATCCTGAAAAACAGTGCTTTAGTAGCTTGAACTGTCTGTTTATAGTCTGTTCTATTTTGAAGTGGAGGATTAACTTACTATATATATAGCTGTACCATTAACTTGCACAATAGATTATTCTAAATGGCATATGGTGAAAGACAAACCAGCTTTTTTTAAAAAACATTTTCATATTAAATTGATTTATGGGATGTTTGCTTTTTAATGGCTGAAAAATCTGAACCTAGGTAATGTGGGGAAGTGGTTAGGATGTCAGTCCTTTTGATTATATTTACAGTTCCTCAATATTTCAACATATACCTTTGCACACCAATATTTCTTGGCTGATTAGGAATACTGAATCATGCCTTGCATCCCGATCTAAGAAAGAATTGCCTTAACGCTTATGACAGAATTATATGAGTCAAGTGGCTTGCAGAAGTTGAGGCTAACTCTGCTTCCCCAATCTTAATGTGTGTGACCGTTCATCTGTGCATCATTCTGAGAACTGAGATGCAAATGTTCAGTGGATTCTGTTGTTGCTCTTGGGGATATGTATGGAAATGTGACACTTGATTAGCCATAAAAACTATTGATTGAACAGCAAAGTCGTCATCGTTTAGTCGTTTAGTCATGTCCGACTCTTCGTGACCCCATGGACCAGAGCACGTCCAGGGGACTCTTAAAAACCTCCTCCAGCACCACAATTCAAAGGCATCAATTCTTCGGCGGTCGGCTTTCTTTATGGTCCAGCTCTCACTTCCATACATCATGACAGGAAGAACCATAGCTTTGACTATTCGGACTTTTGTTGGCAAGATGAAGTCTCTGCTTTTTAAGATGCTGTCAAGGTTTGTCATCGCTTTCCTCCCAAGAAGCAGGCATCTTTTAATTTTGTGGCTGCTGTCTCCATCTGCAGTGATCATGGAGCCCAAGAAAATAAAATCTCTCACTGCCTCCACATCTTCCCCTTCTATTTGCCAGGAGGTGATGGGACCAGCGGCCATGATCTTAGTTTTTTTGATGTTGAGTTTCAGGCCGTTTTTTGCACTCTCCTCTTTCACCCTCATTACAAGGTTCCTTAATTCCTCCTCAACATCTACCATCAGAGTGGTATCATCTGCATATCGGAGGTTGTTGATATTTCTTCCGGCAATCTTAATTCCGGCTTGGGATTCCTCCAGTCCAGCCTTCCGCATGATGTATTCTGCATACAGCAAAGTATATACATGCAGACATCTTGCTACTGAGCCCTGTTGCTAGCTAAGCAGGGGTGGCGATGGATGCTCAGGCTTCAAAGCCACCTCACAAAAAACAATCAACCTACAGTGGTGCCTCGCTAGACGATGACAATCTGTTCCACTGAAATAGCTGTTTAGCCAAATCATTGTCTAGCAAAAAGCATTTCCCCATTGGAATGCATTGAAACCTGTTTAATGCATTCTAATGGGGAAGAATCATTGTTGTCTAGCAAAGATCGGCCATAGGAAAGCCGCTTTGCGAACCGCCGATCAGCTGTTTAAATCGCTCTCTTGTGAAGCTTAGGTCCCGAAAACACCTGTTTTGCGAGCGCGGAGGGAGCTGTCAAAATCGTCATCTAGCGAAAATTGGTTTGCGACGCAGGGACCAAACACTGTCCAGCAAAATTCTCCCATAGGAATCACTGTTTTGCGAATCGCTATAGTGATTGCAAAAAGTCAATGTCTAGCAAAAAAACTGTCATGCGGGGTAACTGTCTAGCGAGGCACCACTGTATCTTCTTCTTTGGGACTGTTCCCTGTGAGATCTGTCTTCTTGTCTGAAGTCCCTGAGAAGTTCCCTGAAACATTAGTTGGTACCCTGAGACTTGGGAAGTCCAATGTGTGAATGATCTTGAAGTCTGACATTGAGAGATGATTTCTGAAGCCTAGAAACCTTACCTTGAGCTGCTAGAAACAGAGAGAGAGAGAGAGAGAGAGAGAGAGAAATACAAGGAGGGAAAGAGTGTGAGAGAGAAAGAGACAGAGAGGTGTCTCTGGCTCCCCCTATCACGGGCTTCAGCTTTGTCCATTTCTGACATTTGGACACCCCTGAGGGAACAAAGTTCCTTTTCTAAACCAGAGAGGTGATTGATACTTCAGATTCTTTACTAATGGTTTCTGCCCTGAGCATTAGTCACTCTTCTGTGAGCTACATTTCTGACAAACGTTTGATCTGCACTTAACCTTTGTCTGAAGCATAGCTAATGGCAATATAGCAAAACACACCTATGGCAGTTGGCTGCTGTTTTTAGCCCAACCACAATGCTTATGTTGCAGATACACTTAATGCATCTCACCTTCTTTTCTTTTCTTTTTAATTAGTAGATCAGAGCTATGGCCCCTTTAGCTCAGCATAGCCAATGGAGCCACAAATATTATATCCAGCCTTTCAGTATGTTATCTGAACTGTTCTTTTCACTTTGCCATTTGAGATCTGTTACTGGAAGATACTGACTGTTTATTACCCAAATTGAAAGGAAGGCCAGTTAACAAGCAGATAGCTCCTCATTGTTTATTATTTATTATTTATATTTTCTATTCCACCTTTCCTCCATTTTGCTCAGCAGTGTAATAACTCTCCTCCCCATTTTCTCCTCACGAGAATTCTGAGAGAGAAGGACAAGCCCATGGTTTCCCAATAAGATCTGTGACTCAATAGGGACTTGAGATGGATCTTTGAAGTCCTGAGCCATCATTTTAATCACTGCTCTCCTCTGTTTTCCCTTACTGTGACTAAAGAGATTCAACCTGTGGTATTCCATAATAGATAAAATACAGACATACTTTAAATAATGCATTTCAATACCAGTCTTCAGACAAAATTCATAGTTGGCACTTCCTAGCCTGTTCTGAACCTTCTGGCAGTGTTTTTGACAGAAGGGTCAGAAGTGGAAATTTCATAGATTTCTGTTAGTGAGTGTTGTAATAACATGGTTAGAATCCTGTGGTACTTGGTGTAGTGTAAAGTTATGACCTCATATGTTTATAAGGAGTTAGGCCCAGGCAGTCCATGTGTCTGATTGTATAACATTCACTGTTTTTGAGTGTTGTAATAATAATAACTAATTGCACAACTGTTTGTGAAACTAGTTGTGTAACATTACCTACAGAACTGCTTCCTGGATATGACTTCCACCTTGATGCAAATTTTGCAGCAGCTGGTTGAACTTCAAGTTACACAGGCACAGCTGTGCCACAAGATTTTGGCCAATGAAAGGTACAGCTGGATGTTACCTTCTGGAGCATGCTTGGATCAAAGGTTTTAAATTCAGTTTTAATAGAAACTACTTGGCCTCATTCTTCTCCTTTGTTAACACTACAGGTTATAGCTTGCTTTACATGCATATACATGTGTGTTTTATTGAGAATTTTGGTTAAACGTGTATTCACAGGACATTAGCAGAGTTAGGAGATATAAATTTTCACAGACACTATGACACTGAGAGAGTAAAATATCAACTTAGTCTATTAACATATATACAGAGAGAATAAACATGCATCTGGCAACATAACATGACACAATACAACACATAGCATAGAAATAAGTGATCTGACTTACAGCAGATAACATGTCCCATTTACACATTACTTTTATACAGTTCTGGGACCAATCAGAAAATACATTACAGTACTTCATTTTCCAGTTACATAAAGTTTCATCATGTATCACAGATGTACAACATTCAGTCTCAAACCTTGATACCCACACCAGAATACAATCTATACATGACTCAGGAAAAATCAGCCATTTTACTTTCAACTATACAACATTTATATTTAATACATATTCATATCAAAATCTCAACATGTTTAATATTAAGTATCTACCCATATTCCCTCCAACACATACATTATAATTTGTAAAGAAAGAAATAATACATGATTTTATATCTCTGATTTCCCAGTATAGAATTCACAATGGTTTAAACTTAAACTAATTTGGGATGGCATTTTGCTAACTAATTTGCTGATTTATTCTGTGATGCCAAAAGCATCTCCGAACTCTGAGATGGCAGTCACACATCCTTAGAGTATGAAGAATGAAAAGGGGGGCAGGTTATAGAAGGGAGCATGAAACACTCTGCCTCTCTTTACATCAAAATCGTGGTGAAAAGCACATGACTGGACACAATCCAAAAGGCAGAAGATATTTCTTCCACTCCAAGACTCAAATCTGTATCTACAACAAATTTTAGGGTGTCTTGCAAACTGTTTTCTTTTATTCACCTAATAGTTGTATTACATAGTGGAGATTTGCCTAAATTCCAAAGTCAAATCAAACCTTTTAATGTTACAATGTTAAAAGACAATTTTGTGCAGTGGTCATCTTGGTGACTTCTAAATGAGATCTTATTAATTTTGCACTAATTTCAGCCTAGAAGACTGGGGTACCATCACAGTTTAATTCATAAGGTACCTATACCTTTAGCAACATAGAGTGGGATCACATGAAGATATAGGTCACATTTTGGACTGCTTGTGGTGCAAAGTAGCTCTCAGTTCTAGGCATTCAAAACTGAGTTATTCCACCTTAAAAATGCAAAAGAAACTGAGAACCAAGTTCCTATTCAGAATGTTTCATAGATAACTGAACATTACTCTGATTTGTACCAGCATAAGTGGACTTGATGGGATCATTTCCATCTCGAATGAATCTTTTTAACATACATCCTCATGTGTAAATTGGTAGCCATATAGGTGTTATATACTAATAGTTGGTTCATTTGCATTAGTTTAGAAAGATTAAATAGTTTCAGTGAGGAGCTTGCATAAATAGAAACATGTGAGTTTAAGAGAGAGATTCATAGTAGTTAATTCTGATTAGCTTGTCACTGACTATCTGACTGCCTTGTCTGCCATTGTGGGTCATTCACAGATAATTGACTGTCATACCGTCTAGCATTTCTTGAATGGAAAGAGCAACATTTTTGCATACTTTGTAAACATTTTTAATAGCATAGCAAGGATGATTGGCTAAGTGTCACTTAAACACAGACAAAGGATGTCTCCTGTGTGTACCACATTAAGGCAGTTTACTTTTACTAAATTAATTTCCTTAATTTCAGAATAGATCTGGCTGTACTTATGCTTCTTCTTTCTTTCCTTCTGTCCTATCAGAGAGTTGCAGATTTTAAAATTTGGGACCTATATAAATATAGGTAAAATTAAACTGTTAAGATAATTAGATTATTTTTGACCAGAAACAAGCTACTTCAATCTTGGCTATCTGCTAGATCTTCTTTTGTATATGTGGTGGGGAATAATTTGCATGCCTGTGCAGTAAGTGCTACATTGATTGAATTTCTCCATAGTCACAGAAAAAATTGTCCTGCATTCCAGTAGCCCCATTTTACTTGATTATTTTTTGATCTTCCAACTTTGTTTCAAAGTGACTATAGTCTACTAAGTGACTATTTTTGATCAGAGGCGGGCTACTTGAATAGCTGGTCCCTCTTGAATTTTGTCCCGATGGGAGACACTCATTAGCATTCATACATCTGGTGAGGTGTGTTGTTGTTTTTTTCTCGATAGGTTTAGCCTAGCCTGTTCTGGTGGAATATTTATTTAGAGCTTGACATGTGGGAAGAAAACATTTCTTCAATGTTAGCCATCATCTAGGGGATTTGGTGTCCATGAAGTGGATTGGTTTGGTTCTGTATTACTGTATTTCATTCATTATTTGCTATCACCTCTCAACGTACTTTTGGAAGGGAAATGCCTGCCAAATAATAGATTTTTCTCAATGGGGGTTAGGTTTTAGTCAGCCAGTAATAATCTTGCATCATTCAATTAGAGCTACATCCACTTGTTGGGCATGTTTCCCTTGCAGCATTTTAAGTGGTGAGTAGTGTATAAATCAGCACTTACGCTGCAATGAAAACACATCCACAGGTAGCATTTACTATTTAGACAGGCAATCGTAGGGATGAGTGATAGGAAAAGAGCTCATGCATATATATCCCTGCTGTTAGACCCAAGTTGCTTTGTCTTTCCCTCTCACAGATTTAAGTTGGGGAAATGTGTGAATTGAAAGCACAAAAAATTTGCTTGGGGTTTGCTCACATTTAAAAAAGGCTAAAAGTCACCTGCCAAAAACTTGTGTTGTTTAGTCGTTAAGTCCTGTTCGACTCTTCGTGACCCCATGGACCAGAACATGCCAGGCCCTCCTGTCTTCCACTGCCTCCTGGAGTTTGGTCAAATACATGTTGTTAGCTTCGATGACACTGTCCAGCCATCTTATCCTCTGTCATCCCCTTCTCCTCTTGCCTTCACACTTTCCCAACGTCAGAGTCTTTTCCAGGGAGTCTTCTCTTCTCATGAGATGGCCAAAGTATTGGAGCCTCAGCTTCAGGAACTGTCCTTCCAGTGAGCACTCATGGTTGATTTCCTTCAAAACAGATAGATTTGTTCTCTTCGTAGTCCAAGGGACTCTCAAGAGTCTCCCCCAATTCTATGAAGACTTACAACAACTTCTAAAACTGACACCAAAGAAAGATGTTCTTCTCATTATAGGGAACTGGAATGCTAAAGTAGGGAGTCAAGAGATAAAAGAAACAACTGGTAAGTTTGGCCTTGGAGTTCAAAATGAAGCAGGGCAAAGGCTAATATAGTTTTGTCAAGAGAACAAGCTGGTCATCACAAATACTCTTTTCCAACAACACAAGAGGCGACTCTACACGTGGACATCACCAGATAGACAATACTAAAATCAGATTGTTTATATTCTCTGCAACCAAAGATGGAGAAGCTTTATACAGTCAGCAAAAACAAGACCTTGAACTGACTGTGGCTCTGATCATCAGCTTCTCATAGCAAAATTTAAGTAGCTTAAACCGAAGAGAGTAGGAAAAACCACTGGGTAGTCAGGTATAATCTAAACCAAATCCCTTATGAATATACAGTGGAAATGAAGAACAGATTTAAGAAACTAGATTTGGTGGACAGAGTGCCTGAAGAACTTTGTACAGGAGGCAGCAACAAAAACTATTCCAAAGAAAAGGAAATGCAAGAAAGCAAAGTGGCTGTCCAACGAGGCCTTACAAATAGCAGAGAAGAGTAGAGAGTGTCTCGGCCCCGTGGAACTCCAATTGCGGGGTGCCACAGGGGTCGATTATCTCCCCAATGCTGTTTAACATCTATATGAGGCCGCTGGCCGGTGTCATCAGGGGGTGTGGAGCATCGTGTCACCAGTACGCTGATGACACCCAGCTCTACATCTCCTTTTTACCAACTGCAGGTGATGCCGTCCTGTCCCTCCAGCGCTGCCTGGGGACTGTACTGGAATGGATGCAGGAGAACGGGCTGCAGCTGAACCCAGACAAGATGGAAGTACTGAGGGTGGGAGCCCCCGTGGTAGGTGGCCTGGGTGGCTCCCTCTCGTTTGGGGGAGTGGCCCTGGCCCCAACGATTGGGGTCCGCAGTTTGGGTGTACACCTGGACCCGTCGCTTACTATGGAAACGCAGGTGGCATCAGTTGTCCGCTCCGCCTTTTTCCATCTTTGGCGGATCGCTCGGCTGCAGCCCTACCTCGACAGGGGGGCGCTCACTACCTTGGTGCATGCACTCGTAATCTCAAGATTAGACTACTGCAATGCACTCTACGTGGGGCTGCCTTTCAGGTTGTTGCGGAAACTTCAGATGCTGCAGAATGCAGTGGCCAGACTCCTCACTGGAGTGAGAAAGCACCATCACATTTCTCCTGTTCTGGCTAAATTGCATTGGCTGCCCATCCGTTTCCGCATCGACTTCAAAGTGTTGATGCTTGCTTATAAAGCCCTAAACAGTTTGGGACCTCGATACCTGGCGGAACGCCTGCTCCCACCAAGATCTACCCGTACCACCCGCGCGAGCCAGGAGGTGAGGCTGGGGAGCATGACGCCGAGGGAGGCCCGGAGGGAAAAGACTCGAAACCGGGCCTTCTCGGCGGTGGCTCCTCACCTGTGGAATAACCTCCCTCCTGAGATTCGCGCAGCCCCTACGCTGGGTACATTTAAAATCCAATTAAAAACATCCAATTAAAAAACAGCTTTACATTCAAGCATTCCCTCCTGCCAGTATGTAACGCTTTTTTCTCGTCTATCTATCATTTATTATATCTTTTGAAATGTTTTTATTAATGATGTCAATGGATTTATATTATTTTAATTTTATATGTTGCTGTTAGCCGCCCAGAGTGGTAGAATATACCAGATGGGCGGGGTATAAACAAACAAACAAACAAACAAACAAACAAACAAACAAACAAACAAAATGCAAGGGAGTTAAGGAAAGTTACAGAAAATTGAATGCAACTTCCAAAGAACAGCAAGGAGAGACAAGAGGGCCTTCTTAAATGAACAGTGCAAAGAAAAAGAGGAAAATAAAGAACCTTTTAATGAGGGTGAAAGAGGAGAGCACAAAAATGGTCTGAAGTTCAACATAAAAAAAACCCTAAGATCATTGCCAATGGTCCCATCACCTCCTGGCAAATAGAAGGGGAAGATATGGAGGCAGTGACAGATTTTACTTTCTTGGGCTCCATGATCACTGCAAATGGTGACAGCAGCCATAAAATTAAAAGACACCTGCTTCTTGGGAGGAAAGTGATGACAACCTAGACAGCGTCTTAAAAAGCAGAGACATCACCTTGGCAACAAAGGTCCGCATAATCAAAGCTAGGTTTTTTCCAGTAGTGGTGTATAGAAATCAGAGATGGACCATAAAGAAGGCTTACCGCCGAAGAACTGATGCTTTTGAACTGTGGTGCTGGTGGAGGCTCTTGAGAGTCCCCTGGACTGCAAGGAGAACAAACCTATTCATTTTGAAGGAAATCAACCCCGAGTGCTCACTGGAAGGACAGATCCTGAAGCTGAGGCTCTAATACTTTGGCCATCTGATGAGAAGAGAAAACTGCCTGGAAAAGACCCTGACGTTGGGAAAGTGTGAAGGCAAGAGGAGAAGGGGACGACAGAGGATGAGATGGTTGGACAGTGTCATTGAAGCTACCAACATGAATTTGACCATGTCATCAAAACTCCCAACATGAATTTGACCCAACTCCAGGAGGCAGTGGGAGACAGGAGGGCCTGGCGTGCTCTGGTCCATGGGGTCATGAAGAGTCAGACATGAGTTAACAACAACAAATAACTGCAAAGCTGCAATAGCCATTGCAGTGGTGCCCCACTTGACGATTACTGCGCTCCATGACAAATCCACTTTACGATGGGGTTTTTGCGATCGCTTTTGAGATTTTTGCTTCACAACGATCAGTGCCCTGCTTTGGGAACTGATTTTTCGCATTGTAGTAATGGAAATGTGGGAGGAACAGAAATGCAAAACTTTTCAAAAGGTGGAATCTCAAAAGCGAATGTTTATTGTTGAAAGATAGCAAGGACATCCTCACATAAATGAGCAGACCTGTATAGTAATGAATGGTCTTTGTCTAATCCATCAGCACATTTGATGTAGATGCTTTGACTGAAAAACTCCAAGTACTGTATCTGTTATCAAATGTACATCCACTCTTCAATTACAGTCCTGCTTCTTCTAGGTTAAAATAAAGGAAATAGTTTTTTCCCCCAGAACATCTGTAACTCTTGAAGGAACAGCAGAGAGCTACTCACTTCTTTAAATGGATGAACCCCCCCCACACACACACACATTTGCCCCTGCCAGCTACATGGAGAACTGGGTTACTTGGAAGTCGTTTATTAAGTTGTGGTCTGGAGTGGTCAGAAGATGAATATTAGAAAATGAAGTGTTCACACTGCCACTGTTCTCTGTGAGTGTGGAGAAGAATAGGTAACTTTGCACCAATCTCTGTGTACTTTATGACCCTCAGCGTGTACTATGGAAGTGTTGATGTTTGCTGCTCAAATGTTCTTGTTGTTGCCTGTTACTGTGTGAAAATTGTCTGATATATTTATTATTTGTACTGTGGTGCTTCTGACATGAACAAAGGTCAAAAGACTATAGAGTTGAACCTCTATGATCAAGTATTGTGCTACTGTTCTTGTTAGGATTTGTCTGAAGTCTTTGTTCATGGCCAGCAACTTTCAAGTCAGGGGCAATGTGTCTGGGAAATTGAAGTGTTCTCTCCTAAGCTTTGAATATTGGTATTTTTCATGTATGTCATATTTCTATCAGTTTTTTCTTTTGCATAGAAACTGGCCTGATTATCTTATGTGAACTGTGTTGAGATAAAAACAATCTTGTGTGCACAACAATGGATATCAGTGGGAGGAGCACTTCACAACCTATGGTGATTGTTTCCTTACCCTATTCCTGAACACTTATAGAACTAGTTTGGGGATATAAGTGTTCAGGAACAGGGCAAGGAAAAATGGGATGAAAGATAACAGTATAATAAACGAGCAGTTAGAAGGAAAACCTGGAAGGAAAGAGATCAGAAGACAGGAGGCATTTCATGCCTTGTGTATTAAATTAAAACCTTTGCTCTTATAGCTGTCATAAAACTCCTTTATAACACTATTCAGTTTTTTTTGGGGGGGGGCAAGTATTAATAATTTAGTCCCGTTTTTGCCGGCCATGGTATTTGGTGTGCTTCTGTGTTCCCTCTTTTTCTAGAAAAACAGGACTATGAAGATCCGATCTATCTATTGTTCTCTTCTGGGTTGTTGCTTAGATTTGCAGAGTAATACTGTTATTTTTTCTACCAAGGTACATAGGGAATGCATAACATGTCTTATTTTGCTCTACATAATTAACATGAGTAATGTGGAAAGCTGTGTCTCACTGTTTTCATTTTCCAGGGCAATTTTCAGCAAACAAAAAAGGAAGAGAAAACAATTAAACCACCTTATTGCATTACCAAAGTGTGTTCACTATTCATCTTTTGGTAATTAGCTTATATATAAAAACGTTGATATCTATTAACATGATTTGATGGTACTTGGGTTTTATCATAAAATTGCATTTCTCATTTCATTATACAAATGGCCCAAAGATCTACCATAGGTCCAAATAATATTGGGGATTAGGACAATTTTAATGTTGGAAATATTGGGAAAATTATTCAGGAGAAGACAGTTTTTCCATGCTTGTTTGCATCACAAGTTTACTCGAAGATTTGCTGACAAGAAATCATAAATCTGTGTTTATTGTTCTGCATTGTTTGAAAAATAATTTAATTTTTTTTTAAAAAAGGAAATATCAAAATAGATTTTTGGCTTACCTCCTCAAAAGGTAGAGTAACAGTTATTAAGATCCAGCCATCTTATCCACAAAGTAAGAACACAAGATCTTGCTTTAGACTGGCATATTTTTATTTGTATGCTACAAATTACAGATATGGAACTGTGGCCAGAGCAATGTAGAGCATGTAGACAATCCCTCTCCCTAAATTGTTTTTCCCCTATTTGTTGACATTATGGACTTTCACCTTATGTGGGCAAATCTTTGGGCCCCTATTGCTGCCCTGTTAAGGCATTATTAAAACCTGAGGGATTCACCACCTGAGCCATGCCAAATAGCCCACCTCTGATATTACATTATAGCCGTACAGCCCTCGTATCCATGCTTACAGAGTGTGTACATCTGCAATGGGAGGTCTTCATGTGTATAAGCTGTATTTGTGAAAGCTGTCATGAAGTTCTGAACCTGGCATGATTAGGATTATGTTGCCTAGAGAAGAGGTTACTGGGAATTGCCCAGACTTTACCAAGATACGGCGAAACCAGAAATGGACAATTTTGGGAGGCCTAGGAGTCACATGTGATCACTCTCTCGACCTTGGAGGATCATACCCACACTCATGCGCTGACACACCAAAATAATTTTTTCCAACAACATTTTAAATTGAAAAAGGCCCCTTGCACTCTGTCTTTGTCTTCTGTATCATCAAGTTGTAACCGACTTATAGCAGCCACAATGGACTTTAAAGGTAAGTGATATCTTTGAGGACTGATTTTGCCAGTCCGACTTCTGGTGCCTTTCCATGGCTGAGTGAGGATTGAAACCCAGATCTTCTGTTCTACTTTGTCACTTTGTGCATGACACCATACAAGGTATCTTGCACTCTTTAGTAACCATTTTTATAAAGTTTGGGCGGTTGTGGTGGGAGCCTGAGCAGTACTGAGGAACTGCAGGCATAGCAAAATTATCCTCTGTAGATGACATAAGGAGACTTTCTGAGCAAAATATTTTAGTCCTTTTAAAAAAACTGAGCAGTACAGGTGGCCAGTGTGGCCAGGGCTGTTGAGAGCCGTGCTTGTGTCCCTGGGGGACCACATACAGTCCATAGCCCTCTCTTTGTCCACCACTGGGCTAAACCATCATTAAGTGTTTCATCAAAACTGGACCATTGGGCCAGAACTTACCAAACATCTGACACTGTATCTGGTGATGATCATATTAATAGTCAATAATATCATCAAATATGTCCTTTTCTGTTTTCATTTTCTACCAACTCAAGGAAAAGGCAAATTCAAAGAAAACTTACTGGATAAAAGGCAATATCTTATTGGTGGACTTTTACTCATTCAATGGAACTCGCTGCTCCTTTTATCTCCCAGTCTCCTATCTGTACCCTTCCAAAATTTGCTCCGAAGGATGTCCCAGTCTTTGTATGCAAGTAATATCATAGGTTGTGGGTTAAAATAGAAATTTCCAATAGATATCCTGCAACGGCAGATGTAATCAAAAAACAAGAATCACTCAGGAAAAAGGCTAAGGAGTTGGGGAAAAAAGAAAGCCACGGTTCTAGGAAAAGCTTTCTCAGAGAGGAATGAGCCGGGCAGTGAAATAAAATATGGTCCAGGGAGTCTGGCAGAGTATGACAGAAAAAACAGAGCCTGTTTACACGGGGAATCTTGGAGAAACGGCCTACATGGACCGCCGAAGGGAAAATATTCAGGCGAGCTAGCATAAAAGCTCTTCTCTGACCAGGATTAGTCAGTGAAGAGAAGTAGTTGGAAGGACGTCCTAGGGAAGGAGGAAGACTGAAAAAAAGAGGAGAACAGGTGGGGTTCAAAAGAGGAGAACAGGTGGGGCTGAAAGTGTCTCATACTCAAGCTGCCAGAGTTTGTGCTTGATCAAGGAGTGGGCCTGTTGTAATCCAACATCGAAGAGGGATTCTAGGTTCAGTCCTAAGGAAAGAAGTTTAGAATCGATCAGTTGGAACCAGTTCGATGTGTAAGAATCGCTAAGAAGGTCAAAAAGGAGAGAACTGGGGTTAGAATGAAGATGAATGCGGAGCCAGTATTTGAAGGTGGTGACCCAGGCAAGAGTAGACGGAAGGTGGATTCCCAATTCGAGTACCATGGTGGAGAGGCGGATCATATTGGGAACACCTAAGATCTTTCTGAGGAAAACAGCAGCAATGGAATCAATGTCATGATTTACAGCCTCTATCCAGATGGGCACCCCATAAAAAAGGTGGGATAGAAGTTTACACTGAAAAATATGCAGGGCTGCTGGAACAAATTGGTTGCCCGAAAGATAATGGAATTTTGAAATTGCATTGAGTTGGGTAGTTGATGTAGAGATAACCAATTTTTTATGTGGGATCCAGTTTAGTTTGTGATGGAAAGTGAGCCCAAGGTATTTAAATGTTGGCACTTGCTGGTAGGAATGTGCACCAACTGTCCAAGTGGACAGAAGGCTGGATTTAGAAAAAACAACTATTTTTGTTTTGGAGGAATTTATACAAAGATCGTTGACGGAACAGTAGTCTTGGAATTTGGCTAAAAGGAGACGCAAGCCGGCTTTGGAAAGAGAAAGCAGGACTGCATCGTCTGCGTAAAGGAGAACTGAAAGAGGGGCACCATTAAGAGAGGGGGAAGGGTTGGCAGCTTTAGATAAGAAAGGGGGAAGATCTGCTAAGAACAGGTTAAACAGTAAGGGGGCTAATATGCACCCTTGACGGACACCCCTATTAACTTGAAACCTATCAGATAGTATATTGGAGTTTGGAAAGCGGATCTGGCATGAGTTTGAAGAATGGAGACGCCTAAGCAGAAAAAGTAGACGAGGGTCAATGCCCCATTGGGATAGTTTGTCCCATAAAAGAGATCTATTAACGGAGTCAAAGGCGCCTCGAAGGTCTACAAAGGCGGCGAACAGTCTAGATTTATGGTGGATGGAATATTTTTCTGCTAGATGGGACAGAAGTATGCAGATTCTGAGGTACAGAGGGGGCTGCACAAGAGATGGGGATTGGCCTCTCCCTCTTCTTCCGATAGGAGGAATACCTTGCAATATGCATTGGTGCTACTGAATTCAAATCATGATCATGTGACAACTTTGTAATTTGATATTTGGATCACTGTTTGAATTTCCATCAATGTCAGCTGCCCAGCTATGAAGCTGGGCTGCAGCAGTGGTAGCACAAGGAGAGACGGAAGATGCATGGCCCAGGAAATGATAAAACTAACAGCAACATTACTCACAGGAAGAGTTTGGCTTCACCACCAATCAGCTGGGTGGTGCAGTACCTGCTCAGCCACAGAGGTCAGTTTCACTGCTCTGAAGCTGTGGTGCAGCCTTGGGAGACAGCCGAGAGAAATGGTGCTGTGGCCGCTGGGCTACTGCATTCTAGTGCAGGGTCACTGTGGCTGAGTGGGTGCCACACACCCCAGCTGATGGGTGGTGAAGCTGGGCTCCTAACTGTGAGTAAGGTTGGTGTTAGTTTCAACATTTCCTGGGCTATCCCTCTTCTCTGTTTGCATTTCCTTGTGTTACAACTACAGAATCCCAGCTTCAGCCTGGCAGCTGATAACACAAAGGATGGCGATCTTTTTGCTTTATGTTTTTTTAAAATTTTATTTGAATTTAGACATACAAAAACGAAAGAAAAAAAGAAAAAAGAGAATAATAAAGAAGAAAAACTAAACTAAACCCTCTACTAAGCTAAACCCTCCCCCCTTTGGAGTCAGAGACTCCAGCCTCTTTAACAACTCTTTAACAACGTAGGAACCTCTTCGCTTTTCCATTTTTGGGCCCAGAGTAATCTAGCTGCTCTGAGTTTATACATCAGACAATACTTCAATTTTTTATCATCTAATTCCTGGTATGACATTCAATAATGTCATTTCAGGTTTTATATCTAATTTCTGCTGGGTAATTTCTTTTACTAATTCCCACACCTGTGTCCATTAATTTTTGACTTTTACGCATGTCCATCACATATGATAATAAGTTCCTGCATTTTTTTACACTTCCAACATATATTGCTGTTACCCTCTGACATTTTTGCTAGTCTTACAGGTGTGTAATGCCATCTGTAAAACATTTTGAGGATATTTTCTCTGATATTTGCTGGTTTAATCATCTTATAATTTTCTTTCCACATCTTAGTCCAATCATCAAGACCTACGTTGTATCCAAAATTTTTTGCCCATTTTACCATTGTCTCTTTCACCCTCTCATCCTCTAAATCATATTCTAAGAAGTATGTGGGCATTTTCTTAATTATTCTTTCATCAGTATATATCCACAGTCTATCCACCTGTACTTTGCCCTCAAAGAAACCCACGGTCCTATCTTTTTTATATCTTGATTCTAATTTTACCATTGACCACCAATCAACAGCTACGCCCATTTTTTCCAAGCTCTTGTTTGTCCTTTATCTTCTGCTCTCTAGTTAACAGATTTTCATATGTGGTCAACATTCCTTTCTGGTTCATGATTTTTAGTGTAAATGCTTCTATAGGTGCCACCCACAAAGGGATTTCCTTATAGGTTTGTGCTTGGAATTTTTTGCCATACTATCCCTAGGGCCTTCCTAAGGATATATTCTCCAAACTGTGAGTGTTCCTTATGTCTCCCGTACCATACATATGTGTGCCATCCCATCTTTGCTTTCTGTTTTAAAATATTCTTGCTATCTGGTATAGTGCTGTACCAGACAGAAGGAATTTTTTTAAAAAAACTAATGCTGACAGGGGCGTTCACATATGTAGAAATGATTTCAACGAATCAATTCCACATTCATGGTAAAAGAAACACACCTGTGGCAGAGGAGTAAAATACTGACTGCCACACAAAACCCCATAATTCCCTTTCTGTACCTGCACATACCTCGTGTAAACACCCAAATTTAAGTGACTCCTAAATGTGCTAAACCCAATTTAAATTGGAGGGTTTTTTTTTTTAAAAAGTAATGGAATTGGGCTCATACATTTACAATGACTTGCTGATGAAGTAAACTTCCTTTCTGTTACGTTCCAGGTATGGATCGCTTCTTACACTATTGCCACATTTCAGCAACATGCAGACTGTAGGAAAGACGATAAAAGGTAATAGATATTGGTTAGAATTCCCTCTTATTTTGTTGTTCTTTTATTATAAAATCTATTTGGGGTCTATATCCTTTGTGAGTTTTAGACATCAGATGAATTCTCTGGAACTGTTAAATCAAGATTGCTTCCACAAGACAGTAATTACCTGTAACTTCATCAGCACTCAAGTTGATAATGGAGATCAGTTTTCAGATAATTAATCAAATGCTGTTTTCTTTGCTTAGATCATTTTTTAACTGAACTATCAACAGGTTTTTATTTGCTGACATTTTAAAAGGCTCCCTAAAATTCAGCTATTGTAGGAAGTTTATGAAGCATAGTTTTGTCTCCCCTTCCCCATTTCTGTCTCATGTTATTATGGGTAGATTATTACATTTCTGGTGAATCAGCCATCATATATGGCAGAAGTGCTCTTTGAGTTATTACTACCTTCACCTGTACAGAAGGTACAAAAATAAACTTTAAAGCTTATTTTGAGCATATTAACAGCTCTCTGTGCAAAAGGTACGATTTTCTGAAAAATCAAAGTCATACCATTACAATGTGTAATCTACTGTAGCTTTAAAGGTACTAATTCCTATATTCTCTTATAGTGGCTTATATAATTAGGATAAAAAATCCAATGGCATTCCGCTACATATGAAACATTTTACTAAAATCTGGGGGTGTTACTTATGATTTTATGCCTACCATAATAAGAATAAGATGTCATATAATGGAAAATCATTACCGCCCCATTTTCAGGGGAGGGGGCTGTATCATTGATAGATTTGGCAAGGCCTTAGGCAGGATGTCTTTCTCCTCACCATTACTTCAGGCTTTTCATTTTCTCTCCTTCTGCTTTGCTTTCCATGTCTCCCCCTACCCTGATATTAGAATGGGAATATGCAGATCTCTCTCTCTCCCTCCCTCCCTCCCTTTTGTTTTACAGAGGTAATTGAACAGAGTGCCTAACAATAACCTCTGTAAATGTTTTAGATAAAATCATATAAAAGGAACTCTTTGCTCCTTTCCCCATTGCTTGGTAAAGGAAGGGGAAAGCCCATGACATGACATTGGAACATGACCCTGAGATCTGAATTCTGCCAGATCATGTACAGAACTTAGTTCTAATTCACTTGTCCTTAAAAGAGAGTCAGATAAACATGTGAAATGAGGATATGGGTTGGTCCCCCACAATGGTATTTTCATCAGCATGGAGGGTAATGGAATATTTTCTCTTTTTTATTTATTTATATTTTAACTACTAGGAATAGGTTAAGGAATACAAAAGGTAAAAGGAAGTGGGGGGAAAGAGAAAAGATTAGAGGGATCGGAGAACACAGAGTATACAATCGTCCAATCTATTCATATTTCAATAACAAATTCACTTTCTGCTTTTTTAAACTATTTGATTACCCTCCAGCTATCAGCTTACAGTTATGTTTTAGTTTAAAACTAAATTACTCCAACACTATGAGGAAACCGAGTTCATTTGTAAAATACATCCCATTGTTCAATTTCCTTTTGATTAGGACAGTCATTCTGCATGCCTGAAAGAGTATCCCTTTCCGTTGCTTCCCATATTTTCTCAGTACACTCCTCTTGTTTCCGTAGCTCTGCTTTCTTCCAATTTTTGGAAGAGAAGGAGGGATCAAGGACAGCAGTCCAATTTTTAACATAACATTTTCTGACTGTAGTAGCTGAATAGCTCACTGGGTAACTCTTTATCCCATCTATGTTACCTGGTATCATACTCAATAAAAGCAGTTCTGGAGTTAGTACAGTTTCATTTAGCTGTTGTTTAACATCTGATAACTTCTCTTTCATCAGATCTAACTGGCTGAGATGCTCATTTGCTGGAATCCTGTTGTTATTATCTTTTGCATGGTAGCCTGCCATTCTTTATCTGAGCGTTGTGCCCCGATTCCCAAATGTTTAGGTTGCGCAGACAAAGTCCCCAACATTTGATATTTTAATTCTCTGGAGACCATTTCAATCTTTCCAATGAGCAGGATCTGTATAAATAATACTATATCCTTGACCAAAGTGGCCAACCCTCAAATATCTTTCTGAAGTTTCCACTATTTTATCAACAAACCAAACCCACAGTCATAAACCTCCCCTAGGTACTTCCTCCCATCATTACCCAGATATTATAGTATATAAATCAACTTTTAGCCCAACAATTTAAATTACAACCGTAGCAATATTATCAGAGCCCCACACAGTCCAGCCAAGAAAAATCCTGACTAAACAGCAGACACAGGGAGTCAGTCTCTCCAGTAGATATCCTTATACTTTGTCTAATGTTCTTTCCATTAATCCAAAGATTCAATAAAAGAAAAAAAAAACTCCTGTCCTGGTTTTCCTAGCTCCTCAGTCTAGTCAGTTGCGTCATCTTGCTGATGATTCACAGTCCATTTTCTTGCTTTCAAAAACTTATTCCTCCTTTTCCAAAAACCCAGCAAGATTCTGTTATCGGAGTCCCACACAGTCTAGGGAGAAAGGTCCAGGCTAAACAGCATTCACAAAATTTCAGTCTCTTAAAGCCTGCTCAGTGGTATTTCACTCTGGGATTTTTTCCAGAAACAAAGGATTCTTCCGTCTCACTGTCTCTCTTTCAGCCTTGAGCCAGCCTGATGTTTGAGAATCAGTTTCGTTTTTGAAGAAATAGGTAAGCCATTCTCACCCCTTTTTTGGCCATAACCATGTACACAATATGAAAGAAATATAGGCTGAATCAGGTTGTATAAGTTGCATAACTTGAAAGTTTATGAAGAATCATTTCCAGTCTGTGCCTCCCCTTCAAATATGCCAGGGCCTCCCACTGGACCATATGCCCCCCCATTAAGAATGCCTGGGGAAAGCAGGGGAAAGATCTCATAACCTGACTCCTTGTTTCATCAGTTAACCACTTCTCATCCAAACATAAAGCAATTGTTAGGGCTGTTTTTCAACAAGTTCAAGCACGATAGTTTTTTTTCCCAATTTATATGAGCAATTTTACATCTGGAATTGTCTGGGGCAGCCTATTTCTGAATGAGGGGGTAAAACAGATTTACTTTTAAAAAGCAGAATTCGAAAACTATTTTTTTCCAAACTTTCACAAATGTGCCACAGAATAAGAGCAGACTGTGCCATATTTGGTGCTGATCCAAAGCCCAGTTTCAAAGTTTTTTTTTTGTCTGCCTCCATTTTTAGAACGGTCTTGTAAGATGTTGATTTGCACTGCTGCACAGTATCTCCTGCAGCAAAAGAACAACATTCTGATGTCCTAAAGACTGAATTTCCAAATGTATCAGTAGGGTGAGAAGCTCCTGCTGTGATAATCACACACAATCAGCATGGAAAGAATCCTTTCTTCTCCTATGGGTTATCTGTATCTATGGAGATTGTGAAATGAAGATAGTGAAAATGATTATATGGAACTGTATCCTATATCATGACTGTAAGCTATTATGGTTTTTTTTAAAGGAAAGAAACAGTAGACATTTCTTTATTGTTTAGGGACCTTCCGTCTTGCAGGTTCCTGGATGTGTCCCATGTGACTTGGTCTTAAATTGCACTGCTGGCTGGGGCTTCAAAGAAGAAATAAAAGAGAGGGCAGCAATTTTAGATTTTCAGCTGAAAAGGGTCCACAATCCAGTTGTCAAGAATGAAGGTCTATGAATTTATAGGCTGTGTTCAGACATAATCAGAACAACAGATTTTACATTTTGAAAAATGTACATTTTTGACATGAAGAATTGTTAACCTGTAGTTTAATACGAAATAAAATCTGTATGCATATATGATTTCCCCCATGAACACTGGCTGACTCCTAGTATGAAATGTAGAGGTGGTGGTAAATTAACTACTCTAGCATATCAATGTCTTTTAATTGTTTTAATATTGAGAAAAAAATGCTTATTGACCTCAAAGAATCTTGTAGTATGAGCTGAATCTATTGGAGTGGAAAACAGTCTCTTGTAATCAATGATCTCTGTTTTGAAGAATGCTTCTAATTGCTACGAGCAGTTTTACTTTGACTTAATTAAGAATTGGTTTAGAACCCAACATCTATGACTGGATTTAATCTGATGACCCTTCCGTTTGCATATGGTTAGAAGTTTAAATTCACTAACATCTTCAGAAGTACCGAGTTAGTACTGGGAATGCTAGCAAATCTGAGAAAGATAAGATATGATAGGTGATAGTGGGGGATAGTAGGGAATATGATAGTGGGGGATATCATGCATGTTTAAAAAAATCTTAGCCTAAATCCAAAGGTTTCAGTAATTGCCATAATGTAAGATCTGATGCACTAGCAGAACTGCATTTTGAGAGCTGTTCCAACTAATTAGGAAGGAATGCAGCTCATTTTTCATTGCATAAGTAGTTGTTCAAGGAATAACTTGTATTGCTGCTTGCGCAATATTTAAATTCAGTGCAACTACACTAGTAGAGTTTTTCACTCCCCTGGTGTCACATAGAATTGAGGCCATCCTTTCACCTTTATGCATATAATAATCAATCATATATATATGAAAATATTTGCCATTCAGATAGAATGTAATTAGAAACCTAAGCTATTTGTTTTAAAAAAAGATTAACATGTAAGGGATTGATGGGATTCTCAACATTATATGCTTTCCCTCTTACTACAATAAAAATAGTGATGATCTAGCTACTTTATTTTGGTGATCTAACCTTCTCTGTGGAAAAAAAAAATCACAGTTTTGTTGCCTATGTCACAAGGCAGAGGCAATGACTAAGAAACACTTTGATTTCAAAATGGAAGTTCTGTTTGCAGCCGCGAGTAATGCCAAGGCTGATAAAAAGGCAGCAAGTGAGATGTTGAACAAAATGGTGCACCATATGCTCACTCCTACCTGCAGAGAAACAGCAGCCAACCATGCCTTGCTTCTTTCTGCTGTCAGCTTTCACAAATTTCAGTCTGGTATCTGAACACTTAAACATAAAACCAATTGTTAGTCCCAATACGGTATAATTGTGTGCCATCAAGTCGATTCTGATTTACAGTGACCCTTTTCGGGGTTTTCCAGGTAGAGAATACTCAGAAGTGGTTCATCATTCCATTCTTCCGGGGGTGTCCTGGGACTGTGCAGTTTGCCCAGGGCCATGCAGGCTGATTCTACTCATTGCTCCCCCAGGCCCCGAAATGAAGACACAAGACAATAACTTTTGGGATTAAATATGGGCCACACTTTATTAAACCAATTCTGATTAAGACAATCAACCAATTCCAAAATTGAGGGGGCCTGCGGTAGTGCAGAGAAATAACTGCATGGCATCCAATAAATCCTTATATGTCAATGGGCGAATCCCAGGCCCCAGGTTCCAGCTGTCTTGACGACAGGAGAAACCAGGCAGGCCTCTATTAAACACCCCAGACCTCGAGCCATCTATATTTGATGATGTCGGTCCGAAAGTGGCCCAGCGCATCTTGCCGCCTCCAGCCCTGTAATCACATGATCCGCTGAGCCGGAAGGTCTGATGCGCTGTTGGCTTAGCATAATTATCAATACTGGTAAATACTGGTTCCCTTTGGGAGACGCCATGCCTAACCGTACTAATTTGCTGAGACATTTTACCAGTCTGGACAGGCCCTATGATTAGGATTGGTGGTCCTGTTAGATAATTATGCATGATGCCCATATAATGGAATGATTGTGCATTTGACTGGTGCCAGTTCTCTCAGTACTGACCTGGACTCAATGCATTGATTTTATTGAGAAAGAACTTTTGCATAGCATATTTTTTATAATTGTTTAAGACTCTGATCTAAGACCCAACACTTGTCAATCACCTACAATTAACTGCAGCAAATTATGCAAACCTTATATGAACACTAATTGAATTCTGTCTGGTAACACCAGCCCCACCACCAATATCGCTCTCTCATCTTTTTGAAAAGACATTTTATGAGATATTTATAATATGGGCATTGTGAGGCAAAAAATGACTTGAGCTGTGAGCGGACCATCAAAGGCAATTATTGCACATTTAGAGTAGAGTGCCTTGAGAAAATAATTTCCAAATAACTAGCAATTTAACCTGTGCAAATCACTTTGGCAGTACTGACAGGGATGTATAATGGGCAGCAATGGATATCATAACAATGTTAGTTTTACTAAACTAAATGACAGTGAAATTGGATAGTATTCCCTTCTTATGGAATGAAATTGTATAGGTTTGGGCTGAAAAATAAAGGCCTACATCAAAAAGTTCACAATCTTACTGAGCTGTTTTGCTGATCGTTGATCACATACATCTACTAAGTGCTTTAAGTTTCATTTGTCTTTTTTACATTGGCAAGATCACATATATGCTTGCTAAACTATTTAATTCATCACACATTAGGAGAAAGCACTTTATTTTACTTTTTTAAAAATAAAAAAATATCCTTTAAAAAATAAATACGTTATATGTCTAGATGACTTTGTATCAGCTAGATATAAGAATGTACCACCCATACATGTTTATCATTTGATGGCAGCATAATAAATAATGACTTCAAAGGGTTGCATAGAAAACATTAGGAGCTGCTTTACGTCCATCTAGCCCAGAGGTCTTCGGGGACCTCTTCAAGGCTCTTAATCTGAAAATCATCAATCATAGAAGCCTTCAGAAACAGAAACTGAAATTTGTTGCCCCAAAACCCTTGGTAGTAGTTTGGGGTAGCTGTTTTACACACTGGGCAAAGAAAGAAAGAAAAACTGTTGTATTTAATGTAATTTAAGTAAAAATTCCAAACAAAGTGTCATGGCTTTGAAATACACAGTAAGAACACATGACAACCTGACAAGCTCTTAAGAGTATATACAGTATAAGCAAGCAGTGGGCATGACAAGAAAGTTTAGGACTGCCTTTGGACTTCTGCAGGACCCACAGCTTAGAAAATTACATTTTTGGGTGAAGCTCCCAAATTCGTCCACCTGTCACGAGGCACAGTCAGGCACTTGGTTTCATGTAGTAGAACACGAGTGGTGAATGCTCCATTCCCCCTGCCCCTCACAGGAGGGCCCATATGAGCCTGAATACAAGGAAGTGAGGAAAGCAATGCTTCCACTCCTTTTTCCTGAGGTAAGATGGTGAGGGTCGGCAGGGAAATGGTTGACTTGGAAAAAAGTTGAGAAGTACCAGCAAGAGCAATGGTCAATGACAGGGGGCAACCACTGAAACCACCTGCGTATGTCACTTTATCCCACCACATTGGAAGAGGACAACTTAACTACAAGCCTGTGATGAAAAGCTAGCTGTGTACAGAGCCAACTGTTTCTTCAGTGCTGGCCTCACCAAAGCCAAGAGTGTGGGCCAACTGCTGTGCTAAACAAACACTGTACGATACAGACAAGCCTGACAACCAGGTCATACAACAACCCTAGCTATGAAGTAATTCAAAGGCTCTTGGACATTTTACAAATCACCATGCAGCCTTGAACACACCAGTCTCATCTGATACTGGGACTTAAGCAGGACCTAAGCTTCATTAGTATGTGGACGGGAGACCACCAAATAATACTAGAAACCTCCAGATATGTAGAGCTAGAAAAGCATCCTATCTGAAATCCTGGAGAGTTGCTGCTGGTCAGCGTTCACAATACTGGGAAGAATGGACCAATGTTGCGATTCAGAATAAGGCTAGCTTCCTATGTTCCCAAGTCTGAAATGTAAGGCATTGGGAAGTTAGACAGTGGACTACTGTGAGTATGGAAATAAAACATTCTGCAGCCCTCACAGCTGTGATTAGAAGTCTTGTGAAAGAGCTGGGGTTGGGTGACTAGGAAGAGCATTCACAAAACAGGCTTGCAATGCCAAGGGGGCAGAGCAATATCCTCAGATTAAAGCCATGGTCACATCAACAAAATGTTTTCCAGTTCTCCCCCTTTGATTTTGCAATTTAAGTTTGTGGTCAGATGATGCATGACCATTGGCAAATCATTTACCTGGCAAGCATGCTAACTGCAGATCATTTCTCACTTGGCCAAAGGCTTCTACTTTTTTGTTGTGGACCTTTAAAAAATGTTGTACTGATGTGTGTGTGAATAATCTTATTGCAACTTTGTTGAACTACTGTCACCATGCATTTCCTTTAAAAACATCCTGTCAAACGGTCTCAACAAGAAGCTCTAGGTGCTTATTGAATTGGAAGGAAATGACCCACTAACCCAAAAACACATTGGGATGCACATCCTGGCAGAAATGCCATGTGACCTCAAAGCACAACAGGAATGTGATTAAAAGTTGCATAACCATGAAACATTTCACCGGTATGACCAGGGCCTAAACTTGGTCAAGACAGAATTTGACAATGTTTAAGAAATCCTGTCCACTAGCTGTCAGTGTCTGTGCTGTGATTGAAAGCAGCCCTTGGAGTGATTTAGTTCATTGACTGGCAACATCACAAACTGGCCCATAATGAATTATGGATAGTCTCTAAGAACCTGAAGCAAACGATTGTTATTGGCAGAGTCTGAATGACTTAAAGTTTTAATTTCATCAGTACACACCAAGCTTTTAAAATTGAAACTGCAACAGAGACGACATTATTTAAGTGTAAGCTAACTCTGGATGGTTACAAGAATAGAATGGATCTGGCTAGTTCAACCCCTTCATGGATTGCTGCCTTGTCGTGGCGAAGGGGTTTGAGCAACTCAGAGAAGCTATGGGCTATGCCGTGCAGGGCCACCCAAGACAGACAGGTCATAGTGGAGAGTTCCGACTAAACGCAATCCACCTGGAGTAGGAACCGGCAATTCCACTCCAGTATCTTTGCCAAGAAAACCCCATGATCAGAAACAAAAGGCTAAAAGATATGGCGCTGGAAGATGGGACCCTCAGGTCAAAAGGCGTCCAACATACTACTGAGGAAGAGCGGAGGACAAGTATAAGTAGCTCCAGAGCTAATGAAGTGGTTGGGCCAAAGCCGAAAGGACACTCAGCTGTGGACGTGCCTGGAAGTGAAAGGAAAGTCCGATGCTGCAAAGAAAAATATTTCATAGGAACCTGGAATGTAAGATCTATGAACCTTGGGAAGCAGGAGGTGGTCAAACAGGAGATGGCAAGAATAAACATTGACATCCTGGGCGTCAGTGAACTAAAATGGACAGGAATGAGTGAATTCAACTCAGATGATTATCATGTCTACTACTGTGGGCAAGAATCCCGTAGAAAGAATGGAGTAGCCCTCATAGTCAACAAAAGAGTGGGTAAAGCTGTAATGGGATACAATCTCAAAAATGATAGAATGATGTCAATATGAATCCAAGGCAGTCCTTTCAACATCACAATAATCCAAGTTTATGCGCCAACCTCCATTGCTGAGGAGACTGAAATTGAACAATTTTATGAAGATTTGCAACACCTTCTAGAACTGACACCAAAGAAAGATGTTCTTCTCATTCTAGGGGACTGGAATGCCAAAGTAGGGAGTCAAGAGATAAAAGGAACAACAGGGAAGTTTGGCCTTGGAGTTCAAAATGAAGCAGGGCAAAGGCTAATAGAGTTTTGCCAAGAGAACAAGCTGGTCATCACAAACACTCTTTTCCAACAACACAAGAGGTGACTCTACACATGGAAATCACCACATGGGCAATATCGAAATCAGATTGATTATATTCTCTGCAGCCAAAGATGGAGAAGCTCTATACAGTCAGCAAAAACAAGACCTGGAGCTGATTGTGGCTCTGATCATCAGCTTCTCATAGCAAAATTCAAGCTTAAACTGAAGAGAGTAGGAAAAACCACTGGGCCACTCAGGTATAATCTAAACCAAATCCCTTATGAATACACAGTGGAAGTGAAGAACAGATTTGAGGAACTCGATTTGGTGGACAGAGTGCCTGAAGAACTTTGGATAGAGGCTCGTAACATTGTACAGGAGGCAGCAACAAAAACCATCCCAAAGAAAAGGAAATGCAAGAAAGCAAAGTGGCTGTCCAAGGAAGCCTTACAAATAGGAGAGAGGAGAAGGGAAACAAAATGCAGGGGAGATAGGGAAAGTTACAGAAAATTGAATGCAGACTTCCAAAGAATAGCAAGGAGAGACAAGAGAGCCTTCTTAAATGAACAATGCAAAGAAATAGAGGAAAATAACAGAAAAGGAAAAACCAGAGATCTGTTCAGGAATATTGGAGATATTAGAGGAACCTTTGGTGCAAGGATGGACATGATAAAGGACAAAAATGGAAGGGACTTCACAGAAGCAGAAGACATCAAGAAGAGGTGGCAAGAATACACAGAGGAATTATATGAGAAAGATTTGGATATCCCAGACAACCCAGACAATGTAGTTGCTGACCTAGAGCCAGACATCCTGGAGAGTGAAGTCAAGTGGGCCTTAGAAAGCCTGGCTAACAACAAGGCCAGTGGAGGTGATGGCATTCCAGCGGAACTATTTAAAATCTTAAAAGATGATGCTGTTAAGGTGCTACATTCAATATGCCAGCAAGTTTGGAAAACTCAACAGTGGCCAGAGGACTGGAAAAGATCAGTCTACATCCCAATACCAAAGAAGGGAAGTGCCAAAGAATGCTCCAACTACCGCACAATTGTACTCATTTCACACGCTACCAAGGTTATGCTCAAAATCCTACAAGGTAGGCTTCAGCAATATGTGGACCGAGAACTCCCTGAAGTACAAGCAGGATTCCGAAGGGGCAGAGGAACTCGAGACCAAATTGCTAACATGCGCTGGATTATGGAAAAAGCCAGAGAGTTCCAGAAAAACATCTACTTCTGCTTCATTGATTATGTAAAAGCCTTTGACTCTGTGGACCACAGCAAACTATGGCAAGTCCTTAAAGAAATGGGCATGCCTGACCACCTTATCCATCTCCTGAGAAACCTATATGTAGGACAGGAAGCAACAGTTAGAACTGGATATGGAACAACTGATTGGTTCAAAATTGGGAAAGGAGTACGACAAGGCTGTGTATTGTCCCCCGGCTTATTTAATTTAGATGCAGAATACATCATGCGGAAGGCTGGACTGGAGAAATCCCAAGCCGGAATTAAGATTGCCGGAAGAAATATCAACAACCTCTGATATGCAGATGATAGCACTCTGATGGCAGAAAGTGAGGAGGAACTAAAGAACTTTGTAATGAGGGTGAAAGAGGAGAGTGCAAAAAAAAACCTCAACATCAAAAAAACTAAGATCATGGCCACTGGCCCCATCACACCCTGGCAAATAGAAGGGGAAGATATGGAGGCAGTGACAGATTTTACCTTCTTGGGCTCCATGATCACTGCAGATGGAGACAGCAGCCACGAAATTAAAAGATGCCTGCTTCTTAGGAGGAAAGCGATGACAAACCTTGACAGCACCTTAAAAAGCAGAGATATCACCTTGCCAACAAAAGTCCGAATAGTCAAAGCTATGGTTTTTCCAGCAGTGATGTATGGAAGTGAGAGCTGGAGCATAAAGAAAGCTGACCGCCGAAGAATTGATGCCTTTGAATTGTGGTGCTGGAGGAGGCTCTTGAGAGTCCCCTGGACTGCAAAAAGAACAAACCTATCAATTCTAAAGGAAATCAACCCTGAGTGCTCACTGGAAGGACAGATCCTGAAGCTGAGGCTCCAGTACTTTGGCCATCTCATGAGAAGAGAGGACTCCCTGGAAAAGACCTTAATGTTGGGAAAGTGTGAAGGCAAGAGGAGAAGGGGACAACAGAGGATGAGATGGTCGGACAGTGTCACCGAAGCAACCAATATGAATCTGACCCAACTCCGGGAATCAGTGGAAGATAGGAGGGCCTGGCATGCTCTGGTCCATGGGGTCACGAAGAATCGGACATGACTAAACGACTAAACGAAGGAACGAACGGCTAGTTCAAAGAGGAATGTATCAATGTTTATACTGTAAACTGCTTCTTAAAAAGCCCATGGGGGTGTGAGTGGCTGTAATGTGATGAATAAAATGATCTTTAAGATATCATCACAGCTATGTGGGAGTCACTTCTTCACAGAACTGGAAATGTCCTAAGCTGGGAGACAATTCTGTGGAAAGCACCCATGTTAATGATCATTTAAATATTCTGCAAGCCATGAGGAAGCTGCCCATACTTAGGCAGCTTCTGCAAAAATGAGATAACATATAAAGTGCACATATGATATTACATGACAAGGAATCTGATCTAATATCAACACAACTCTTTGCATTACCTTAGCAAAAATCCAGTAGTGGGTCGCATTGAATCAGTTGAACCTATGAAGGAGTTCACTCAGCAAATTCCCATTGGTTCAATGGATCGACTCTGGCTGTGACTTACTAGTTGATTTCAGTCATTGTATTTAAAGCAGGAAAAATAGTTCAGATCTCAAAAAGATAATATAAAATAACAACAGCACCCCTTAGCGTACTCCCTTCAAGAGTTCAAAGTACTCCACATACACCATTTAGGTACAATCGCAGCAGCAACACCATGAGGTGAGTTAGTATTAGCACTCCCCATATTGGAGCTAGTTATGTGAGAATCTTTCCCATTTCAATGTTGCTGAGTCTGTCTGCATTGCGTCTACATTTTCTTCTCACCTTTCTTATCGGGTTGTGAGAGTTGATGTTTTCCTCATAGAATGAAGTCGTGACCACTTCTAATGTGTTTTCCTAAAGTGCATATTTATTTGGGCATTTTACTGACTTTATACAACTTTCTGTTGTTCATTAATCTTCCAATTATGTGCATTTTAGCCACTTGAATTCTATAATACACTTACTGATTTGGGCACACTTTGATTTCTCGGAAGCATCTTGTTAGCCTCAAAAATGTGCAAATTTGTTTTGAAAGGTGCATTTCTTCCCGTGAGTCTCAGATGGTGTGAAAAAGTTCTTTGCATTGAACCTTTTGCACCCCAATAAATTATTTCCTGTCCCTAATTATAGCTAGCTGGACAAGTTAAAAAATAATGCCACCTAATCACCTAGTGAGTTAATACCAGAGGTATAATTTGGAGAGGGGCAATCCTTAAGTACAGCATAGTGTCTCGGACATCACCAATTGCCATCTTCAAATATTATCGTCATGGTTCTATGTAGTAATGTTTGGTAGAAGGTGTGACCTAAGATTTAGCATTTCTTTCTCTCCACTTTCCTCAGCTGCTTCTTGCAGATGATGAGGAACTGGGGAATTGTTGGCATCACACTACATCACAGGTAGGCAAAGCAGAAATCTCCAGATGTGCTTGGGCTGCAGCTCCTAACATTTTTCACCATTGGTTAAACTGGTTTCAGCTGATGGAAATTACAGTCCAACTCTGACTGGAGGACTGTACTAAATGGGCCCTAATCCATCCCAGCCTGCCCTTGTGCTATGTTTTGTTGTTGTTGTTAAAATTACTGTGGATCCATAATGATCCCTATGTTATGTACCTACTGTCATGTGCCGTGAAGCTCTAAATGAATAAGGATGGGAAAACCTGTTAAATTTGTGTAACACTTTAAAGTTGTATGGGGATATTTGCCTACTTAGATATCTGTTGATGAACCTTGCAAACAGAACTTCACAAAATGTGTCTTTCCCCGATTTCATGGGGAAGAAGCGACCTCTCTCCCCTCCCAGTTCTCAGTCGGAGCTCCCTCCGTCTTCATCGAAACAACTAAAGCTGGACACCTTTTTTTCTCCAAAACCAAACTCCAACCTTGAAGCAGACTCCCTCCAGGCCTCCCCTCCCCCATTGGGCGGACTGCTCGACCCCCTGCAGCCTTTCCATCGAGATGGAGGAGATACACTGCCCTGTGGTTTGAGATGTAACTCTGACAAATTGCTAGAGAAACATTGTTTTCTCACTGCTGATATGGTGTCCAGAATTTTCATTCGAATATCCAGAGTCCTGGACCTTCTGGAAAAACTGCATTCCACATTACTACAGACTCTACCTTGTTGCTCTGCACCTGCACTCGCCTCAAAGGTCACTACTCAGTCACTCGACCTTCAAGCAACGCAGACCGAAGTTCCACCTCCTAAGACTTGCCTCCCTTCAGCATCCACGCCATTCCAACTGGTTTACCAGGCTTGTGCGGTTGTCATCTCCCTCCATCAAACGGACCGATATCATCAACACCCGAAATGGTCCAACACTCAGCAAGTCAAGAACCACCTGGCTACACTCCTCCGGATCCCAGAGACGTCTATTGATCTAGTGTCCTTTACCAAACTATCCCCATCAAAACGACTGCCCAGAATCCTTCTTGAATTTCATTCGGACTTCATTCCCGGATGTCTATTCGCCGCTTCCAGTGCTCTACATGGAAAAGGGGTATGTCCCCACCGCTTTTTTCGGAACCTCACTGCCTCTAAACTTTTACCGAACCTTATCTACCCAGTGAGGCAAACACTGAAAGCTACTTCCTTCCAGAATGCCTACTCTGCTCAGACTGATCCTCCTCATTCCCCTGCACCTGTCCCCCCAACTGAATCTGAATTCTCCTCCCCATCTTATCCCTTCACTCCTGCAGCAGGAACCCACACAGCATTGAATAATGTGTTTCCTAATAGCTCTGAATGCTCCGCAAACTCTCCACCAGCCCAGCCCTTAATTCCCCCTGCTGCCCAACCCAAACCAGTATAACAGTTATATAACAGAAAACATGAGGAATTATAACAACAACAAAATGCTACAATTTGTGCATTCAAGTCCTAGGCAATAGCACCGATACCCAAGTTGCTTGTAGAACTGCAGAGTTCAAGTGTCTCTTTGAATTCAAATTCAGATAGAAATTCAAGACATCTTCCTCAACTGGGTTAGGTGTCCATAACAGAGAAGAATCAGCTCCACGTGTAGAATCTTCCAAAATCTAAAATAAAATATCAGCTCACTTATACACAATCTATGAACTCACAATGTGGATTCATCCCTTCAATACAAACATATAAGAAGCATAACTAGATCAAGTTGGCAAGGGCCTTTGCAGTCTAAGTGGTAGCAGCAGCTCTGGCCAATATGCATGGTAAAGTCTGAATTCAGCTCATTGTGCATAGATGCTTTTCCCACCAGCAGCTAACACATTGTCTTGCATAACTACCTCCTGCTCAGTCAATGAATCCTATTAACCTAATTTCAAAGAAATATTTTACCACTAAGTCTTAACCAATGCTTGTTTCTTCATTTAAATTTCCCCATTCCCTGTTGTGAGAACAAAACTGACAAATAGCAATCAACACTTAAGATAGTATTGACCTCTGACATAGGAATTCCCCCCCCCCAAAAAATCATTACAACGACTAAAGAAACCTGCTCACTGTAATTATGTCCTTGCAGAAACTTTTTAAGCTTTCTGTGTCATTATTGAACCACTAAGCCAAACAACTATTTTATTTTTCTCTCTTCTCCAATAATGGCATTGATTTTCTCAAATAAAACAATCAATCACTCCTCAATTTGCACCAAAGTGGAAAAAACTATTATCCCAGTACAACCTCAGGTTCAGAATTGCACAGCTTGATTCCATTTCAAAGGGCATGGCTCCCTGTATGTGTGTTTAAGTGTTTAGCTGGAAAAAAACCAAAAAGGAAATATTTACTCTTTTACTTTCTGCTACTGATTTTCATCTGTGTAATTAAGGATTTGATCAGCATCAACACTGATGTACTTAGGTAAGCATATCTCCAAAAGAAATTAAGATACTTTGCTATTCGATTTTAAAATTTATATTGTGAACACATGTATATAAGTATGTGAAGCCACCAAATGATTATTCAGGTAGGTATGTGTGACAGCTGTTGCTCAACATATGGTTTGCAGGGAGTATACTGGATTTTGTGTGCGGTGATGTAAATTTTTATCATGCTTTAATGATTGTATCATTTAAAAAGAAGTTCCACAATGCATCAATAGTAGAATAAAAGGCAAAAACAACAATCAGGTCAAGTACACTGAAAATCGGTGTAACATAATAATGATGTATTCCACTAAATTGAATGACAGTACCAACTAAAGCAGACTATAATGTGGAACATTTTTTTGTTAACTCCATTAATACCTCATCCTTCCCCCAGTGAGTTCAAGATTATTATAACAATAATCCTGTATGCTACTTCAAGCTAGGAGACTGTGACTGGTTCAAGGTCACCCAGTGAATTTCACAAGTGGGTGAGGATTTGAGCCCAGATGTTGGGCTACTCCTCTCTTGAGTAACAGCCCAATACTTTAACAAGAGCACTGCATTGGCTAGAATCCTGTTGGTGATTTATGGTTGCATTGGAGAAATTGGATACATCTTGCAGGCAAATTGGCACTCTTCAACAAGGCACTGGTTGTGTCTCTGATTATGTAATTGGGTGCATGTCCAGGAACTCAATCAGTACTACATTAATAAGTGATGTTGTCACCAAGGCTTACACAATGTCCCTTCTGTAAGCTTAGTCAGCAATAGAACTGTGGCCACTGATTCTCTCTCATATTATTTGTGACTATCAAGTTCAATTCATTTCATTGGGCAAAATCCTGTTGACATAATTTTGTTACCTAGATTGGGCACTGAAACCATGTAATGTAAGCTCATAGAAAGCTTCCTACCCACCCACTCCCCACACTTTTCAGGTCTGATGCTCCTTAAGGCCTCTTTTTGTCCTAGGGAAGATTTTGGGATCCTCAGAATGGAAGGAGAGGAAGCCTTTAATAGTAGCAAATTGGTACTTATGGAGCTGATCTGACCATTATTTTTTTAACTGTTAGGAGTCCCCCATCTCAAGGCTCCCAAACACTTTCTCAAGGCAAAAGGAAGCCCTAGAGAACCTTGGAACCTGAAAGGGTAGGGCAGGAAGTTTTCCATGAGCTTCAGTTAAATGTTTCCAGTGCCAGATCCAGATTACACCAGGGCAAAGTATAGGATTTTGTTCAATAGTTCTGCTGTGCTTAGGACCTACACTGGATTTAGTCCATAGATGTATCTTTTAATCAATGGTTACTGGGCATATATTGTCATATGTAACCAATGCTATTTTCTCTTCCCTTTTTTCTTGGCAACTGATAACATTTCTCTAAAAAGAAGTATGAGTTGCTGGGAACATATACTTGAAGGCCTGTTATTCACATAAGAAAGGGAGAGGGAGGGAGAGAGGGAGGGAAGCCAAGTACTCATAAATAAATCTGTGACCTCTCTGTTTAGTCTACTTGGATATGTTGGTGTCTCTGACTGTGCTCTTTCTATAATCTTAAAAGCCACCTGTCTGTGGGGTATCCTCCATTTGCATCTTTTCTAGCTGCTACTGATAGGAATGGCATAAGATTTCTATGGAGAAGATGCTGATTTTTATTCAGAACAGAAATAGAATTTATCATTATTAGCCATTGTGGCATTTGCCCAGGTCATGAATAGACATGGGGATATTTTTATTCAAATATCCCCGCACAGGTGGTGTGATTCTGGGGAAGGATAAGCATCGCTGCAAGGTTGAAGAGTGGCGAGCGGGTTGCGTGCTGTGGCTCCATTGGTATATGAATATCCCTATCTCTAGTCATATGCTATTTGCATAGACCAATGGGAGTGCTGGAGGGGCGGGGTCACAAGGTATAAGAAACTCAGCAGCAGCAGGAGGAGTTTAGATAAGGTTTTGAGATAGAGAAAGTTGGAGTTTGGGCGGGAGAATCGTGGATGAGAGTGGATGTAGGAGAATGTTTGTTAACATTACTTGTTCTGTCAACACCTGTATCAATAAACAATTTCTATTTGGTTCTTTTAAAATGACACATGGCCTGGACCTTGATTATTAATAATAGGTATTGTTGATGAAATCAACGAGTGGCAGCTGAGGGGCACATAGCGTGAACTCCTAGTCTGGTGAAACAAGCAGGGGCCACGTGAGAATCATGACAGCCATACTCCACATTTGTTTATACCATTCTTCTATATTAAATTGGTTATTACTTTTCCAGTTCTTTGCAAATATCAGCCTTGCCACGGTAACCACAACAATAATTAGTTCCTTTCCCTCTTTCTTGATTATTATTAACCATATTCAACAAAGCAATCATTGGAGACATTTGTACATCAATGCCCATTATTTCTGTAATCTTAAAGATCATTGACCATTCCATCTTTCTTATTTCAAAAGTCCACCACATATGAAAATAGGTGCCATTTTCTTTTCCACATCTCCAATACAAGGACGGTACACTGTTATTTAACATATTCAATTTCACTGATGTTAAATACCATATTCAGAAGCTCAATTGTTTAAGCTGTGAAACTAAGCTGTTTCTTTTTTGTTTTGGGGAGACAATGGAGAGAGGCCTATACATTCAGATAATCAGTCACAATCATGGGTAAACTGGCCTATGAACTGGTTGCAGTTGTTTATGGAAAGAGATGACTCTGACTTTACATTTCAGAATTTGGATTTTGCAGACTCAGAAAATGGAAGTCTTTCTTCTTTTGTTCTCATCAGCATTAGGAACATTCCTTTTCCTTGGTGAAGAATTGTGCCAGTCAAACTTGATCATTGCTGCTGCTCATGTATTTGAATCTGAATGCTGCCATTGTTTCAAATGCAAGGTGAAGATTCATAAATTCTGGTATTAAGAAGGAGGCTGAGAGAACAAGTGATGATATTTGCTGCTCCATCCATCTTGAGAAAGATAGGAGTATTGAACTTGCCATAAATTCTGCAAACCCAAAGTGACAGCCAATCAGAAGCCCTAATTTAAGCCATTTCAATTCCCTCCCAAAGGTTCAAGTAAATCCCCAGTAGGCATCATTTTTCAAAGAAAAACCCATACTGCATACCCTGAGAGAGATAATGAAGTTTTGCAACACATATCCATACTCTTCCTTTAGCTTTTTCTCAGAATTGGTTTTGATTAAACATGGCTGAGATTTCTGTCTCAGTATGGATGGCTCGGTTTGCTGTGCACTGGGTTGGGTGGGGCAAAAGCACTCCAGATTCCTTGGGGATTCACAGTCCCATTATCTTCCAGTTGCACAGACATGTATTTGGGTGCACATAGTTAATCTGAAACTCACATTTATAGAAAACATGTTGAAAAATAGCTCTGACAGTTGCTTTGTATTTGGGTGAGAAACAGTTGACTGAAGAAAAAAGGAGTCATGTTCTGAGATTTTTCCAGCTTAGTGTCTCTTTATGAATGGTAATGAGCACAAGAGGGTATCCTGTAGACTACCTTGACTACTGACATGGATGTCATCAACATTTGGGCTGCCCTGTCTATGTAAAGTTATGGCATTCCTTTTCCTGCTGGTAATGTGGACATGATATTGCACAGCAATATTGGGCCATTTCCTAGCATTGTGAATCATGGATAGAAAAGCACAATATCCCACATTTATAAACCATTTTTTTGTATATATATAAAAAAGGAATATATGTATAAGCTTCAGCTGTGCTTCCCTTACTGCTGCTGAAGAAGATTTGAATGTACATTATATTTTTCGTTGGTCGACTGTAAAGATGGGGAAATTTCCCCGTCTTGATTTTGTTGTTCTTCACTGAATTTTACTGTGTTTGCATTTTCCTCCTTTATTCGCATTTGGCTGTGAGACCTTGTTTCTTCTTCCAGCATTCAAATTTGTACACATATTTTAAACACATTTTCCTGATGTTCATCTTTATTCATGCATTTCTGCTATTAAGCATATTTGTTTATTAAAATAATAAATATTTACACATTGAACTAAGTGTGTTTGTATGTATTTTGCCAATTGTACACATTTTAGCCATTCACATTTTAAAACATTTGCTTTTTCTACACCCTTTGTTTCTGTAAAACACCCACCAGTCTTGAAGCTTGAATTGCAGTGAGTTTTTTTTTACTCAATTTGTGGAGGAAGGGTACTGAAAGGTTTATTTCTTCACTGTTGAATCCAACAATGTTGGCTTCCGTCCCTCATTGAAGGTTATACTAGGGTTGCAAAATCATGTCATGAATGGCATCATCATCAGAAGGGCAATTCTGCATACAGTTGTGCTTGATCTGTATTGAACTTTCCCACAGCTGTCATTTGGCAGACCCTTAACTATATACACTCAAGGACAATATCTCAGGGTCACTGCCAAACTTCAGCGACATAGCCTTCTAGGAACTGGGATGAATTCACTGGTAACTTAGAAAAAGTACTGGCTGCCTTGTTGATTTGCTCCACCTTGTCACCATTGTGGTTCATCATTGCTCTTTCCTTAGTGTTTCCCTATCAGAAGTGATTTGTCACATGTGCTCATAGGGTCATTTCCTAGACCTTGAGATGCCTATTCCTAATTTTCAGGTTTATACCTATTCAGTTACACCAGTCCTCTTACTAGTTTGTTTGTCCTCAGCTGACATGTTTTCGTTTGTTTTTAATATTTACATTTGTAACGGACAGACATAACATCACATGTCCGTCACAGCTGGGCAGTGAGTCATCAGCCTATGGTGTGACGGAGGGTGGAACTTAAGGGGAGGAGCTAGTATAAAAAGGGGTGTGAAGAGTGTGTGAGAGGAGATTGGAGAGGAGAGTCTGAGCTGAGAGTTCAAAGTGTTTAGTAGTTAGAGTGAGTTAGTGAGCCTGTCAGTGGAGAAATAGTCTGTGTGAGCTGGTGTTTTTTAACAGTGATTGATTAATTGATTCTTTACCAGTGATTTACTATTATTATTTTTGTAATCAATAAACCATTTTTTGTTTGCAAAGTTACACTTGTCCTTTTATGATTTTTTTTTTAAAGGATAAGTTGGTGGCAGCAGAGTTTTGAAGTAAAGTAGCAACCACTCTTTGAGTTTTGAGGGTGTCTGTCCATTACAACATCCCGTTCTGTTAGCAGAGTGGGCAGCTAAAAACATCATTAAAAATAATCCATGCAATGATATGAAGAAACCCAGTCAAAATCAGTAACAGCAGTATAGTTCCAACAGCAATGTTTGAAACAGCAAAGAGAAGAATCTGCATTGCCGCAGCGTCTCGCTTGTGTGGTCTGACCTTTTAGAAGATGACCTCAGCTTCTGCAAGGGGAAGTCTAAGGGTGCAGCAGAGGTTTCCCCTCTCCACCCTCTATACTCCCAAATATCTTCTCACAAGAGTTGGGGTATTCTCAGGAAAGCCTTGAGATGTGATGCAGGCAATAGAGACTGATCTGTTAGGCCAGCTGGGGCACTACCCTACCACTAGCAGCCTGCTCCTGCCTATCACTTTTCTTCCAATGTGTGCTTCAATGCAATTGCCCAGTAGTTCTTCCCTCCTGATGGCTCATCATCATACATCACAGAACCAGTTATGCAGGGGTTTAGGTATCTGCTGCGGAATCAGAGGTTGGGAGTTTGATTCCCCACTGAGCCTCCTTTTTTAGGGGTTGGATTTGATCACCTATAAGTAGGGTTGCCAGATGTCCGTCAAAATGAGGGCATGTCCTCCTGTTTAGCCTAATGTCCCCTGTCCAGCAGGCAAAGCTAAAACCCTTTAAAATGTCCAGCTTTTGTCTATGTGGCCTTCCTCCTCCTCCTCCTCCTCCTCTTACCCGAGGAAAAACATATGGTTTGGAACTAAGGGGACACCTTAACGAAGAATTATTTTGTAAGGGTGGAAGTGAACCCATCACGGAATCATGGCGTAGTCATTTTTTTAATGGGCGGAAGTCCTGTGATCACAGGGCGCTTGTTTCATTTGCTGTCTCCCCGCTTGTTAGGAAGGAGGCTGATACCAGTTGCTCAGGTCAGGTAAGAAACGGGGAGGGGCAGCGGCAATCTTTAGAGTTGGGCTTCCTCCTTCAGCAGCAGCCGTCATGAACCAAAGGAGTGGTTCTGAAGAGAAGGGTGTCTTTCAGAGCTTGGGAACTTGTGGCCTTCCAGATAGTGTTTAAATCCAACACCCACTATGCCAACATTAAAGTCAATAAACAAAGTTTTTTCCAAAATCTGCTAATGGGGGACTATAGAACAACTTCTGGAGTGTCTAAGCAGGGAGATTGTATTTTTAAAGGACTATATTTTTGTGCAAGCTGCCAGCCTAATAATACCAGTTGCTCTATTTTAACTTTGTTGGTGGCATGATATTTATTTTTATTTTTTAACATGGCTGTTTCTTGGTGGGTTCACTAAGAGTCATTTATTGGCAGTTAGTGTACTAAAATTGTATTGCTTGCAGCTTTAATCTGGAATGATTCAAATGAAACATTCAGTGTGTGAAAGAAATTGGTACATACTTTCATATGTGGTGGGAATGTGAAAAAGTACAAAGATTTTGGAAACAAAACTTTAAAGAATTAAACTACATATGTGAAGAAGATACAGAATTTAATCCTGAGATTGCTTTGTTATCAATATTTGAGAATGTGGAATATGATAAGATGACTAAAGAATTGATAACCAATTTATTAACAGCGGCTAGATTGATAATAGCTAGGCAATGGAAATTCAAATCTGAATTTCAAATTGAAGATTGGTATAAGGAAATATGGAATATAGCTATAAATGATTAACTTGTAGTTTAAAGGTTAAGAAAGGAGAGTGGAAAAAAGTAATTTTTATGAAATATGGGGCAGATTTTTGGAATATGTATGAATAAGAGGAAAAGGGAAAGCTCCAAATCAAGAATCAATGCAGTTCTGGAGAAGAGGACAATAGAAGAAGAAGCAGAAGAAGAATATAGAAGGAGGAAGAAGATTACAGCAAGAGGTCCCATTTATGGTAGTGGGGAACACAGTTAAAGTGCATTTTAGTTTATGTGTTATATGTTTATGTATATGTTATAATTATAGAAAATAAAAAAAATTAAAAATGAAACATTCAATACCTCCTCCTCTGTCCTCTTTTTTGTCTTTCTATGTCCTCCTTCTGGTCGCCATGTATTTGGCAACCCTACCCGTAAGGTCCCATCCAGCTCTGCAATTGTAAGATGACAAGGACAATGACCACGATTATATGTGCCTGATTATGCAGCCAGTGGTTTTTTGTTTTTTTACTTATATAATGTTTGATACAATTCATGGACTCTCAGTCACATTTAACCTTCCCATCTGTATGAAGAAAGTCATGCTAATCCACACTAGGCCCTGGCTGATCAAAAAACTGATCAGGAAAATGACTATATAACAAGGCAATATTGTGAACATGCATCTAAACCTGGAGATAACTTGGCAGTTCAGTTCAAAACTTGCCCTAGATTTCAGTTTCGTCATGCAAATGGTCCAGGGCAAGTAAGTTCTTTAGTTGCCTTAGAACTGGAATCCTAACCCGGCTGTAGCCACAAAAATGTGCTAATTTGAATTGTTTATTGATTCAATCATAGCATGTGTTTCCTCCAGTGAGGTCAGGGCAGGATGCAAGGCTCCTTTCCTCTTTATCTCAACAAATATTAAGGTATGTCAAGTTAAGAGACAGAAAGAGAATGACTGACCCAACTATCCAATGAGTTCTGAGACTTAGTGGGGACTTTAGTTATGATCCCCCAAGTCTCAGTCCAGTGCAGTAACGAACTAGTATACCACAATGCATCTTCTTTCTTCTCCTAGGCTGGAAATGCCTGCAAGGAGCCTCGTGGTACTGTTGTTAAACTCCAGTATTGCAATCAAGACTCTGTACATGACCTGAGTTTGAGCTCAACAGGCTCAGTTAGCTGCCTCAAGGTTCACTCAGCCTGCCTTCCATCCAAGGTTGGTAAATCGAGTACTCAACTCAATGGAGGGGGCCAATGTGTAGCCTGCATAATTAAATTGTAAACCACCCAGAGAGTGCTTTAAATGCTATGGAGTCTTATATAAGCAGCACAGTTTGCTTTTGCTTTATATTTAGGTACACTGAGGCCAGGCCACATGGATAAGCATAGACTTGGATACACTGGAGTATTATTTGCTGGGGTCAGGATTATCCTGTAAATTTGGGAGAGATGAAGAGATGATTCTGGAATAATTTGGATGCTGAATCAGCTCGTCCATTCCCTCTGCACTCCTGTCCAGTACTACTGTCCAGAAACTCTTGGAATTAAGGTTATAGACTTGGCCAGTCGAACTACTAGGATGAGCAGCACATACCTATTGGTGACTTTTCTCTTTCTACATAGCTCTTTTTTACAATAGAATCTCACAATTATCTATAACCCACTAATTGAGTACTAACCACATATTTTCCTTTAATAATACAGTAATCCTTCAAGTCACAGGGTGAAGAACTGAATAAACATGCAAGAGAAATACTTATATGATCTCTGCCTCATGTTCAGAAAAAATGCATTATAAGAATCAAGAAAGAAAATACAGCTGTGCAAATACTAGAAGTAGAAATCAAATAGAATTTAGTTTGATGGCTCTTTGCATTTACTTTTGAATAAACTGGTGCAATCAATGCCACTGTCTAGATTATAGATGCTTTAGAAGAGATATAAAATTAGGATTTTTTAAAAAACAATTTTCTATGAAAATAAATATCAGTGCCTTTGGGCATCTTACAAACTGGGTATATTTTGTGAATTTTTCAAGCCACATTTTCTTTAGCTGTTCAGAAAACAAAGCTGGTCGCTTGATAACCTTTTATCATGCAATGTCTTCAGTACACAAATGCATTGGAAGGTAATTTCATGCTTTGATTTATTATTAGATATTGTATTTATTGCAAGAGCTTGTCTTGCAATAAATATTGCCAATTTTTTGCTTTATTACAAGTTTCTTCCTCCATGTTTTGAGCAGCCGTCTATGGTTTCATATCCTTTTTCTAGTACAGAACAAATAATCTCTTCACATCTCACATGTTTTGGCTGAAAATAATAATCTCTCAAAAGAAAATGCTAGCTTTCATAAGTTTATTTTTCAGTGATTTGCATTTCTCTTGACTCAGATATTGGTTCCAATATTCTGTTTTCCATTTTAATAATCATTTGAGAACTTTAGAGGAGGTAGCTATGTTAGCCTATGCTAGCATGTCAGGCAAAAACAAAACAGAAATGAAAATATATATATAAAAAAGCGAAAAACATTGTTGTACCTTAAAGACTAACTGCTATATTTTAATGTGAGTTTTCATGGAGAAATCCGTATCTTCAGACATAGCTTTCAATGCAATGTTCCAATATAAAGTTCTCTAATAAGCATTTTGGATCTAGACATGGTTTGTTATCAGTGAATTACAGTGGACCCTCTACTTACAGAATTAATCTGTATTGGAACGGTGGCTGCAAGTCGAAAAGTCTGAAGGTCGAATCTCCATTGACCTACAATGCATTGAAAACCTATTAATCCCATAACTGGCAGTTTTTATTCTATTTTTGTTCCATTTTGGTTTTTTTCTGGTCTGTAAGTCGATTCTCCGTCTGCAAGTCGAATCTAAATTTTGCAGCCAGAGAAGTCTGTAACTCGAAAAGTCTGTAAGTCGAGCCGTCTGTAAGTCGAGGGTCCACTGTATCTCTCTCTCTCTGTGTGTATGTGTGTGTGTGTGTGTGTGTGCGCGTGTGTGTGCGTGTGTGTGTGTGTGTGTGTGTGTGTGTGTGTGTGTGTAAAAGCCGTCTGTGATGTTATCTGTCCATTTCTGGTTTTCTATGAAGAACCCATTCCTGAGAATGGAGAAACAATGTGAAAGGCCAGGTCATAGATGGAATGATACAGACAGGGCAGAAGAGCACCTGAAGCAGGCTACAGAGTTGAGTGTGTTATTTTTATCTCCCCCTCCAATTTTTCCAGCCTCATAAGAGAATACACTGACCCAAAAACCATGTGACTGCCATGTGACTTTATTATTATTTTTCTATGTTTTTAATCATTTTCAATAGGAGTAGGGGTTGGGGTGTGGATAGAGGGGAATAAGAAAGGGATGAGTAAGGATGGGGAAAGGGTAAAATTCCAGAGAGCGAAAGAGTATTCTTAGATCTACTTACCTAATTTTGCTGAAAAGGGAAATCACATAAGTAAACAATATAACACTTTTTCCAGAATATCTATTGTTACTACTCTCTTTATTCCTTTGGACCTTCTCATCGTTCTTTTATCTATACTTTCCAATTCATATTTCGGATCCAGTTATAAAACTTATCCCAGTTTTTGAGTCCTTTTTGAGATGATCTTTCATTTAATGCTCTGTTTCTTTAAACTGATTTCAAAAATTCTGATCCAGTTCCCAATTTATTTTGATAGTGTAAGCACACCCTGATACTCAGAAGGGCAGCAATGAAGGAATTAGAAAAAGTCTTCAAGTCTAGGCATGTGTCACTGGAGACCAAAGCCAAGATAATCCACATTGTTGTATTCCCAGTTATAATGCACAGGAGTGAAAGCTGAACAGTGAAGAAAGTTGACAGAAAAAAAATTATTCATCTGAACTATGGTGCTGAAGGAGGGCTTTGTGAATACCCTGGACTAACAAGTGGGCTTTAGAGTGAATCAATCCTGAACTATCTGTGGAGGCAAAAATGTTAAAGCTGAGGTTGTCTTTCTTTGGGCACATCATGAGAAGGCAAGCGTCACTAGAAAAGACAATAATGTTGGGAAATGTTGAAGGCAGCAGGAAAAGAGGAAGACCAAATGAGAGATGGATTTAAAGGAAGCTACAGCCTTGAGTCTACAAGCATGGAGGACAGGGCATTTTGGAGATCTGTCTTTCATAGACTCACTATAACTCAGGGGCAATTTGAGGGCATGTAAAAATAGGAAATAAAAAAAATGGATTAATGATAATAGAGAATACCATTAGCAAGCTTGCTCTATTATTGAAAATAAATCATGTGCCTTTTATAAGGTGAGGCATACCAGCCTAACCTTATAAAAACATATGAACGCAGAAAGGTTGCTTGTCTAGAAATCTCTTTTCAGAATCGTAAAATTTGTGTCTTTAAAAAATCACTATTGGGCCCAACTTGCATAACTGTTGTTGGTTAACAAGGGATAATTTTAGTGCGAGAGGTTTTCATTCATTTTCTAAAACTTGGTTTCTCATTAGCTATCAATTTCATATTATAAACCAATTTGCATCCTAATGTCTCTGAATTATGTTAATGTCTAAAATCACAAGAGCAAAGCAAGTGAAATGCACAGAGTATGCAGAATATGCTGATTGCGATCTTTTGTGGTGGGTGGGAAAGGTATGTTTGCATAAGGAGGTATTTCAAATGTGAAGTTATGAAAGCTAATCTCTAACTACATTAATGACCTTATCACTCTAACTAAAAACTCTAACTAAAACCTTTTTCTCCAAAGACCCTTATGATTGCCTTTGAAGGGTCATTGCACAGTGTGCTTTGTATATAATCTATAAACATTCACACCAGGATACCACTTTCTGTAAAAAATGTCATTAATGAAATTACACGGGCTATTTTAAAGAGTAGATAATAATCATAGAAGCATGTCTGCATTCCATATGCCTCTTTTTCTTCTTGAGAGCTGAAACAGACACTAGAAAGTGTAATATGGGTTGGTTGTTGTGGGTTTTTCGGGCTCTTTGGCCATGTTCTGAAAGTTGTTCTTCCTAACGTTTCGCCAGTCTCTGTGATACACAAATATTATGCAAATTAATATGCAAATTAATGTAATATGGGTTGCTAGAAAAGTTAGACAACCTTTCAATTTAGGATAATTCCATTAGGAAAAAAGAAGGCAGTGTACAGTGTACAGAGTCGATGTTTGTACAAATGCCCCATCTCTAGCAGGATGGTGGTTTCACATATCCATAAGCATCAAGTCTGCAGACTGTATTACTTCCTTTCTTCTTTCAGAATGAGATTATTTGAAGAATTTTTATCAAGATTTTTTTAAAAAGTAGGGTCATGCGGCTGATTCAGCCAAATCCTGAAAGAAATCAGACTGATTCAGGCCCGCTAAGATCGAAAACAAAACCACCCCAGTTTGTTTGTGACCTTCCATTTAGCAAAAGCAAACATTCCAGGGTCCAACCCCCTCCCTGCCACCTTTCAAACCAATGTAACCAGTAGATTACAGTCTGGGAAAATTGTCTTATTCAGCTCATGCAAACCTGTCCCCCCCCCCTTTTCCCCCCTTCATACAGGATATTGAAGTCCTTTGGCTCTCCCAGGTCATTCTCTTCAAGCTGGTTGATCAAAATATAGAGATCTCCTCACCCAGCCACCTCTTTGCACACCATCTGTAAAAAAGCGTTCCATTTCCCTCCTTGGTGATCCAGCCAGCTGATAACACAGTAACATCTGTAGGCCTAAATGGGTGTTTGGCCCTGTTGATGTAGGCTCAATGCAAAATACTGTGGCCACAGATCCACACTGTCTAAACACAAACCAGAAAAGAACAAACAGAGAGCTACGTGTGAGTTGTCACCCTTGGCCAAATATACGACTTGTAGACTTCTTTCTACCTGTGGCCTTACTGTGGGCAGATGGGAATCTGAGCTGTGCCTTATAAACTGATACCTGGTGAGTGGCTCAGATAGATGGTCACCCCTCCCCCTTGAGATGCAGATGCAAATATTCTTCAAGTGCTGAAACAGGGCAAGGGTTCTCCAAGCCTGATCTGTGGAGAGTAAGGACCTTCCCAGCTGGTCTATTTTTTAATCTGCTAATGTAAATCCTCACAATTCTCCTGCATACTGAGATATCTTTGATTTGTCCCATATTGCTGCCACCACTACATCTCTCTTGCTCTAAATACCCCTGAAAGAAAGCCACAGTGAACACTGCCTGAAAAAGCTGGACCTCAAATTGTGTGACCAATATATCTTTTGCAGCCACTGAATGATCGTGACTGTGGCGTTTGCACCTCGTGCCCCCTGCCTGACTCCCCAAACACAGAGCACACGAAGGCAAACCAATACTCCATTTCTCACACTGCCACCAGTTGATCACAAAATCAGCATACTTTACTTATGGAAGGATGAAGAGGAAGGTCCAAATCTCACTGTCTTTTAAATAAAACAAGTTTATTGTTTACAGATGTTTGATAATTAATCAAGTAACTTCTACAGGTTTATTTATCATCAATATCAACCTTCTGTTTGTTATAACTGCTTTTATTCACTCTTCACACTAATCACACCTCAGACCTCCCAAAAACCACACTCTGTCTCACTCACCACTTTCATCTCCCTCTTGACTCTGACTGACTCACTCTCTGACTCCGCCTCTTTTTACATATCTCTCAGCTCCACCTCTCAGCAACATTAGCCTGCAACATGAATATGCATGACTATTTAACGTAATAAGGGTGAACGCTACAGTGACCAGCAATGGTAATGTAAAGGGCTTGTACTGTCCTGGCTGGAAGGTGATGCTCTATGCCAATCCTCTAGTGCCTTGCTCAGGGGTCCATATGGCTCTGTAGCTTGTGACAGAAAATAATGGCTGCAAATAAGGTGCCTGCCTACTATTCTGTTGCTCAGGATGTTTACTGTCTAGGATAAATGCTAGTGCAGAAACCCTACATGGAAATTATACATACTACCATAATATAGAAAAACAGCATACATATTAGCAAACTTAAACACCCCCCCCCCCGATCTATCTGTATGAAATTTGTCAGGAGGTGCTACAATATTCATATATTTCATGTACTTATATTGGGGATGGCTGACCTGAGACTCATGGTGGAGGAGCAGCGTCTGTGTTCTCTTGCTCCAGTTTTTTAGTAGTCCTAATTAGTTTAAAACAGTTTTTGATAGTCTAAACAGTTTATGTTTTTAAGCTTTAAGTTTTAGTTACTCCAACCTCCAGCTTTTTATCTTGGTTTTGGCAAGCCTTTTTAACCTTTTTCTTTTTTAATAACTGCGATAAGAACCTAGGGAGTTTGGCTTCCTAGCGACTGAAGGGGAAGGACGCAGAGAATAGTTTTTGCTCTACTCCACTCTCAACAACAACAACAGCTGCATTCAGCCACAACTTAGAGCTGGAAGACTTATTACTTGCTCTCATCTAAATCAGAACTGAACCTCGGAGGTTTTTACATTTTACATTTTACATCCCACATTTATCATCGATCTAACTTGGAACCTGGAAGCTTACTCAGATGGGCTATTGAAAGACGTTCCCTAACACAAGAAGGAGGACAAGACAGGTAACCCTTACTTGTTAATTTATTGAACAATATGTCTTTGGTTCTGAGAGCCAAGAGAAGGAGGTCCAGCCCCTCCAAAGACCATAAAAAAGGGAAAGCTATTAAGAAGCCAAAAAAACAGCGGCAGGAGCCGGCTGTGCAATCTCACATTGATTCGTTTCTGCAGCCGCCTCAAGAGCCTCAAGAGCCTCAAGAGCCGTCCTCATCTGCCCAAGCTCCAACGCCGTCGAGCCTTTTGCTTCCTCGTGAGGCAAGCAATTCTCCCCCAGACTTAATGGGCTTATCGGCTGCTAAAGACACTCCTTTAAACACCTCCCTTGCCTCTGAGGAGGGTGGTTCTGGCTCTGGCCAATTTCCAAAAGACAAGGAAGGACTGAATGACCATTTTCTATCCTTTCTGCGCGAATATCTGGCTGCATCTAACACTCCATCACGGCCGCAGGGCCCCCTTGCAGACACTTCCCTGTCTCTGGAGCAAAAGTTGGGGGACTCATGCTTGATTGCAGCCCGTGCTTTTTTAGTATTACTGGAAAGGCTGTGCTCAATTGAAAAGCAAATCGCCTCAATTCAAACACACGCGGCGAAAATGGCCGGAGACCAGAGCTCACACCCCTCTGGTGGCGACTTACGGAAGAGCACTCACTCGGCTGCTAACCTATGCTTCCAAGCCAATACTGTCAGCCTCCTTGAACCTCTAAATGCCAGATCGCCGGCTGTTCCGAAGGAGGACGTTAATGAAGCCAACAACAAAAAAACTCAGCTGATTTGGTCCCCCCGAGATGTGCTCCTGACGCTCCCGGGCAGTGAAGCCCGACAATGGTCCAACAAGCCCAGAATTGCTGAAACATTATCTCTACTACTGGGTCTTAACATAGACGTACTGGATTTAGAGTGTTTTTACTACCTACCAACGGTCAGAGGATATAAGCAGCTCTTTCTTACAATGAAAACTCAGGACCTATGCAACAGAATTTTCAGAAAGAAAAATGATCTGTCTGCCTATTACATCGGGGTCCAGAGAGTCTTCAAGCAGGTGAGTGGGCACCTACGTTTTAAGATGAAGTCCAATTCTTTACATCTGTCAGAACCACCTGCTGAAGAGCCGCCGGGCCTGGAGTGCCGGGATATTAAACCCACCTCAGCACACCATCCAAGGTCAACCTCCATCCACCAGCCCCTTCCCATCGGACAGGCGTCCCATTCTCTCCAAGTTGTTAGTTCGCTGGACAATGTGGAGGCGACCATCAAGAACAATCCATCCCCTCGATCAACCCCACTTTCCTCTGTCTCAGAAAAGAAAGGTGCTGCCTGTGATGAATTGGTGTCCCAGGCCAAAGCCCTTCCCACCTTTGGCCTCCAAGACAACCCCACTCCTTCGGTTTTGTGTCCCAAGAAGTCGACGCCTATGAAGCAATTACATGATACCGGGAATGAACCTTCAACAAACATTCCATCCATGGACCCGCCTGACCTTAATTCAATAGTCCCTGCATCCTCTGCGTCCCAACCTTGACTAGGCTGTCGGTCGCCGTTCCCAGTTGATGCCCCCTCTGTCAAGGGTATCCTGAAACTTTTGTCCTGGAACGTCGCGGGCTGGTCCAAGAAACAGCATAATGCGGAATTTCTCGATTATTTAAGGCAACATGACATCCTTTGTCTCCAAGAGACTTAGACAGACAAAGCAATAACCCTTCCCGGTTATCAAAGCTTTACTTTGCCAGCCTTTCGTAGGGAAAAGCATGGCCGTATGATTGCTGGCCTTGCGATCCTGACCAAAAGTTCTATGAAAACTGAGCTAGTATTGTCTTCTCAAAAAAACAGCAGCTCCCTGGTGGTCCGCATATTAGATAAAAACTTCCCAACGTTGATCATGAATATTTACTTTCCTCCTAATTCTCATAAGCATATTGTTTCCCAGATGTGGGAGCATCTCGAACAGACCGTAGCTGATTTGTCTATCAAACACCCCCAGGCCAACTTTATCATAGGCGCTGACTTTAATGCCAGGGTTGGCGACGGCCTTAAGATCTTCCAAATGACTCCGAATGGAGGGCTATTGCCTGAGCTGCCATCCTACTATAGCTGGCCCAGAACCTCCAAAGATAAAAAACATAACTCCGCAGGCATTTCCCTTGCCAACTTTAGCATCCAACAAAATTTTCTTTGGCTAAACGGACTTGTTTCATTTGAGCAGGCTAAGGAATTTACTTTTATATCCGAGGCAGGCTGCAGCGTAATCGATTATATCCTAGTGTCCCCACCGCTGCTTGCTAGAGTATCTGACTTCGCTGTAGATGCTTTTAAACTGAGCGACCATCTTCCTCTCCAACTTAGTCTGAGAGGCATCCCTACGAGCAAGGGCCCAACGGCTGAGGTTGTCAAGGCCCAGTCCTGCTCCCCTAAAATTCGGTGGGACAAGCTAACCCAGTCTAAACTGGCCCTTCTGTTAGCGAAGCCCAACTTTTTGGCACTCAGCTCCGCCATGCTTTCGGCAAACTCTCCATCGGAAGTGGTAAATCTGTGTAACCAACTAATAGAACTTATCACCTCTAACTTAGCGCTACCTGTAAAGACCTCATGCTCAGCCTCACGCCAGGGTAGCCCGTCTTGGTTTGACTATGAATGTCAACAATACAAAAGGGCGGCCAGAAACTGTTTCAAAAAGTTCAGGCAGCTAAATTCTCAGCAAGCACTTAAAGAATACTTCTCTTTAAATCTCCACCTGAACAGGTTAGTTAAAATCAAGAAGAACAATTATGAGGTAGCGTTATGGGAAAAACTTTATCAGGCTACGATTCACTTTAATCCTCGCTCTTTTTGGGCGACGGTGAACGGCTCTTTCAAAGCAAATGGCCACGACCCCAAAGCAGTCCCGGCTTCTGTCTGGATGCGGCACTTCTCAAACCTCTTTTTCGACAACACCGTCCCTCCGTCAGACGTGGTGTCTGAACCATCTGCAACCCCAAACTGGCCGCCGGTATTAACTTCAGAAATCAAAACCCTAATTGCCTCACTCAAGCCTGGCAAGGCGCCCGGTCCCGATATGATAACGGGAGAATGGATGAAATCCAACCCCGATGTCTGGGCTCCTATCCTGGCAGGTCTCTTCTCAACGGCTATTGCCAGCGGGTCCCTCCTGGAGTCCTGGAAGCAGGCCATTGTTGCCCCTATATTCAAAAAAGGGGACCCCTGTCTCCCTGAGAATTACAGGCCAATCAGCCTTCTTTCAATAGCAGGCAAGCTGTACGCCAACTATCTTTTGGTCCATCTTAACACTTGGATCACTGAGAATAACATCCTAGGTATTGAACAGATTGGGTTTAGACCAGGCCACTCCACCTTGGACCACTGTGCAGTCCTGTCTCATCTCGCTTACAAGTACTCCATAAAAGCTAATTCAAAATTATTTGTAGCTTTCTTAGACTTAAAAGTGGCCTTTGACAGCATTGACAGGCAGCTACTCTGGGCCAAGCTGGAGAAAACCGGAATCCCTTCCAATCTGATTAACCCCATCAGGCAACTGTATTCTAACACCTCCTGCAGGATAAGATGCTCTTGGGACAGCCTCCTTACAGAAGCAATCCCTACAAATAAGGGAGTCAAGCAAGGTTGCCCATTGGCCCCGACTTTATTCAACCTGTTCCTAAATGATCTGGCTCCAGAACTGTTAACCGTCGATGGTCATTTTTCAACTCTTGGAGATCGCAAGATCCCAGTCCTTTTATATGCCGATGACGCTGTACTTATCTCGCGCTCTCGGCTGGGCCTTAAAAGATTAATAAACAAATGTCTGGACTATTTATCCATTAACAAACTTCATTTAAATTATCTGAAATCAAAAATTCTAGTTTTCTCCAAGTCCCGCAAAATATAGAAATGGACCTTTAATCGTCATTCAATTGAACAGGTGAGGACCTTCAAATATCTGGGATTACTATTCTCAGCTGACTGTTACTGGGTGGGCCACCGTAATATGGCACATGCAACTGCCAAAACATCTTCAACGGCTATCTCCAGATTCTTCTGTAACAAAGGGGGCCGCCTAATCCCGGCAGCCCTCAAAATATTCAATGCCAAATCCATTTCTCAAGCTTTGTACGGCATCCCTATTTGGATCAACGCCTATCACAAATCATTAGAAAATTTTCAATCAGTTTTCTTGAGAAGAATCATGGCCATGCCAAACTGCGTGCCGTATGAGGCGTTATGCCTCGAAACGGGACAACTCCCAGTAAAGGACGTTGCTTGGCACAGAACTTGCAAATATTGGCTAAGAATATACTTTGACCCCTCCCAAACAACCCTACTCTATCATCTAAAAAAAGATAGTTGCCCTCCTGCTGATGGCTGGCTAAGGAAGATTGAACAGATTGGTTTAGATCCGGAGTCCTTGGGTTCTCTCACGTTCCAGGCCGCCTTAAAAACCGTCAAACAAAGACTGGCCGACATTGATTCGCAAAACTTATTAAGCGCCGCAAACAGATCTTGCTCACCTCTGTTCTGGAAACTTCCCCTGGTAGTAGGCAGCCCACCGGCCTACATTTCCATACTGCATAATCCCGAAATCAGAAGGGCAATTTCGTTAGCCCGCTGTAATTCAATTCCCTCGGCGGTGCTAACAGGCCGATTTAATAATATCCCCTTCAATAACAGATTATGCCCCTGCATGATGAATGTTGTAGAGACGTTACCCCACATCTTATTTCATTGCCCACTTCATTTGACCGCGAGGGACAAATTCCTCGCCTCCTTTCCACAACGAAAGCCCTGGCTTACTGACGAAGCATATTTTAGTTTTATTTTACAGCGGTCCGACGAGCACTTTTTGACTATCCTCGGCAAATTTTTGCTAGACATAATCCAAACTAATACAGAACGAGAATCCAATCCTAAGTTTTAGTGTTTTAGGGGCTGTCCCCACAAGTTGTACTTTGTACCCTTTGTATGTCTGTATGCGCTTTTTATGCCAATAAAGGTAAAGTAAGTAAGTAAGTACTTATATTGGGGCTAGAGGAAGGTAGTGGTCAGTTTTCAGAAAAACAGTCAGGATACTAACTACTGGATGTATTTCTCTGATGTTCTTTTGGAGACTAGCACAGCACTAAATTTCATACATTTCCATGAAAAAAACAACACAGTATTACAGCTGTATTAAATTCTCAGTGCAAATCAAGGGGACATCTGAAGGTCCAGCTCTCTGAATTTTGGTTGGATTTGATCTGAATCAAATCAGGCTCAAGTGAGTCCAGACTGAAACAGGCCTGAACTCAAATCTCGGAGTTGGGTCCTGATTCCTGAACCAAAGCAGGAGAATTTTGTACTGTCCTGATCCATATGAAGATAGCTATAAACCAAAAACAATGGGCCATTTGCTCACCACCACCACCACCAACAACAAAGGGGTGGGTGGAGAATAAAAGAACACATTAATTTGCATAATATTTGTCTATCATAATGTACATATATATGTGCATATTTGGAAATAATTACTGATATTTCAATAGAAATATATGTTATCATAGTAGGGAAGTATGTGATCAAGCCAAGAATGTTGGCAGAGTGGAATCTTCCCTCAGCATGGACCACAGAAAAACTGCTCATATAGTTTTGTGCCAGTGTAATGCCCTGACTGAATCCTGACCTGTATGGACATTCCACTGTTCATGTGCTAATTGCTATTCATCACTATCATCATGGTCCCTGACTTCTTTAGATAAAGGTAAAGGTTCCCCTTGACAATTTGTCCAGTTGTGTCCGACTCTAGGGGGTGGTGCTCATCCCTGTTTCCAAACCATAGAGCCACTGTTTGTCCATAGACAGCGCGACTAGACACGGAACGCTGTTACCTTCCTACTGAGGTGGTACCTATTATTCTACTCGCATTTACATGCTTTCAAACTGCTAGGTTGGCAGGAGCTAAGACAAGTGATGGGAGCTCACTCCATCGCGAGGATTCGATCTTATTACTGCTGGTCTTCTGACCTTGCAGCACAGAGGCTTCTGCGGTTTAACCTGCAGTGCCACCACGTCCCTTTTCTGACTCCTTTATCCTTAATCTAAACTTGAGGCTAAATTTGGAAGCAAACAAGCATTTCATAGAGTTTCCTTCTCTTTTCCTCGAAGCCCTATCCCACCTGGCTTTTGGAACTGTCCACTTTCACAACAGGCTTCTCATGTATATGCAAATGTATTTGAGAAACACAAGACCCACACCGTCTTTGGTGCTTGAAGTGACTTGTTTTCTAGTTTTGGAGCCTTGCCTTACTATTTTCTCCACTCATATCTTTAATAGGCACCGGCTGGTATTGTATTTAAAGAATCCTCTTTTCTCCACTGAGTTTGGAGGATGGCTATCCTCTGTGGTGGGTAGCACATTGAAGTCTAAGTGCAGTTGTAGACTGTCCAGTAATTGCCATCAAGAATGGGCATAATTGGTCCCTTTGGCTGGTCGTCTCTACAGGCTGTTCAGGGATTTCATGAAGACAGACACTCACTCGTATGCTGAATCCTAGGGAAAGGGGGGCTCAAAGGTGATTAAAGCTGATTCTTTCTTGAAGTGCCATGTCAGTTCTCTGAAGAGATTAACACTGTCTGTTCTAGACTGACCAATGTTACTGTTTCCACTTGCTCTACTTTTGCTTTAAAATTAAACTAAAATGTGAGAGACACCAGAAGGGGACATTTCATCAATTCCGCTGAAGTGCAAGGGCATACATAGAGCAAATCGCAACTGCTCATTTCCTTTTCACTTTTGTATTGTACTGAAAGAAACTATGGAGTTGATGTCAGAAAAGAGCTGGATGATTTACAGAGTGCTGAGTGACAGTGACCATTCTGGTACCAGAAATGAAAGAGCAGGAGAGGGACAGGCTGAAGGAAAGCAGAAGAGAGCTGGACATAGCCTAGCATTGACTGTGTTTGCACTCAGAATCCGTTCAAATGACTGCAAAGGCTTAAACAGAGAAGGAGAATTTGGTGTGATCACACAAAAGCAATTGGTTTCTCCTTTTCCTGAGAGAGAAAGGGAAAGCCTACATGTACATGCCTTTTAAAAAATGGTATAATTTGAAATAAGGGGTCACACAAAATAAAGTAGGAGGTTGACAGTATCGATTCTGGCAAATGTCATCTCTAAAGGTGAAACTTGTTGCTTTTCTAAGAGAAAAGAAATACTGGATTTCCTGTTTACAGGAGAAAGAACACACGGAAAACCCTGCAGTCTGGCAGGAATCCATCTCTTCCTCTTGTTGCCGTGTATTAGGTACACACTGTCAGAGTGTGTTGTGGCCTGCCATGTTAGACCTGATGCAGTGTGACAGGACAGTAAAATGGAATGGAAGGAATATTAAAATAGCACTGAGGCAAAGGAATCTCTTGTCAAAGCTTTTTCTTTATTATTGCCATTATTGTTTCAAGAAGCACAGAGCTCCAGTTCTGGTGGATAAGATATTTTGATAATCCAAACTGAAAATGCCTCCCTGCGGTATCTGTCAAGACTGGAAGCTGTCCTAGAAATTCATAATGACATGCTGTTTTCTTTGAGAAAATAGGGCCTTCTGTGTAAGAGGTTTGTATTACTCAATGCATTTTTGAATGAGTTTGTCAGTGATTGTTCACAGACTGCAAAGGACACCGATAGCAAGAGCTGTGGTCTCTCTTTCTCCCCCCCCCCCCAAATATGCACAGGCTTTTTACTAGTGCACAAGAAATCCTGACCTCTTGAGATGGAATAAAGGGACAGTTGGACTGAAAAACAGTTTCTAAAGAAACCGGAGAGCTTTCACGGTCAAGAGGACTATTAATATCGCATGTCTGCATGCTACAGTATTAGCATGTTGGAAAGGGAGAAAACGGTATGCTGCCCCCCTCCCTGACCTCCAAATATTGAGTGGGTCCTTTTTGCTCAGCTCACTTATTGTAAGTAGGCTCGAAATGCACCATTACATGTATAGAACCTACAACTGAGCAGATTTTATGTGTACAGTAGGTTATTGCTAGAATGCAGCTCCCATCACTCCTCACCATTAGTTACACTGGATGGAGCTGACTTGAGCTGTAGTCTGAAAACATTCAAAGGGCCAGGAGTTCCCCATCCTTGACATATAATTTCAGTGCATACCACCTAAGCAGTGTGTGTAAGTAGTACAGAAGGCTACAGGATGTAACCCGGTGCTGTCTTCCACACATTATTGTCCCCCTAAGATCCATATGTGCTGTATACTATACAGCACATATAGTATTTCATACGGAGAAGCACATTTTGGGAGTTTCATAGAAAACTAGGCAATGGGGGGGCCACAACCTTTTTCCATCTCCCCCCCTTGATATGCTAGCATTCTACATGAAGCGATGTTCCAGTTGGGGTCATATTTAAAAAATAAACTCACTCTTAACCTGCAGTAGGAGTTAATATACATGGAATTATGAAAATACAGATGAGCTTTCAGATCATCTGCTTGGAAGACATGCTGGGGGAAGAAAGAAAAAACATCTGTCCTTATGCAGGGAAAGGCATCCACATGACCAGACACACCAGCATCCTTTCTGCTTCTGTCCCTAACAGACATGATATTTTCTTATTAACTGTAGATCTGGCAAATGCCCTTTTGGAGAGCTCTTTATCAAAACAGTGAATGATGCAAGCATTAATAATGAATAAAACATATACACAATGAGCCAAAATGCACATGTACTTTATTGGCCCCTCTAATTAAGTTTCCCCCCTCTTAAGGGTGAACGAGAAAAGCAAACAACAGAACTTTTCGAAATCCAAATCAGTAATTATTATACTGTTAGGCATTCGCACCTCTCTCATACTCAACAAAAGTTTTCCTTTTATTGTTTAGAATCTAGGTTGCATAATTGGTAACAGTACACATAATGTAAGAGCTGGGTTTCACTAAGTACTGGTTTCAGTCAAAGAGGCAGCTTAGTTTTAGCTGCTTTAATATGACAGAACCACTTTGTTTTGAGCTGGTTTTCCAATATGCAATACTTCCAACTGTCTAAAAGAATAAAATATCCACAATTAGCTCTATAAAGTATTTCCATAACTACCAATGGTATCGGTGGTGTACTTATTTCCGTACTTTTTTTTGCTCTAGTCATGTTTTCATTGTTCACTCCGTTACTGTGTAAAACCGAATGTTTAACCTACCTTCTATGTTAGTATTAGAGTGTAAGTCTGAGATGTCATTTAATATGTTTTGAATCAAACCCCGTCTTTTTCCATCCCGAAAACCCATTTGCAAACATAAGATGGTTGCTGCTGCCTTCTGATGTGAGAGATGAAGTTGATACCCCATGACTTTTTCCTGGGATGGACCAAGGAAATGCTGGTGGAGACTGCATTTAGCACAGCCCTTAATTGCTTCTGTCTTGCCACTGAATAGAGGACATGACATTTAGTTATCTGTGCCTGGAGAGGAAAATGAATGAAGTATATGTTTTGAGTGCCTAGCTTGCTGCCCCCAATATGGATGGATGAGGCGGGACATGTGCAGCAATGAAAGTCCCTCCATCAGAGGAGTCTGTGAGCTTTGAAGAAAAATGACTTTTGTAGCAATGACTGTTAATCATCATCACCACCAAGTACTGTCAAGTCAATTTTGACTTATGGCAATGCTTTTCAGGGTTTTCCAGGTAGAGAATACTAACAAGCGTTCATCTTCTTCTGGGGACCTCTTGGGACTGGGCAGCTTGCCCCAGAGCCACATAGGCTGGATCCTCTCTTAGGAGGCACAGTGGGGAATTGAATTCCCAACCTCTGGCTCCAAAGCCAAATACTAAACCACTGAGCTATTAGTGATGACTGTAACAGTTTGTAAATTGATATATTCCACTTTTTTTTTTGGGGGGGCGAGATGGAATTGCAGAGAATTCACTTTTTCTAGATAGGGGATTGTCCTCTAAAGGCATAGCCACATAGTGTAGCAGTGGCCTTAGATCCACTTTGAGACACCAAATCATTTTGAAATCCATGTGGCTTCAGTAGCAAGAAATATTCCCAACTTCAATAATGTTTATCCCTTATGGAAAACCTTTCAAGTGTTTCCTTGGTATAGAGTATTCTCTTCTAGCATACTATGTAGCTTGGCCAAGACCACATAGACTGCCTTTTCTTCTACAAGTCACAGTGGGGAATGAAACCCCTGACTCAGGTGCTCCATTTCATTGAGCTGCCTAGCCAGCACCTATGCTCTGGAATATCCTCCTTCCAGGTGTTCTGCAGAGCCCCAAGAGTGATGTGTTTGAAAACACATCTTGTTTCTTATGCATCTCTTTTTCATTGATGTTGCCGTACAGTTTGATGATCTATCTGTAATCTAAGAATAGGTTGCGTTTGTATTTTAAGTGCTTCTGCTATTGATTTTGTATTTAAATGATTTTGTTGTTTTAATGATTTTTAACTTTGTGAACGATGCCAGCTATTATACACGGAGTAGCTTCAGAAGCTACAGCACCTACAACGGGATTCGTTATTTTTTTCTATAAAACATAAATTATATACAAAACTGGACATTTGTTCTGTGGCTTTGAGATGTAGGTAACTGTCTGAGTTTTTATAAAGTATCAGAAATGAAGAAAGTGAAATGCTTCATGTTTGGCAGGTACTGTACTTAAAGTCCTCCTTTTCCTGAAAGCTCTCCAGGTATTCTTGCTTTGATGAGCAGAGGTCCCGAGGCTAATTTTAAGTCTCAACGATCTCTAACATCTACCTCAGCCTCCAAATTAAAAAGGAGGTTGGAACTGATGACCCTCCAATCCTACATTTTTTTGATTCTATGAAAACTGGGAGTTGCTCAATGTTCACTTCTGTTTTTGTAAAATTTGGGGAAAGTATTTTTGGGGTGTGTGAGATGAGGCAAAACAATTAAGCTGTTGAAAAGCAAAATGGCACCTCCCAGCATTAGAAATAACACTTTTCGGGCAAAACCCTTTATTTCTGAAGGAAGGACATTTTGAAGGGGCATAGTAAAGGGCTGCAAAATAAAGCCCCCGGTGATCATACGTAGCCAGCCAGCAACAGGACAGCTACCACTGTTTCTGTATCACATTAAAACTCCAAACCTATTATCAAAAGTTCTTCAGCAGTCCTACAATGCAGTCTTCTACACATGCAGAACTAAGGCCAGGGAAGCTTACTTCCAAATCAAAAGAGATCAGACTTGAGCTTTAAGTGCGAGCATGTTATTCTGAAGTGAGAAGAAACACACTGTGAAAAACTACTGCAGGATGACTAGCTAACTACTAACTGCCGCTCAAGAGTTGCAGAGTGGAGTATAGATAAGTTGTGAATTTGACCGAAAAGTGGTGAATCTGACCTAACTGAGCATGATCAGTGTTTCCTGTCAGAACACTTTCGGTGCTGGTGGAACGAACTGCTGTCTTATATTTAGTTTCAGACATACTTTTCCTAACATCAGTGGTTTCTGGACATTGCAGATTACTTTGCTTTGTTTATAGTAATAAGAACAACTCTGTGGAAAATGTACAAATAATATAAAGTCACTTTGTCTTACATCATTAATTTGGTTTTCATCCATTGTAAACTGAATTTTAAGTTAAACTATGTCTTTGATCATATTATTCACTGAGGCATTTTTAAATGCCTTTGGTAGAGCACTCCTTGGGAGGAAAGAATTTACACATTTGCATTTTAAAAAGCTGGATACTGAAACAATGAGCCACATTTAAAAACTAGGCAATTTGTATGAATGTCTGTGTAAAAAATATAACTACTATTGTTTTACAGAACATTTTCAACCTTAATCTCAAACTAAACTTATTACGTAGGGTATGATGTTTATGACAAAGTTGTGCAGAAGTCTATAAATGGATTTTTGCAGGTAAATAAATCAAGAAGCAAAGTGGAGACACACTATAATTGTGCTAGCAATTTCTTCTGCGTATAGTACAAAGCTATGAAAATTACTCTTATTATGTGCCAAATAGATGACTTGTCAAAGACAAGTGTAAAATGCTTTTTAGCTGTGTAAAAAGGAATATGGATTCCTTTTTTTTATAAGATCTTTCTTATAATCAGAAAAGAAAGGTAAGAGATGAGTCCTTTGTGTATTTGTTGATCCTTATGAGCTCAAAATTACAACTAAGCCAAACCTGGATGGGGGACGTCTTTGTGAAATGAGTGTGTGTGAGAGAGAAACAATTCCGTATGACATAGGAGAGTGACTCTTATTGTTGGCCATCTATGTGATCACAAAAAGATCGTCATAATGCGGTTTTGTTGTAATGCGGGGCAATCGTAAAGCAAGACACAACTGTATAAACTTCTGTGGATTCTGTGCAAACCATGCATTGTTTATCAGATAGGGTCCAGAAGCAGGGATATGAACTCCAGGGGTGTTGGCAAGTCCTTGGGTCTGAATCCCATATCTGAGTCTTTGGTATCAAGCCCTGAGTCTCAAGCCCCCAAGCTTTTGCCCCCAGAAAAAAGGGAGCGGTAGGTGGGTTCCAAGTTCTGACTCGAGTCTGAATCATTGGGGTTAGGACCTAACACTTGAGTCAAGTCCTCGCTGAATTGCTAGCGTGACTTAAGTCTGACTTGACAGCGAGCCCCACAACTCAAGTCCACATCCCTGATGAATTCATATGTTCTGAGTAAACAAACCTGTAAGGGGTCCTTGAACTTGGCAGTATAGTATCTGTGCAGATTAGGTCAATTAATCAACATTCAAGCAGAACTATTTCAAAAGGTGAATTTTACCAAACACAGAAGAATCAAAACATGCCCTCTGATTTCACGGGACATAGAACATATTAAGTTACAGCTTCACAAATGGCATGCAACAAGTGAATACAGTGGTCCCTCGCTAGACAGTTACCCCTCATGACAGGTTTTTCGCTAGACATTGACTTTTTGAGATCGCTATAGCGATTCGCAAAACAGTGATTCCTATGGGGGAATTTCACTGGACAATGTTTGGTCCCTGCTTCACAAACCAATTTTCGCTAGACAATGATTTTGACAGTTCCCTCCGTGCTCGCAAAATGGGTGTTTTTGGGACCTAAGCTTCGCAAGACAGCTATTTAAATAGCTGATCAGCGGTTCGCAAAGTGGCTTTCCTATGGCCGATCTTCGCTAGACAATGACGATTCTTCCCCATTGGAACACATTGAACAGGTTTCAATGCATTCCAATAGGGAAATGATTTTCGCTAGAATATGATTTCGCTAACAGCAGTTTCAGTGGAACGGATTATCATCGTCTAGCAAGGCACCACTGTAATTAAAACCTTTCTGCTTTCTTGGAGCATCATAGAAAAAGTTGACCAATCGCAGTCAAACAGACTGAATTGGCTCAAAAAACTTCACAGGCTTAGCTTCCAAGTGAAAACTTGAATCAAACAATAGGCTTTGTAGTCTTACAAAGGCTAAAAGTACTCTAAGATCTAGGTGAGCTGTACAGCTTGCTTCTGCTTCCTCTGCCACTGCTGCCATCCTGAGAGGCAGCCAAGCTGGCTCCTGCAGACTGGGCTGCCCTCAAAACTTTTTTTTAAAAAATGTGCAGAGGCAGACACAGACTGCCTATCAATTTAAAAAAAAATTAAAAGAAAATTGAGAGGCAATCTGAAGTTGCTTCTGCGCATGCACCCACCTCTCAGCTGTCAGATGGGCAAATGCTCAGAGGCAGTCCATCCTCTGTGAGCTGGCCAGGCTGCCTCTAAAAAAATATTGTGTTTCATTTTTCAAAAGGCAGTCCAGTCAGCTCCCTCAGGCCAGGCTGTCTCTTCCCATGCACCAGCAGGACTCACTGAGTTGCTTCTTAAGACGATGGTGGTGGTGGTGGTGGTAGTGGTGGTGTGAGCAAAAGGTAGGGAGGAGATGGGGGAGCGGGAAAGGGGCAGACTGTTGGGGGATAACAAATCAGAAAGTTTAGGAAAACACTATAAAAGTTTATGGTTTGGGTCACTTTGGATTTTCCATTTTGGAACCAACTGAAATCAATGAACCAGCAATTTCCCTTGAATTTTACAGTTCTTTTCTTTTCTTTTCTAGGTGCTAGGACCTGGCACTGAACACTGTGCCATACAGACAATGCTAATGGGAAAGGAAGATATGTGGTCAGGAAGCTGTGCAGAGGTAGAGGGAGAGAAGGGGTAGAATGGGAAACCTCTCAATTTGGAGAGAAATTATTTCTCACAGATACTTTTTCTGTGAGAATGTAGTGTTCAGCTGAAGCCAAGGTGTAAATACTGAGGGATCCTAGCTAAGGACTCCAGCTGAGAGCCATGTAAAAGCATGGACTCCCCACATAAGACAGTCTCCCATGATGAATCGGTGCAGGAAACAACTGTTGTCTTTGCCTGCAACTTGCCCTTGGTATTTCCTGGAGCTATCTTGACCCTTGGACCGGACCTGGACTTCTCTTCATGATTTCTTGACTCTAGCATTATTACTACTGGTTCTGACTGATTCTCTGGCTTCTGACCTTGGACCGGCTAATTGGACTCTGCCTTTCGTTTACTGAAGTAAATCACAACATAGAATTTCCTGAAGAGTAGTTGGAAGACACTGCAATTCCAGGTGGAGAAGGGTAATAAGCCAGGAGATCCTTCACAGAGATTTTGGAGAACAACGTGTTAACCAAAACATCTAGGCCAGAATTAGAATTTAAAAGGCAGAAGAGGTTGATGATTGTCTAACCAAAAATCCTCAAATGTGGGGCTGTAGAAAAAGTGATCGAAGTGACACCTCAAGCTTCAACGATACCAATTTAAAATGAGTTAGGCAAAGCCTCAAGCCTGGCCAGTGCTGCCACCAAGGTGAGGTAGAGCTTTCTCCCGGTGCATCTTGCAGAGATGCAATCAGTAGAAAATTCTTTTACTGAGCTGGCAACAGGAGACAGACACTGGCAAAACACAGCTTTTGCGCTCCAAATTACAGGCTCCTGTTTCATGAATTTTGGTTGGGAAACTTCTTCTTCCCCTTTTGGAGCTGCTGTCCTCCATGCGAGGCACCAGCTGCACAACAAGGGACCCAGCTGGCTTTTCCAAAGGGCAGGGTGCTTTAAAAAAAACGGAGTCACATCTGAGTCAATTATTCTGCTGGCCAATGTGGCTTTATTGCTTGGATGTAGAATCTCTTGCTTTAAGTAGCTGTAGAAGAGGTAGCCATGTTAATCTGTGCAAGTGCCTGGAGACAAGTCAAGTCTTACGTATGTCTGATATCCTGGGAATACTAGTGCTTAAGTTCCTTATTTTCTTCCAATACGTATGGGAACAATACTTTGGCCAGAGGGCTTTTTCCAATTCCTGGTTAAACTCTTCATGTCGTGGAATATCCATGGTTCCTCAGCCAGCCAGTCCTCTCCACACTGATTCCAGTTTAACCACTAATGTAATACGTACATGTTCAGAGATCTTTGCAGGCCTTGTGCAAATGCTATTAACAATCGTCTGTGCACTTGCAGATGCTTGGGGGAGCTGGTTGAGTGGAGATGGCACTGTGATCAGTAGGATCAAAGGAAATGAAATACAAAACTTGTAGCACTGAGAGTTTTCTTAAAATGAATTCATTCTAAACAAAACAGCAGCCATTACGCAGTCTAGCACAAGAAAACAGCCTTGTACCTTTGGTTGGTTGGTTGGTTGATTGATTGATTGATTTGAAAGTAGGGATTATACGCAAGGATGCCTTGTTCTGTTTTGGAGATTTGCTGCTCCAGGTATGTTCCAAGGTTAGTGACTTTTAGTACCATGGAGCCAGGCATTAGGAAAAGAGGTGGGACCTAACTAGAGTAAGATGTGTACACTGTCACCACTTGCCAGGTGCCGTCTTTGGGAACAGTCAGGGAGGTTCATGCAAGCAATGCAGTTGATATCATCATCATCCTTCCCTCCTCCCATGGCAGCCTCTACCAGCCTCCAGTGCTGGGGAGGAGCTGATCTGCTCCTTCTCCATTGTACTGGGAGTGGCTTGCTGGTGGACAGCACTTATGTACATACCTCTATGATGAGAGAGCGCCAATGCTTTGCTTTCTACTTAAAATGATGTGTATGTGGAGTGTTATTGATCCAAGGAGAAGGCATATTTTGGGCCAACACCTTTTTTTCTTCTCTTCATTGAAATTCCTTGACCAGCACAATGTCCTCAGTTTCTTTCTGTGGAACTCTTCACATAATTCCTTACAGTGTGGGAATTGATGCTCTTCTCTGCAGGACTCCTTATCAGCACCTACTGTTTCCTGTGGGAAATGGGAGTGCCTGACCACCTTGTCTAAATCCTGAGAAATCTATATGGGGGACAGGAAGCAACAGTTAGAACTGGATATGGAAGAAGTGATTGGTTCAAAATTGGGAAAAGAATACGAAAAGGCTGTATATTGACCCCTTGCTTATTTAACTTATATGCAGAATACATCATGCGAAAGGCAGGACTGAATGAATCCCAAGCAGGAATTAAGATTGCCGGAAGAAATATCAACAACCTCAGATATGCAGATGATACCACTCTGGCAGAAAGTGAGGAGGAATTAAAGAGCCTCTTAATGATGGTGAAAGAAGAAAGCGCAAAAAATGGTTTGAAGCTCAACATCAAAAAAAGATCATGGCCACTGATCCCATCACCTCTTGGCAAATTGAAGGGGAAGATATGGAGGCAGTGACAGATTTTACTTTCTTGGGCTCCATGATCACTGAAGATGGTGACAGCAGCCACAAAATTAAAAGATGCCTGCTTCTTGGGAGGAAAGCAATGACAAACCTAGGTAAAGGTAAAGGTTCCCCTTGACAATTTTTGTCCAGTCGTGTTCGACTCTAGGGGGTGGTGCTCATCCCCATTTCCAAGCCACAGAGCCAGTGTTTTGTCCAAAGACAATCTTCCATGGCCACATGGCCATTGCGACTTTGACACGGAACGCTGTTACCTTCCCACCGAGATGGTACCTATTTATCTACTCACATTTGCATGCTTTCGAAACGCTAGGTTGGCGGGAGCTGGGACAAGCAACGGGAGCTCACTCCGTCACGTGGATTCGATCTTACAACTGCTGGTCTTCTGACCCTGCAGCACAGGCTTCTGCGGTTTAGCCCGCAGCGCCACCACAAACCTAGACAGCATCTTAAAAAGCAGAGACATCACTTTACTGACAAAGGTCCGTATAGTCAAAGCTATGGTTTTTCCAGTAGTGATGTATGGAAGTGAGAGCTGGACCATAAAGAAGGCTGACCACCAAAGAATTGATTCTTTTGAACTGTGGTGCTGGAGGAGACTTTTTGAGTCCCCTGGACCGCAAGGAGAATAAACCTCTCCATTTGGAAGGAAATCAACCCTGAGTGCTCACTGGAAGGACAGATCCTGAAGCTGAGGCTCCAATACTTTGGCCATCTGATGACAAGAGAAGGCTCCCTGGAAAAGACCCTGATGTTGGGAAAGTGTTAAGGCAAGAGGAGAAGGGAACGACAGAGGCCGAGATGGATGGATAGTGTCATCGAAGCTACCAACATGAATTTGACCAAACTCTGGGAGGCAGTGGAAGACAGGAGGGCCTGGCATTCTCTGGTCCATAGGGTCACGAAGAGTCGGACATGACTTAAAAACTGAAGAACAAACGCATAGTCAAAAGTTCAGACTTTATGTTTATGTTCAGAATGTTGGTGTTTATAAAAAAAACCCCAGAAACTCAGACTTTCTCCTCTTTGAAATGCCTAGTTTCATGGATGATAAGGAAATTTGATCTTTTCAGTGTGTTTTATGTTTTTTAAATCTCCAGGCACAGAAGGTTGCTAGTGTCTGCATAAGGATAAAAGAGACATTTTTAAAAACGATTTTAAAAATATCATATCCAAAAACCATTTGCCCAAACATCCCCAGATTTGGCACAGAGCAAAACCAGGCACCAGTACCAAATTGGTGCTGATATGAGTTCAAGTTTTAAAGTTATAATTTTTCTTTTGGGCTCCCCCCAGTTTTTATTATAGAATGTGTCATTCTGCTGTCACACAAGATCTATTGCTAATGTACAGTTTAAAATACCTTTTCTAATTTGGAAAGAATTATGATGTCTGTCACCATACTGGGGAAGACAGTGACTTGTGTCCCTGATGAGGTGCTAAGTATGGATGGGCAATGTCAAGGTTCTAGAAACATTCTGTTTTGGGTCTGATATGAATTATCTTCCCAAGACATTGAAAGAGAAAGAACAAGAAGAAGTGATATGAAGATTCTTGTGCCTACTCCTTTCCTCTCCTACTGCTAACAAGCTTAGAGCTGGCATGTGAAGGCAATAACAACAAGAAAGAAGATCAGGGCCAGTGGTTTATGATGTGAAAAACAGAGCAAGCAAAGGTGGCAAGGGTCAATGGTCAAAGTAGGTATTCTCTCTCTCTCTCTCTCTCTCTCTCTCACACACACACACACACACACACACACACACACACACACACACACACACAGAGAGAGAGAGAGAGAGAGAGAGAGAGAGAGAGAGAGAGAGAGAGAGAGAGAGAGAGAGAGAGAGAGAGTAGGGATTGCTACTTACACTCCCCCTCTAGAAAGGAGATAGGTATATGCAAAATGGCTGGGTGTAGCTGGAGTTTAGACAGTCTCCCAGATGAGCTGCAAGTGACTGGCAGGATCAGCCCCAATTTGTGTATAGCTTATGGCACATGATCAACAAATCTAACACTCAGTGCTGAGCCTGCTCAGAGACATAAGACGTTGGCATCCACATTCAGCTGACACACTTTCCCCAGAGATGACTGGCCCAGGGTGAGCACATAAGGCTTACTCTCTTCTGTCAAGGCAAGTTGAATGAGACTACAGATGTGTAGGCTTCATTTCAGTTCATCTGGCTAGGAGGTAGAGGGGCTGTTCTACTCCCAAGCCCCTTTGCTGTGTCAGAATCTTTCTAAATCCCAGAGAGACTTGCATTAGCCCTATGGAACCTCTGGCTATCTATCCTTGGTGACTGTACTCAAGCCCTGAGTATGAGAAAAACACACTGAGGGCTAATTTTGCTTTCTTTTGGATAATAAGCAATGTATTTCCTTGTTTTATGATAGATGATAAATTCTTTAACATGTGCATTAGATGACCCAGGTCTTTCAATGGTTTATGAAACAGTCAACCATTTAATTCATAAAATGGCCAGCCGTGTTGCCATTGTAATTTGTGAAATAATAAAAATCTGTGCCTAATTTATAAAGTGGACTCCCCAAGTGGACCCCAAACAATGCCAGATTCCATGTATCCTTGAATACATAGATATTGTTCTGGTTTAAATATAGGCCATATGAGTCTAAAAGCAAGTGTAACGTTATAAATGTTCATAAAATCTGAGGCCTACAATTGGTTGCCCCTCTGGGGATTCTTTGTAGTTTTGAACTACCGATATGAAAAGATAATACAAAATCTATTGAATACAGTATGATGTGTTAAGAATACTAAATGCCTTGCAGACATTTACATTCTACTTTAAAATTCTTCTCTCACACACACTAAATCGAAAGATACCTTTAAAGCTAAATATGAGGAAACATGTTGTAAGATATTCACCAACTTCTCTGAGATTTTGAAAGGACGTTTTAAAGTGTTTCATATGAGACCCAATCAAATATCTAAATAGAGTTTAACATGTGTATTCATTAGGAAAACAGAACAACTCTACCAAGAATGCCTCCAGATTTTATCTCATGTTCCTCCTGAGATCCAGGGTTTCATTGCACCCAGGGTTGTCTGCAGGCTTTGAACTTGCACAACATGAACGGTCCGTAAACTATACCAAAAAACCCCAACAAATTATTAGACAAACATATCATTTTCAGTATCAGAGGCAGCATGACTTTGTATATCAGTTGTTAAGAACCATGAGCACTGTTACACTCATATGGTGTTGTAGGATCCTATATTGAGGAAAGTGGCTTGAGCTATGGAGGTTGGAGACAGGGATACACTGAGCACAGGAGAATTTTTTTAATCCTGGTCATTTTCAACATGGAATCAATCCACAACCAACAGAGAGACGAAAAGATTTCCTGAAGCAGCAGGGGGAGAAATAGCGAGCATTGTTTTCTGTTTGCTGAATTTCTTGCCATTTTCCCCCGCAAGATTAAGTCGAACAGGCCTGCTTCAGCCTGTGCCTATCTCTTGATTGCCCTTGGCAATTTCAGGTTCTGAGACTGATCGGTTTCAATGTATTACTCAGGAATTCTTGGCAATCATTTGAAAATGGCCAGAGCAACAGCCGGATTGGATATGAGCAACAAAGATGCAAAACTCTTGGAGATGACAATATTTTAGGCACAAGCACTGCATGTATGTCAATCCTACACAGGAAACAGTTGTTGTTTAGTTGTTAAGTCATGTCTGATTCTTCGTGACCCATGGACCAGAGCACGCCAGGCCTTCCTGTTTTCCACTGCCTCCCGGAGTTGGGTCAAATTCATGCTGGTAGTTTAGATGACACTGTTCAGCCATCTCGTCCTCTGTTGTCCCCTTCTCCTCTTGCCTTCACTCTTTCCCAGCATCAGGGTCTTTTCCAGGAAGATTTCTCTTCTCCTGAGATGGCCAAAGTATTGGAGCCTCAGCTTCAGGATCTGTCTTTCCAGTGAGCACTCAGGGTTGATTTCCTTCAAGGTGGATAGGTTTGATCTCCTTGCAGTCCAGGGGACCCTCAAGAGTCTCCTCCAGCACCACAGTTCAAAAGCATCAATTCTGCAGCGGTCAGTCTTTTTTATGGTCCAGCTCTCACTTCCATACATCACTGCTGGAAAAAACATAGCTTTGACTATGCGGACCTTTGTCAGTAAAGTGATGTCTCTGCTTTTTAAGATGCTGTCTAGGTTTGTCATCGTTTTCCTCCCAAGAAACAGGTGTCTTTTAATTTCATGGCTGCTGTCACCATCTGCAGTGATCATGGAGCCCAAGAAAGTAAAATCTGTCACTGCCTCCATATCTTCCCCTTTTATTTGCCAGGAGGTGATGGGACCAGTGGCTAGGATCTTAGTTTTTTTGGATGTTGAACTTCAGACCATTTTTTTTTTGCTCTCCTCTTTCACCCTCATTAAGAGGCTCTTTACTTCCTCCTCACTTTCTGCCAGAGTTGTATCATCTGCATATCTGAGGTTGGTGATATTTCTTCCGGCAATCTTAAGTCTGGTTTGGGATTCCTCCAGTCCAGCCTTTCGCATGATGTTTTCTACATATAAGTTAAATAAGCAAGGGGACAATATACAGCTTTGTCGTACTCCTTTCCCAATTTTGAACCAATCAGTGGTTCCATATCCAGTTCTAACTGTTGCTTCCTGTCCCACGTATAGGTTTTTCAGGAGATAGATAAGGTGGTCAGGCACTCCCATTTCTTTAAGAACCTGCCGTAGTTTGTTAATGTCCACACAGTCAAAGGCTTTTGCGTAGTCAATGAAGCAGAAGTAGATGTTTTTCTGGAACTCTCTGGCTTTCTCCATTATCCAGGACATGTTAGCAATTTGGTCTCGAGTTCCTCTGCCTCTTCGGAATCCAGCTTGTACTTCTGGGAGTTCGCGGTCCACATACTGCTGAAGCCTACCTTGTAGGATTTTCAGCATAACCTTGCTAGCGTGTGAAATGAATGCAATTGTATGGTAGTTGGAACATTCTTTGTCACTGCCCTTCTTTGAGATTGGGATGTAAAGTGATCTTTTCCAATCCTCTGGCTACTGCTGAGTTTTCCAAACTTGCTGGATTTTCCAAACAGCCTCATCTTTTAAGATTTTAAATAGTTCAACTGGAATGCCATCACCTCCACTGGCCTTCTTGTTAGCCATGTTTTCTAAGGCCCACTTGACTTCACTCTTCAGGATGTCTGGCTAAAGCTCAGCAACTACACTATCTGGATTGTCCAGGACATCCAGATCTTTCTGGTATAATTCCTCTGTATTTTCCTGCCACCTCTTCTTGATGTCTTCTGCTTCTGTTAGGTCCCTACCATTTTTGTCCTTTATCATATCTACCTGTACACAAAAGGTTCCTTTAATATCTCCAATTTTCTTGAACAGATCTCTGCTTTTTCCCTTTCAATTATTTTCCCATATCTTTGCACTGTTCATTTAAGAAGGCCCTCTTTCTCTTTGCTATTCTCTGGAAATCTGCATTCAATTTTCTATAACTTTCTCTATCTCCCTTGCATTTGTTTCCCTTCTCTTCTCTGCTATTCATAAGGCCTCGTTGGACAGCCACTTTGCTTTCTTGAATTTTCTTTTCATTGGGATGGTTTTTGTTGCTGCCTCCTGTACAATGTTACAGGCCGCCATCCATAGTTCTTCAGGCACTCTGTCCACCAAGTCTAATTCCTTAAATTTGTTCTTCACTTCCACTGTGTATTCATAATGGATTTGGTTTAGATTATTCCTGAGTAGCCCAGTGGTTTTTCCTTTCTTCAGTTTAAGCTTGAATTTTGCTATAAGAAGCTGATGATCAGATCCACAATCAGCTCCAGGTCTTGTTTTTGCTGACTGTATAGAACTTCTCCATCTTTGGTTGCAGAGAACACAATCAATCTGATTTTGCCCATCTGGTGATGTCCATGTGTAGAGTCGCCTCTTGTGTTATTGGGAAACAGTGTTTGTGATGAACAGCTTGTTCTCTTGATAAAACTTTATTTGCCTTTGCCCTGCTTCGTTTTGAATTCCAAGGCCAAACTTACCTGTTGTTCCTTTTATCTCCTGACTCCCTACTTTAGCATTCCAGTCCCCTATAAAGAACATCTTTCTTTGGTGTCAGTTCTAGAAGGTGTTGTAAGTCTTCATATAATTGGTCAATTTCAGCCTCTTCAGCACCAGTGGTTGGTGCATAAACTTGGATTACTGTGATGTTGAAAGGTTTGCCTTGGAATTGAATTCACCCATTCTCATCCATTTTAATTTACTGACACCCAGGATGTTAATGTTTATTTTTGCCATCTCCTGTTTAACCACATCCTGCTTCCCACGGTTCATAGATCTTACATTCCAGGTTTCTATGCAGTATTTTTCTTTGCAGCATCAGAGTTTCCTTTCACTTCTACGCATGTCCGCAACTGAGCATCCTTTCAGCTTTGGCCCAACCACTTCATTAACTCTGGAACTACTTGTACTTGTCCTTTGCTCTTCCTCAGTAGCATGTTGGACACCTTCTGACCTGAGAGGCTCATCTTCCAGTGTCATGTCTTTTAGCCTTTTGTTTGTGTCCATGGAGTTTTCTTGGCAAAGATACTGTAGTGGCTTGCCAGTTCCTGCTCCAGTTGGATCACATTTAGTCAGAACTCTCCACTATGACCTATCTGTCATGGGTGTCCCTACACATCATAGCCCATAGCTTCTCTGAATCACTCAAGCCCCTTTGCCATGACAAGGCAGCAATCTGTGGAGGAAATTGACTATGCTAGTCAGGATCAAATTAAATAACTATCAAGAGGAAAACTTTTCAACTCCTTCCTGGCCAAGAAGGTATTTAAAAAGTTTCTATTTCTGGTGTAAAAGTATTTTAAAGGATTTTTTTAAAAGGACAGAGAATAAACATTCTGGAGTTTACTCATTTAAAGTGTGAAATTACTGTTTTTTGCTTTTACCATTCACATGTGTTAAAAACTGTCTTGACAATTGCTTTGTGTTTGAGTGAGACTCATGAAAAAAGAGGCAGCTTCTGGAATTTTCCCTTGTGTCATTTCACTTTGTGAATGGGTCTGAGCACAAGAGGACATCCTGTAGGCCATCTGGACTTCTGCCATTGATGTTGTCAACATTCAGGCTGCCCTCTGCTATGCAAAATTTGGTATCTTTTTTCCTGCTGGCAATGTGGGCACAATACTGTGCAGCAATATTGGGCCATTTCCTGACTTTTTGAATTATTGGTAGAGAAACACAATATTCCACATTCATAAACTGAAGATCTTTTTAAAAAGAATTGAAGCTATTCATATATAGTGGTGCCCCGCATGACGACGATAATCCGTTCTGTCAAAATCGCTGTACAGCACAATCATCGTCATGCAAAAAACCACAACCCATTGGAATCCATTGAAAACCGGTTAATGTGTTCCAGTGGGGAAATACCTCATTGTCCAGTGAAGATCCGCCATAAAGAACTGCTGATCAGCTGTTTAAAATCACTGTTTTCCGAAGCTTCTGTCCGGAAAACAGCCATTTTGCGAAGGGAAGTCATTTTGCGGAGCTGAAAGAATCATCATTTTGTGAACAAACGGTTCGCGAAGGAGGGACCTAATCGACGTAAAGCGAAAAAAATCCCATGGGAACCATCGTTTTGCGATCGCTATAGCGATCACAAAAAGTTGTCCTCAAGCGATTTCATCGTCATGTGGGGTTGTCGTAATGCGGGGCACCACAGTACATCAGCACTTGCAATTGTATGCAAATGAGAATAGGTGTCAAGTATGTCTTGCCCTGATCATTATCTGAATAAGTATCATACAGACTGATTTGCTCTGTACTGTTTTGGAGATGGCCAAAACCAATTTATTCTCAGATTCACTGGGTGGTTGTAAGTTTCTGGAGCAGCTTTTTCAAAAATGCTGCAAATGAGAAGAAATGAAGGGATATGACCCAGGAAGCGGGAAATGCTATGCAGCAGTACCAGTTCTGGGAACATGGTGGACTTTAAATTACAGGCTCAGTGTGCCACATGTAAAACAGTCTTGCTATATTTTTTTTTCATATGTAAGTGAGAATTTCTTGTAAAGCAGCATTTTGCACCAGGAAAGGAATCATCTGCTAGATCAGTCCAAATGGCAAAGTGACAGCAGTGCTTGGCAGAGAATCCAAATAAACCCGTTGTGTAGGTGATTCTCCCCATTGATAACCTAGCCCAGACACCACACACAAAAGATTTTGTTCCTACTGATAAAAATACACACCAAAGGTTTAACATGAATAGAAAAGCTGTTATGGATTGAGAAATAACTTTGGGTGTGGCCGTACAAAGAAACAGATTGCACTTTGGACAACCTGTGGAGCAGTCCAGTGTACAGTAATCTTTTTCTTGGTGATCACATGGCACATGGAGAAACCTGCTTCAGCCCAACCCAGAACTGTGCCCAAACTGGATATTTTTGATCCAGCTGTAGGGCTTCTACAGCTGGGCTGAAATACATTTTAGGTGAGATCACTCCCATTAAAGTGACATGTGCCTTGGAAGTCACTTTGATTACAACCTTAGTTCTTCTTACTTCTGCCAATAGCCTATAAAAGCAGTAGGCACTGACATTTCTTTGTGGTGCACCAAGAAGGAAAAAAGGGGAATAAGAGGAAAAGGGAAGGGAGAAAGTAGTTCCTAAGTTTTTTTGTCCTATTTAGAGATGGGAGGAAGGGATTTTCCTATTTGTAAATGAATACAAAATCCGCTGGCACAGGTGGCTGGCCAGATTAATGCCCACCCCCAGAACCCTCCAGACTGCTTACCTCACTCTGATTGGCACTCGTGTCTGGTGCCATCTTCAGTGCCCCAATTGTGGCAGTACCCTGGCTTTCACAGCTCCACCAACCTGCTGGCCCGGCCACTCTGCAACTGAGCAGGGAGACTCATCCTCCTGCCTCCTTGCCCCAATTCAGGTAGTGTAATGCAGAAGTGTAAACTGAGTAATATAGAAAGAAAAAAAAAGGGGGGGGGAATTTAGAACCCAACAGCTAGTCTGGAAGGAATGATTTTGCCAGTGCTGGCGAGTTTTGGAAACTAATGGCTTCTCCTCCATCCTGCAGATCCCAACGGCTTTCCGATGACACAAAGGATCTCAAGGGAGAATCATGACCTTCAGGGGATTGGAGCTGGAAAATGCAAACCTCTGAGAAACCGCCATGGATGATGACAATCCCAGACTTACACAGTATTAGTTATGCTACTAGATTTCAGCCATACTTCAAAGAAAGATAGATAAGAAGTTAGCAAGGAAACTCAACTCCAGTCTTAAGCAGACCTATTTGGCAGTGAAATTGTTTGTGCGTTGAGCAATAATATGTGAAAGCAAAAGGCGTTCCCTAACCAAATGGAACTGTCAGAGGGGCATGATGTTTGCATATATTTCTTGGTGAAAACCTTCTATAGAGCTGATATCTGAAAGGTGCCATTAATATAGCCTTGTTGACTTGCAGATGCAATGTATAGCTGAAGCTTTTGTTTTGTAAAAATCATAAGCCTCAGTTCATTTGTTACGTTGTTTTGCATTTTTCTCCTTTATGGATTTCTTGGCTCCCATCCCAAAGAATGCTTGATGTTTGCAAATATGAAGAGAGAAAAATGGGAATGCTTAGAAAAGCTGGAGTTTAGTCAGGAACTGCAATGGTAGGAAGTAGGATAGTAGTTTTGGAGAAGGATCAATTTCAGAGCAACAGGTGTAGTCTTAACTTTATAACAATACAGTATAAAAAGGTAAAGATAAAGGTTCCCCTTGACATTTTTAGTCCAGTCGTGTCCGACTATAGGGGGCGGTGCTCATCCCGTTTTTCAAGCCGTAGAGCCATCGCTTGTCCGAAGACAGTTTCTGTTGCTACGTGGCCAGCATGACTAGGGAGCGCCGTTTTTACCTTCCCACCGAGATGGTACCTATTTATCTACTCACATTTACATGCTTTCGAACTGCTAGGTTGGCAAGGAGCTGGGACAAAGCGACGGGAGCTCACTCCATCGTGTGGATTCGATCTTACGACTGCTGGTCTTCTGACCCTGCAGCACAGGCTTCTGCGGTTTACCCCATAGCGCCACCACATCCCACAACAATACAGTACACTGTATATGTGTTTTTTCTCCACTGTAAGTCTGTGTCTGTAAAATTGTAGAGGCCTGAAACTTGGCATTCATACTAACAGGCCCTTGAGGGTCTCCATCTTGAGGTTATTTTGTTCTTTTAAATATGGATGAATTTATTTCAATTAATTGATTGTTATGTATCCTTTAGACCACATCTGTCATGCATCTGCTAAAGGAATCCTCCTCAGACAAGGACCCTGAGCTTCTGGGACCATATGACATAGGGGAACAGGAGGCCACTGACAAGTCAAGACTCACAGTGAGCATTGCCAATCCCCACCTGAAGAGGCAGAAAACCCTGAGTTGGATTCTGAAAGACAGGGACTTCCTCCCTAGTCTAAGAGAGTTTAACTAGACAAACGAACTACCAGGCAGGAAGGTGCTCACCACAATGCTCTCCTACAAGGGAAGCCTCCTTGGGATTAAAGATCTCCTTACGTGTTAGGGTCTTCTTGAGAAGAGGGCCTTCCTCCTTGGAAGAAAGACTGCCACTGCCTCTTGTTGTGGAAAGACTAGTTAAGTATCAAGAGTCTCTTCTGGACACATTGTGAGTGTGAATGCTGTTCCACATCTTGAGCTGCCTATCTGTTTGTCTCCCTGCGAATGACCCACTCTGTACCTCTATTTTCTTTCATGCTCTTGTCTTGTCAATTTCCTGCTTGATTGATCTCTTGGCAAACTGACTTTGACATTCCAACTATTCCTTTGACTACTCCCTATTTTGAACTGACACCTGTTAGGATTGTGATTTATGGCATAACCCAGCCTGTGTTTTGACCAGTCTTTGGCTTGCTCTGCAAAACTCTTCCTCCGTCTCCACTTTACACCAGCCTGGTTGGTTGCTTGTATTTCTCATTTTGGCACTCTTGAGAGACTGCTCCCCATCTGCTTTACTCTCCAACCAGCTGGCCACTGGGAGCTAAAAAAGCAGAAAAGTACACCCCAAGAGTAGGTGTCTCATCATAGTAGGCAGTCATGAGCTGCCAAAAAGTGTGGGTAGTTTCAGGTGGAACAGAACCCCTTTCACACCCACTCTTCCTTATGGATTGCTAGACTCACTTCCATTGCTACTGGAACAGCATCAATCCCTCTTCTGTACAACCAGCTGTGTAGTAAATCTAGTTCTGAACTCTAAGCAGGTATGTATATCTCTACTGAGAGAGAAAAAGAGATTGTGATGCCTTGTATATGGGTACTGGAAAGTGAGGAGAGGTTGATTGAATGAGAGGTGCAGGTGAAAGGAGAAACAGAGAAAAAAAGAAATGAAGTAAGTAGGTGAGAAAAACTAATGGTGGTATGAGTATTTGAATGTTTGGTATTTATTTAACATACCACATTTATCGCAGAAAAAAAAAGAAAACTCATTCATCTTAAAAAGCATTTAAAAACATATATCAAAATAACTAAAAAGACAAAAAGAAGCCAGTGTAATCCCCATTAAGCAGAGACTAAATCCTTGCTCCCTTATCTTGCTTTCAGATGATCAGCAGCGCCTCTGTCTTGTCTGGATTGAATTTAGTTTGCTTTCATCCAATATATTACTGACATCAAAACCTCGTTTTGAGCCAAAACTGTTTTCTTGCAGTGTGATGGAGTGAGAATGTAGATGTGGGTGTTGGTATTGATCATCAAAATCTGAAAGCTTCTTCCCCTGGTTCCATGTTAAATTTCATGGGGGACAGAATAGAACAAGAAAAACCTACAGGGTAATATGTAAGCTGTTGATCAGGATTCCTCAGCTAACGGCAATGGTGGCCAGGGACGAGGACAGGGCGATCACTAGCAATTTCAGTACCTGGAGCACATGCCTTTGTTGTAGTCTACACACATACACACACTCAGTCTCTGGTGTTTTTAGCAAACACCCGCTTTCTTGTTGATTTTAATCTTTTATTTGAATGTGTGAGCAATGTAGAATGCTCTGAAACTCATTCACATTGGCATTAAAGGATTGTTTGGCACAACAATGTGCTGTGAGGAAGGAAGCCTTGTATGCACTTGGCACACTGTGTTCTCATGCTTTGTATGCCTCACAGGATGGCTACTAACAGCTCCTGAACAATTGTGAAACTCAGAACCCGACTACACCATCAAATACCATGGGATTTCCTCCGCTTATAAAACAGGTGAACTGGAAATAATTCTTTTCTGCCCACATGATGCAAAGGCTGAATCAAATCCATCCAACCCTTTCAGCTTTTTTCTCTCCTGCCTGGGGTCTTCTACTTTTTTTCTTGCTGGAAGAATTTGAAAAGTTTTTTTTCTATGTAGATGGGGGGTTGTCTGTAGAGGAGGAGGGGGAAGAACGGAAGGAGAGGACAAAGAGAAGCATCAGCTGGGAGAAAAGAGAAGCATGAGAGGGGGGGAATTGAAAAGAGTGGGGAGTTGTGTGTGTGTGTGAAAGGGGAAAAGGACACACACACACACACACACACACACACACAGAGTACAAATACTAACCTCTCTCTGCAAAGCCTCTGCTCCCCCAAGCTGCCACTTCTTTTTTAGAGCAGCCCTCTCCACCCCACTGCACAATCCTGTATATTCATATATATTTAACAACTTCTGGAATTCTCTCACCAGACAAGATAAGATATGATTGGGAGGAAGGAAAGGCAGTTCATTTGAACTTTGTCACCTACAGTCACTTCAAATGGAACTGCAAGTCGAAGGCTTTTATCCTCCTCTGCTTGTGTGGCCACTTATATCTCAGAGAACCGAGTGGCCCTGTGCAACTTCACAGCAAAAGAATGCTGTGTAATCACAGCCTCAGAGATTCGAAGGAATGCCCAGCATGTTTTTGTTCATTTGATGGGGGTTGGGAAGTTTGAGAAGTCATCTCATTCACAGCATTTTGATAGCTAAACCCTCCAATATGAGATTTTTTTCTACTTTTAGAAGTCTGTGGCACAATGCAACACAGCCTGATTAGCCAACTGAATCTGTGCCTTTTCTCTTATAAGCCTACAGGCAGATGATGCTTCTAACTCTTGGGAACAAACTGTAGCTGGATTCCCAGACTTGGCTTTTGGATGGCCCAAAAATAAGCCTGATTTGAAGTTTGATGTCTCTTGGCTTGCATTCCTTATTTTCTCACTTTGAGACTGGAGCTTATCATGAGTTGTTTCTTCTTCTTCTTCTTACCTTTTGTTTTGTTTTCCCCCCTGTACATTTGGTGTGCTTGTTAATGGTTTCTCAGACACATCAATGAGTAATGTCTAACACTTTGTATTCCACTCTTTTTCCTATAAGATTTTTTTGCCATAAAATCTGAGGGTAAACTTGAATGACAACTTTTCAAACTGTGAAAGAAAGAGGCATCGTTCAGCATATCTGAGTAGATGTAACCATGGAATTGAAAACATGACTGTCTAATGCACTAAAAGCAAATGACAGGAGATGATTGACTAGTAAAGTAAAATACAGATTTGCCATTGACTATATGTGCATGACTAGGTCGCTGTCATTATATGCAAGTGTGGTTTGTGTAATGGGTGACAGAGCTTTAAGAAACAGTTCATACTGAAGTGCCAGCCCTGAAATATTTCTGCTTTGGTATTTCCATTACTTTGTAAAATGAGCTTCTTCTAAGTAGCACATGAGATTTGGGAGGATGGAATCCACAAAGGCATTTTATGTTAAGAATGATATGATGAATAATAATGACATATCTTTAACATACCTGAGAGTATGAGTATGTGGCCCTGTCAAGGAAGAGATTACAAGGAGTTAACTTGGCTTCAGTGGTCTCCTGGCCCCGGGGGCTTTTAATAAACTGTGCTCAGAACTGAAATACTTTACAACAGTGCATGTAAAAAGCAGTTTTACAAGTAAATCCTTAGGTCACATCCCCACATCTCATGTTGACATCATTGTGAGGTGTGAGATGACAATCATTTTTGCATATAGTGAATATGTTTGAATGTGTTCGATGTGAGATTTGAGGTAAGACTCATGGTTTCCTCTAGTATGGGAGGAGTTTTTGGACTTCATTATTGTTTAATTATTGGAAAACGTTCTCACATTCGTCTGCTATGAAATAAAAATATTGATTGCCCCTACCGTCGTACAGACTGTGGCAATGGCAGATGAACCAAATACATCTGAAGCTCTGCTGGATTCATGATGGTAGGGTGGAAATTTTCCCCATCTTCCTTCCTCTTCTTAGAGTTTTCATTGGTTTTTCTCCTACAGTCTTGCGGGTAGGTTTAAAGACAAGGAATACTTGTAGTCCATTCATGAAATATTCCTGATCTACCCGCATCTCCCTCTGTCAACACTGGAGCTCCTGCCTGGAAAAGGTAAGGGGGCAGATGTTTTTGCAAGGTCTGGAAGGCATGTTCTGAGGTTGAATCCTATCTTTCTTTGCCCAGAGAGAGAGAGAGAGAGAGAGAGAGAGAGAGAGAAATCCAAAGAATCCCATCACCTGGGCCATCTTTCTTAAATTCAATGTATTGCAGCCTAAGTCTATAAAGCTTTATTAGAGTACCCTTCATTATGTGCCTCTGAAAATGACTTTTGTAATTTGGGGCTGGAGGAATCTCATGAAAAGTAATTCATAGGGTGGACAGGACTACCCCTTGAAAACATCAGTAGCTACCCTGTGGACATGAAGAGGATGTCTTATATGAACTCAGATGTTTTGTTTATATAGCTCTTATTTCTAAGTTTTGGAACAGAAAACTCTAAATGTGGTGTTTGGAATAGATTAATACTTTGCAAGAAGCCAGGTTTGTCACATAGTTTCCTCAAAATCAAGTGACTTTATGCAGCTCTCCATTTCTGTGGATCTGTGAGTAGGCTTGAAATACTTGAATGAAGGAGCTCTAATAAAATTAAAGTACTAATTTTTAATTTTGACTCCATTTTTCCTCAGTTCATTTCACAATATGTTTCTAATTATATGCTAGCAGTTGCTGGCAGTTAATTAGAAAAATTGAATACAGAAAAATTGAATACAGAGATTGTCCAAAACATCTTCTATCTTAGTGTTTAATACAGACTCAGTGACAATTGGAGGCTTAGATTAAAACTGATGTGGTAATGTCCAAGGATTCTATTTTCTTGGAATGAATCTGGGATTTGGTTGGCCTACAGTTTTGCTTACTGTGTTTTTATATAGAATTCTGTATATACACCTCTCCCTTCAACAACATTGTGGTTAGAGGTGCTGTGTAGTTCAAAATCTGTGTATAACTTGTATGGCCCACAACACATAAGTAAAAAGCACAAACAGTTAATTCACACACCCTCCCTGACCCACATCCTCCCAGCATGACTCAGCACCCTCCCCAGGTGCAATGTGGGAAAATACTCACAGATCCACAGAAATGGAGAGCTGGGCTGTTGCCATCAGACCTGGGCCCATTGCACTGCCAACAACAGGGCCCTCGGTAAGTCCAAGACCCACCCGTACTGAACATTGATTGATTGATTGAAAATTGTATAACCATAACTGCTGCTGAGATCCATGCAATTCAAGATAGAAGTGTCAACCTTACTTTGGTGGACTACAGTTGTCAGAATGGCCTATTGGTGGTCACACTGGCTTTGGAGTCTAACAAGTAACTTTCCAGACTTGGAGATTCTGATATGCTTTTGAGCTCATTTCCTTCACAAAATCTGTTTCCTTAATATTTGTTTCTCTTTATTTTTTTAAAGCATAGTGTTGAGGCATCCTTTGGTAAGTGGCTTGCTCTTCACTGGTTCTTAACCTTGAGTTACTCAGGAGTTTTGGACTGCAACTCCCAGAAGCCTTCACCACCAGCTCTGCTGACTGTGGTTTCTGGGAGTTGCAGTTCAAAAGCATCCGAGTAACAAAGGTTAAGAACCACTGTTTTAGATGACTGAGGGAGGATTTTATACCATAGTCAGACAGTTGCAGGAGTAATGCAGGGAACAACAACAGCTACTCTTTGTGGCCTTCATAGATCTCACAAAGGCCTTTGACTTGGTTAGCAGGGATGGCCTTTTTAAAATACTTCCTAAGATTGAATGTCCACCTCGACTCTTTAACATCATCAGGTCCTTTCATGAAGGGATGAAGGGCACTGTAGTTTTTGATGGCTCAACATCAGATCCCTTTGACATCCAAAGTGGAGTGAAAGAGGGCTGTGTCCTCGCACCGACCCTGTTTGGGATCTTTTTTTGCTGTCATGTTGAAGCACGCCTTTAGAACTGCAACAGAAGGTGTCTATCTCTGGACTAGATCAGATGGAAAGCTCTTTAATCTCTGTAGATTGAGACCAAAGACCGAAGTCCATCTGAAATGCATGCGGAACTTCCTCTTCGCCGATGATGCAGCCATTGTTGCCCACTCTGCTGAAGACCTCCAACAACTCATGTTTTAGCAAGGCCTGCCAAGACTTTGGACTAACAATCAGCCTGAAGAAAACACAAGTCATGGGCCAGGGCGTGGACTCAACTCCACCTATTACCATCTCCATGCAAGAATTGGAGGTTGTTCATGACTTTGTGTACCTTGGCTCAACGATCTCTGACACTCTCTCCCTAGATATCAAGCTGGATAAACGTATTGGCAAAGCAGCTACCATGCTCTCAAGACTCACAAAAAGAGCATGGCTCAATAAGAAGCTGACGGCATACACCAAGATCCAGGTCTATAGAGCCTGTGTTCTGAGTGCACTCCTGTACTACAGTGAGTCCTGGACCCTTTGTGCATGGCAGGAAAGGAAGCTGAACACATTCCATATGCATTGTCTCCAACATATTTTTGGTATCACCTGGCAGGACAACGTTCCAAATAGAGTAGTTCTAGATCGAGGTGGAATGTTTAGCTTGTATACCTTACTGAAACAGCGATGTCTACGTTGGCTTGGGCATGTTGTAAGAATGGCTGATGGTCGGATTCCAAAAGATCTCCTGTATGGAGAATTAGTGCAGGGAAATCACCCCAGAGGGAGACCACAGCTGCAATACAAGGATATCTGCAAGCAGGATCTGAAGGCCTTGGAAATGGATCTCAACAGATGGGAAATCCTAACATCTGAGCATTTGGCCTGGAGGCAGGCGGTGCATCACGGCCTCTCCCAATTTGAAGAGACCCTTGTCCAGCAGGCTGAGGCAAAGAGGCAGTCATGAAAGCAGCAAAATCAGGGAGCTAGATGGGGTACAGATTGTATTTGTCTTCAGTGTGGAAGGGATTGTCACTCTCGAATTGGCTTACTCGACCACACTAGATGCTGTTCCAAGTCCTCCATGCACAGCACATTACCATAGTCTCTTGAGACTGAAGAATGCAGAATCTAATATAAAAAATGACATTAGTCAATTTACACTGTTAAAAGTTTACTTTTTTAAAATGAAGCCTATAAAAAGGAATGCATCATGGTCAAGTGTTCTATACAGATTTCATTTTCTTCTTTTTTCAAGGCAAGAATGACTCTTGGATTTAATGAAGAATTAAATGGTCTCTGTAAACCTAGCCCTGTGAAGTTTAATTACCAAAGTGTTTCTTCAACTGTAAAAAAAAAGTACTATGGATGTTTGCTCTTCAGCTTGGTGTTAATGTGGTTTGGAATTTTAACTTCTCAAAGAAAAATTGCAAGGGGTAATAGGCAACATGATTCAAGTCACAGTATAAGGGAAAGTGACAGAAGCAGACTTCATAAAAATGCCAACAAATGCAAGTTGAGGGCATCTGCAGTTTATTTGCTGAAGCTCTCAGAAATCATCCTGCTATCTTCTTTTCAATGCTGTTATCTTGAGCCTTAAATATGTATCTGCCCATAACTATCAAGTAGGAGGCTAACCTCTCTCGGGCTGAGAGAAAGCCTACACTATATGGCTGAATACAGTTTCTGACACAACTTTGGATTCTTTATTTTCCAGGCATTTCTGACGCTCCTGTGAGGTCAGGCCATCCTATCATTGCTTTTACGGTAGCTTTCTAGAGTTCCATTGGCTATACTTTCATGGGGTATTATTTATTAGCTTCTACCTATAGTTAGAAGAAAGCCAGCCCCGATTAAGGTCAACTTATTTCAGTTTTGAGTTATTCCCCATGTTTTGATTCTCTGCATTTGTGAGGTCTTCTTCTTCTTCTTCTTCTTCTTCTTCTTCTTCTTCTTCTTCTTCTTCTTCTTCTTCTTCTTCATCATCATCATCATCATCATCATCATCAAATATGGAGAGACCATTTTCAACGTAAAAAAACAGAAAAAGCTTGTGCACCCAACCTCCCCCCCAATACAAATGTAGGAGTAGGCAACACTTTTATTGGACCGCTAGAAAAATCAATTAGATAACTAGCTTTCAATGATAATTCATCTTTATCAGGCTGTTCACCAAGATATTAGAATCCCAAATTTTCATGTCATGACTGTTGTTCATGCCAGGCACATTTTCTTAAGGTGAGTTGAGCAGTATGCAAGTCGCTTGTGAGTGGTTGGAAATTCCTTCCCAAGCAATGGCCCAATAAAGGTATCACTTGTGAATTTGTCCCAGTGGGTGATGATACTGATGGAACATACAGAAGAGGACACTTTATCCATCCTCTCCAGGTATTAAACAAGGATGTTAAGAGAGTTCTACATTCCCTGGAGAAAAGATAGATCTTCTTGTAGCCATTGATCTCACATCTGCTGTGAACAGTATGTGGATCAGGATTTTCCCAGAGGATCTGAAGGGGTGTGGAGAAGATAGTGTCTTAAAGGCCATTTCCATTCCTGTTCTCTTAAATAAACTCTGCTTTGTGCATTTTGTGTGTATCATGTTTTTTTTTTTTGTTCCACATCCCCCCGCTGCCAATGCAAGCCTCTGTAATTTGCTTTGCTAATAGCAGAGACTAGGATTTTGGGAAGACACAGGAGTACCATGAGGGGCTGTCAGGATGGGTGTGCATTGGGGGCTGCAGAATTATCTCAGTTCTGATTCCTAAAACACTCCTACTACATTCTGAGCTTTCAATTTTGAAAAGTATCAATATTTTGGTTTTGAAGATTGGTTGGGAGAAAAACAGTTTTCAACAAAGTTGCAAATCAGTTTGACAAAGTCAATAATCATATATGAAATCTTTTATTAACAATGAAATGCATAACTGGGGACAATGAAAAGCCTTACACTGTGATAATATGTATTTATCTGTTTGTTTGTTTGATTATTCATGCATTCATTTGCCAGTCTGCACTGAGCCATTTTAGATCTTTAATGGTTCCAGAGACAAATGAGCATCACATTTGGTGATGGAATGTTAGTTCAGTCAGGTTGATATAGTCAGGTTAACGAAAAAACTCATCCTTTAAAATAGGGATGGAAAAGGTATGCCTCCCCAATTGAACTATACCTCAAGTACTCAGTATAACCCAAAGCTTGTCTCTCCATGGTTTAATGCACAAAATTAGAGCAGGAGTGGATAACTGTGGCCGTACAGATGTTCTTAGACTGGAACTCTAATCAGTCCTAGCCACCTAGCTGAGCATGAGGGATGGAGGTGGCCCAGAAACATCTGGAGGGCTAACACATTCCCACTTCTGCTGCATCTGCTTCTTTTTTTTTAAAGGAAGAAAGAGGTAAGATTTTGGGACTGAGTCCTTGAGATATTTACCAAGGAGCTTTATATTTGGTAAACAAGACAAGACAAACAGAAAGTACTCTGGAATATTTTGCTACATTACTGTTTGCCAGTAATCCCTGGATTATGTTGCTAATTCCCCAAATTCAGTAATAAATGAACATCTGGCTTCCCTCAATAACATGTGCTCAAGTTGTTTTACTTTGAGATATTTACACTATGTGGAAGACCTTTGAGTTGTATCATCTTGCATTCCCCCCCACCAACAATACTGGTTGATGACGTTTTGGTGCCAGGTCAAAACCTTCCTGTTCCAGAAGGTTTTTAATTGAAATAATGTCAACAGTGGGTCCTGATGGGAATTTTTACAGCACTGTATTTTAATTGTATTTTAATTGTTTTATCATTTTATCTTTTTACTGTATTTAAATTGTTGTAAGCTGCCCAGAGACCTTTGGGTAGTGTGGGTGGCATATAAATTCAATCAATCAATCAATCAATCAATCAATCAATCAATCAATCAATCAATCAATCAATCAATCAATCAATCAATCAATCAATCAATCAATCAGTCAGTCAGTCAGTCAATCAATCAATCAATCAATCAATCAATCAATCAATCAATCAATGCTGATAACTTGATTTTGCTTTTGGTTGTATACTCATCATGAAGAATGTGCAAAAGCCAGGTTTAATTAGTTTCATCTGGAGTGCATGTCTATTTCATTCATACTGAAATAGAAAAAGATTACCTGTAGCAACATGATCTAATTCATCATTAACGATGTGGTGAGCCCAAGAGAGCTTACAATAGTGTCTGAAATCATAGATTTCATGAAGAACCATTTTGTATGTAACTAATATTGATTATGCATTTTACTTACAGGTCATAATTTAAAGGCTGGGTTCTCATTTCAGAAGTTCATCTTATCCTCAGCTATTGATCTAAAGGGGTTTTGCACATGTGTATTTAAGTTCCTGCCAACCTAGCAGTTCGAAAGCATGTAAAAATGCGAGTAGATAAATAGGTACCACCTTGGTAGGAAGGTAACGGTGTTCCGTGTCTAGTCGCGCTGGCCATGTGACCACAGAAACTGTCTTCGGACAAATGCTGGCTCTATGGCTTGGAAACCGGGATGAGCACCGCGCCCTAGAGTCGGACCCGACTGGACTAAATGTCAAGGGGAACCTTTACCTTTACCTTATCTTGCAACTTTGTGAACGTTTGGTGCTTGACACCACCCACAATGAGGTGCACACTGCTAACATTTGCTTTCTGTTCTATAAATATGTGTTTTGATAGAAAGAACACCTGGTAGTTTATGCTTCAGTTTCTGATTCCCTCCCACCCATCCCCATTATGGCCTTGTATTACTTAGTGGCTGCAGAGCCCAGGAACAACTTTACAAGCAGTTCTTTATAGTCTCCAGAGCAAGGGTGGGAAATGTGTAGTTCTGGGGTCTCATGTATCCCCCTAAGACTATTTCTGTGCCCTTCCTCCCTCCTCTGGCCCTCTTTCCTTTTGGTAAAAAAGGGAGGATTTCTGTTATTGGAAGCCTTCAGGAGTGGCAGTTCATTTTTTAGGGAGGACCCCTAGAGCACACGAAGCCTTCACAGATATCATTTCTGCCCCACAAAACTGAAAACTAATGCCTAGTCACTCCTACTTTCCTTTTTTGCATTTTAAAATAATATTTATTTATTTATTTAGTGGAATTCTGATGGCCTCTGTGGCCCTCAGAGGGTCCAGAGGGCAGAATATTGGCCTCCTAATTCTCTGAAATTCCTCCCCCCCCCAACACACACACTTTAGAAGATGGTACACCTTTCTCTAAGATCCGGCGCTGTTGGGGAAAGAAGAGGAGTTAAAAAGCAACCTTATTCTTAATCAATCTTTTAAACAGCATACTTCATTTTTCATCAGGCTTGTAGGTGCCTGCTGATTGCTGACTTATTCTGAAGGACATGCTCCAACTGGAACAATACATCACGTTCTAGATAGAACTATGTGGGTTACTTCTGAACAGCAAGCAGTGGCAACACAAGATCAGAAACACATCGTTGCAGATGCCTGTCTTAAAAAATATCTAATGGCTTTTTAAGTATGCATACTAAGCATTTTGCTAATCTATCTCATGCCGGATTGTAAACAGCATATGCTGTGTGCCTAACAGAATTTCTCCTGAGGAATGGTATCTAAAACAAGCTCTACGTAACCACTATATTCTCCAAGGATAAACTAAGTAGCAGAATATTTACTATTATTAAGCCAGTTAAGAATAACTATCAACTGCAAATATGCTTATTATCACTTTTATCATTGTTATTGGAAGGGGGAACTGTCAAAAGAGTACACAGGTTTTGCACTTCATAAATGTTGTCCTACACAGAAATCAGCCCTGTGCCTGTTGTTCAAAATGGTATGCTTGGAGAATAGGTGGGCAGAGGTACCAGCCCTGTCCCACAGCTTGGGAAACTAGCTTTTTTGGACCATAGCTCCCAGAATCCCTCAGTCAACATCGCTATTGGCAGGATAAAACTGGGTACTATAATATGGAAAGTTACTTTTGCAAGTTCTCTCTTTACCCCATCACGGTCTCACAAAATCTCCACCCTCCCAAACTGCTCTTTGTATTTGAATGGAAGCCCCCTCCCCACCCCCGGCATTCACAGAATCTTCCTTCATGGAGAAAATAGTAAACATGAAAGACGGTGCCTAGGTAGAAGGTTAACATTTCAGGCCCTCAGGCCTGGAGACTTTCTGGAATCTCCTAGCTTTAATTAAATTGCTTAATGCTGCTATTTGCATTTCTGGACTCATGCAATTTCAAAAGGCAGTTTAGCAACAGTTGTAACATGTCCCTCAGAGACACTTTGGCTGCCTTTGCCAGTGCAGTCCTAAACACAACTCAGTGGGAGTAAATCCTACTTGAGTCAGTGAGATTTACCGGTACTTGCATGTTGCACTTTTAATAGGGATGTGGTGGCGCTGTAGGTTAAACTGCAGAAGCCTCTGTGCTGCAAGGTCAGAAGACCAAGCAGTCGTAAGAGTGAATCCACGCGACAGAGTGAGCTCCTGTCGCTTGTCTCAGCTCCTGCTGACCTAGCAGTTCGAAAGCATGTAAATGCAATAAATAGGTACCACCTCAGTACCTCGTTCCGTGTCTAGTTGTGCTGGCCACGTGACCACGGAAACTGTCTTCGGACGAAACGCTCGCTCTGTGGCTTGGAAACGGAGATGAGCACCGCACTCTAGAGTCGGACATGACTGGACATCCTAAATATCAAGGACAACCTTTACCTTTACTGCACTTTTAATCACTATTTACTTTAGCTGCTTTGCAGATTTTGTTGTTCTCTTTAAAAAAACCAGGACGCCCATTCACAGTGACATGGCATTGGGAGAACCCTTGGCTAATTTACAATCTTAGCTAATTTACAGTCTCAGGACATACAGTTCCGTATGTGAGACTGCAGTTGTAAATCCAAGATATAGGAGTTATGTAGGCTAGAGGTCATGATGCATACTGTTTGTGAATTTCTTCAGAAGACTTCACAATCCTATTAATGAATTTAAATGGGTTTTATTCAGATTACTGACAGAATGAGTGGCAGAGTTCCTCCTACAAGAGGAAAATATAGCTGGAAGACAGGAATAAACAATTAGATGGTTCAATCCCATGGAATTAAGCAGGAAAATGACAGTATAAATATGGCTGTCTCAAACATAGTGACTAATGTTCCAGTACTGAACTACTCATCCTATACTCTCAATTTTCATAGGTCAGCAGCACTTCAAAACCAGCAATTATGTCCATGCCTGCTTCTCTGTATTTTCCCCCTCTTCTTGAAATCTGATTTGACTCGAAAATCCCACTTGTGTTCATGGAGCCTTTTCCTTCATAGTCTTATTAAGATATTTCTATCAGAGATAAGAAAACATTTAAGGGTTTTTTACTTGAGGTTTTTTTTTACTGATATCCTTATTCCTGTCAGTCTTCACCAACCCCTTCCCCTTCTCTCCTTTTTTCTGCTCTGCCTGGTTATCTGTTTTCTGTCTCCCATGGGTATGTTTACAATAGAACTTAACACCAACCATAGGCCATAAATTACTGTATGTGAGATGTAACCACATACCCAAGACTCTAAGAGTCAAAGAATGTTTGTAATATTTTACTTGTGAATTTGGTATTCCATCCTGCATTTCATTTTATTCCATATGTCTGAAGATATGGACATGATCTGTGAATGCTCACATTAAAATATAATAGTTAGTCTTTAAGGTACCACATGTTTTTGTCTTTTTGTCGTCATTTATTTTGAGTCAGTATTTCTTTTCCCTTTGGATTTTGCCTGATATATTTGAAGAACACACATTCTAGCCCCATCCCCTTCTGGCACTGCTCTGCTCATATGAAAGTGACATATGTGAAGAGGAGAGCATCCTCTAGGCATGGGGGCCTCTTTGCATAAGCCAGAACCACAATTTTCCAAGGAACACCAACATTTCTGTGTGGTTCTCCTTGCATGAGATAAATAAGGATGATGAAAGTGTGGCTAGGACATTTCTTTTCCTAAATAGGGTGTTTCTCTTTTCTTCCCCTTCTTCTTTTAAATATAGTTTCTCTGGTCTCACTGCCAAGCTGGCATTAAGGTATTCCCCTCCTTTCTTCAGACTTCTACAAAGCCTTCCCCCAACTTTGAATCCTCAACATCAGCCACCTGGCTTGGGGGGTAGGGGAAGGGGCTTTAGAAGTGTTTTTAATTGTGATTATCTATTGCCATCAGGTTACATATGTAGAGACCCACAGTGGATCTGAGGGAACAGGAAGAGGGAGGGCATTGGAGGGGGCAGCCATAGAGGTGGTGCTGGGTAGGGGAAGAAATGGCGGTGGGGGTATAACATGTCCACATAGGAGAAGAGAGGTTAGATATCTTACATCTATCCCCTCTTCTAGTCCTACCCCCAACCAGATGGTATCAGGTGACCATATCAGCAAACCCTTGAGCCACACGGTGCTATTGATGAATGCCAGGTCAGTACAAAATAAGACTGCCTTCATCCATGATATAATTCTGGATGAGGGTGCTGACCTGGTGTGCATTACAGAGAGAGGTGTTCCCCTCTCCCAGCTGTGTCCGCCTGGGACACAGTCCAGCACCAATGTCACTTGGAGGGTCAGGGAGGGAGAGTTGCTATAGTCTATAGGAGTTCTATCTCTTTGACCAGGCTTCCTATCCCTTTGGGAGGAGGTCTTGAGGGCCTGTATTGTGTGTTGGGCTTACAAGACAGATTGAGGATTTTATTCATGTACCACCCAACCTGCTGCGTACCAACAGTCTCCCTGCCTGAGCTTACAGAGGTAGCCTCAGACCTGGTGTTGAGGACTCCCAGACTATTGGTGCTGGGGGACCTCAAAATCCATGCCGAGGCTGCCTTGACTGGGGTGGCTCAGGACTTCATGGGGCTGTCTCAATATTTCATTGGCCCGACACATGAGAAGGGCCATACCTTGGATCTTGGACCTGGTTTTCTCAACGGGACTGGAAGATGGTGGTTTGGATGTGGAGGGGCTGCTTGGGACCCCATTAGCTGCTTCTCCCCTCTGCAAGGGTGCGGGATCTATTAAGATGATCCACCCTCAGAGACTAATGGATCCAGATGGTTTCCTGAATGCTCCAGGGCAGTAGTCCCCAACCTTGGGCCTCCAGATGTTCTTGGACTTCAACTCCCAGAAATCCTGGCCAGCAAAGGTGGTGGTGAAGGCTTCTGGGACTTGTGGTCCAAGAACATCTGGAGGCCCAAGGTTGGGGACCACTGCTCTAGGGGATTATCTGTCTGATATCGTCGGTACTCCTGTCAAAGCTCAAGTCACCCTATGGAATAGGGAGTGGGCAATTGATACAATAGTGCCTAAGCGCCCTCTCCCTGCATGTAGAGCCCAGACAGCTCCTTGGTATACTTCTGAACTGTGGGCGATGAAGCGAGAGGGGAGACAGCTGGAGCGCTGGTGGAGGAAATCCCACTGGGAGTCCGATCGAACACGACTTAGAGCCCATTATCGGGCCTATTTTGTGGCAATTCGGCTGGCAAAATGGCGATATTTCTCCAGCCATATTGCTTCCTCAGAATGTTGTCCAGCAGAGCTGTTTTGGGTGGTTTGGGATCTTCTTCAACGGGGAAATCCGGTGGAGGTCCCAGACTGCTCATCAGCTCGTTGTGATGAGTTTGCCATTCATTTTGAGGGGGAAATCGCTCAGATTCACAGTGGGCTGGACTCCACCATTACTGCAGAATCAGAGGATGTGTCCGGTGCACCATGCTTAGGTCAAGTATTAATGGATGAGTTTCAATTGTTGAGACCTGAGGATGTGAACAGGGTGCTTGGATCTTTCTCTTCTACCACCACTCCGATCAACCCTTGCCCATCTTGGCTAATTTGAAGATCTGCCAGGGGGGTTCGCAACTGGGTCCAGGATGCTATAAATGCCTCTTCAAGAGCGGGAGTGGTCCCTACCACCTTGAAAGAGGCGGTAATTCGGTCACTCCTTAAAAAAGCCTAACCTGGACACAGGGCTGGTGGTTAACTACCAACCAGTGGCAAACTCTCCCTTATTTGGGCAAAGTGTTGGAGTGGGTTTTGGTACGGAGACTGCCTTGGTCGATGACCTTTGCCGGGAGAGAGACAGGGGGAGTGTGACCCTGTTGATACTCCTGGACCTCTCAGCAACTTTCAACACCATCAACCATGGTGTCCTTCTAGATAGGCTGGCTGGGTTGGGAGTTGGGGGCACGGCTTTACGGTGGTTATGCTCCTTCCTGGCTGACCGTGTCCAGAGGGTTGTGCTGGGGGACAGTTGCTCTGTCCCATGGTGTTTATGTCATGGAGTTTCTCAGAGCTCGATACTGTCCCCCATGCTGTTTCCCTGCCCTGAATGGGGTTACGCTCCCCCTAAGGAACAGGGTGCGCAGCCTGGGGGTGTTCCTGGACCCCAGTCTCACTCTGGAAGCCCAGGTGGACAGGGGAGCCTTCCTTCAGTTGCAGAAATTATACCAGCTACGGCCCTACCTGGGCAAGCAGAGTCTCATGAGAGGTACACATGCACTGGTAACATCTTGTATAGATTACTGTAATGCGCTCTATGTGGGACTGCCTTTCAAGATGGTCCAGCACCTGCAACTGGTCCAGAATTGAACTGCGCGGCTGGTGAGTGGTGGGGTTTCTAGGGGGCACATCAAGCCAATTCTGTTTAAATTACATTGGCTACCAGTTACTGCCCGGGCCCAATTCAAAATGCTTGTTTTGACATATAAAGCCCTAAACAGCTTGGGCCCTGGATACCTGAAGGATCACCTCCTTCCATATGAAACTACCCGGCAGTTAAGATCTAGCCAGGGGACCCTCCTGAAAGAGCCATCCTTCAAGGAGGTAAGAGGGACGGCTTGTAGACAAAGGGCCTTTTTGGAAGCTGCCTCCAGACTATGGAACACCATCCCAATTAAGATTCGTCTGGCGCCGACGGTGATGACATTTCAGTGCCAGGTCAAAACCTTCCTGTTCTAGAAAGCTTTTGATTGAAATAATATCAACTGTGGGTCCTGATGGCAATTTTTAGAGTATACATTTTAATAGTATTTTAATTGTTTTATCTTTTTTAATGGTATTTTAATTGTTGCAAGCCACCCAGAGACCTTTCGGTAGTGTGGGTGGCATATAAGTTAAATAAATAAATAAATAAATAAATAAATAAATAAATAAATAAATAAATAAATAGTTAGGCACATAGTATCCTCCCCTCATTAATATTTCATTGATTGGCTTTAGCATATTTTTCTCAGTTTCTACTCAGTCAGGTCTCATGCATCATCTATTGACTATTGCTTGTTTGATTGGGAGGTGGGTGGAATTATGCACATCTAGATAGATTTTAAACAAGATGTAGATAGACTGTATTCTGACTGCATACTGGTTCTCTGTATTCATTTGTTTGCATATCTTTAATTATTTGATTGCGTGCCCCTTTTATAATCTCTTTCATGATTAAAATAATGTGGTTATTTTAATTATATAGTAGCTTTAGCCAACGTATAATTATTGCTGATGAGATAGTTCTATGTTAGTGTCACCACAGAACCTAATGGTGGAGATTACCTCCCCCACCGTGGGACAGCATTTTTATTTAGAGCTATTGTTTGCTGCTGGTGTGGTTCTGCTTCTGAACCCCGTTTGAGCCTTTTACCCAAGTGGAGAATGCAGAATTTCAGTTATAATAGTGTATAGTGTGTTTTTCCAAACATTCTGCTCAGGTAGACTGTTTTTCTGGTGAAGTGCAGATGAACATGGAATGTGTTTTCCTGAGGGGAAATTTGGAGTATCACTCTGATTGCTCAAAGGTGGAGGCGGATTTCTGAGGAAGACTTTGTAGTATGTTACAAAAGCAAAAACAAAAGAGTTGTGACATCTTAAACAGTAACATTCATTTCTGTGTGAGCATTTGTGGATCACAATCCATATCCGCAGACATGAGAAAACATAAAAGACTACCTCAGTCATTAAGACACCCTCTTTTCTCTCTTTTTGTTATGCATGCTGAAACAGTGTTGATCTGCTACTCTTTTGAAAGCCTGTTGTTTGAAGAGAGAGGCTTAAATGGCAGCTACGTGTGTCAGTATTCTTTCCTTGAAGATCCAACTAGAGTTGTTTGAGAAGAGTTGATAAGTCTCAGGTGTTTTGGTGCTGTTGATTGTTTGCTTTATTTACATTTTCAAAGCCTCTGTTTCATTTCACCTTTCCCATACCATTAGTGATGCACTACATCGGCGTTCTGTGTCTAGTCGCGCTGGCCATGTGACCACAGAAACTGTCTTCAGACAAAAGCTGGCTCTACGGCTTGGAAACGGGGAACAGCACCATGCCCCTAGAGTCGGACATGACTGGATTAAATGTCAAGGGGAATCTTTACCTTTACTTACAGAGGGGGCAGAATGACTGTCTGAATTATGCTGTAGTGGTGGCTTGAAAGTATCATTTTACCTTGAGGTATTCAGTAAAAGCTTTCTTTTTCCAATACTGATGTCTATGTCTTCCTGCATTTTGAAAAACCGAGAAATTCCTAGAAGAGAAAAAACATTCAGTTAAAATGAAAGGTTATGGTTGAAGCTGTAAAATTAGAGAAATTCAAATTTTAATCACACTTCTGCACTCAGAACATGGTCACCTTTATATACTTTCATTGTACCTTAATATCCACCCCAAGTAAACACTAAAGCCAAATCCCAAAAGACACTCTACTTTCTTTTTTAGTACAGTTGTTGGTGGCAGAGAACTGCTGAAATGAAACAAATGCTTTGATAGTGTCCACATTTTAGTCTTTTCACCTCTGTAACTATCCAGAGTTACATAATTTTTACTAGCCCAGTTGATCCATGTTTGAGGAGAGGAAGTCTCATTAATGTCTTTAGCCTTTTTTCCCTCTCTTTGGGGAAACTTACATTTTGGAGCTTACATTTTGTGTTTATTTGATGTAAATATTATATTACAAGAAGAGTCCAGCCACCTACCCATGTTTTGAGTGAGAAGTGGGTCTCGTCTGTAGTCTGAAATCCTTATTCAGGGCATGGCTACAACTATAACCTCCTCTTTGAAGGAATTCATTTTAATTGAAGTCTCAGTCCTTCCAATTGGCAGTCATATGCTACTGCTTCCCTAATTACAGTCCCATAGCCCAGGGTTGGGAAAGAAGAACCAACCTTGAGAAAGTTGTATGTCTGAATATAGAACTGCATGACAAGATTGTGGATGTAACTAGAGATGGGCATGAAATGAACCAAAAAATCCCATGAATCAGGCCACTTTGTGGTTCATTTCAGGGTGCTTTGGGGAAACACACCTGCCCACAATGAAACAGAACACCAAACTATTATTGGCATTGGTGACTTGTAGGTGGGCTATAACTTAGCCAACCCAAATCTAATCTTTGCCAAATATGGTGGGACTGTAGCCAAAGAGTCAGTCCAAGTTTGGTGAAGATTGGATCTGAGCATCTGAGTTATAGTCCCCAAAGCAGACGCCACTGGCAATGGTGCGGCTAAAAAATATTGTAAATAAATAAATAAATAAATGAATGAATGAATAAATAAATAAATAAATAAATAAATAAATAAATAAATAAATAAATAAATAAATAAATAAAAGCAGGTCCCCCAGGAAAGGGCTAAAGAGCACTTTCCTAAGGGGACTGCTTTGGGGGGCTCTAACTCAGATGCTCAAATCCAATTTTCATTAAACTTGGTGGGGAGAAGAGTTAGATGAAGACTCATCATGAATTGGGCAACTTTAACTTGCATGGGGGCCATCCTACCACTCTGAGAATTCCTGAATTCGACAAACCACGAAACAATTCATTTTGTCTGAAATTTTGTGGAAGTTTGTGGTTCATGGCTCATGGATTGCAATGAACCATCACGAGTCACCATTTACCCTGTTCATGCCCATCTCTAGATATAACCAACTGAGCAGATTTAAATTAACAGAGTTGCACATTTTTGCAGATGTTTTAAGGTGCACTTCAGAATGATATGGTAATAATTTTTGCCTTTGTTACTTGTGATGTTTACATCTTGTCTTTCCCTTGGTGAGCTCAAAACAGCTTATAAGGCTCTTTTCTTCACCTGCTCTGCATAGCAAGCTCATAAGCTAGTCTAGGCTTAGAGTGTATGGCTAGTCAAAGTTTGTTCACTGATTTTTATGCTAAAAGGGGAATTGTTGTCAGGTCCTATTCCACCACTACACCACACTGACTCTCAAAAACAAAGCATAAATATATAAAAGTGATGTAAAAGGATTTTGTTTAGATGATCCCTTCTCCACATAAACATGTTGAAAGAATGTGTGAGGGAGCCATGCTGCCCTCACCATCTGTGCATGTGGCCACCACGTGAAAGGACATGAGAAAATACACACCATGCAATGCACCATATTATTTGCATGGAATAGTAGTGGAGGTATTGTATGATGATAAAGCTAGGCATACCAAAATAGCACAACTGTTTGTTAAATCATAATAACATAAGATTAATGTAATGTAAGAATCTTTTTGTAAGAATAATGTAAGAATCTTTTTTCAGCCATATTGAAATCCTTACATGTGAGATGTAAAACAATGAGAAGCTGATTGAAAAGTATGTTCAAAGCCAAATATATGTCAAGGATTTGGCGACAGGAAAATGCGCAGAGTTATCGAAGACACAAGTTCTTCTTCTTTTGCAAGACGGTTGTATTTACAATATTTACAAGTATGTACAGGCAGGCATCACATCAGCATGGCAGGAAATCATTACACAAAGCAGCATAGAGTATAGCAGCAAATGGTGGAGAGAGAAGAGAAGGATACAAAGACACTGTTCAGTTATATACATATACATGACTTTTCTAGTCCAATCAGAAGACACATGACTTCATCTTCTGCACCTGGGTGTCTTCTCATTTTCAGACATTGCATCATCTTCTCAGTAGTCAGAGTGACTCAGCATACACACATCTGTGCACAATGGCAGCTCGTTAATAACACATTTATCTATGTTCAGGCCTATAAAATTTCTATATTCTGACAATATATATATTGAACAATTGTTGTCATAGTTGTTCTCGCCTTTATAAAGAAGGTCTGTTGTAATGTTGCAGTTAGCAATATTGACAGGAAAAGAGGTGAAAAGACTAAAATGTACATTAAAGAGAACATGTAAAAAATATTTGGGCAATCTGATTGGATTTTAAGCAAAGCTGATGACATCTGTTATGTCCTAGTGGCCCAGGAGACTTAGAAATAAAAGCATGGCACTTAAGAAGTCAAATGATGGTAAAATCTGGTATCTCAGGTTCCATGCTGGTGCACAACAAAAATATTCACTTGTTATCAGACTTAAGGACCTATCCTATGGCGAGTCTAACCATGGTCTACCTAAGAGTGTATCTACACTACACACTGACAGGAGTCTGATAACACTCTAAGTATTATGACTCCACCCTGTGGAGTCCTAAGATTCTGTAGTTTGTTTGGTGAGGTATTTAAAACTCTCTGTTCCAGTTCAGAGAAGTGTGGCAATGCTCTCAGGTGAAGTATGCCAGTTAAAGCGGTATGAAACTGCTGTGACTGTTAAAGACTGATGCAGTCTGACACAGTAGTGACTAATTTAACTGGCAGCAACTCAGAGCTCAAGAAGATGGCCCTTTTTGGACCATTGCTTCCAGAATTTTGATCCACCATCCCTAGTGGCTGGGGAGTTCAACTTGCTTACTTAGAACTTTGGAACCTGATTTTCTGGAAGTCTTTCATTTCAAGAAACCTGGGATTGAAGTAATAACTGGAATCTGAAGCCTGTGCCCTGCAGTGTTTTTCCCACCTGGAGTGCACTTTGTGACCACTGTAATGAAAAGCTTAAGAAAAATCAGCAAAGGATTCCTTGGCTCATTGTGTGATTTATATGTGAAATCTGATTAAGTACGAAAAAGTCAAGCGTAATAATAGCAACTCATATGCTTCCTAAAATCAGGTGGGGGTTTTCAGCCTATTCTCATTATTTTGTTCAAGCCGTACTATGCATACACTATGTTTCTAACGCAGCAGGTTATTCCCCTCTTTCTTTTTTTAAAAAACCCTGTTACATCCCCTCTCCATTTTAGCAAGTTAATTTAATACAGTGGTGCCTCGCAAAACAAATGACTCGCAGGACAAAAAAACCCTCACAAGACAAATGGTTTTGGCAACGGGGTTGATGACTCGCAAGACAAATGCGCCTATGGCCATGCTTCGCAAGACGAATGTTTTCTGTTTTTTGTTCCTGCCTCATGTTTGCTGATTTCAAAATGTTTTTCTATGATGTTGAAAAAGTTGAAGTTTTTTGATTGAAATTTGTGAAATCATCTGCACAATATGTATGGCTTTAAAGAGCACTTAATAAACTCTTTGTAAACCAAATTTGACTTTGTTCTGACTTTTTTTGCCCATCGGAACACATTAATTAGATTTCAATGCATTCCTATGGGAAAATGAGTTTTGCAAGATGAATTTTTTGGAAGACAACATGAACTGCGGAATGAATTAAATTCCTCTTGCGAGGCACCAGTGTATATGGCTTCATTGTTATGTGATTAATTGGCTCTAATTGAGCCAATTGTGTGTTTCAGAACTTGGAAACATTGCATTTTTTACTACAACTCTCAGGATTCCCCAGCATGACTGTTCTGGTTTGTAGGGCAACAGAAGAAAACTTAATGTGTTCTTTTTGAGTAGATGGTACTAAGGTCTGAGTGATGTTTTTACCTTATGTGCCAGTGGAAATAGAGCAAACAAACTGTATCCCTTGGTATTGCCATTGTCTTGGTATGCTACTGGATGAAGGATTTAAAAATAATATAAAGTAAGAGATTCCAATAACAAATTATAACTCTCCATCCTGGTCCTTCCATTACATACATTTGTGTACAGAGAGCTTTCTGAGTGCATAAGAAATGGAAATTATGGGTTCTGCGAGCTTAGTTTCAAGTATGAGAGTGAGAGTTCCTGGAAAGGACCATTTCAGCTATTCAATAGGGCTGAGCTGCCTGAAATGTTATCCCTCACTCTGCCATCTTTTGCATAATTTTTAAGGGTCTATGAACGACGATTGAATTGGTCCCCACCATTTAATGACAGCTTAATTCTGTTCCCTTCAACTGATTTGAATTATTCTTTCCCTCACATGCCCCACACATAATGCTAGAGTATGATCATGAAGCATTGCCTCCATTCTGATTGGACAACATGATGCCATCCACAACTCATGCCCGGGTAGGGGACATCCCTCTACTTGGTCAATGAGCTTCCCCTAACGCTACCACACAGCAACCAGACTGATGATGTATCGAAACTAGAGATGGGCACAAACGGAAATATGAACTGAAAAATACCCCATAAAGCTGTTAGTATTTTTTTTTAAAAAAATCCAGGATATTGGGGAGTCATATAGACTCACGAGATACCTAATATGGTGTATTGGATCGAGTCATGGACTAGGACTCTGGAGACCAAGTTTGAATCCCCATTTGGCCACGGAAACTCACTAGGGAAGTGGAAATGGGTAAAACCACTCCTTAAAAATCTCACTTACCTTGAAAGCCCTACTAGGGCCAGTTCCAACTGGACAGCACCCATGTAGACTCACAAACACATTTGTAATAAAATTCTGTAAATGCCACAGTGTTCTTCACACAGCAGCCTGGCAACCAACAGAACTGCTGCAGAAGCTTCCCTGCCTGCTTTTTCTTTCTTTCTTTCTTTCTGACACACTGCTTCATAGAAAAAAGGTGGGGAACTTTACATAACAAATCATATCATTCTCCACACCTGTAAGACTATAGAATGGAAACTGCAGATGACTTCACAATGAATTCCAACAGTACACACAAGACAACTGAGGCCAGCAATGGAGAATCCATACATTATCTCGTGTTTCTTAGGATAGACTAGGGATAGCTGTCACAATAAAAGTGCAGGATCCCATGGGTACGTAGTTTTCAACTCAGGTTCTATATCAGCCAAAAACATTCAGGTCACAAAATACAGTTAATTAAGCAGTCTTTTTTTCCCATATTAGAAGCACAGCTGAATATTGTAGTCATTTTAATTTGTTTCACTTCCAGAGCTGGAAGGGGAGAAAACAATTATATACTGTGCAGCTATCCAATTGCTTGGCAATTATCTATGTTATTATCCCATTGGCTCATTCTGCATGCTAGTAATGGCCAGCAAAGCTGAGATATATTAGTAAGAGACAAGTTTTATTCAAATTGATTAGGCTCAACTTCACACAGAATCGTTGCATAATTTGTACCACAACTTTATATGGGTTTTTAAAAAAAAATAAATCACACAATTTTTAGTGATTTGTTCATAAGTCTAGACCAAATCTGACAAAAGGAGATTTCACTGAATCCTATCCAGTTTTTCCAAACCATTTCTGATGCCATTAAATTGGTTGTTCTCTTATCCATTATGCTTATGCAAAAAGTGGGAAAAGGGCCAGACCAGTTTGACTCAGTGGCTGAAACCCAGCACTAAATTGCAACTAATGTAGACCTCAATAGAACTTATGAAGGAGCTCACTAACCAAATCTCCACAGATTCAATGAGCCCACTCTAGTTGTGTACTACCTACTGGATTTCAACCATTATGTTGTAGGTCCTACATGTATTATATAGAAGACGCTATGTGCATTTTATTCAAAGTATAGTATACCCTATGTGCATGATTTTCTGAAAATCCTCTCCACTTTTTCTCTTTGCCTGCTCATCAAGATGCTTCTCAGTAGCCTGATGAAGATATTTGAGGTTCCATCATTTTCACCATCTTATCATTGGGGACACTAGTGAAGGCAGAGGCCTGAAGATTTGGACACTAGCCAGAGAGAACAGGAGTGGCTGGCTGGGGCTTAATTTTGAGTAGACCTTTATATCATCACACTGCCAAAGATCAGAAGACGGTTCTTTGTCTTCCTACATGCTTCATTTCTTGCATGAAGAAAGGCTGATCACTGTCAGTAGTCTCATCTAGAGCAGTGGTTCTTAACCTTGGGTTACTCCGGTGCTTTTGGACTGCAACTCCCAGAAGCCTTCACCACCAGCTGTGCTGGCTGGGGTTTCTGGGAGCTGCAGTTCAAAAACACCTGAGTAACCCAAGATTAAGAACCACTGATCTAGAGTAAGCCCGTTGAATCCACAGAATTTTTATACATGTTGACTTATTAATCAGCAACTAATTCAATTGGTCTAGTCTATTTGGGATTTGCAACTGGATTCCAGCTGAAATATATAAAGTAAGCAAACATACAGTGGGGTCTTGACTTAAGAACGGCTTGAGTTAAGAACATTTTGACTTAAGAACCGCTCTCATAGGAAAATATTGACTTAAGTACTTAGATTTGAGTTAAGAACTGAAAAAAAAACCACGTGGGAGGCAGGGAAAGTGCAAAATTTGAAATTTCAGTTAACTGTTGGCCAGTGAAAAGGGTGTCTGTCTGCTTCCTCACTCCTCCCAGCGTTTAGAGAGTGGATTGGGAGACAGTCTTCAGACTGCCTGGTACTGTACTGCCTGGACTGTATTTTCCCTGCCTTCCCTGAACCTTTCTTGACCTAAGAAAAAAAGAAACAAAATATCCACCTCTAGTGGTCGAAGGCGGAATAGCAGCTTCCCATTAGTTTCTATGGACGGAAAAGAACAGATACGGATCAAATGGTTTTCAATGCATTCCTATGGGAAATGCAGATTTGACCTGAGAACGTTTTGACTTGAGAACCGCCTTCCAATACGGATTAAGTTCTCAAGTCAAGACCCCACTGTATTGAGAGCTACATGGCTTTGTAGCATTCAGTTTTTCCCCCACTTGAGGATTACCATTATTTTTCCATTATTACTGTCTTTAATTTTTTGCCCAAAGATTGTTCTAACCCATCATTTCCTCAAATCTTAAAATGCAGATATGCATTCTCAACATGACATGTTTGGTGTGCAGTCTCAGCATAAGCAGCCTTCCCTGTCATAAATGTCATGGAAGATGGCAATGCTCGGCACCAATAAGCATCATTAATGGATTAAGGTTTCTAAATGCCTATATACTAATTAGGAACCCTCTCACTCCCCCGCTGTTCTAATAATCCTAAATCACAGGTTCCATTTCTCTGCTCATGTTCTCAATATATTTCACAGAGCACCTCCCTAATATGTCACAGTACAAAACACCTATTTAGGTGCCTGCTCTTCATTAGAACATTTTGGATATATTTATGCTTGTGACATTTACAATTCAAAGCAACGAATCTCCTGTGGGAATAATCCTCTTGGCAGGTTGAATCATAGGAGTGTATTAACAGTGCTCACAATAAACAGATAAAGTGTAACCTGTGCATGTAAAACAGTGTTTTTTATGCTACAGCAAATGTAGCTGTGATATAAAAACCCGTATCAATCTCTTGCTAAAAATGAAAGGATAGGTTTGAAAACTGATGTTTTATTACGGTACTGAATTGCACATGGTTAAAAAAACACAGTTCCTATCCAATCAGAAGATCTTTTGGTTGTTGTGGGTTTTTCGGGCTCTTTGGCCGTGTTCTGAAGGTTGTTCTTCCTAACGTTTCACCAGTCTCTGTGGCCGTCATCTTCAGAGGACAGCACAGAGTGCAGTCCTCTGAAGATGTTGGCCACAGAGACTGTCGAAACATTAGGAAGAACAACCTACAGAACACAGCCAAAGAGCCTGAAAAACCCACAACAACCATTAGATCCCGGCTGTGAAAGCCTTCGCGAATACAGAAGATCTTTTGTCAGCTTCCAATCAATTGACAATAGCCACTCTGAATAAAAAGAGAGGCTATTGGATGATGGCACCAGCTTAGCTTTCCTTAGGAAAGAGCTCTGCAGCTTGGGAGCAATCAAGGGGAAATCTTGTTTATATCCCCATCAAACGTTACCTGTGAAAATGTCAGAAGGGTCTCCCCAAAGATTTCTGAGTTCTGACAGGCTCATATTGTATATATGATCCTTTAGGCAACTTGGAGCCAAGCTGTATACATCTTTATTGGTCATCATTACCAACATATTGGATTGTGCTCAGAAGCTAGTAATAAGAAAGCTCTGTCCTTTTTGTAGCCATCCCTCGTTAACAGTCTGGATGCAGGAGTTTGCACAATGAATCAGTCTGCAGTGTCTTATTCCCTACATCACCAGGACTTAAGGGCCACTTAGAATGGGTCTAACAAAACAAGGGCACTTGGTGCAGTCTGAAAGGAATTAGCAGGCACCACCACAACATGCCCTGATGCTTTAAAAAAAAACCTGTCAGTTGACTTAATGGGCCCTCTAAAACCACTGTCTTCTCCTGAATGTCATGAATAATTATGAGCAACTATGTGTTGCAATGAAGATGCCCGAGTCTTCAGCCAATGTCAGGCCTGTTGTTTCTGCCTCTGGCCCTTATGGTCCTTCTCTGCCTTTGCTGGATCCTGACTCTCAGCCTGACTTTTGTTAGAAGCGAGTAGAACTAACTCAACTTTCACTTTGCCTGGTATAAAAGAGAGAAAAAAAAGGATGTTTCTCAGCTTCCCTTAAGTGCCATTTACATGCTCTGACCTTTCCTGACCTCCCTTCAGCCTTAGATTGCTATTCTTAGGGTGGTTGTTGTCAGTCCCTTCCCTTAGACACCTCTTGCTGCCCGGAGTAGACTATCTGTCTAGATGGGTGGCATATAAATCTAATAAAATAAGTAAGTCTCTTGTCCTTCCAAGAAGCCTTTCTCTGGAGAGAAAACCAGGAAGACTTGGCTCCTGGCATCTCTGAATTAGTTAGCTGGAAGTAAGGCTTCTATCACCTTCCATATTTCTTTAATGAACACAAGCTTTCTTATTTTCTTAGGAAGAAGTGTGCATGTGCTTCCTTCATAAAGCAGTGAGTGTGCCCAAGTAATAATTCTGAATTTCACAGAGCTGAATCCACATGTTAATATTGATTCTGTACCACTGCATGAATCTTTTCCAACAACTTTGACCATGCTTTGTTCAATGATTTGCCTGTGGTAAAATGGGGCTTTTCTGCAGCTGTAACCCTAGGGGAGCCAGAATCTGACAGTGGGTGTTCTTACTCCCTGCTAGCTATACTTAATCTGTGGAGCTCCTTTCCCTTATCTATTCAGATGACTCCTATTTTAATTATGTTAAATATTTTAAGTGGTTTTCAAGTGCCAGGGCCAACACTTTTTAACTGGGCCAGTGTAAATTCACATTGCAGAAGAGTTTTGTGAAATTAACGTTATGTAGTGGTGTATCCCTGATTACAGAAAGTGAGGAGGAATTAAGGAACCTCGTAATGAGGGTGAAAGAGGAGAGTGCAAAAAACGGTCTGAAACTCAACATCAAAAAAGAATTGATGCTTTTGAATTGTGGTGCTGGAGGAGACTCTTGAGAGTCCCCTGGACTGCAAGGAGATGAAACCTATCCATTTTGAAGGAAATCAACCCTGAGTGCTCACTGGAAGGACAGATTCTGAAGCTGACACTCCGATACTTTGGCCATCTCATGAGAAGAGAAGACTCCCTGGAAAAGACCCTGATGTTGAGAAATTGTGAAGGCAAGAGGAGAAGGGAACGACAAAGGACAAGATGGTTGGACAGTGTCATTGAAGCTACCAACATGAATTTAACCAAACTCCAGGAAGCAGTGGAAGACAGGAGGGCCTGGCATGCTCTGGTCCATGGGGTCACGAAGAGTCAGACACAACTTAATGACTAAACAACAACAACAAAGTGGCGTATCCCAGTGTAATGTAGTGAACAGATTGACAGACTAGGACTCTGGAGAACAGGGTTTGAATCCCTGCTCAGCCATGGAAACTTAGTGGGGGAGTACAACTGGTAAAACCACTCCCTGAATATCTCACTTAGTTTGAAAGCCCTATTAGGGTGGCTACATGTCAGTTCCCAAGGTTTATGACCAAGCATACCCGCCTATAGATACGTATAGACTTATATGCAAAGATTTTCGTATTTTTACAGGTCTTTATGTGTCTTGCTTAGCCTTAATAGGGGCTGGCTCTTTGTTTCACAGTCATCTTTTATAGTTTCACTTCTGCTCTTCTGTTCTTTGCTTGGCCTGACCAGTCGTTTCCCAGTAAAGCCTATATTTACTGGGAAAGGGATTGGCTTATCACTGTTGTACTAACCAAAGGCTAATTAATTCTGTTCACCCAGTCCTAGCAACTCAGGGTGTTCTCTATGTACTTGTCAGTTACATCTTTTGAAGACACAAGAGTTATCGTTTTGACAGTTAGGGAGGTGTCTCATTAAAAATATTTCAATTACACAAGCTAGTCTTCAATCAATTTGCCAGTTAAAAAGGAATGTGTTTTGATCCTAATAACAGTGCAGGTGTATGTTGCCCCAAGAGTATAAAAGGACACCCAGAGTCTTTTGTTCACTGAGTTTCACTGTAGGCTGTTCCAGAAGGTGTTGCACAGTCCACAGTTTACTTAGGCATAGGTACTTAGATCAAAAGGATGAGCCAGCCACTGTATAGGAGGCTTTTGGTAGCTGAAAAGGCTTTGGAAGACTTGAGGTCATGTAGCTGCTTTGCTTGCTTCACTGTGTTAGAGTTAGGTGTTATGCTTAGAGCTACATTTTAGGTCTATTTCACAATGGCTTTTCCCATTTCTTATTTTTTATTTAAGTTTCGTAGGCTATCTTTCTTTACTGGCCTGTTATTGCCTTGGATCCAAAAGAAACCTTACCAGTGGCAAGACTGGCAGATAATATGTAAGCAAGGATAGAGATGAGATTGGATGTTCAGAACTTTCATACTATGGTGTGAAAAAGAAAGAGGCCTTGCCCTCCATTTCTCTAATAGGCATGCTGGCCAAGAATCTTATTCTGCATGGATTTTACTTGTCTTGAAGAGCCATAATGAGCTTTCTGGCCACAGAGGGCGTGAAATTAAGGAAGGGGAAAAATTGTTGCTATAGTTCCCTGTGCAGTTGAATCAGATTTTTATTATTTCCCCTCTTTCTTCTCATATATGTATGGTTTTGAACTGTCCTTTTAGCACAGTTTATTTCAAAACTGCCACCTCCTCTTGAACTCCCTGATTTCACTTATATCTTTTAAATGAAGGGAAAGAGAAAATGGCAAAATGAGCACAAGTATTTCTTGTACTCTTTTCAATGATGCTAAACTTAAGGAATTGAAATTTCTAAAAAGAGATTTTCTGTCAAGTTCAACCAAAATGCAGGTTAGCCTGAAGAGCTTCTCCAAGGTCAAAATCTTCTTTTCTGGCGATTGTTTTGAAGGTTTTAGCAAAAGGCCTAAGAAATAGATTGCTTGAGTGATTCCTGATTCCCAGTATGCTGTGCTGCAGGAATCTTTGCTCTCAGCTTGAGGGATTTCATTTGCCTAGTGACATCTGCATGTAGTTAAATCTGATTTGCTGCAAGGCACTGTGGAACCAACCAATTAAGTATGTGATCCCGTACTGCCTGGGCTCACATGAACAGGAAATAGAGCGGAGTGGGAGATGAAAAAGCAGCATAAATGGCTACACAAATGTTCAACACTTCCTGTGATGCACGGGCCCCCCTAAGAAGTGCCTAGCACTCAGTCAGAGAGTTCGACAGGCCACTTACCTACCACCTTTGCGCTGGGGCAAGTCCCAAGACCTCAGCAGTGTGTATCATAAGCCCTTTGAACAAGTCTGACCTTAAAACAACACTTTACTTTTACCAAGTACTTTGCAAGTACAGACGCATGGGCTTTGTGATTCCTTAGAACTCACAACAGCTCAGTTAGGTAGGAATCTTAAAGACAGCTAGTTTGTGGCCCTCTCCACCACCTGGATTTAGCCAGACCCTGCGGTTCAAGAGACCAGTCCTTTTGTAATAATTTTTATAATTAAATTTTATTAGAAAAATAGAGTTTCATAGAATCAGTTTATACTGCTCATGCTTTAGCATAAAGGACATATTCAAAGGTCATTATAAAGATCAATAACTATTTCCCATTAAAATAATAAATAATGCTAAGGTGGGTTACAGTGGGCTAGCTCCACCTCCTTCTTTCTCTTTACTTAAATCCTCTCTCAATCAAGTTCCTTTCTCTCCCATCATTATGGAATCAAATCCCAGAACAAGACTGGATCTCCATTACTCTCACATAACCCATCGTCCATTTTCTACATTCTCTAACTCCTCCCTTCTTCTTGACAATTCTGGCTGTTAACCAATTAGCCTCAAGGGTCTGTAACACCTTCCTCCTCCCTTAACGCCCATGAAAGTTCAGGTGTTTTATCTCTTCTCCAATTAGCTCGGAATGTTGAGTCTTCCATGGGCCCCTTGATTTGACCTTCAGCTCTATTTCGAACCACGCTGTAATGGTCTTCAGAAAAACATTCTCAAAGCACTTAGAAAAACACATTGCAATGTCTCTCAAATCATCTTCACACAGAACCTGTCTGACTCCACCTTACATTTCTCTGACTACATATCCCATACTGCTTCCACTCCATGACACTTGCGAATAGCTGGAGAAATGTTCTGCTAAGTACTATTTTATGTGTGTTCTGTTCTCCCTAAAAAGCCCTGCTTTTGAGCTGAAAATGAAAACAGAACATTTAGTTTAGCACTATTTTTCAATGCAGAATTACATTCAAAATACCAGTGCAATGAGCTTGCTAAGGAGAATTCTAACAATACTAACATTGATGTTACAGAGGAGACACTTGGCTAAAACACAATCTAATTGCCAATTTCTTTAATGTGCATTTGTAATGAGTTTTATCAGAAGTCTGATTCACTTGAACATGCACAATTAGCTTTGACCAAGTCGAAGGCACCACTCTTGCCACATTAGCTGTGGTTTCATTACCTTTTGAAAGGATGTTTTCTACGACATTGCTGTGTTGTGAAGGAACCCTCAGTGTCTTATTTGATATACGACACAATCTTGAAGGACCCCACCTTTCAGATGGAGATGCTCATTATGCCAGGCATGTCTTTCTGCAAACTATCCTGTCTGGAAATATGATTGAAGTATGATACAAAATTCAAGGAAGCAAGCAAACAAGCAAGCCTTACAAAGGTAACATATAAAAAATGAGCAGTAATGTTGCCTCATAATTCTCTGGCTAAAATATGCATACGACACATATTTTGAGTTGGAACTTGGGTGGATATTTCAAACTGGGTTGTTATCTAATTGCCTCAGAGTTCTTTTCTGGCTTGGATTTTAAAGCAAAGGAAACCTAGAGTATTAGGGATGAGGTTGCTTCTTTGTTCTGCTTCTACATTCTAACCCAGATATAACTGTGGCTTGGCTGCAAGAGGAGGTATGAGGCAAGAAGATACGTTTGCTTGTCTTTCTCCCTCTCTTCCTTCCCCTTTCCTACCCATTCACTTCCTTACTGACACTGCTGTAAGGATGGTAGGAAGGAGGATGAAATAAGGGAAGAAAGGGGAGAGAGTGGTCCCCTCTCTCCTTTCCCCATCTTTGGTTGCTTAGTGGAGCAAAGGGAGATGAAGGAGAGAAGGAAGGAGAAAATGAGGAGCAGGGGGTAATGTATGTTGTGGGTAACTGGTAACTCCTTTTGGTTAGCAGAGTGTCAGGTACAAAGAACAACTTCACAAAGTAAAAATAAGAGATTAGCTCAGGTGTCAGAGCCATCCCCCTTCCTATGAACTAGCACTTTATATGTTAAAAATCACTCTGGAAGCATTTTAAGTAGAAAAAGAAAAAAACATTGTTATTTACAGTTGTGATCAGTAATTACAAACAAAAGAATAAAAGGAAGTTTGTAGTCTCCACTAGAGATAGGATCTTTCCTAGGGGAGATGAATATGAAGCTTGCCACATCACAGGTGGCCAGTCCAACTGGACCCTTCCCCCAAAACATGTGGTGCAGCATATGTGGCTACCATCCTTCATGCTGCGCGAATCATGGAAGTAGCTCTGGCTGGGGAGGTGGAGGTTTGTTGCGGTGCAGCCAGCAGCTGCCAGGAACAGCTACTGGGAAAAGCTGGAACCGCCCACTCTGGGGTCCCTCTAGAAATGGGGGATTGAAGAGGAGACCAGGAGAGATCTCTCTGAAGCAGTTAGTGAGCAACAGAAGGAAGAAGATTGGGTGGCAACTTGATATTTCTTCCCTCTGAAAATTCACCCGACCACAGATCGGAGACGGGAGCCATTTTGGCAGAATAGCTGTGAGTAACTCCACCCCCACCCCCCAAGGAGAGGAGAACAAGAAATATGGCTGAAAATATATAATAACAAAGTAAGTTGAAGCCTTTGATTTATGAATAACCTCATTAAGATGAAAAAGAAATTAGAGTGAAAATACTTGGCTGAAAGAAGATAAGGAGCAGCGAGTCTTGCTTGCCAGCCTGCTTCTTCAAAACAAAAATGATTCTTAAACAGCAGGCTGGCTCAAGGTCGACCAGAGAGACAGTGAGATGGAAAAATCTTGTGCTTCTGGAAAAAATCCCAGAGAAAATACTACTGGACAGGCTTTAAGGACTGAAATTTTGTGAATGCTGTTTAGTCTGGATCTTTCTCCCTAGACTGTATGGGACTCGGATAACAGAATCTTGCTTGGTTTTCGGAGAAGGAGGAATAAGCTTTTGGAAGTAAGAAAACGGACTGTGAATCACCAGTGAGATGACACAATCGGCTAGATTGAGGAGCTAGGAAAAAAAGGACTGGAGTTTGATGAATGGAACTTTGATAACAGAACCTTGCTGGGTTATAGAAGGAGGAATACACTTTTGGAAGCAAGAAAACAGACTGTGAATCATCAGAGAGATGAACGCAACCGAATAGACTGAGGAGCTAGGAAAACCAGGACTCTGGAGTTTGACGATTATAAGGATATCTATTGCATAGAGTGACTTCCTGTGTCTGCTGTTTAGTCTGGACTTTTTCTTGGCTGGACTGTGTGGGACTCTGATAATACTGCCACGGTTGTAATTTAAATTGTTGGGCTAAAAGTTGATCCATATATTATAATATCTGGGTAAGGAGGGGAGGAAGTACTTAGGGGAGGTTTATGATGATGGGTTTGGTTTGTTGGTAAAATAGTGGAAACTAAAGAGTATTATTTATAAAGACCATACTCATTGGAAAGATGGAAATGGCCTCCGAAAATTTTTTAAATGTCAACTGTTGGAGACTTTGTCAGAGAAAGAATGGCAGGTTAGCATGCAAATAATAATAATTATAGGATTTCAGCAGGTAAATGAGCATCTCAGCCTGATGGAAGATTTGATGAAAGAGAAATCATCAGATGTTAAACAACAGTTAAATGAAACTGTACTAACTCCAGAACTGTTTTTATTGAGTGCAATGCCAGGTAACATGGATGGGATTAAGAGTTACCCAGTGAGCTATTTAGTTACAACAGTCAGAAAATGTGATGTTTAAAATCGGATTACTGTCCTGGATTCATCCTTCTCTTCCAAAAACTGGAAGAAAACAGAGCCATGGAAACAAGAGAAGCGTACTGAGAAAATATGGGAAGTGATAGAAATGGATACTTTTTCAGGCATGTTGAATGTATGTCTAAGACAGAAGGAAATTGAAAGAGGGGATGTATTTTACAATTGGTCTCGGTTTCCTGATAGTGTTGGAGTAACTTAGATTAAAACTAAAACATAAATGTAAGTTGATAGCTAGAGGTTAATGAAACAGTTTTAAAAAAGTAGAAAGTTGACTTGTTATTGAAAAATGAATAGATTGGATGCTTGTATACTTAATATGAATAGATTGGATGATTGTCTATTCTGTGTTCCCCTATCCTTAAAACCCTTTTCCCATCCCTTTCACTTCCTTTTACTTTTTGTATTCCTTACCCTATTCCTAGTAGTTTTAAAATAAATTAAAAAAAAAAAAGAAGTAGCCTTGGCTGGGACTTCCCCACCTCCCTGTGCTGCTGACCAATCAGTAATTGAGCAAGGATGCTTGTCATCCTGCCCCCTCACTGGATTGGTCAGCAGTGCAGAAAAGTGGTTTAGCCCCACTTGGGCTACTTCCATGATTGGCACAGCTTGAAGGACAATGGCCGCACACACCGCAAGCGGTGAGTGGGTGCCTGGTTGGAGGGGGGTAGGGTCTAATCAGACTGGCCACCTGTGGTAGCAAGCTACAAAGCTCCCATCTCTAGTCTCCACATGTGGGAGAAACTGCCTCCATGACGCATGGCGAAAAAGGTCAGAGAAAGAGAGAGATAAACAAAGAAGCAGGACAAAAAGGAATGGGGGCTTGCCTCAAATGTCAGAAATGGGGGAGAAAGACTGCTAATTGGTTAATGGAAAAAAGAGGCAGACATCATCACTTGTGAAAGCTCACTCCCACTAAAAACAGTGTTAATCACATGCAAGATCATTATTATCTCAAAAAGAGATGCTTTTTCCTCTCTTGGCTCTTACTGTTTCCTTCCCAGGCATAGCAATCACCACAATCCAACAGATGTAAGTGCCAGGTAAAGGGGCTTGGGAACTTTGCAAGGAGACAGGGGTTTTTGGGGAGTGGTTGGGTGGATTTTGGTCTATGGCTTTATGAAGAAATTTAGAACTTTCATTCAATGGCCCAGACCTTGGCAATAAGGCAAGGAACCACTGTGCACCATTCCTTCAGAACCAACTGGTTGCCTTCCTCCATCAGAAAGTGGGGAAGCAGATGATCTGCATGCCAGCAAGCTGTCTGTCCCCTGCAGTTGGCTTGTACCGTGGCATGATTAATTCAACTTTCTCCAGTTCATTTGTTTCATTTATTTTAGTATACACATACAGTTACTTCATTTTTGGTATGTTACATAAACTTGGGCATAAACTTTGCCAATTGCTATTACTGTTTGACAAACATGTAGGTCCACATTTAGTTTTCTGGCTCCCCACCCCCACCCCATGCAAAATTGTGTGTACCACTATTGTATTTTTATTTGAATGCTTTCACAAATATTCCCTTTACAATTCCTGCATCTGTGAAGTGAATGAAAAATTGATTTAGAGTGTAGATTGATTTCAAAATAATTATCTAAAACCAATAACACATTGGTCAAGTTTACACATATAACTGTAAGCTGGGTAAAAATTTGCTAAATTCTGGATTCTGGTGTCAGAATCCCCTGTATGTAAGATTGTTTATTATTTATTTACTTACCAATTATATTTGTAGACTTCAATGACCTCAGGGGTCTGTGGCTACCCATGAAGTAAGTTAAGCTCAGTGAATGTGACTGGTGTCTGGTCACACTGTAAGTTTCATGGCTTGGAGTCGTGGGAATAAAGCTCAGCCTTTTCAAGCCCATGTCCAACTGTTCTGACTACAACCTATTTTTATTAGGAGACTGAGTGTCCATTATATTAAAAAGTGTTATTTCTCTCTATACTGAACATGACATTAAAAAACATAGTCAATCACCATTTAATTCTTCATATTTATTTTGGCTTATTGTTTGTTGTAAAGGAATAGAATTGTATAGGATGGTACCTAAACAATCTGAGTGGAGGCTAGATGCAGGATTTCTCAAGTTTCAGCCTATTTGTCTGACCATGATATTGCATTGGCTTTCTCATTGCTCTGTATCCTAAGCCTTTGTTCAAAATAATACAGTCAGCCTCCATGCACAGCAGTTAGTCTGTTTTTTGCAAAAAGCAGGGTATTGTGCATGAAACTATTCTACAATAGTATATCATATATACTTTCCCAATCTTCACCTTTTCTTTTTGTTTTGTGGTGGCACTGCAGGTTAAACTGCAGAAGCCTCTGTGCTGCAAGGTTGGAAAACCAGCAGTCATAAGATCAAATCCATGTGATGGAATGAGCTTCTGTCGCTTGTCCCAGCTCCTGCCAACCTAGCAGTTTGAAAGCATGCAAATGTGGGAAGGTAACAACATTCCATGTCTAGTTGCGCTGGCCACATGATCATGGAAGCTGTCTTTGGACAAACGCTGGCTTTACGGCTTGGAAACGAGGATGAGCACCACCTCCTAGGGTCATAGATGACTGGACTAAATGTCAAGGGGAACATTTACCTTTTTATGTTATCAACTAAAGGTATATCTCTTCCATCATTATCTATATCACACATTTTACAATTTGTGATATAGAACCTTGGAAGCTCTCAACACTTAAAATCTTCTGTTGCAAAAAGTAATGTGCAGGGGAGTTCTTTTAGAAATAATGATGGAAGTTCTTTCCCTTGTTGATAATGAGAAATGAAAATCTATTAACACTTATTATTTTCATGGTGCCAATTCATTACTTTTTGTGGATAATCAAATCAAAATCCATCATATAAATTGATTACTCCTTTTCATCTGGCAATGATCCATTTTTCTTTCTAATTACTGTCTTAATTCTCTCCAAGCTGTGCACTAAACTATTCATTTTTAAAAAACTGCTGACAAGGAGTACAAGAATGAAAAGCATTTCAAGTGAGAGGATTTCAGTGGAGTGGGAACTAGCTCAATCAAAACAAGCATATTTACTATGTTTGACCCAGTAAGCAATAATCTATAGTCATTGTTGGACCAAATGAGTGAAAAATATATTCAAATCTTGTGACAGAAAATTTAGTTTGAAATACTTCAGTTGTTCATAAGCTGGTTGGACTTAATGGACAACCTGCAAATTCAGAGCTGAAATGTTTATTTTTTCACAACATATTATTATCATTATAATGATAATGATAATGATACAACTTTAAAGTAAAGCTGAAAAAGAACACTAATAGAATCATAGTACCAAAATATAACTTTAAAACATTCCTATTGAATTTAAAGTACACATAAAAACAGATTTGCATTACTAAACTCAAATGATCATGAAATAGAAGAAATGTGGAGTGAAACCAGAGCTGAGCATCAGGACCTAGGGAAGAAAGCAAAAATACAATTCCTGTATTTTTATAAAAGGGAAAAACTCAGATGGATGAGAGAAGAAAGAATTAGAATTGTCAAGGACAGGTAAGAAGCAAATGTAAAAGTGAGAGAAATAGGGTCAGGACCCTGACTGCAGCTTTTTAGTAACTATCATGTAGAAATGAAAAGCTATTACAAGTGTAAAGAAATAGAGGAGAACAACCAAAGAGGAAATATCTCTTATTGCAAATATTCACTGGCTACTGGAACACATAATTATTTCAAAAATTCACTCTATGCTATATAGACAATAGCAAAGCCTTTGACTGTGTGGATCATGAAAAACTATAGGTTGTTCTGAAAGAAATGGGTGAGCCTCAGCACTTGATTGTCCTAATGCATAAGCTGTATTGTGGATAAGAAGTTTTTGTTAGGACAGAATATGGAGAAACAGTGTGGTTTCCTATAGGCAAAGGTATCAGACAAGAGAGCATTTTATCCCCTTATCTGCTCAATCTGTGTGCAGAATATATCATATGGAATGACAGACTAGATTCAGATGAAGGAGGAGTGGAAACTGGTGGAAGCAACAGTAAGATAGTGTCATCAGCACATCTTAGATTATTAATCTAAGATGTGCTGATGACACTATCTTACTGGCAGAAAGCAGCAATTGCTTGGAACAAGTTTTAGTGAAAGTGAAGGAAGACAGTTCCAAAGCAGGGCTGCAGGTGAACCCTAAGAAGACAAAAATAATGACTACAGAAAAACTACACAACTTTAATGTTTACAATGCATAAATTGAAACTGTTTAAGATTTTGTATATCTTGGTTCAATCATTGATCCAGATGGAGATTGTAGCCAAAAAATCAGGATACCGAGGAGCTGACTACACTGGCTGTTTCAACCACTATTTAGAGCAGGGAAGGAACAGGCTGGTGTGCTCTTACAGGTGGCCATCAGGTGATGCCTTTGCTAGAGTGCATCAGTCCAACCCCAGAGCATTCCTAGCCACAATTTTCTGATGCCTGTCAAAGAGCTTCCACTCTTCTGATGCAGGTAGGACCACTCTAGTTCGGACTCATTCCAGCATGTATGATTGTTGGAATCAATCCAAAGCAATAATTCCTCTTTCAATTTGCCACTTTCGATTTGCCATTTGGATTACTATGCAAGCCACTTTTATTGTCAAATTAATCACTTCCCCTACTCAGCAGGGGGCAGGGGAAGTGAAATTTTTTGACTGTATTTTATGTAGACTATTGCTGATGCATTATATCAGTTATAAAAATTAAAAATAATATTTTGTTTGCCTCACCTTAAAGGGCTGGTTGAAAAACTGCCCACAGTCAAATCCATGGCAGTGGCTTCAGCTGCAAACAGTTCTTGACCAGCTCTTATTTGCTTTTTCTGTTGTTATATAAAGTGTTTTGGCGTGACTTGGTCTTGAATGGGCAATGAAAACCCATTTGCTTTACAAAATTCTAAGGGTGTGACTACACAACAAGGGAAATGCAAATTTACTCACATTCAGTTACTGTGAAGTTGTGCCAAGGAGTATAAAGTACCGTATTTTTCGCTCCATAAGATGCACCTTTCCATAAGACACACCAATTTTTTAGGAGAAGAAAACAGGAAAATATAATCTGTTTTCTTTGCTCCATAAGATGCACAGACTTTCCACCCCCCTGTTTTGTAGGAAAAAAGTGCATCTTATGGTGCGAAAAATACGGTAAATGATCACTGCATCTACTACAGTGGTGCCTCTCTTGATGAGGATAATCCATTCCAGCAAAATCGCTGTAGAACGAAATCGTCATCAAGCGAAAGTAAAAAGCCCATTGAAATGCATTGAGAACCAGTTCAATGTGTTTCAATGGGCGAAATACTTCAGCGTCCAGCGAAGATCCTCCATAAGGCGGCCATTTTCCGGTGCCTGTAATGCAAGGAATCCATCCTAAAACACAGTGGGGAGTCATTTTGCACCGTGGGCAGCCATTTTGAAGACCCGACGATCAGCTGTAAAGATCGTCGTTAAGCGAAAAATCAGTTCCCGAAGCAGGGAACCGATCATTGTAAAGTGGTTTTCCCTATTAAAACATCATTTTGCGATCACAAAAGCGATTGCAAAACTTCATCGTAAAGCGACTTCCTCATCTAAAGAGGTAATCGTCAAGCGTGGCACCACTGTATAGTCTTTTTCCCCCCTTCACTTTCCCTGCCATTCCATTTAGAAACTGAGGAAGTGTTCAGATATCCTGAAGCGGCTTACTTACTAAGCCACTTCACAATATTGGAAATTCAAACCAGAAGGAGTCTTGACAACCAGAAGGCTCACTAGAGCAATCCTACTGACAACTAAAAAGTAGAGGCCCCTAACAGGGGCTTAGAAGGGTGCAGATAGGAACATTCTCGAGATGATTTGGTTCACTCCAGCAGTTACATCATGTGATCACCAGAAAAAGGATGAACCAACCTGTTGCCACATCAGACCAAGCAGCAGACTAAATGCTGTCTTGAGTGCACCCTAAAATGATATTGTTGCCAGGAAATTCCACTCCAAGCCTCCAATAAACTACTGTGAAGACTGTAGCTAAGCTCAGAGAGACCAGGAAAGTCAGAGGCAGCCTGGCAAATAGGGTCATCATCTGTGCTAATCAGAACATCTCTATGCTTTGACCCTGCAAGCTTGTTCATACATCATACATTCCTTGAATGACAAAGGAATGAAAATTCCCTTCTAATATAAGGAATATCATTTCCTGCAAGTTCACCAACAAGAAAGGTGGCACATTCGTTAACAGAGTGGCCAACTTTTGCAATTGAAGGTTTGGTCAGTTCGTGGATCAGTTCAAGCTTTGTGGATCTCTAATTGGTAGTGAATACCTGGTTAAAGTCTGCAGGGGAAGAATCTGAATTGACTGATTAAAATAACAAAAAAGTTAATAGTTAATCTATTCCTTCCTGTGACATAGTTTTATTAATCCATTTAATCAGATCCAATAATTAGCTGTTGCTGAAGGGCTGAACATTTCATCTGAGAGCTATAGGAGGCCAGAAGGTGGGGTTTTAAAACCTATCAGTGATACGATTCTTCAGTCTTCTCTGTGAGAGATTCATTAATTTTCTCCCTTGGAAAGGCATCTGAGAAGGTGAATGAGCCATCCTTCCTTTTGTGAGCTGAAAAATTAACTAGAAGGAAATATATTAATTAAAGTATCGGTGTGGTTTTTAAAGTCTTCTCTGAGGTTAGTGAAACCAGATCATTGCATGTACATTTATCTTTACTAGGCCTGTACAAGCCGAAAGCTAGTGTTTGTGATTTTTTTTTTAGTGGTCTAAAAGAGGCATCACTGACACTTTCCTTTGGATTATGTGCACACGACTATTTCTCCTTTTGTTCATCTTTAATAGTTTACTGACCTGAAAAAGACTGTGGCATGGATAACAGGAGCCTGTGCTCTGAAGGAGGAGACAAAATAACATTCCTACAGGTGGTAATGGAGCAAGGGGATAGGAATAAAGTCAGAATAGGGAAAGTCCAGCTAAAGGAAACTCCAAAAGCCCTAACTGCTTGATATCTGAGGTACAGCTCATATGCATTCAGAAGTGTGTTAGCCCCGATCTCCAGTCATTATTCCTTTCCACATGTGAACACAATAATTTTTAGAGGTGCAGGCTGCTCTAACTGGGTAACCTCTCTGTGTAATCTCTTATGTAGTAGGCACCCTTCAGTCTCGATAAACTATGGTAACACGCTCTGAATAGAGGTCTTGGAACAGCGTCTAGTGTGGCTGAGAAGGCCAATTCAAGAGTGACAATCCCTTCCACACTGAAGAAAAATACAATCTGTCTCCTGTCCAGCTCCCTGATTTTGCTCCTTTCGGGACTGGCTCTTTGCCTTGGCCTGATGAACAAGTGTCTCTTCAAATTGGAAGAGGCCATGCTGCACTGACTGCCTCCAGGCTGAACGCTCAGATGTCAGGGTTTCCCATCTTTTGAGGTCCATTCCTAAGGCCTTCAGATTCCACTTGCAGATATCCTTGTATCTCAGCTGTGGTCTCCCTCTGGGGCGCTTTCCCTGCACTAATTCTCCATACAGGAGATCTTTTGGAATCTGACCATCAGCCTCTCATGACATGCCCAAGCCAATGTAGACATTGCTGTTTCAGTAATGTATACAAGCTATAAATCTCTTATGCAATGAGGTATACTATCTCTTATACAATGAATTCCTCCATGAAGACATATAAGCCATAGACATTTAAATAAGGGCATTAAAAATCAGAGGACATGTTCACACTTTGTCAATTTAACAGCCAGATTTGTAGGGGTAAGTACTGGAAAATCAACAAAGAGACTGACTACATCGGCATTTAAGTGCACTGTTTGCTCTGCTACTGGGATGGGCTGGTTCACTCCGAAAGGTGGTGATCGGATTATGTCTTTGATGGAGTGAGCCAGCCCCTTCCAGAGCAGTTCTCCCTGCACCTTTTTGGCTTCTACTCAGGAACTTCTACCTTTTTTTGGTAAGACCCATTCTGTTTTGGGCCATTTCCAGCACATATGATCATTGGAAAGGAACCCAAGTGAGCCTTCCTCTTTTAATTTGCCAATATTATGAAGAGAAACATTTCGCAATATTGGCAAATTGAACACTTCCTTGGCTCTATGGAGGGGCTCAGGAAATGAAAAACATTTTTTTTTTAAAAAAAGATGTGTATTAGAGCAGTGAATATGCGCTGTAACACTTTAAAACGAGCTTTAGGTATGTGTATTAGGTAGGTATTTGTACAGTGCCTCTAAAGAAAGTTGAAAGCAGGAAAAAAAAGGACGAAGACCATATGTGAAATGAATTGACTCAGTAAAGAAAGCTGTGCCTCAGTTTTCAAAAGCTCAGAAAGGCTGTTGATAGGGCATTTGAGATGTCGCTCATTCATACCTAGAGTTGCTGTAAGTCAGAGGTGACCTGATGGGACTTAACAATAACAAATATGTCACATATTTCAGAGGCCTATACTATATTTGCTTCCCAAACCAATGAGTGCCCCCAGCAGCCATCGTAGTCTGTGGCGGTTGATTTGTAAGCATCGCAAACTAAATATTCAACAGTGTAGCATGTCCCTAGATTAAGGAGTTAATCATCTCCTGGGCTGTTTTAGGAATATTGGGAGTTATAATTTAAAAGCAAAGGTTTTTTTGCTTAAATCTTGCCCTTGCTTGGAGGCTGTACTATAGATGCGATGCGACTGTTCTTGGGTTTGGGGGACATATGTTTACAGTTTAGGAAAGGAGATTTAGAGATTGATGAACAAATGCTTGGTCAGTGGTTCTGTGTGAGCTGTAAAGGTGATCTCATAGGAAGAGCTGTTTGTGTGTGTGTGTGTGTGTGCTGAAGTTGGTGGGAAGGGGGGGAATAACATTTGCTGCAGTTTGAAACCTGCAACATCCAAATTGCATGTTGCATCATCTGTTACCCACAAGTAGCAGCATTGTGGAGTATATTGGCTAACACATAATTGCAGTGATATGAAAAGGAAGAAAACTCCTGATTAATATGCGCACAATTGTTTGTTTAATTGCAGATGAATCCTGGACAAATTATACAGATGAAAGGGAATGACTTCTTTCCAGCACTGATCAAATAGCACAGAAGACAGAAGGACTCAAATTATTACTACTGATTTACTATAAGTGAAATTGAAATGTCACTTCAATTTGAAAGGAATACACAGGCCTTAAAAGCAACTGGAAACCTGTAATCTGTACTTCAAATGATAGAATATTCAAAGTAAATTTCTCCAGATCTTTGCCACAAATTGCAGCCAAAGAGTCACAGAAACTCTTTAAAGAAACTACTCAGAGTTTGTGTTTGCTGAACATGCATTTAAAGGAAAGTACCGGTTTTGCCCTCATTACAATTTCCACGCTGTGCTCTTTCAATATGCTGACTTTAATATTTGACAAGCGATGGTTTTGTTTTGGGGGTTAAGAGAGAGCTCAGCAGTGAATTCAGTTTTCGTACCCTGCTCGTACTGTGCTAGTGAGGAGGGAAGCAGCAGTCTGCCTCTTTGGAGAGGAATACACAGAAAGTTGCCCAATGAAAATCCTAGATAATATATAAAATTAACTACAGCACACCTCAAGGCACTTCTTCCATCACATGGTGCTCCCTTTCTTTAGGATCACTTTGTGTGTTTTTTTTTTTCTTAGAGTGTCTGTTAAGAAGTTCAGTAAATGTGTTGTTGTTACTTATTTGTTTGTAGGATTGAGATGTTTCTCCTGAAAACTGCATTTCTTTCGTGACGGTATCATACTTCTCAGATGTTCAAATCGTGTTACTAGGAAACTGAGATTTCCTTGAAAGATGAGATGATGTTAAATACCTAGCTCTGAGCAGGGTTACATTCAGGGAAAAAATATTTTTCTTCAGGTTTAACATGTTTTAAATTGATTTTTTAAAAAGGTGACTATGTACTTGGAAACACAGATTGTTTTGACAGGAAATTATGCTATTTTGATTGGAAGCAAGTAAAATACTCTTCCACCCGAGGACCATTTATTTTAACTCAGAAATCAAATCAATTTATTTTGGTTCATTTTGGCATATTTGAATGCCTATGTCAGTGTAAATTTTGTCTGTGGGGTTTGCCACTCAGTGGTGTGCCTTCTGTGCTTCCTCTCCTTCTGCACTCCTTTGTGTATGTGTGTGTGTTTGTGTGTGTGTGTGTGTTTGTGTGTGTGTGTTGCAAGCCTAGGAGTGCCCATCTAGGCAATATGTTTGGTCAGTTTCACACATAAACACCCACTGTGTGTCTCCCTCCTTCACAAATCCACTGCTTGCTGGCACCTTCACCTTTTTGCTTTGAGCAACAGTGAACAAGCAGGTGAGAAGTGGGCTCCAGCTTCAGCTGCAGCAGAGAGCATAACAGTGGACAAGCAAGGACACCAGACGTGATCAGCAGGCAAGCAGAAAGCCTGCCAAACAGCTGACAAGCATACCCTACAAACTGAGGAGTGCTTCTGCCCAGTAGCTGAGGATGTGCTGACAAGACAGCCAGCTGTAGTGACCTGGTTCCCACTGAAGGGCTGGGCAGTTGGTGCTGGTGCCAAGAGCCAGCAGGGCAAAGCTGTTTTATTTTATTTTTTTCTGTCTGTCATTCCCTTCTGGCACTGCCCCACATTGAAATAAATAAATAAGTAATTAAAAAAAACCAAAACACCACAGCAGCAGTGGTGAGTGGCTGTAAGAGACAGCCATGTGAGGGCAGACTGGCCGGAGCAGGATTAAGCCACAAATGCAACAATTCTAAAAGCCCTTGGCCAATATACAACACAGTTTAAAAAAATGGATTGCATGTTTTCCAAATAGGACACAAACATTGACCCAAAAAGAATGTGACTACCGGGTGACTTTAAACAAAATTCAGATCCCCCCAATCCCTCCCTTGATTTATTCCAATTGTGTAACCATGCCCTTCGTTTGACTTCCAGTAGTATTTGTTCTCTCATACCTGCTATAATATTATAAGTTGAGAGTGGACATGCAGCCCTATGGCAAATTTCAAAAACCCTCTGCAAGTCATGAGTTCAGATATTTGGCAGGGGTGATTTCTCTATCCTGTAAAAGAATATTGGAAGGGAGGGCTGTCAGGAAGAGAGACAGAAGGGGGGAAATGTGGCAGGAAGAGGGGAAGAAGTAGCAGAAAGAGAGAAGGATAAAGAGAGGAGATAGAGTATGGGATGCCTCCCACAATTGCCTTTAGTCCTCCCTACCTCTGTTTTTCATTCTGTTTGCTTTTTATAAATATATTTTTATTTTTCTTCAACTACAACATAAAATAAATAAACCAAAATACAAATCGACTGTGTTCCCCACCAGAATAGTCGGGAACTCTTGCAGTAATCCTCTTCTTCCTCTATTCTTCTTCCTTTATTGTCCTCTTCTCCAGAACTGCATTGATTCTTGATTTGGAGCTTTCCCTTTTCCTCTTGTTAGCACATATTCAAGAAATCTGCCCCTTATATCCTAGAAGTTATTCTTTTTCATCTCTCCTTTCTTAACCTTTAAGTTACAAGTTAACATCATTTGTAGCAATGTTCCATATTTCATTATACCATTCTTCCATTTGAAATTCAGACTTTGATTTCTAATTCCTAGCTATTATTAATCTGGCTGCTGTTAATAAATTGGTAATCAATTCTCTAGTCATGTTATTATATTCCATATTCTCAAATACTGATAGCAGAGCTATCTCAGGATTAAAGTCTATATCTTTTTCACATATGTCATTTAGTTCTTTAAAGATTAGCTTCCAAAATATTTGTACTTTTTCGCATTCCCACCACATATGAAAGTATATACCAATTTCCTTCTCACATTTCCAACAGACATTAAGATAACTAGCGTTAATTTTATTCAATTTTGTCGGTGTCAAATACCATCTTAAACCCAATTTGAAAAAAAAATCTCTTATTCTCACCGACATAACTCTTAAAACCCTCATTTTCCACATCTTCCTCCATTCTTCATCATTTATTCTTTTTCCTAAGTCTTGTTCCCACACTAACTTCAATCCTTTCTCAATCTCTTCTTCTTCTAGATCTAGCAGGAATCTACAAATTTTACTCACTGCACCCTTTACTGAATCGGTCATCTGAATATCTTCATATGATAAGAGAAATTGTTCATACTTTGTATATTCTCTACTTTATACTTCTTTACCCATTCATCAGTTCATCTTTCTAATTGCATGTAATTCAACCATGATATATTCTTATTTTGAAGGATTTGTTTCCTTTGATCTTTCAATCTCATTTTATACAAGCAGTCTTTTAATCTAATCACTTTTTTCTTTAAATAATCCTGCATAAACTTTCATATTGGCAGGAAAATTCTCTATATCAGTTACTAATCCTAATGGAGAGTTAAACAGACATAAATTATTTCTATATTTGTACCAGAAGTTTGACATAGTCTTTAAAAACAGGTTATTAATTTCACTTGTTTTATGTTTTTTAATTATACCAAATAGATGTTTTTCAATATCACCTGTAATTCTGATGATTCAATTTTCCACCAAATTAACCTTTCTGGGTTATATATAATTTCCCCAATGAATCTCAACTGATTAGCCAAATAATTTTATATATATTTGGTATGCCTATACCACCTCTTTTTTTGTTGTTTTATAACAATACTTTTTATTTATTCTGGCTCTCTTCCCTTCATTACAGTATTTATTAATCATTCCCTGCCATAATTTAAAATCATCTTCTGTTAACTGTACCGGTAACATTCTAAATAAAAAAATTTTTTTGGTAGAATCTTCATTTTTATCAGTGTGATCCTTCCAAACCAAGAAAGTTTTAAGTTAGTATATTCCTGTAGTTTCTTTTTAATATCTTCTTTTAATTTATTATAATTATGTTCCTTTATTTTTGAGCATCTTTTACTAAATCTATACCTAAATATTTAACTGATTTACATATCTTAAAATCCTATTTATCAACAAACTTTTCTTGTTCTAGTTTATTATGATTAAATAACATTATTTTAGATTTTTGTCCAGTTATTTTTCCAAATTTTTCTAAATGAATTTTAATTCTATCTATACTTTCTAATGGGTTTTTCACTGTCAATAGGGAATCATCAGCAAATAAATTAATCTTTATTTTATTATTTTCACCCATACCTTCAATTAAATCGTCATTCCTTATTGCATTTGCTAACATTTCAATAATCAAACAAAACAGAACTGGAGAAAGAAGGCAACCTCGTCTGGTGCCTCAGCCTAGAGGTATCTGCGCTGTCATCCCATAATTAACTATTACTGCAGAAGTGTTCTCCAAATATAACTGATCTATTAACTCCCTAAATTTCTTTCTAAAACCCCAACCCTTTAAAAGGCTCTCTAATGTTGGTCATTCTACACAATCAAATGTCTTAAAAATATCTAATGATAAAATACCTGCCTTTGATTTATCTTTTTCTATATTATATATAATATTCAACCCCCCTAGTTAAAAACCCATTTTGATCCTCTTTAACATATTTTGTAATAAATGTATTCATTCTATTTGCTAAGATTGCAGTAAATATCTTTGCAACTTGATTTAATAATGAAATAGGTCTATACAAACATGGGTCTGTCAAATCTTTGTTGGGTTTTGGAATAAGAGTTGTTAATGAATATTTCCAAGAATCTGGCATTTTTTTCTCCTTCCAATATTCCATTATAAAGTATTTTTTACTTGGAGATCAGTATTGATTTAAAAATTTTACAATATTCTGATCCCATTTCATCAAAGCCTGGAGTTTCACCATTTTTAGTTTGTTAATAACCTCTGTAATCTCTTCATCCTTTATCTCTTTTTCTAATTCTCTTTTATCATTCTCTAATAGTTTACTCTTTACATTTTCTTTAATATAATTTTCTTCTTTTGATGTAATTTTGTTTTGACCTTATATAAATTTTGGTAAAATTCTTGTAATATCACTAATTTTCCTTCATTAGGCTACAATTCTTTCCTGTTTCATTCTGTTTGCTATTGGCATTTGGCTGCTGAGAGATTACTCAAAAGAAGATAGAGTGATGGAGGCAGTTAAAATGTTCTCTGCTGATCATAGGTGAACTTCCTGTCCCCATTGTGGCTATTCATTATTCATTATTATCATGACATTGTATTGGAGAGATTAGAATAGCTTTGTTTTAATTTCTAAATCAAGCAATGAACCAACTACCAGTTGATCCAACCACTTTCCATCTTTCCTTCATGCTGGGATTCTATGAGTTGTATTTATTTATTTATGCAAACAGGAATTAAAACAAAATGCGTACACTATTAGATATCTATTAAGCATGGCAATATCTAAAAACAATTTAAAAACATTAAAAAGCCAATTGGAAAGGATATAAAAACATCAACTGTTAGGTGCTTAACATTGTTAAAATTTGGTGTTAAAGGAGAGAAGGAGCAAACCTGGGCTCATGGGGAAGAGCATACCGTAACTTTGCGACCTGCCACCTAGAAGGCCCTTTCTCAGCTCCTGTCAAACATACTTGTAAAAGTGGTGAAACTGAGAGGAGGGCCCAGCAGAAAATCTTAAAACCCAAGAAGGATTATATAAGGAGCTATGTATCTTTCAAAGAAGTAGTTGTGTTAGGCTGTACAAGCATATCTCAGAGAGAGAGAGAGAGAGAGAGATTGTGATATCTTAAAGACTGTTACATGCTAGCTCTTGTGGATCAAGTCTACTTCCTTAGACAATGTGAAGAAGTCTTTAAGTTTTTAAAGGGCGACAATCTCTCTCTCTCTCTCTCTCTCTCTCTCTCTCTCTCTCTCTCAGATTTTTTTTATATGGGGAGATATAGTCCATCATATAGTTTAGATGCAACCATAGAGAGCTTTATAAGTGATAAAGAACATTTTGAATTGGACCCGGAAACAAGCCTGCAGCCCGTGAAGCTGCTATAACAATGGAGTTACACAGTGTGCTCATTTAATCAGTACAACAGTCTCCTTAAAGCATTTTATACCAGCTGAAGTTTCTAAACAGTCTTCAAAGGCAGTCCCATATAGAGTGTGTTGCAATAATCCAAGTGGTAAGCAATGGTAAGTAATTACGGCATGTGTCACTGTAGCCAAATTAGACATCTCAAGGAGTGAGTGCAGCTGGCCCGCAGCTGACACCTGGGCAAGGATGAGTCCAGGAATATTCCCAAAAGACAAACGTGCATCATCAGGAGGAGATTAACCCCATTAAGCACAGGTTGAATGCTTATTCTCTGTTCTACCTTTTGATTGACAAAGAGCACTTCTGTCTTTTCTTAGGTTTCAATCTGTGTGCCCTCATCCAATCCATTTCTGATGCCAGACACAGCTTTAGAAAAGGAATGGCTTCCTTGAAGTTAGATAGAAAAGAGAGATAGAGTTGGGTGGCACCTAACTCCAAGACACCAAACAGCCCTTCTCAATAGCGTCATGTAAATATTAAACAACACGGGGGATGGGGCAAAACAGAATCCGTTGGCATAAGTTAAGGACCAAGGCATCAAACAGGTATCCCTCAACACCACCTTCTGAGTTCTCTCCTTCAGGAAGAACTGAAGGCCCTGTAAAACATTGCCTTCAAGTCCTAACCCAGAGAGACTGCCCAGAAGAATATAATGGTTGATAATACTGAAAGTCACCAATAATGAAGGTACAGCAGAGCCATAGCAGCACACTCTACCCGTCTAGGTTCAGGAGTTGGTTATTCACCAAGGCAACCAAAGCCACCTCTATCCCAGAGCCAGACCTGAAATGAGTTTGAAATGGCTCCAGATAAGCCATTTCATCCAGGAACTCTTGTAGTCCAAGAAGTAGCTTTCCCAAACTCTGTCTTATTCCTAAAACTGTTTTCCTTGCACAACACAATCTGCTGCAGTTTCTGCCTCAGTAGTATTGTCTTTTGGTAAGCTTTTATTGTCATTGCTTCTTAGATGCCAAGGATGCAAACACGAGCCATTAATGGTGCTGCCTATTTATTCTTTAAGTTATTCATAGCTTGGGCTTTCTCAGCTGTGTCTGAGCTTTTCCACCACAAAGGTGTGATCATGTTGCATTTAACAGCAAAGGAAAAATATTTTTTATATTGGATCCTCTTGACTGAAGCTGTGCATTCAGCATTTGCTAATGTGGGTGGTTCCCCCACCCAGCCTTAGTGCATCTTAACTTCTGTCATGATCGTTGGAATTCCTGAATCATTTCCATATTTCTTTCATAGCAAGAAACCCATGAAATCTTTTTTTAAAACAAATGCTTCAGTATGTCCCACTCTCAAGCCACCTTCTGCTTTTTAAAATATGTAGTTTAATGAGAGATCGCATGGAAGATTAATTTCTTTCTTCTTCTTCTCTTAAATGTTAATGCGCAGGGAGAGGAAGATGAAGGTTCCGCATTTTGAGTTTTCACAGAGTTAGAGGTTGACTACATGGGTGTTTAGCTCTCTGGTTCACTGCAGGAATGGGCTGGTTCACTCTTAAAGATGGCATTCAGATGACATCTTTGCTGGAGTGAACCAGTCTGCCTCTGGAGCAATCCTCTATGTACCATTCTAAGCCCATTAGGAGATTCCACAGTAGGACCACATATCCACTGGAGATTTGTTCTGAAAACCAAGGATACCCTGGAAGACAGAAACAACATTCAAAATGATCTTGATAGGCTGGAGCACTGGGCTGAAAACAACAGAATGAAATTCAAGAGGAATAAGTGCAAAGTACTGCACCTCAGAAAAAGAAACCAAATGCACAGTTAAAATATGGGGGCTACCTGGCTCAGCAATATGACAAGTGAGAAGGATCTTGGAATTGCCATAGATCACAAGCTGATTATGAGTCAACAGTGTGATGTGGCTATTTTAAGCTGCATTAACAGTAGTTTCTAAATCCCACAAGGTACAGTACTAGTCCCCCTCTCTTCAGCACTAGTTAGCCTCACCTTGAGTATTGTGTCCAATTCTGGACGCCACACTTCAAGAAGGATGCTGACAAATTGGAACATGTTCAGAGGAGGGTGACAAGGATGATCAGGGGGCTGGGAACCAATCTCTAAGATGAAAGACTGAAAGAATTGGGAATGTTTAGCCTTGAGAAAAGAAGACAGAGGGGTGATATAATAACACTTTTCAAAGGCTGTAATACAGAGGAGGGGCAGGATCTGTTCTTTATCTTCCCAGAGTGCAGGACACATAACAATGGGCTCGAGTTACAGGGAACCAGATTTTGGTTGAATATCAGGAAAGACGTCCAAATTGCTAGAGCAGTACAACAGCGGAACTAACCTCAAGATGTTGTGAGTGCTTCAACACTGAAGGCATTTGAGAGAAATGTGTAGACAACCACCTGGCTGATATCCTTTGATTTGCATTCCTGCATTGAGCAGATATCCTTTATTTGTATTCCTGCATCGAGCATAGGCCCCTTCCAACTTCACTATTCTATGGTTCTATGATAATATATCTATATAGCAGGGTAAAAGGGGAGAAAGATAGAAAAATATTTTATGTGCATCACCAGAACTGGCCACTAGAGGGCACCAGAGACCATGCTATTCTTCACTAACAAGTATTCATAGCATGGTCGTTCTTGCTCTCTCTAGTGGTTGGTTGTGGTAATATATGTGAAAATAGCTTTTTTGGATTTTTTCTTTTATTATTTTCTTATAATATTTAATATTTTAATATTTTCAGATATGTTTCAGGTAAGTGAAACCATGGATACTGATTCAATGGATATGGGGGTCCTGTTTTACTTTTCTGGTGCAGGTAGAATCACTCTCGTTTGCATCAGTTCCAGCATGTGTAGTTTGAATTTGCCAATATTATGAAATGCCTTAATAGGTGAGCCACTCCGTTATATTGGCAAATTATTCACTTCATCTGCTCCTCAGCAGAAGAACAGGGGAAGTGATTTTTTTAAAAAAATACTCTGCAATAGACCATCACTGATGAGCTGCATCAGTTATAAAAATAACTAAATATTTTCTTTGCCTTGTCTTAAACAAAGGTCGAGAAACTGCTCACAGTTGAATCCACAGAAGTGGCTTCATCTGCAGGCAGTTTCTTGACTGGCCTTTTAAGAAAAGGCAAAGATGGGCTGCAGGAGCAATTTCTGTGTGAATGGGAGAGCTTGATTAAATTGCTCTAATCAAGCCTGACCATTCCAAAGTCCACCATATTGGTTTGCTTCCTGCTGCTAATGTAGCCGCACCCTCAATTTGGTTGCAGGATGTGACGGTTGTTTTAGTTTTTTTTTTGATAGGATCTGAAATTCCTGGGGAGTACTGAAAGTGCAGCTAGCAGCACTCTGTGTTATTAATTAAATGGAGAACTCCTAAAATGTTTCATATGAAAAGAACTAAATGAGATCAATTTTAAAAACAATTATCCCTTCTTCTGCGAGAGACATAAGAGCTTTCTAAAAGCTTCAGAAGCCCAAAATCTGTCAATATCCCTCTTGTTTCAACTAGTGTACAAGATCCAGATGACATATTAAATGATGCCTTGCCAGAATTGTTTTGCTATAAAATGATGTAATCCTAAACCATTGTTTAGTATTGCAAGAATGACTGTAGAGGTGGAACGACATGTTTGTGATAATCTGGAGAAAGTGTGGGTTAACTAAAAACATGGAGTTATGGGCTAGGTGAGCTTTGGCGTGTTTTTATATCCCCCATTCTTTTGGCATTGAGAAGTTTTTTTAATTTGGCCATACCTTGTTGTGTGGACAAAAGGGTAGTTTAAGTACAGTTAATGGAAATAAATCAGATATAACCTATATATAGCTGACATGTTTTCAGTAGCATCAGTTAGAATTAATAGTTTAGGGTTCAGATATAACCCTAAACTGTAGTCAGTCTAGGTCAAACAAGGAGTGCTCTCCCACCTCGTGTAAGGCATCCGTTTTTCATAGCATGTGGTAAGTGTTTAGTGTGCTTGGTCGTTGGATGGTAAATTTGGAATAAATATTTCAGGGTTGATAGCCGAGTCAGGTACTGCTGAGGAAAGCTTTCTTTTTTACATTTGCTTTGACTTTAATTGGGAAAGAGAAGCTTCCTGTTCCTCTTTGTGGCCACATCAGAGGAAGAGAAGGGAGAGGAGAAAAGCCTGCCATTTGGTTTTCTCTGTAATTCCAAACTGTGGATTAGTGCTATGTAAAAATGGGGTCATTATCTTTATGGTTACTGCATTCTCACCTACACTCTCACATCCCACTGAAGTAACTACAAAACCCACTAGCATTTTAATGGATTTTCTAGATTTTGCTGGATATGTAGATAGATTTTGATGGTCCCTGTCCAACTCTTTATAAGAAAACCCTGCGGTGGTTTTTAACATCATCATCATCATCATCATCATCATCATCATCATCATCATCATCATCATCATCATCATCATCATCATCATCATTTTAAAGAGAAGTTACCCCAAGACTCCTCCCCTCACTTGAGTCCTTTTTTTAGGAGAAAGGCAGGGTAAAAATACTTTAAATAAATCAGTAATGAATAAACACTGCAACATTTTGTGGCACCCCACTTGTAAACGTTCTGTTATGATTGTGTATTGTGTATTCTACAATACTGAAATTTGTTGCATAAACTACTTGCATATATTTATACTTAAGTACAATGAGGAGGAGAAGCACTTCTACAATTGTTTACGTTGCTGGTAAACATAGCATCTGAGGAACTGTCACCACAGGTGAATGGTAAATGACAAAATGGCAGGGGAACACATACCTATCCCATCAGCTCCGTTGTCAATATAATTTATATTTAGACACACCTGTGGCAAGTGAGAGGTGTGGGCAATATAGTAATCATACTTGCAACCAGTTAAGATGGAGAAAAGTTGACTCAGCCTTTGTGTTGTGTGTGACACTGAGCATGGAGAAAAGAAGAAAGTGTAAAGAGTTGCCTGTGGATTTGAGAGAAAAAATTCTGGAAAAACATCGACAATCTCAAGGCTGTACATCCATCTCCAGAGATCTTAATGTTCCTGTGTCCACTGCACGCAATATCATCAAGAGGTTTACAGCCCATGGCACTGCAGCTAACCTCCCTGGATATGGATGAAAGAGCCAAGTTCCTGAAAAATTACAATGAAGGGTTGGATACAGAATGGTGGATACAGAACCCAGATTAACTTCCAAACAAATTCAAGCTGATCTGCAGACACAGGGTACAACAGTGCCAGCTTGCACTATCCATCACCATCTGAATGAAAAAGGACACTATGGTAGGAGACCCAGGAGGACACCACTGCTGACACAAAGGTATAAAAAAGTAAGACTGAAGTACGCCAAAACATATGTGACAAAACCACAAACCTTCTAGGAGAACATACTGTGGACAGATGAGACAAAAGTAGAGCTTTTGGTCAAGGACATCGTGGTACTGTTTACAGAAAAAGAAAAGAGGCATTCCAGGAAAAGAACACAGTACCTACAGTCAAACATGGTGAAGGTTCAAAGATGCTTTGGGGTTGCTTTGCTGTTTCTGGCACTGGATGCCTTGACTGTGTGAATGGTATCATGAAATCTGATGATTACCAATTATTTTGGGGCACAATGTAGTGGCCGGTATCAGGAAGCTGCATGTCCATCAGAGATCATGGGTCTTCTAGCTGGACAATGATCCAAAACAGACTTCAAAAAGCACTCAGAAATGGTTACAAACAAAATGCTGTAGAGTTCTGAAATGGCCACCAATGAGTCCAGATCTGAATCCCATAGAACACCTGTGGAGAGATCTCAAAACAGCAGTTGAGAGAAGGTATCCTTCAAATCGGAAGGCCCTGGGGCAGTTTTGCAAAAGAGAAGTGGTCCAAAATTCCAGTAGAGAGGTGTAAGAAGCTCATTCATGGTTACAGGAAGTGATTGATTTCAGTTATTTTATCCAAAGGGGGTGCGACAAAATATTAAGTTAAGGGAGCCAATAATTTTGGCCAATGCATTTTGGGTTTCTGAGTGAGATTGTATCAGATTTGACTTATCTTCTCTGTTTTTGTGTGCATGTGTGTGTGTTGTTCCAATGCAAACCAAAGAAGTGAAGATGTGAGTACCAAAACATTTGTAACTGCAACAATTTTCTGAGAGAAGGGTTGCATTTTCTGACAGAATTGCAAGGGTGCCAATATTTTTGGTCATGACTGTAGATTGAACCCAAACTGTTCACGGCTTTATAGGTTAAAAACAGCACTTTGAATTGCGCCCACACACAGATCAGCAGAAGGTAGAGGTGCTATAACAGGGAAGTTATGTGATCCTTGTAACCAGCCTGGGTTAGCAATCTGACTGCAGCTGAAGTTTCTGAGCAATCTCCAACGACAGGCCCACGTAGAATATGCTAAAGTAATCCAGCCAGGATGTAACTAAGGCACGTAGCACTGTGGTCTGGTGAGACCTCTCCAGGAGTGTGAGCAGCTGGTGCACTAGTTTTAACTGTGCCAAGGCACTCCTGCCCACCATCAAAACCTGAGCATCCAGGTTGAGATGAATCCAGTAACACATTCCAGTTGTGCACCTGTTCATTGCTGAAGTCTGTTGGCAAGATCATCTTCCACAATGCTTCCTTTCCACCCCCTGGACACTTCCTTTTCCATCATAGCTTCACAAAATCCGTTTAATATTCCATGATGCACTCAGTCCTTATTGGGTCCTTCTGGAGTTGTAGGCTTGTAGGTTCCCTTATTTTATTTTTGGTATTTCTGCAAACCTGGGGCTCTTTCGAGTCCACTCTGAAACGTGAATGCATGGTGCCAATTGGAAATGGCTGCTCAGAGGTGGATGGGACGATGCTGAAAGATACAGAGCAATGTTTTTGAATGAGTTTTTCTGAGGGAATTTTTTTTGAATGATTCCCTCTGAAGACTGCTATCTACAACTCTTGTTATCTGTCACATTATGCAAGTGAAATGTGATCGGCTACTTTAAAAAGCTACTTTGCTTGATGGGAGAAAATCTGTAGCTAACAAATTAGCACATTCCATTTGCCTAAGAAGAGCACAATGATAATATTGTGAACAGAGCAAGAGGGTGTCTTGAAGAAAATGAAAGAAAATTAATACACAGAGCTACCAATAAATACATTAACTGTCGCAGTGCATTTAATCTTGAGATGCAGTATATGTCACCACCACGGATCTTTGCATATTTCTTTAGCAAGAATGCATAAATAACAAAGAGACTTCAAGGAACATATTTGCTTTCCTAATGATTTTGGAGCTATAGAGACATAATTGCTCCTCTATATACAAGGCAGTGCAATTTGATAATCTAGTAGGAAGTATTTCTGTTTGAAGCTCTTGTGCTACAACTTTGTTTTACCACATAATGAAAACATTAAATCCTAAGCCACTCAGCAGCAGTTATATACATAAATAGCTATCTCCCCCATCTTATCTTTTCAGAAAATCTGGTTTTCATTTAAAACAAGCAAATCACAACTTCAACTCTATGACTGTGGCAAGAGACATTTTGATGTTTTGGGTATGATGGTCTCCATATGGATTGTCTGATTTCATTCCGAAACAGATATGTCTAGAGGCACTTCTGTTCCACACACACATAAACTATCCAGAATGATAGAATTAGCCATGGAATTGGGTTTTTTATTTCAGTGGATGGTGAGCTGGTTCAGTGGGACAGGACATCACTAATATGGCTCAAAATGCTTTGCCCCTTGATAGAGCAGAAAGCCCAGAGGGATCATTTGGCGGGCTGCCATTGTTGAATATCTGCTGTCTGGAGCTGTTGCCTCCCTCCACCTAATGGTAGAGCCGGTCCTGGCACTGGCATGCCTGGGTAGGTGATACTTGTGATTTACAGCTCCATTAAGCTTCTGAGACTATGCATGTAGTTCCTGCTCCCACACTAGGCACATGAAATGCATCCCAAATCCATGTCATCAAAATGCACAAAAAATATCTGTGCTGCATAAGTGGGCTGATTCTAGTTCGCCTTCATAAGCAGCTTTTGCAGTCAAAGTCTAACAATGTCCTTCTTTCTGATGGGCATGATTTTTTTTTATTAGCTCAGCCTCTGTCTTCAACTAAACGGGCATTATCTCACTTGCAGCAACTCACCAGGGCACTCAGGCTAAGGCGTTTCACATTCCTTGTTGAACTGTTTTTAAATTGGCATGAGTCATTTCACAGGAAGAATTCTCCAGTCATACAGTAAGGATCCGATGTTTCCCAAATCAAGCTAGAATCAACAGAAGGAGGGCATCTTTGGTAGACCCAGGCATTCCAGCCTCCAGTCTGAATGTTCAAGACAAAACATGTTGCCTGGATGATAAATTGTAAGCAGTCGCAATTTGAGAGATGTAGGTAAGTATTTTTTAAATTTTTATGCTACTTCTCATAGGAGACCCAAAGTGGCTCACAATAATTAAAACTGTACAACAATCGCAAACTTGAAAATGTTGTAAAAACTATATTTAAAACAATTCAATATTTATCAATATTAAAACCACAGATTAAAAACAAACTTAAAAACATTTGAAAAATATTTAAAAATGTGTACGTTCATTAACTATGGCATTCCTGAGACACCCCCCCCCAAAAAAAAACACTTATTACTTAAATGCCTGCCTGTACAATGCAATTCATGATCATATGGCACTTCTGGGGAGGCATTAGTCTATTAGTTTTAAGTGCAATCTTCCTGACTTTTTGCAACTTTAAGAATCAGGGGTTTTAATACATTGTAGGCATAGATAATGGAAGTATTTGCAGAGTTTCTTCATCCACTAGGGCTTTTTTTCAAGAGAAATGTCTATTCTGTCCCCTGATGTGCATTGGTAAATCTACTCACATGCAAGCATCTGAATACATAGATCTAGAACAAAAAAATAAAGGGATCCATGCTATTTCTGTAGTGAATATGATATTTGTAGAGGTGTGCTCATTTGTGTTCTTGGACCACAACTCCTAAAATCACCCAGACAACCTAGGGAATTCTAGGAGGTGTAATCCAAAAACAGATCTGCACACTTCTAGTTAGCTACATGGTAATAACGGTAGAACCACCCTAAAACCATAAATCCCTGAAGGCCCTGGAGAGCTGGAACTTATTTAGGCTGGGTTACATCCTTAATTGTCTTATGTCATGAAATCAAGAATGGGGTCAACACATATTTCGGGAAGAAAATAAAAACTGTATTCATTCTCCCGAAATTGCACCATTCTCAGTCTCCTTTGCTCTCTAATAGTGAAAGAAGATTATTGAAGTTGAAGCCTTCACTGCCTATCAATGACAATAAAAAGAACATTTCATCTTGAACCAGGGCATCAATTTCCAGAGAGGAATGACAACAAAAGTACTGAGGCTCATCAGCTTGGAAAAGTTATTCTCTGCACCAGCCAACACCCCTTGCAAGGCTTTCAAACAGAATGCAAAAAGATCATAAGCTTAGACGTGTGTTCCAGCAATTCCCCAAAGAAGGAAGAACGTAGTTTAGTATCCACAGAGCTGAAAACATTGGACATTTTTTCTTAGCTTTGCATTAAAAACGAGGGGAAAATTAAACTTTTTCACTGGATCAGAAGTATGATTCCCACATTGCTGGAGAAGAAACTACAGAAATATCAGGCATTCAGGCTGCTATTGAATATGTGCCTGTTAGCAGAACTGTATAATGATAATGGGGAATGGGCAAGACCATGGCGGAAATGCTACTGCTTAGTATAGTAGGTTATAGAATAGGCCCGTTTGAAATAATGGAAATTATGGAGGAGTTGAGTCATCAAATTGCCACTGATTCAATAGGCTTACTTTAATGCAAGTTACTACACTTAAAAATAGAATTCCAGCCAATATTAATTAAACCATATGCAAAACTGACCTCCTATTGGGACACAAGGTGTACAGAAAACCCACCCACATAGACTGGCAACTACACAAAAACCCCAACCACCACCCATGACAAAAAAGAGGCATAATCAAAACACTGGTAGACTGTGCAAATCGTAACTGTGAAGCTCAATTTCTCAGCACCAAATTCAACCACCTGAATTGGGCCCTACAGGCAAATGGCTACTCCAAAAATGAAATCACAAGAGCCATCAAACCGAAAAAAACAGCACTGAACTGAAGAAGAAAAACAGCCACCAACAAATAAAGTATTTCTGCCATACATCAATGGGGTCATGGACCACATGGGGAAACTGTTGAAAAAACAGAACCTACAAACAATATTCAGAGCCACTACAAAAATACAACAAATGTTGCATTCAGAAAAGGACAAAAGGGGCTCACCACTGCAGGAGTATACCAGATACCTTGCAGTTGTGGCCAGGTACATATATTGGGACCACAAAATGCAGCATCCACACCAGAATCAAAGAACATGAAAGACACTGCAGACTAAAACAACCAGAAAAATTGGCAGTAGCTGAACATGCCCTGAAACAAGCTGGAGATGAATTCCTATTTCAAACTGCAGAAGTACTGGACAACATCAGCAGTCATTACGTTAGACTACACAGGGGAAGCCACTTAAATCCACAAACACCAGCAAAATTTCAACAAAAATGAAGAAAGCTAAAACTGAACAAAGCCTGGCTCCCAGCACTGAAAAATACAGTCTGCAAAAAGGTCAATGAATTCGACAAGGACTGGTGATCACTGCACACAACAGGCTAGCTAATGAGCATCAATCACAGTGACAGATCATCTCCCCCCCTTATCACAACAAAACATTAGGAAGAAACCAAGCTTGGCGGTGGATGATATTGGTAATTATAGACCTGTCTCCAATGTTTCTTTTCTTAGCAAGGTAGTTGAGAGGGTGGTGGTCGATCAGCTACAGGCTCTTCTGGATGAAACCAATGCCCTGGATCCATTCCAGTCAGGCTTCAGGCCACACCATGGCACGGAAACAGCATTGGTCACCCTGTTTGATGACCTGCTGAGGGAGGCCGACAGGGGCAAAATGTCTCTGCTGGTCCTTCTCAATATCTCAGCCGCTTTGGCCTGGCTCCGTTCCTTCTTGGAGGACCATCCCCAGAGAGTGGAGATTGGAGAGCGTTTCTCGGCCCCATGGAGCCTCAAATGTGGGGTCCCGTAGGGCTCAATTATCTCTCCAATGCTGTTTAACATCTATATGAGGCCACTAGGAGGGGTCATCAGGGGACGTGGAGCTTTGTGTCATCAGTATGTTGATGATACTCAGCTCTACATCTCCGTTTTTCCAACAACAGTGGATGCTGTCTCATCCCTTGAGTGCTGCCTGGGGGCTGTTCAGCAATGGATGCAGGAGAACGGACTGAGGCTGAATCAGGGCAAGACAGAGGTCCTTCGGGTGGGTGTCCCAGACATCAGTGGTCTGGGAAACTCCCTCTCTTTGGGGGGGGTGACTCTTACCACCAAGAGTGAGGTTCGCAGCTTGGGTGTACATCTGGACCCGGCGCTCACCATGGAGAATCAGGTGTTGTCAGTGGTCCGTTCCGCACATTTCCACCTTTGGCGGATTGTCCAGCTGTGTCCCTATCTTGATGTAGGGGCACTCACCACTTTGGTCCATGTGCTCATTGTGTCAAGATTAGATTACTGTAATGCGCTCTATGTGGGGTTGCCTTTGAGATTGATGCAGAAACTTCAGATGGTGCAAAATGCCGCAGCCAGACTTCTAACTGGGGTGAAGAGGTACCAACATATCTCCCCCACGCTGGCCGCCTTGCATTGGTTGCCCATTTGTTTCCGCACTGATTTCAAAGTTCTTACAATTACTTATAAAGCCCTAAACGGTTTAGGACAATATCTGGTAGAGCGCCTTCTCCCACCCAGTTCTACCAGAGACATTCGTTCTAGCCAGGCTGGGCAATTGAGGGGCCTCACGCCGAGGGAGGCCCGAAAGGAAAAAATGAGGAACCAGGCCTTCTCAGCAATGGCCCCTCACCTCTGGAACAACTTGCCCCTAGAGATCCGCCTGCCTCCCTCTCTGAGTGTCTTTAAAAGTAAACTAAAGACATGGCTATTTAGGCAGGCTTTCCCTCCTGCTGTTTTTTAATATCTATATTCTTACATCTTGGATTTTTGTATGTTATTGGTTTTATTGTTTTTAAACTTTGTTATGCCACCCAGAGTAGACTATCTGTCTAGATGGGCAGGCAATAAATCTAATTTAAAAAACCCCACCCATAACAAAAAACCCACTCCACCCTGGAAACACCCTATCTCCTGAAAAGGATAAAAGGCTGATCCAACAGCTACAAATACTCAACAATCCCACACACTACACCAGAACACAGATAGAGTTCTAGCTCCTGTCCTCTGAAGATGCTGGCCACAGAGACTGGCAAAACGTTAGGAAGAAAAACTTCCAGAACACAGCCAAACAGCCAAAAAAACCCCCACAACAACCATTGGATCATGGCCATGAAAGCCTTTGAAAACACAGAATTGATATTGGTTTTGGTTGTTGTGGGTTTTTCGGGCTCTTTGGCCGTGTTCTGAAGATTGTTCTTCCTAACATTTCACCAGTCTCTGTGGCCGGCATCTTCAGAGGACAGCACTCTGTGCTCTGGTGTAGTTTGCTTGGGAGTGGAGTATTTATGGATATTGGTTTTGTTTCTTTGAACAATGAATGAAATGATGGCAATTGACGGAATATGTCAGAAATATCATCTAGATATATATTCTAACACCCAGCTCTCCTTGTCCTTGAAAGCATATCTGAGTCCTCTCTGTACCAGGCAAATAATGAGCTGGAAAAACAGTCTCACGGCCTATGACATTCCAATGCCTTTCAAATCATGTTACACCGAAGCAGATCAACTCCATTTCTTCTGACTACAAATCCCACTTTCCTTCAAATCATCTCATATATTTGTTAAGCTTCTTTTTTATTACTTTGGTACTATTACTCAATGTCAGATATTTTGCTTGATAGTGACTGAAACTTTTTAAAAAAATGCTGTCTGCATAGCTATACCAGTTCTCCAGTTGGTGAAAGTGTGATGGCAGTCCTAGTATAAAACCCATTTATTGGGGAAAGATTCTTAGGATCTGAGCTGAGTCACATATCAGTTGCCAGTTCATTAAATTGACAAGGAGGTGTAGTGACTCTTTGTTGCTAAAGCTCTGCTTTCCCACTCCATACAGTAGTAAGATGGACCGCCTTTTTAAAAAATCCTTGATAATAGTTACCAAACTTTTCATCTCGTCAGCCCATTGCTTGAACATTTTTGAGGCAGTGGAAAGAATATGCTTATCCCTCCCCCCCCTTTTTTGCCATTGTGAAGCTGGATTAATAATATGTGAACATTGCTTTGGTATGAATTAAGTGAGAAAGTGCTGGACTTCTGGGGAAAACACTTTAGTTTGTGAGCTTTGACTGGTCTTCTTTACCATTTGGTATCAATAATAGGTTAGGCAATACAATTAATATTATAGAAAAATCAGAAAATTGTAAAGCAAAGCAAAGCGTGCTGCTTATATACCGCCCCATAGCACTTCAAGCACTCTCTGGGCGGTTTACAAGTTAATTATGCAGGCTACACATTGCCCCCCCAGCAAGCTGGGTACTCATTTTACCAACCTCGGAAGGACAGAAGTCTGAGTCAACCTTGAGCCGGCTACCTGGGATTGAACCCCAGGTCGTGAGCACAGTTTTGGCTGCAGTACAGCGGTTTAACCACTGAGCCACGAGGCTCCTTTTAATGAACAATTTTGTTAAAATGTTGTTCAATGTTATTAAAAAGGTGAAATGTAGATTTTGCTTGTTGTCTGCAGCATAGGTTGCTGCCTGGAAATCTTAAAAGAAAATAAATAACTTTTCTATCATGTCATAAATGTTTCCCCTTCTATTGCATAATCACATGAATGAGTCAGAGCTGAGTTTAAGGTGTGTGCCATTTTATTTTATAGATTTTAAAAATTTCTACATAACGTTTCTCCCTGTAGATGAAATTGAGGATATCATACAAATGATTTGCCCACCTGCCTGGGTGAGGCATGCACTGGAGGAGTGTGTAAGGTGGCCTGATGGAGTGGGGGCTCAAGCTAACCTTTCAAAGGCAGCTTACTTCCATCATTCAGCCTCTTCTGCTTCTGATTGTAGGCTTTAGACTTCGTTGGAAGAGTGAGGCACTTTTGTTTTCACCTCAGGAGGGTAAGGTGGAGTAGGGGCCTCCACCTTACTCTCCTGAGAGAGTTGCGCAATAGCACACCCCAGTGGTTTGGAGTTTAGGGATGGGAGAGGCTGAGCATGGATTCTCCCCCATAATAAAAGGAGAAGAGGAGAAAAGAAACTGGATGGCATGTGATTCTGTGAGGCTTCTGCAAGCTCAGGAGGGCTTTATTTTTCTTAAAAATGAACACCAGCAAGCAAGGGGTCTGGAGCTTGGGAATCAGGACAGAAGAGAGGGATAAGCTATGGGGTTTGGTGTGGGGACGGCCCAAGCCGAAGGCTGGGGAGGGAAACACGTTGGCCTGTTTCATCTCTCCAATTTAAACAAACATTTTTAAAATTAAAAAATAAATAAAAATAATACTAATTAGGAGGGTAGGTTGGGATAAACAACAAAAAAAATACAACACCCAACTGATGAGAAGGCTTGGGCAGGGAAATTAGCTCAATCTGCTAGTTTGGGAGTCATGGGTCCTAAGAAAGGACAGGAAAGACAGAAGGGTAAGCAGCCAGTGAAATGTAAAGGGTTTGCTCAGCTGTCTGCAGTGCCATCTTTGGACGATGAGGAATGGCCAGACTTAGGGATCATGATCTCCTGTCCTGCTTGAACAGGAGAGAGCTCTAGCTAGACATGCTGGGAATCCTACTGCAGTTCATAGGTGTAGTAGGGAATCCAAAGCATGGGCATAGTGGAGGCAGGTAGCTGACGTCATGCTGTCTCATATTGCAGTTTTGGAAAGCGAGAGAGCTGAACAGTTAAAGCCAACAATTGCAGGAGGTTCTGGAGTCCAAGGAGGATGAGAGAGGCAGCATGAGGAGGTGGAAGTTGAGCATGTCCAGAGGGCAGAGTCCAAGTAATGATAATTGAGTCTGGGTCCCAGATGAATGATGGTGCTGTGGCTCTGTCTAGGTGGCAGGAGTGGTGGCTCTGTCTAGGTGGCGGGAGTTGGTGCCCTGAGCAAGGGCAAGTGGATGTATGGTAGTGGTAAAGGGAAGATCAGTGCCAGATGAGTCTGCCTCTACACCAGACATCTCATTTAGGTCAGGCATTTGGTCCTGGGGACCAGCTAACCTGCTGGTACAACACCTCCCTCTCCCATAGCAGGTCTTTATCAGGTCCCTCAGGGAGCAGTACAACCAACACAATGGGCTCAGAGGCACCCTCATGGTGCTGGATTGCCCTGGTCCCACAGTTGCTATCACCGAGTCAGGCTCCAGAGTTGGAAGTTAAGGAGTCAGAGACATTTTTCCCGGCCATCCTAGACACAGGGTATGACAGAATGCAAGCCTGAACGGTGTTGGACCAATTGGCTTCCCACATTTATTATCTACGCAGGGATGATAGTGCAAGTGATGCTGAGAAGTGCCTTTTCCCTTTTTTCATATCTGGATTTAACATACTTGGCTTACATAGACTTTCCAGGTCACGTGTAGTTACTAAATGATGAAGGGTTGCGTATGTGAGAAGCAATATAACATGGCTTGGGATATCCAGCATAATACCCTCTGGCTGTGCATCATAACTGCAGCTCGTCCAGTGTTGGGAGACTGCTTCAATAGCAGTCACCATATTCAGAGGGCTTCACAAGGCGCAGTGCTCGGCACACTTGTGAGTCAGGTGATTCAACCTCATCTCATCTGTTGGGAGTTCAATGTGTGCAAGTCTTGCAATAGGAGGCAGTGTAAGTTCTGGCACCAATGTGCTGCATATGGCAGACCACATGCATCAGTGGCATGTTTTGCAGGGGAAGGCAAATGCAGCAGGAGGAAAGGAGTCCAGATGTGGAAAGAAGCCACCCCCCGGGCCTGCAAATTTAGCAAAAGGGCCCCAGCCTAATTAAAGTTGCAGTGTTAGAGGAATGGTTGAGGGTCTTTCCTGACAAGGAGACAGCTGGTTAACTGTCAGAGGGGTTTAAGTATGGTTTTCATATTCGTTACATGGTGATGCTGTCCAAGAATTTGAAATCAGTTCAAGGACTAGAAGTGGTTGTGTGGGCAAAGATCCAAAAGGAAGTTAGGGAAGGTCAGGTATTAGGTCCATTCACAGCACCACCGGTTCCTAATTTCAGGGTGTTCCTGCTGGGAGTGATATTGAAGAAGGAAGCTGCTGAATTTTGTTTATCATTTGTCTTACCCAGAGGGAATTTCAGTGAATGGTCAGATCCCCCAGGAGCTGTGCAGCATCTGATATATGTCCTTTGATATGGCAGTATACATGGTGCACATGTGTGGTAAAATGCAACATTGAGTCAGTATTCTGTCTCCTCCCAGTGCATCCAGAGGACTTTGAGTTGCTACGCCCCTAATTTGAAGATTATTATTATATGGATAGGGCATTGCCCATGGGTTGTTTTATATCCTGTGCTGCCTTTGAGCATTTCAGTTCATTTTTTGGCATGGATGCTTAAGCACACCACAGGATGTTCGCAGACAGTGCATTATTTAGATGAGCCTTTATTTTGCGGCTTGAGGGGCACCGCTCAATGCTGAAGGCTTATGGTAGCTTTCAGCATACTACCAGGGAGTTAGGTGTGCCATTAGCTGAGGAAAAGTTTGAAGGACCAGTGGTGGGTATTGAGCTCAATACCATCCAACAATCAGCAACCAGGCTTCCCAAAGAGAAACGGGTGGAGCTCAAGCGTAAGTTGAGGAAAGTGTTGTCCAGGTTGAAGGTTATGCTAAAGGACTTGCAAGAGCTGGTAGGACACCTTAATTTCATCAAGGTCATTGCACCTGGGAAGGTTTTTTTCCAGAGGTTGTGTGAGGTGACGAAGGGCTTATTTAAACTGCATCACCGTAGGTGGCTGTCAGCAAGGACGAAGGAGGACCTGAGCATCTGGTTGCAATTCCTCCAGGGTTTTAATGGCATTTCTTTCTGGAGGGCTGAGTTGCTTTTAGAGGCTGAGTTCCAGGTCCGGACAGATACTTCTGGCTTGCTAGTGTATGATATATACTTTTGTGAGAAGTTCTGTGTCAACATTTGGTCCGATGAATGGTAGGAGCAAGGAATAATCCATGACTTGGAATTCTTCCCAGTAGTGGGGGCCCTGTGGTTGTGAGGTGGGGAGATGGCTAATTCTGTGGTCACGTTTTGGTGTGGTCCACATGGTCAATTCCCTCACCTCAAGGTCTCCAAGAGTTAGGAGACTGGTATGGGCCTTCACACTGCGCTGCTTGCACTATAAGATCATTTTTCAAGCTTGCAACTTCCCAGACATAGACAATGTCCTGGCTGATGTCCTGTCCAATCAAGAGATGAGGCAGTTCATCCCCAAGGATCATTCTGCCCTATATTAGCCCCCCTTGAGAAAAGGGATGTTGTGTTTAATGTTGTGCTTAATATTTAATAAAGTGTGGCCTATATTTCCAATCCACCTCCTGTGTCTCGCCTTGTTACTCTGAGCTGGTTAGGCAATGGTAGCCAGGAAAAGTGCAGTACCAAGGAATTTCTGTTCTGTCTGTAACCAGCTCTGGTCAGAAGTCTAGCTGCAGCATCCTGGCATTGTGGATGGGATGTAACTAAGACATTTGTCAATACAGCCAGATTAGATTTCTCAAACAACAGGTACAGCTGCTGCAGTAGCGTTAACCGTGCAGATGCACCCCTGGCCATTGCTGAGACCTGGACATCAAGGCTCAAGGATGAATCCAGAAACATGTCCAAGCTGTGAACCTGGGTTTTTAAGGGGTAGTGTAATACTTACCAATACAGTAAGTAAGAAACCCAATTCCTGATCTTCCTTTTGACTGACCAGAGAACCTTTTGTACATACAGTCAACAGCTTCTTGTGGTTGTTGAACTTCATCAATGAAATGATTTTAAAAATTCTGGAAGGAGATTATTACCAGATCCTATTAAAAATTATACACCTTTCTGTCCAAGTACTGTAGGGATCATCATCAGAATGCCCTCAAACACATTGGGAGAGGAGTGGGAGAGGGCCCAGAAAAAGAAAGAAGTTTAGGGGAAAACTTTGTATGTTATTTCTTTTCAATGCTCACTGGAAACCCTTTGGAGAAATCTGAGGTCTAAACGAGGCTGGAATCTCTGTCCTTAAAGGGGGGAGGGTTTGTTTATGAGTTTTTCTATTTTTGTGTTTCTGTTGTAGTCGTTGGATGTTTGTATTTCGTATGTTTAAATTTAAAAAATTGTTCAAAAAAAGAAGCTGAGTGAGGCACTGGATTGGAGGCTAAAATGAGATTCCCTTTTGCCCACAAGAAGCTTGGTAAAGACTCAGCTCCACTTATCCTGAGACACCTGCACATCTCTCCTCCTTTCTTTTCCCCCACCTCATGGAAGGGGTTTGGTAGTTCATCTCTACTTGAACCTACACTGATTTCATACATCCAGTATCAAAAGAATATTGCACATCAAATGCTGAAGGCACTTCTACACCAAAGACTGGTGAGATGAAAATCTCAATTTTATAATAATAATGATATGCCATCAAGTTGATTCTAAATTATGGCGACTCTTTCCAGGACTTTCTAGTTACTCAATACAACAGAAGTTTTTTTTTAAACCATTCCCCATTTTATAGGCAATAAAAAAATTCCCATATCCAGTAATTTTACCATTCTTATCAATGGAAGAGCCAGCATCATTTCATCTGATTTTAATGTCTGTGTTTTACATTCTATTGATGTGAAATGTCCAAACATTCAGCCACTTTTCCAAAAACTCAGCCCTGCCAAATCTGCAATTAGCAAGATGGACAGTTTCCATTTTCTAGACCCCATTTTATATCTGTGATTTCTTCTTCCTTCTCTCTTTTCTACTTGTCTGTGACCTAAAAATGAATAAAATGAATGCAGCTAATTCATTTCTGGTTTTCATATGTTTGTTTTTATAAGTGAATGTACACTCCTGCTTCTGAAGCTCCAGGACTGCCCAGAAGCTAATGCCTGGTAGAGTATTATTTGGGAGTAATGATAATGATAAACTCTTACATAGATCCGATTAAAACCTGTTTCTCATGCATTTCAAGGCTTTATTTTTCCTGTAACAAAGGCATGCTTCATTAACATGCTCCATATGTTCTTATTTTTAGAAAATCATATGGTGTTAAAAATTCCATCTGTATTACTAATAAGATAGCTTTGCTTAACTAAATGATCTTTGTTTAATCAAATTATTCGTGTGTCACAGTACTGTTTTTCTGGCATGCTTCTAATAATAAAATTACATGGACTGATTTCTCTTTTCCTATAGGATTAAGACTGAAAAACAAAGTAGCCATTTCACATTATGCTGGGCTGAGATGATACAAATTTTGAAACCATCACTGAAAGTTAATTTGAAGCACATTTTGTCACTGTGAAAAAGAATGTTAGCAGGTGCCCTACATACCTGCTCAGTCTGTTGTCCAAGGCTGGGTTGCTGATGGTTGAGTTCAAGACTCCCAAGACTCCCTTCTGACAATACTTTATTTTTAATCTGGACTGGATTTAGATATCCCTTCTCGTGTAGACATCCGTCAGTCTCGAGGACCTATGGTAATGTGCTCTGAATATAGGTTTTGGAACAGCATCTAGTGTGGTTGAGAAGGCCAGTTTGAGAGTGACAATCCCTTCCACACTGAAGACAAATACAATCTGTCCCCTGTCCAGCTCCCTGATCTTGCTGGTTTCGGGTCTGCCTCTTTGCCTTGGCTTGCTGAACAAGTTTCTCTTCAAATTGGGAGAGGTCATGCTGCACTGCCTGCCTCCAGGCTGAGATATCAGCTCAGATATCAATCTGTTGAGGTCCATTCCTAAGGCCTTCAAATCCCGCTTGCAGATATCCTTGTATCGCAGCTGGGAACACAGTTTCCCTGAACTAATTCTCCATACAGGAGATCTTTTGGAATCTGACAATCAGCCTCTCATGACATGCCCAAGCCAACATAGACATTGCTGTTTCAGTAATGTATACATGCTTAAAATTCCAGCTCATTCTAGGAGTACTCTATTTGGAACTTTGTCCTGCCAGGTGATACCAAAAATGTGTTGGAGACAATGCATATGGAATGTGTTCAACTTCCTCTCCTGCCATGCACAAAGAGTCCAGGACTCACTGCAGTACAGGAGTGTACTCAGGACACAGGCTCTATAGACCTGGATCTTGGTATATGACACCAGCTTCTTATTAAGCCATACTCTCTTTATGAGTCTATAGAACATGGTAGCTGCTTTGCCAATGTGTTTATCCAGCTCGACACCAAGAGAGAGAGTGTCAGAGATCATTGAGCCAAGGTACACAAAATCATGAACAACTTCCAGTTCTTGTGTAGAGATGGTAATAGAGGGAGGTGAGTCCACGCCCTTGCCCATGACTTGTGTTTTCTTCAGGATGATTGTTAATCCAAAGTCTTGGCAGGCCTTACTTACAGTTCATAAGTTGTTGGAGATCTTCAGCAGAGTTGGCAACAACAGCTGCATCATCGGCAAAGATGATGTCCCGCATGCATTTGAGCTGGACTTTTGTCTTCACTCTCAATCTAGAGAATAAAGAGCTTTACATCTGATCTAGTCCAGAGTTCTAGTCTAGAGATAGACACCTGTTGCAGTTCCAAAAGCGTGCTTCAGCATGACAGAAAAAAAGACCCCAAGCAGAGTCGGTGTGAGGACACAGCCCTGTTTCACTCCGCTTCAGATGTCAAAGGGGTCTGATGTTGAGCCATCAAAAACTGCAGTGCCCTTCATTGCTTATTAAAGGACCTGATGATTTTAAGCATTCGAGGTTGACATCCAATCTTGGGAAGTATTTTAAAAAGGCCATCCCTGATAACCAAATCAAAGGCCTTTGTAAGATCTATGAAGGCCACAAAGAGTGGCTGTCATTGTTCCCTGCATTTCTCCTGCAACTGTCTGAGGGAAAATACCATGTCAGTGGTGGATCTATTAGCTCGAAATCCACACTGTGATTCTGGATAGACTCTGTTGCAAGCACCTGGAGTCTCTTCAGCACAACATGGGCAAGCAGCTTCTCTACAATGCTGAAAAGAGAGATGCCACGGTAGTTATTGCAGTCACTCCTGTCACCTTTGTTCTTGTACAATTTGATGATGTTTGCATCCTTCATGTCCTGTGGTATTCTGCCTTCCCTCCAGCAAAGACAAAAGATTTCACACAGCTCAGTGGTGATGATCTCTTCACAGCACTTCAGCACTTCAACAGGGATGTCATCCTTTCCAGGTCCCTTGCTGGAGGCAAGGGAATTCATGGCCGTTTTTATTTCTGCTAAAGTTGGTTCGCTGTCCAACTCTCCCAGGCCCAGATGTTGCAAATGAACTTGAACAATGGGAACATTTCAAGAGTGCTGTTTATAACTCCGCCTTGTCCACATTAGGTAAGAAGACCAAAAAGACGGCAGAATGGTTTCAAGCTCATTCGGAGGAGTTGATGCCAGCCATCGAGGAAAAGAGGAGATCTCTAGCAGCATATAAAGCCTGTCCTAGTGAGCACAACTTGCAGGTTCTTCGAGTTGCTCGTAGCAAAGTCCAACAGGCTACCAGGAGATGTTCTAATGATTATTGGGTTCAACTCTGCTCTTAAGATACAGACAGCAGTGGACACAGGTAACATCAAGGGAATGTATGACGGTATCATGTAGGCTTTAGGTCCAATACAGAAGAAATCTGCTCCTTTGAAGTCTACTACAGGCATGATCATCCAGGACCGAGCACAGCAGATGGAACGCTGGGTGCAGCACTACTCTGAGCTATATTCTAGAGAGAATGTAGCAACCGAAGAGGCATTAAATAACATCGAGTGCCTGCCTGTCTATCCCTTCTAGCAGGATATAAAAATAAATAATCACGTGCTGTCAAGTCAACTCTGACTTATGGTGACCCATTTCACAGTTTCCCAGGTAGAGAATACTCAGAAGTGGTTTACCATTTCCTTCTTCGGGGGCACTCTGGGACTGTGTAGCTTCCCCAAGGCTGCACAGGCTGGGTCTACTCACAGGAGTCACAGTGAGGAATTGAACTCCCAACCTCTAAACTACTGAGCTATCCACATAGATACCAAATAGAATATATCTTCAAAATTGTGGAGTATTCTATGATAGCCCTTCAGATAAAGGACAGTCCTCTATAAAGTAAGACACATGACCACTCTAAGATGAACATTTCAACTGAGTGCCATCAGCTGTTAGACACAATTAATTGTCTGCCTCTGTCCATATTAGTAAATTAATTAATCATCTCCAAAACCCCTCCCACCACCATAAAGAGTACTTCAATCAGGGAGTTGTCTGCAGGTATATTGAGTAGAAAGCTTTTTAGCAGAAACGCAGAAGAGAAATAAAGTTAATAAATAAAGTGCATAAAAGTTAAGCAGGTCCACATCTGATTAGTGTTTGTATGTGGAACATTGTGTACAACATCTCGAGGCCCATGGCAAAAAAGTGGGAAATGAATATTACATCTAAAGACTTCTTGCAAGTATGTTTACAAAGTGCAGGAAGTGAGACTTGCTTTAGTTCAGAATGTATTATCTTAATGCCTTAGCAAAGCTGTCCCAAATTCAACCACAATATAATTTATGTTACTCAGTTTTGTAAATCACAAATAATCCTGCTTGCTACCACCCCCATAGTTTATCGAAACCTTTGCTCTATTTTCTACACACCACATTGTCAAAATGAAGCAAAAAAAAAAAATCTTGCCTGCGGTTGTCATCTCGCATCCAAATTCCTACAGCGTTCTCTTTCTTGACAAATCCTTTTCAAAATGCAGCTGCTAAAGCAGCTTTCTTAGCTTTACTCCATTTACCCTGCATCCGTTCTATCTCCACTCATTTTCATCCTTCATTTTTGTATTACATTTCATAGAAATTCTTGGAGAAAAAAAAGAAGGGGGACCCACCCCACAACTTAGCAATATTAGTTAAATAAAATAGGCAAGATTTGTATTTGCAGTTATTTTAAGTCCTGTGGAAACTGTTATCTTTGAAGTTAATTACAGATTGTCTTGCTGGTGGGAGGGGGGCTAAGGCCATCACTTTTGATTTGGTCCTATCGATGTACTTCTAAAGGCCTGCTTGAGGCATTGAAAAAGCATTGTTGTTTTCACTCAGACAAATGACAGACTCATTTTACATTCTCTGTTAGAAATGGTGATGGATGATGCTTAAATTTTGCTAAATTTATTAATCCTCTGAAAAGTACCGTGTTTCCCTGAAAATAAGACAGGGTATTATATTAATTTTTGCGCCAAAAAAACACATTGGGGCTTATTTTTAGGGGATCTTTTATTTTATAGCCATGTCATCTTCTGGTTGTTCCGCAAAAGTAAGACTTAACCTGAAAATAAGCCCTAGTATGATTTTTCAGGGTGCTCGTAATATAAGCCCTACCCCAAAAATAAGCCCCAGTTAAGTGAAACCCTGCCCTCCACCATTGTATAGCATTGTGCAGCAAGCCGAAGAAGATGATAGGACTGTATTTGAATAAATGTACATTGTTACGCACAAAAAAATCCCCTGAAAATAAGCTCTAATGTGTTTTTGAAGCAAAAATTAGTATAAGACCCTGTCTTATTTTGGGGGAAACATGGTAGAAGAGGCAGGGTAATTGAGCAATAAAAGTGTTAGCCTGGGACTCAGGAACTCCAGCCATTAATCCTCACCGAGTCACAAAACTCAGAGGATGACATTGAGTTAAGCTTTCATTGTCACATGATCTAACTCATAAGATTGTTGTGAGGGTTTTGGAAGGAGAGCCACATGCACCATGTTGAATTCACAAGAAGAAATGTGGGATAGAAATGTAACACGAATATAAATATAATGGTCTATTTTCCCAATCAAAACCTGAAAGAGGACAGAACCTCCAGGGCATCAGACCCAGAGAATGGCATGCATTACAAATCATTCTGGATAGAACAATCTTGTGGAAGTGCTAGCTTTTAATTTCATATTTGTTTTAAAAGTTAAGTTACGGAAATGTGCCACTTACCCCACGGATGTCATGGAGAGATGTTCTCACCACCAGATGCTCCTTGCAAAACAGGGAGCAAATAAAAAGAACCTTTTCTCTCTGGGCAGGTGTTGTTGTATTTTAATAAAGGCAAGAAGCTTCTAATACTGTTCATAACATTGTGTCCCCTACTGCACCCACCAAAAGGCCTATCCTAGGATTTTTCTCTGCCCCATCCCCATTTGATAGAATAAACCAGAGCAGTTGTAATACCACCTTATACTGCCCCAAAGGTGAAGTTTGTTTTTCTTTCATTTCTCCAATCAGGCAACTTTTCTTCTCACACACCTGATTATTTACCATAATAGCAACACACTAGTCTGCTGATATCTTCTATACTTCTGTTAAGTATCAGTGTTCTGAATATACACAGCCCCTCTTTAATTATCCACCCACTATAAAAAGCTCTTGACATAACATTTACTCAGAGTTTTCACCAGGAATACTTAAAAGATTTACAGTCTATGTTTTAATGATTCAGCTTGAATTACAACCTACTTAGGACAGAGTTTGGCTTTATTTCCTTTTTTATAGACACCAAACCCCATATCCAATAAAAGTGCATTAATGTTTACAATATTTAGAAATGAATTTAGAGATCCTCAAACCTTTCCATCATGGCTGTTAATGAGACAAATGGTTTATAGGCTTTTTGGTTCATGGAGAGATAATCTAATGATAACTGCATTTTTAGTAAATTGCCTTCATAGTTAATACTCTTGCTGTTTGTGCCTGTCCTACAATTCACTGCTAAGAAAAATTCAAAATAGGAGGATGTAAACAATGAATATGTTTATTTTAAAAATGGGGAAACAAATATTATCAACCACCTAGTGAAGAGAGATTGTTAATTGTTATTTGCTAAAATGCATGAGAGAGGAGTATAATTGTATAATTGCACAATGAAAAGCTTGGGTGAGTACAAGTGCATAATATTAGTAAGAAATGAAAAGTAATTATGTGCCTTCAAGTCAATTATGATGACCTTTTCCAGGTTTTTTAAATATATAGAGCAGTCCAACATGATTCAAAAGTCCCTCCTTTTAGGGCACCCTGGGTTTGTGCAAGTTGTTGTTGTTTAGTCATTAAGTCATGTCCAACTTTTCATGACCACATGGACCAGAGCATGCCAGGCCCTCCTGTCTTCCACTGACTCCTGGAGTTTGGTCAAATTCATATTGGTAGCTTCAATGACATTGTCCAACCATCTCATCATCTATCGTCCCTTCTCCTCTTGCCTTCACACTTTCCCATCGGGATATTTTCCAGGGAGCCTTCTCTTCTCATGAGATGCCCAAAGTATTGAAGCCTCAGCTTCAGTATCTGTCCTTCCAGTGAGCACTCAGGATTGATTTCCTTTAGAATGGATAGGTTGGTTCTCCTTGCAGTGCAGGAGACTTTCAAGAGTCTCCTCCAGCACCACAGTTCAAAAGCATCAATTCTTCAGCGGTCAGCCTTCTTTATGGTCCAGCTCTCAATTCCATACATCACTACTGGAAAAACCATAGCTTTGACTATGTGGACTTTTGTCGGCAAGGTGATGTCTCTGCTTCTTAAGATGCTGTCTAGGTTTGTCATCGCTTTCCTCCCTAGAAGCAGGCATCTTTTAATTTTGTGGCTGCTATCCCCATCTGCAGTGATCATGGAGCCCAAGAAAGTAAAATCTGTCACTGCCTCCATATCTTCCCCTTCTATTTGCCAGAAGGTGATGGGACCAGTGGCCATGATCTTAGTTGTTTTTTTTTGATGTTGAGTTTCAGGCCATTATTGCGCTATCCTCTTTCACCCTCATTAAGAGGCTCTTTAATTCCTCCTCACTTTCTGCCATAAGTGTGGTATCATCTGCATATCTGAGGTTGTTGATATTTCTTCCAGCAATCTTAATTCCAGTTTGGGATTCCACCAGTCCAGCCTTTTGCATGATGTATTCTGCATATAAGTTAAAATAAGCAGGGGGACAATATATAGCCTTGTCATACTCCTTTCCCAATTTTGAACCAATCAGTGGTTCCATATCCAGTTCTAACTGTTGCTTCCTGTCCCACGTATAGGTTTCTCAGGAGACAGATAAGGTGGTCAGCCACTTCCATTTCTTTCCATTTCTTGCCATAGTTTGCTGTGGACCACACAGTCAAAGGCTTTTGCATAGTCAATGAATCAAAGTAGATGCTTTTCTGGAACTCTCTGGCTTTCTCCATAATCCAGTGCATGTTAGCAATTTGGTCTCGAGTTCCTTTGCCCCTTCGAAATCCAGCTTGTACTTCTGGGAGTTCTCGGTCCACATACTGCTGAAGCCTACCTTGTAGGATTTTGAGCATAAGCTTGCTAGCGTGTGAAATGAGTGCAATTGTACGGTAGTTGGAGCATTCTTTGACACTGCCCTTCTTTGGTATTGGGATGTAAACTAATCTTTTCCAATCCTCTGGCCACTGCTGAGTTTTCCAAACTTGCTGGCATATTGAGTGTAGAACCTTAACAGTGTCATATTTTAAGATTTTAAATAGTTCAACTGGAATGCCATCACCTCCACTGGCCTTGTTGTTAGCCGTGCTTTCTAAGGCCCACTTGACTTCACTCTTCAGGATGTCTGGCTCAAGGTCAGCAACCACACTATCTTGGTTGTCCCAGACATCCAGATCTTTCTGATACAGATCTTTCTGTGTATTCTTGCCACCTCTTCTTGATGTCATCGGCTTCTGTAAGGCCCCTACCATTTTTGTCCTTTCTCATGTCTATCTTGCACAAAAGGTTCTTTTAATATCTCCAATTTTCTTGAACAGATCTCTGTTTTTTCCCTTTCAATTATTTTCCTCTATATCTCTGCACTGTTCATTTAAGAAGGCCCTCTTTCTCCTTGCTATTCTCTGGAAGTCTGCCTTCAATTTTCTGTATCTCCCTTGCATTTTGTTTCCCACAAAATGTAGCATCCACACCAGAATCAAAGAACATGAGAAACACTGCAGACTAAAACAACCAGAAAAATTTGCAGCAGCTGAACATGCCCTAAAACAAACTGATCATGAAATTCCATTTACAAATACTGAAATACATGACAACACAAGCAATCATTACATCAGACTGCACAGGGAAGCCATTGAAATCCACAAGCACCAGCAGAACTTCAACAAAAAAAGAGGAAAGTTTGAAACTCAACAAAACTTGGCTCCCAGCTCTGAAAAATACAGTGTGCAAAAGGTCAACAAACACTACCCAGCTACAAGGACCAGTGATCACTACACACAAAATACCAGCTAATGTCACCCATCAATCACAGTGACAGATAATCTCTCCTCCTTATCACAACAATACACCCACAACAAGACAGACTAATCACCCATCTCCTGAAAAGGGCAAAAGCCTGTCTCACAGCCATAAATACTCAACTCCCAAGCAACTACACCAGAGCACAGAGTGCTGTCCTCTGAAGACGCTGGCCACAGAGACTGGCAAAACGTTAGGAAAAACAACCTTCAGAATGCAGCGAAAGAGCCCGTAAACCCACAACAAACATTCTATTGGAGTGGCTTGCCAGTTCCTGCTCCAGGATCATGTTTAGCCACAACTCTCTACTATGACCTGTCCATCTTGGGTGTCCCTGCATGGCATAGCCCATAGCTTTTCTGAATTACTCAAGCCTCTTTGCCACGACAAGGCAACAATCTGTGAAGGGGTTGTGCAGGTTACCCAAGGTTATACAGGCTGGCTCCTAGCCTCTTACTCACTGAGCTATCTAAAGGTCAATTTAGTCTGAGGCTTAATCAAACTATTCACCAAGAGTCTGCACGAAGTTGCCCCCGTGAAGTGACAAATAGCGAAGTTATTCATTGATTCGTGGGTAGGTTATAACAAAAACAAGCCCTCCCCCACCCCCAGCTTCCACCCCTTGCTGCATAGCCATCCCCTGATGCCACCCCCCACTGCCATGCGGTGCTAAGGGAATCTAGGCTGCCTTTTGCAAAGATGGCACCTGCCGCTTCCCTACCCTAAATGAAGCCGCAGCTGCCATCTTTGCAAAGGGCAGCCAGTTTCCCTTTTTACACACTGTGGCTGCGGAGGCCTGATGGAGACCTCAGCAATGGTGGTGATGATTATGGTAAGGGGGTGTCGGCGGGGGTGGGGAGGCTAAGGTAGGGTGAGGAAGGGGGTGAGGGTTAGGCTGTGGGTGTGGGTGTCTGCCTATCAGCCCGCCAATCAGCTGATCGATGGCCGGTAGGCAGAAATTTTTTTTGTAAAAAATTATGAAGTTTGAATAAAATGGGGAAATATTCATCAAGCCATATTAATCGGGATTTAAAATTTGAGAAATATGGATCAACATATATTTAACGAATTGGCTATATTCATCGAAAAAACCAAACTGTTTTTATATTCGTCCCCATATCTACTCCTTATCCATGTTCAGTCTCTGCCCCATGCCTGATTGGGGGACAGCTTTTTGGTGGTGGTAATCACTTTTTAATATATTTTCTAAAACGTACTTATTTTTCTGTTCATTTCCACATTGTACACACTAATTGCACAATCTGCCGATTGGCTAAAATGTTTGTATGTGTCTTTGAAAAATACAGAAACCCCTCTTCCTACTTCTAGGAGAGAGGAATACTTAAAATACTGAATCCAGAAACTTTCTACAGTACTTCACTATCCCTGTCCTAAAACTCTGTGATTGGATGGGTCTAGTAAAAACATTCATTAGCAAATGGAACTGTTAGTCACAAAATGGCTCTCCTCACCCTGATGTTCTTGCTATATGGAAAGATTGAGGAGAAATGTGACAGTGTGTGGACGTACATCTGTGTTTTGTTATCTCTGTACACTCTAACTTCATATTGTGATTCAATCTGAGGGAATGTAAATACTTGAATCTGGTTTGCTTCAGGTCAATTATATTTCATTCTGGACATCTGAAGTATATGTTCAAATTAGTCTAATTTGGCTCTCAATTCAGGGCTTGCAGAGCTAAACATGTCTCCTTGAACTCATTAAACCTTAGTGATGTTCTAAGTGAAGTTATTTCCATCCATCTTAAGTGACCATTTTCAACTCATAATATGTGTATGCAAAGACCAGAAGCTTTGTGCATCTCATTTGAAGCTCTGCATCTTCACATCTTATCTACTAATGTTGCTGATTAAAAAGTGCAATGTATTCATAAGGGGAACATCAAGAGAATCTTTTAAACAAAATGTTATTGCAAGTACTGAGTAATAAAGTAAAACTGACGGATTGCCTGCTTTTCAAATGTATGAAAAAATTTATTTATTGACAGTAATAATTACTCTTAAGTTGGGTTTTGAAGAAATATGATGGCATCTTATTTCTGACAAGAATGAACATTTGGAAAGCACTAACAAAGTGCATAAACTTGTGCAAATATGTGAAGAAGATTTCAACATTAACACTATGTTCTCACGCTAACAAGGCTTCAGATCTGTAGATGTGTTGATTGGTTCTTTTGCTGAAGGATTTGTTTTGGGGTATTTGCATTAAAATATCACTGGTAAATCTGTAATAGAAATTACATTTTGCTCATGAGCTGCATCCAAAACTGTTCTGCAAATCCTGAAGTAAAATGACTGACTATAGTATACATGAGGTTTTCCTTTGGGGATACAGTTTCATTTCCATTTTTCTGCTCAGCTTTGTTTCAGAATTCTTCAGATAATATCTACAAATTAAAATGAGATTTCAGAGAATAGATCTAAGAAGCGCTAATAAATAATAAATAATAGCTGATCAGTCATATGGATATATCCCAGTGCAAGTTTAAGGGTGCTCTCACATCAGCTCTTTGTGAGTCAGGTACAGCTGCCTCCCATCTTTCACTGTTAAGTGCCGCGTACGAGGTGTTACATCAGCTCAGGACTTGATAATTCAGCTGCTTGTCGTTCAAGAGACACCAGCCTATTTCTGGGCCAGCTGGAAGCAATGCTCATCATGTTGCACCTGCTGCCAAGAAATCAAATAGCATTGGTGAATTGGAGCCCTTTTGCTTGAATCGAGTCCATGGTCATTACACCCTCTAATGGCCCGTGATATGCAGTGAGCTGGCTGGCTGATTCTGGATCACAAACAGGGATTCTAAAAAGGATGCTAGCATTTTGCCATATTTGAGACAGGAAAGGAAAGTTGCCTCTGGTCATCCTGTCCATTAACCTTAGCAATTTGTTTACCTTCCAGTCCTGTATAACGAACACCATGGTTCAGTCTCAATGTGAAATCAAGAGTTAGCTAAATATATTCTTTTTGATGCAGAAATCTTTTCCACAGTGGATTCAGTGAAAGCTTTCACATCATTTATTGGAAGCGCATAGTATTCTGGATGTAAGTATGTTAAAAAAAATCCAAGTCTTGATTTTTCATTGTGTTTCTGAGAATCCCACCTGCATTCCTGCCTTCTCTTCCACTTGTGTTAGGTCACAAGATTTTATTTTATTTCCCCCTGCATGGAAATTGCAATGCATTTCCCTCATCTATGCATTAATTTAATCATTTTCCCTAATGTGAAAACAGTGTGTGTGCTTCTTTATTGAGAAACTTGCTCATTTCTGAAGGAAGGCACCCTGTCTTTTGCACTTCTAGAGACCTGTTGCAAGGCAGGGTCCCTTCCCTCAGAAATGTGCAAATGGAGAAGCATGTGCACTGCTTCCACATAAGGGAAAGTGCTTAAATGAACACATAGATTGAGGGAAACACATTTTAATTTCCATGTAGGGGGAGAATAAAATCAATACATAGGTAAATAATTTGTGTGAGAATCTGGAAACCACTGAAGAAAATTTTCCATCCCTATCAAGATGGAGCTAGTTACATGTTTCAAAGCTTTCAGGGTCAGTCAGTGGAAAAGATTTACCATATTTTTCTGTGAATAAAACAACACTTTTTCTTAAAATAATGAGAGAAAAAATGGAGGGTCATTTTATACATGGAAGGCAGCAGCAGAAGATGGAGGTGGAGGAGCAGGCGCGCTCAGCCGCCTCTCGTGGCTGCCCATTGACTGCTTCCTCTGCCTCCTGCAAGGGTAAAATTTAGGGGCTCATATTATATATTGGGAAGGGTCATATACACAGAAATATACAGTAAACTAGAGCAAGGTTTTGAAGATGTTAAGACCAGTCAGTGGAACGACTTGGACAAAATCTGGGTTTGCAAAATGGTTGGACATCCAAGGGGATATAAATCCTCGGGGGGGGGGTGTAACTTGCAAATAGCCAGGAATGTGCAGCAATTGTTCCCAACCTTAGTAACCCAGGCGTTCTTGGACTATAACTCCCCAAAACACTGGGCTGCACAGCTGAAGGTGAAGGATTCTGGGAATTGCAGTACAGGAACAAAGCTGGAAACCACCAATGTATATGACTATAAAAGCTGATGGATTACATTTAGCCCGATGTCTTGTTTTCATTAGTGATCAACTCCTTGCTTCTGGGAAATCCACAGATTGAG